>NC_092318.1:4427500-5052500 GCF_036785885.1 Coffea arabica | reverse complement strand
TTAACTTGTATCTAAAACTTTTAAACTAATACACAATATTTCACATTCCCAGAAATCCCCCACCTATACGGTTGAAATTCAACATATTCTTTGACCAAAATTCAATCTTATATAGTATAAGGATATGCTACACGACAAATCTAAATTATATTTCTTGTGATTTAATAAAGTGTGATGAGTAATTCAAACAATTATTCCTGTACACACCAAATACCAGATTCCACGTTATGGTCCTTTGATTTAAGTTGTAAAAAATGTTATCCGTCGAGTCCAACCCTGCGTTGGTCTTTCCCATACCATTATTACAAGTCGCAGGGCAAAATGAAAAAGAAACGGTTTAGGTCATTTTGTGCTATTTTTATTTTATTTTATTTATACTCCTTGAAAACACTTGAAGTTTTTGAATTTTGATTCGACAAATCTTATGCGGGTCTTTCCCGTCATACACGTGAACTGGCTCCGCGCAAAATGACAAGGAAACGATTCCGGTCGTTTTCTGCTATTTTCATTTTCTTTACACGACTTCAAATCCCCTCATGTTTTGACGTCAAAGTCCTCTAACGTCTAATCATTCGGTCTAATACACCGTTTGAGTGGTAGAAACTGGAAACCAAACCACCATAACATTTTGAATCGGCTTTTTCTTTTGTCTCATTAAAATTGTTATATTTTTTATTTTAATATATTTATTTTATTAAAAACATTAAATTTCTTTTTAAAATCTTCTTCTAGTATGAGGATAAAATAAAAAAAAGGGTTAATCACATTTTATCGCCTTAAAAGATACCTCATTTCTCAGTTTACCCCCTAACCTTTAATTTTGCTCACTTAACCCCCTTTAGGACAAAATTGCCCTTGCATTATTTTGACTTTTCATTTACCTTGTTTTCTTTTCTTTTATTTCTTTTTCTCTTTTTTTTTATTTAATTCTTTCTCTTTCCCACAAAAATCTTCACCTTAATGATTGAAATTAAAAAAGAGGAATTGCAGAGATCTATCTTCTCCTTAAATGATTAAAAAAATATTCAAATCACTTTCCTAAAATACAAATTTTTAGCCTTTCAATTCTTTTAATTTTGGGATTTCCTCTTTCCTTTATAGTTTCTCATTTTATTCCCAAGAAAATATCTTAAGATGAAATTATGGCTTGATTAATAATCATCAATTGAAATTTGTGACACGTGGCATCATACAAAAAATCAAAATTAGTTTTTGATGCCTTTTAAACCTTCACCAAAAAATATGCAATTACAAACTCAAAACAAAAATTTTCGTTGAAATGAAATTTCTATTGGGAAGGATGAAAGAGAGAATAAATAGAAAAAGAAATAAAAGAAAGGAAAACAATTTCATTTTATGATATTTTCTTGAGAATAAAATGAGAAACTAGAAAGGAAAGAGGAAAATCCAAAATTAAAAGAATTGAAAGATTAAAAAATTTGTATTTTAGGAAAGTGATTTGAATATTTTTTTAATCATTTAAGGAGAAGATAGATCTCTGCAATTCCTCTTTTTTAATTTCAATCATTAAGGTGAAGATTTTTATGGGAAAGAAGAAGAATTAAATAAAGAAGAAAGAGAAAAAGAAATAAAAGAAAGGAAAACAAGGTAAATGAAAAGTCAAAATAATGCAAGGGCAATATTGTCCTAAAGGGGATTAAGTGAGCAAAATTAAAGGTTAGGGGGTAAACTGAGAAATGACTTATTCTTTAAGGGAATAAAATGTGATTAACCCTTCTTAAAATATTGAATCTATGAAATATGATAGTAAAATAATTAGGAGGGAGAAAATATTATTATAATATCCACGACACTCTGCGAAGATTCTGCGAAGCAAAGGGACGCCTCCACGAAGACACTTGCGGACGTCAAAAAGCGTCATGGGAGAGGCACGTGAATAATTGTTGTGGTGCTGTGGGGGGGCCCAGAGTGAAAGGAAGTAAACATTGACTATTAGGGAGAGAGAGAGAGAGAGAGACTTGTCGAATTAAAAATGCAAAGTTCCGGGACCAAAAACAAAAATGCAACTCAGCAGCGATTGAATTAATTAACGAGGAGAATTGAAATGTACGATTAATTACACCAACCATGGGCAGAGGATCAAAAAAAAAAACCATGGGCAGAGGATCAAAAAAACGTGACCCGCCAAATATGGGTCAACATCAAGTAGTGCTGAAAGGAAAAGCACAAGAAATTGGTAGGTAGAAAAGTAATACTTAATCCTTTTATACATAATAATTAGAATTAAGATAATAAATGCAAATACAGTACTAAATATTAAATATAATTAGTCTTTAGATATATATGTTGGTAATAGTTTGTAATGAGTATGTTGAGGTTCTTTGTCCCACATTGAAAGTGGATAAAGTGCACAATGTCTATATATGAATCATTGTCTTGTTTCCTTTACAAACTTGTTCCAAAATATTAGTATGGAGGGAAAGTTTGGTGGGAAAGTTATTTCAAGATAAATAAAATCTTGACAAGGGCACTAGGGCACTTGGGGCACCTTGGGGCTCTATGAAAGGGTGTCAATTAGTGGTGGTTAATGGCGGTTATTCTTTTTAGCAGACATATCTGTTAAATTGGTTAACTACCCATACGTCTATTCGATAAGGATTGCATCCTCTAATGGAGTTTTGGACAGGTGCTTCAACTATTTTAAATAGTGGGGTTTCGACAGAATTAAATCACTATTTACTTTTCATTTTTGATAGTTCTTAGACTTTGTTGTATCCTAGAGGTAATTTGTCTAATAGAGGCAAATAACACCTTAAGGAAAGTGCTTTCACGCCTCAAAGTCCCTGTATTTGTCTAGTATAGTTTCGTTATTTACAGAATTTTCAACAATCTTAAGGTGTTATTCTCAACAATGGAGTCAAGTTCTGAATATGCGTTCAAAGTGATGAATCAAGACTTCGTGAAATTGGACAGGTTCGACGGCACTAACTTCTCACGTTGGAAGGACAAGATGATGTTTTTCTTGACGGCTTTGAAGATTGCCTATGTTCTGGATCCTTCACTTCCTGAAATTCCAGCGCCTAAAGATGATGATTCTGATGAAGTCAAGGTACAACGCAAAAAATGCGCAGATGACGAGTTGTTGTGCAGAGGACACATCATGAATACTCTTTCTGACCGCTTGTATGATCTGTATACTGCAGTCAAGTCGCCAAAGGAAATCTGGAATGCGCTGGAGTACAAGTACAATACGATGAAACAAGGTGCAGACAAATTTCTGATTATGCAATATTTTGATTTTCGTATCACTGAGAATTCTTCTCTAATGGATCAGATTCATGATCTCCAAGTGATTGTGCCTAAGTTACATGATCTGAAAGTGGAGATATCTGAATCCTTACAAGTTGGAGCAATAATAGCCAAACTTCCAAGTAGTTGGAATGACTATAAGAAAAAGTTGCTCCATACTACTGAATCATTCACTATAGATCAGATTTTAAAACATTTGCGTATTGAAGAAGATACCAGAAATCTTCAAAAGAAGCAAATAGAATCTGATGTCAAAGTGAATGCTTTAAGTGAGAAGAATTCACATAATTTTTCTGGTTCCAAAAGAAAGTCTCCAGAAGCAAGTACGCCTAAGGATAAGAAGAAGAATAGAGTCTGCTATAAGTGCGGCAAGAAGGGTCATTACAAGCGTGAATGCAAGGCAGATAGCAACAAAAAGCAAAAGAAAGACAATGCCAAAAATGCAAATCTGGTTGAACAAGATGTTGCTGAAATTGTTGCAATGGTTTCAAATTGGAACATTGGCATGATTTCTGAGTTGCACGTGGCTGCTGCAACCAAATCGTGTGACTGGTGGTATGATTCTGGTGCCACCGTGCATGTTTGTAATGATAAGTCCCAATTCAAGACTTATGAAGAAGTTCCTGATGGTTATGAAGTATTGATGGGAAACCATAATACAACAAAGGTTCTTGGCAAAGGAAGTGTAGACTTGCAGTTTACTTCTGGAAAGAAACTTATACTGGCCAATGTACTTCATGTTCCAGAAATTAGGAAAAATCTTGTGTCGGCTGATGCCTTAAACAAAAAGGGGCTAAAGGCTGTACTAGAGTCTAATCAGGTTATCTTCCCTTTGAATGGTGTATTTGTAGGCAAGGGATACTCTTGTGATGGAATGTTCAAGTTATGTATCAATAAAAATAATGTTTCTGTGTATATTGTTGATGCTTCATATTCTCTTTGGCATGGTAGATTAGCGCATACTAATCATAAAACTTTGCAGTTTATGTCTAAACATGGGCTGATTTCATTCAAAGATAATATTGAAAAAAGGTGTGAAACATGCATACAAGCAAAAATGACCAGATTACCTTTTCCTAAAGCAGAAAGAAACAATGAATTGTTAGATCTTGTTCATTCTGACGTTTGTGAATTTAATGGGTTTCTAACAAGAGGAGGAAATAAGTATTTCATCACATTCATTGATGATTATTCAAGATATGTGTATGTTTACTTGATGAAAACGAAAGATGAGTCATTTCATATGTTTAAGTGTTACAAAAATCTGGTGGAAAATCAACTAGGAAAGAAGATTAAAATTTTGAGAAGTGATAGAGGTGGGGAATATTTCCCTGCTGATTTTTCTCAATTTTGTGAAGAAAATGGGATTATACACCAAACTAGTGCACCTTATACTCCGCAACAAAATGGTTTGGCAGAAAGAAAAAATAGAACTTTAGAAAATATGGTAAATGTCATGATTATAAGTTCTGGACTGCTTAAAAATTTGTGGGGAGAGGCCTTACTGGCTGCTTGTCACATACATAATCGAGTAACTTCGCTTAAATCCAAAGTATCACCATATGAATTGTGGAAAGGTAGAAAACCAAACTTGAAGTATTTTCGAGTTTGGGGTTGTATAGCCTTTTATAGAGTCCCTGATCATAAAAGGACAAAATTGGGACCTCGAGCACTTAAAAGTGTGTTTGTAGGCTATGCTGAAAATTCAAAAGCATATCGGTTGCTAGATTTAGATTCTAACGTCATTGTGGAATCTAGAGATGTCGAATTTTTAGAAGATAAATTTCTTTATAATTCGACAATGAGTACAGATCCAAGCCAAGAGCCACCGCCTGTTTCCAATGCTAGACCCTCCAATAATAATAAAAGGGATGCAGGGGACATTCCAAGTGAATTAAGGAGGAGTCAAAGGCAACGGAAGGAAAAACATTTATCCTCTGATTTTATAGATTCACAAGCTATTGTTTTCTTAGTTGAAAGCGATAGACAATTTCTACTTGACAAGATTCCTGTCTTGTTAAATGTAGAAGATGACCCTAAAACTTTTAGTGAAGCTATGAAATCAAGAGATGTATCATTTTGGAGAGAGGCAATTAATGATGAAATGGATTCATTATTGGGTAATCATACTTGGATCCTAGTTGATTTGCCTCCGGGTTCTAAGCCAATTGGCTGTAAATGGGTATTTCGAAAGAAATACGCTACTGATGGATCTGTACAAACTTTTAAGGCAAGATTAGTAGCAAAAGGATTTAGACAAAAGGAGGGAATCGATTATTTTGATACTTATGCACCAGTGGCTAGAATTACATCATAAGAGTACTATTGGCATTGGCTTCAATGTTTGATTTGTGTGTACATCAGATGGATGTTAAAACGGCATTTTTGAATGGTGACTTAAATGAAGAGGTGTATATGGATCAACCAGAAGGTTTTGTTCTAGCAGGAAATGAAAAGAAAGTTTGCAAACTAATAAGGTCTTTGTATGGTTTAAAACAAGCACCTAAACAGTGGCATCAAAAGTTTGAATCTGCTATACTCTCTAATGGTTTTAAATATAATAATGCTGATAAGTGCATTTATTCCAAGTTTACTAGAGAGTATGGTGTGATAATCTGTCTATATGTGGATGACATGCTAATTGTTGGTACTAATTACAAAGGCGTTGAAGAAACTAAGAAGTATTTGTCTTCAATATTCAATATGAAAGATCTTGGAGAAGTAGATACTATCTTAGGAATTAAAGTTAAGAAACATAGTGGGGGCTATTCTTTAAGTCAAACTCATTATGTTGAGAAAGTTTTGAACAAGTATCAACATTTGAAGGTAAAAGAAGTAAGCATCCCTTATGATCCTAACTTTAAGTTGTTTGAAAATTCTGGAAAGCCGATTGCTCAATTAGAGTACGCTAGTGCAATTGGTAGCCTAATGTATGCTATGCATTGTACTAGGCCAGATATTTCATATGTAGTTTGTAGACTCGCTAGATACACTAAGAATCCTGGTATAGAGCATTGGAAAGCTATAGGTAGAGTGCTTGGATATCTTAAAAGGACAAAAGATTTAGAGCTTTCCTATAACAAATTTCCAGTTGTACTTGAAGGTTATTCCGATGCAAGTTGGGTAACCAGTGTATGTGATAAAGTGTCCACTTCTGGATGGATTTTTATGTTGGGTAGAGGAGCTGTTTCTTGGGCATCAAAGAAACAAATCGTCATAATTCATTCCACCATGGAGGCTGAATTTGTAGCCTTGGCAGCTGCATGCAAAGAGGCCGAATGGCTAAGAAACTTATTGTTAGACATCGAGTTGTGGCCAAAACCGATGCCAGCCATTTCTTTGCATTGTGATAGCGAAGCTACTATGTCTAGAGCGTTAAATAGAATATATAACGGCAAATCTAGACATATAAGTCTAAGACATGAATATGTCAGACAATTATTGAATGATGGCATAGTCACAGTGGTGTATGTTAGATCATTCAATAATTTGGCGGATCCATTCACTAAAGCTCTCTCAAGAGATGTAGTGAAAGCAACGTCATTGGGAATGGGGTTAAAACCCGTCGTCTAAAACCACTAGTAATGGTAACCCAACCTCTCTTCTAGCACTACCACTAGATGAAAGGTTTAAAGGGTAATAACAAGTTACTAATAAGTGGTTGTGAGCACTAGAAATTATATTACACCATTCCAAGGTACTAGTGCAGTTTGTTATGTAAGAGGTTGAGTATCATACTCTTAATGAAGTTAAATATGGTTTCGTAGTGCCTTGGTAATAAAGGCTTGAAATGTACTTCACCTATATGCTCATGGGAGTGGTGCCGCTCCTAACAAAAGTGTGGGTTTTCTTTTGTAAATGATCATGAACCTAGGATGGAGCACACGGCCGGTAAAAGTGCTAAAATCATTTCGTGAACTATTCTCCGAAAAGGATATAATCTTGTGTGTGCTATTTCTGTTTTAACTTTTAAGTTATGGTTTAAGCAACATAGCCACCATAACTTGTTAGAACAAGTGAAATATTTACACTAAGAGAAGGGTTTAAGTTCACAAACACCTTTCTCTATGCAAGATAATATGAGTGCTGATTTAATTTCATTACAAACTAAGTGGGGGATTGTTGGTAATAGTTTGTAATGAGTATGTTGAGGTTCTTTGTCCCACATTGAAAGTGGATAAAGTGCACAATGTCTATATATGAATCATTGTCTTGTTTCCTTTACAAACTTGTTCCAAAATATTAGTATGGAGGGAAAGTTTGGTGGGAAAGTTATTTCAAGATAAATAAAATCTTGACAAGGGCACTAGGGCACTTGGGGCACCTTGGGGCTCTATGAAAGGGTGTCAATCAGTGGTAGTTAATGGCGGTTATTCTTTTTAGCAGACATATCTGTTAAATTGGTTAACTACCCATACGTCTATTCGATAAGGATTGCATCCTCTGATGGAGTTTTGGACAGGTGCTTCAACTATTTTAAATAGTGGGGTTTCAACAGAATTAAATCACTTTTTACTTTTCATTTTTGATAGTTCTTAAACTTTGTTGTATCCTAGAGGTAATTTGTCTAATAGAAGCAAATAACACCTTAAGGAAAGTGCTTTCACGCCTCAAAGTCTCTGTATTTGTCTAGTATAGTTTCGTTATTTACAGAATTTTTCAACAATATATTCATCATTTATATTTGAATTATTAAATATTTAAATATATAACTTGCAACTTGCAAGCATACGCTCAAGTACATACATAACGTGTGGATTTATATTCACTATTCACTAATTTTGTTTGAACATATAGACAACTAAGATAATACATATGAATTGCACGTCAATATACTACTGTATTATCTTTTACTATTGATAAGAAAAATGTATGTAAGATTCAGATCACGTGTGTGTTTGGATTGCCATTTTTCAAAGAAAAATTGTTACATTTTTTATGAACACATTTTTCAATCATCTGTTTATCTCACATATATCAAATCGTTACAATAATATTTTTACAAAAAAAATTCAGAAAAATATAATCCAAACAAGGCGATAGGTACATCATTTTTTACATCATTCATAAAAATTTGTTTTATATTTACTTTACGATCAAAATGAATTACTGATCTTGAAGAAATAAAAGATACTCCATACATCTTGCGTAGCACCAAATCCGTTTCACGTGGCGCGCACACAATAGCCTCCAGAGTAGGAAAATGTATCTGAAAATTGAATGGCATATTCGAACAAAAACCTCGAGTTCTGTAAAGGACAAAAGACCTTTTCGTCTTCTTTCCCATCAGCATCTTTAGACATAAAGTTTTGAAATATTGGGTCTCAGAGTATCTTTCCTATCATTAATCATAAGGAAAAATCGTTCAAAACATCCCTCACATTTTATAAAATAATTTTTTTCATCTCTTACTTTTAAAAGTATAATTTTATATCCCTTATAAATTCACATTGATCAAATTTGGTCCCTACCTAGGTTTCCGACTAGTTTATTATCGGAATTCACCACGTGACTTGCATGTGATCATTTTTTAAGGGCAAAATTGTCAAATCAAATTTTTACATAATCTGATTCATAGTTCCTCATATTTCACAAAATAAATTTTTTCGTTCCTAACATTTTACAAAATGAGTTGTTTCGTTCTTCACATTTCAAAAAATGTATTTTTCCATCCCTCACATTTTTCAAAATGAATTTTTTCATCCCTCATTGATCATGTGTATGAATAGCTTTTTTTTCTATAAACCCACGTATATGTCTATTTGATTTTACCTGAACAGTACGAATAACATGTAATTTATCTCTATTGGATTTCATCTAAACATGCTAATTGTAGTTATACACATGCTATTCAATAGATATATATATATATATATATATAGGGGTTTTAAACTAATAATTTTATTTGAAACCTATGTATATATTTGTATGATTTCACCATTTGAACCTATTCAATATTTGTGACCTTTCTTTTTTGATAATAATTTATTTATTGAGTTGTATAATAAGGTCATTTAATTAATGGGTCCTAATTTGAATTCTATAATTATGCTAACAAATTTCAGTTTAAATCTGAATTTCTACTCGACACTTTTAAAACTAACAGTTGAATTACTTACATGGTGATTGTTTTAAAATTTTAAAATGCCAATCACTTATTTCTTTTTATCATACTTTTCTTTTGTTTATTTTTTGTCCAAATTTAATTTGATATAAACACTCGATAATATTTAGGATTAAATGCCTTCTTTATTTTCAAATTTTGAGTAAAAGAAAATGAATATAAGTGAAAAACTAATAATTTTTTTAAACCCATGTATATATCTATTTGATTTCACTTGAACAGTACGAATAGTATGTAATATATCTCTATTTGATTTCACATGTTATTCATACTGTTCAGGTGAAATCAAATAGATATATACATGGATTTAAAAAAAATTATTCACACACATGATCAATAAAAGATGAAAAAATTCATTTTGAAAAATGTGAAGGATGAAAAAATTCATTTTGTGAAATGTAAGGGACGAAAAAATTTATTTTATGAAATGTGAGGGATTATGAATCGAATTATATCAAATTTGATTTAACAATTTTACCATTAAAATATGATCACGTGCAAGGTACGTGATGAATTCTGATAAAAAAACTAATCGAAACCTAAGTAAGAACCAAATTTGACTAATGCGAATTTGTAAGGGACGTAAAATTATATTTTTAAAAGTGAGAAACGAAAAAAATTATTTTACAAAATATGGGGAACTTTTTGAACGATTTTCCCTAATCAATAAAGTTTGAAATATTGGGTCGTGGTCAATAGCCAGGAAGAGTCCGCTAAAACTTTTCCGCATTTGGTCAGAGTTTTAAGCCTCCCCCTCCACCCCCCTAATCCTTCTTTTGCTAAAACGATTCAGAGTGTACAATGCACTTGTCTGTCTGATTTAAGTGGTTCACTTCCCCTTGTCTGCTTGCCTGTCTAAGTGCAGACAAGTAAGAATAGGAGCAGGTTTCTTAGACTTTCCCTATAGAATAAAGAGGAGGTTAATTAGCTACAGTAAGAGTAAGAGTAAATTAGCTAATTACCGTTGAAGACAAACACAAAAAAAAAAAAAAGAATTTTTGTGTTGTTTGTATAATTCACCGACAGACAATTCTATCCCTACAAGCTGATTGCAACTGATGTCAACGCAATTGGTATTGCTTTGAATCCACTATTGAGTCGATGCTGCGGGGTTGGTGGGCGATTCTAAGACCGAGGCCAAATCCACCCAAATATTAAAACAAAGGCAGCTGCCTGCCCTCCTCACTTTCTACATACCCCCTCAGTCAAAATTTGCAAGTGGCAGACAACACTTCTCTGTTGTTTCTTTTGCTTTGATTCATAGGACTGCCATGGGGAACAGCGGTTGCCGTGGGCGGTCCTGCTGTTGCATTAGGTGGGCTTTCCTTATTGTTTCTGAAAGCATATGCTGATGATCAGAGGAGGAAGTCGTCTTCCAACCTTCCGCTGGTCCCTGGTAACTAATATATGGTCACTCTTTCTTGATATTTCTATGATTCTGCTGAGTTACTAATCCCATATAGTTTCGGACACAGCTTATTGGTTAAAGGGTCTCCGGTCCTCGTCTTAGAAATTAGAATGGTTATTCCTTTTCTTCAACCCGCAATCCCTCCTTCCCTTGTTTGTTCTTCCCCTTTAAAAGTTCTCATTAAGGCTTTGCGTATCTTGAATAGTAGTGATATCTACAGATTGAAACCGAACCCGGGTGAAAGTTTAATTTCTAATGTACTTTTATTACTGGCGTAGAGGTACCGGGGCTACCGTTGATTGGGAATTTGCTGCAGCTGAAGGAGAAAAAGCCCCACAGGACTTTTGCTAGATGGGCTGAGACTTGCGGACTATCCAAACTGGTGCCAACAAAATTGTTGTCCTCAACTCTAATGATGTTGCTAAGGAGGTATGCATATTCTCTCTTTCGCTTACAACCATTCAACAGCAAACAATACTGGTTAGTCCTGGATAATGACCTTTTGACTGCAGCTACTGTTTCAATAATGAAAAGGTAAGAGATACAAAATGTGACAATTTAAAGCTTCAGAGTAAGTGGCCTTGGTTCTAGGAACACTGCTACTCAATTTGAACATTAGATGAGAGGGCAATTTATGGTTTATTATGCAGGACGATGAATTGGAATGCTCCCAATTTAGGGGAATTGTCACTAACAGGATAGCCTCAAAAGTTTCTGAAAAAAAAAAGTTGAAAAATGTTCGCCTGTCATCTTTGTGTTAAGATAAGTAAGTGCAGAAATTTGAGTGACTAGCACTATGGTTTGCTCTTTTTTCCGACTTTTTCCGTAATTATTGCTTCCCGTCAGAGGAAAATCACATGCAAATTTGATTCCACTATTCTTAATGAAAGTTGATATACATGGAATGATTGGTTGTAAAAGCTAATTTTTAAAGCAGAATGGTGTTGTCTGAGTTAGCCAACCATGAATCTGGTATTTCAAGAAGTGGAAAATGTTGTAGACGTACTCTAATAAATGCCACTCCCATGACCTAATGGACTGCCTTTTTTTTTTTTTTTTTTTTTATGACATTTGGACAATGGGGCTAAGAAGATTGGTCTACCTAGTATATCACTTTCCCCTTAATATTTGTTTACATGACATACAAGATGAGTAGCATCCTGTCCATGATAGTTTTTTGTCATGGAATGAGTAGTATTTTGTCGCTTGTGATTTAGAATTTTCAGCTTTCTCTACCTGTCTGGATTACAATTTCTTCCACCAAAACTAAGGGCCCGTTTGGATGGTGAGTTTTTTGAGTGTTCATATAAAATTTTTTGAGTTGTGTATTTTAAAAACTTAGGAGACTTTTTTGAGGCTATTATAGCTAAAGTTATTAAAAAACTTGAAGGGAAAAAAATCACCAAAAAACCCATGTGCCAAGTAGGCCCTAAGATTTGTCAAGGTTGTTGAGAGAGACACACATCCTATTTGCTTGACTGAAATCGTTTTGGCTTCAGCGTCCCTCTTCTAACCTGGTTTCTGTTCTGGAAATATAGCATAGTTTTGAGGAAGTTCTATTTCACACAATAAGTGCACAGAATAATTTTCAAATGCATTCTAAACTGTCCATTATCACAATGATGATATAGTAACCTTCTCATGCGTTATGTTCCTATGTGGATGTGCATCTTAAACTGGCATGTCGAAAATCACATGAACCACAGAGCAGGCTTGTTAATATTGGTGTAGTCGTTTTGTCCATTTTAACAAGGAAAAGTCTAAAGTAACGAAAGTTATGGTAACGAAACTGTTTTTACCTGATATAACAGGTAAAAACACTTTTAGGTACCATTTAATTACCTGTTGTACTGGTCATCTAAATAAAATAGTACCTAAAAATATGGTTAGTAAGTTTTACATTCAAAATAGTAAGTTAACTCAAGAAATTAGTAACTTTTATGTCTCAAAAAGTAAATTTGAAGAAATATGGAACTTACTTTTTTTTTTGAAGTAAATAACTACTCTATATCTAAAACTTACTTTTTGGAGAGTAAGTTTAGTTCAAATAATAGTAAGTTTTTATAGACTAATAGTAAATATTGTTGATAGAATAGTAAATTTGGTTAATCATCAAAACTTACTAGTTTATGGCATAAATTTACTATTTTACTTAAAGAAACTTATATGGAACAAGTATTAGGAAGTTTATTTGAAATAATGCTAAGATTTTTTATTAATAATTGAAACTTAGTATTATGGTTAGTAATTACTCGTAATGTAAATGTATGATACATAATTGTACGTATCATTTATAAATGTTATATGTTTTAAGCATTTTAAATAAACTATGAAAACTTTTTTTTTTTGCATATGACCTTATAAAATATGTAAGAATAATTTGTCATATTATAAATTTTGAATTATTTTTGAATTTGTGAAAGGTTAAAAAGTTTGGATGACAGTAAAACAAAATCTTTCGAGTTACATATAGAATTGCACTTATCTATACATCACAATTTCCATAAATGGACACCGATGAATATAATAAAATGGTACGCAATTTTCATATATTAATGCCTATGAATTTAATAAAATGGTAAAATCTTAATAAATTTATTTTCTGGGTCACAAGTAAAAAAATTAAAGCTGTATTAACATAGCATAATCTTTGAAAATTATAGTAAAATTACCCATATGTTAAGTTCTGTGACTTTCAAATATACTTTGTATCATTTACATTATGGATTTGTATCCATATATTTTCTATCAAACTCTTTTTTTATTGACAAATGGTAAGTAAATTATTATAAAAGGGCATTTTATAATAATCATAATTTTTAATAGATGAATTTTATGTAAACTGTTAAAATTATGAATTCACAAATGACTAAATCTGATTACTTTATGGCACATATTAGTCTAAATGACTAAAAAATTACTGCAGCTTTCTGAATTTTAAAATAGAAAAATAGGTCATAAAGCAAATAAATGTAATTTAAAAGAAAAGATTAATGAAATCTGTGCAGATGAAGAAGAAATTAAAAATAAATTAATAAATTTATTAATAAACAATAAAGACCAAAGTTCAGAAGATGACTTTTATAATGATATAACTAGTTCAGAAAGCGAAGAAAGTTGTAATTGTTCCAATACTTCAAAATATATAAATGTGATAACTAAAAAAGAAGATAAAGAATTTCTATTAGATATAATAGAAAAAATTAATGACCCAATAGCAAAAAGGGAATATTTAGAAAGACTTAAAAGCTTAATTATTCAAGAAGATAAAATGCCAAAAATAATAGAACCTTTTAGCATTTCAAAATTAATAGAAAAATATCCTAATATAAATATAATGAAAAAAGAAACAACTAAAGATCTTCAAACAGAAATTAACAATCTTAAAATACAAGTAAAACAATTACAGCAAGAAATTATAGAATTAAAAACAAAAGATTTAGAAATAGAAGCAAAAATAACATTAATAGAAAATCAGCCCTCGACTTCTAATAGTAAAACAGAAGAAATAATAATATCACAAAAACCATTAGATGAAATTCAATATTTAAATACAATAGAAAAAATGACATTTCAAAAATGGTATGCTTTAGTAACTATTACAGTAGAAGATTTCAAAGAAACACATATAGCTTTAATAGACAGTGGAGCCGATTCAAGTTGTATTAAGGAAGGAATAATTCCTACTAAATATTGTGAAAGAACAAATGAAACATTAATGGCAGCAAATGGAGAAAATTTACAAGTAAAATATAAATTTACAAAAGGATCAATATGTAATAATGAATATTGTATTAGACATAATTTTATAATTGTAAAAAATATAAATCATGATATAATATTAGGAACACCTTTTTTAATTCAAATTTACCCATTTGCAGGAAACCATGAAGGAATTTCAATAAATATAATGGGAAAAACTGTTATTTTTAAATTTCTAACTCCAATAAGACAAAGAGAATTACAGATATTACAAACATCTTCTATTTATAAAACAATAAATACTATTACTAAAGTACAGCAACATATAAACTATATCAAAGAAGAAAAATCTTATTTAAAGATGGAAGAAAAATTAAAAGAAAGTAAAATGATAAAAAGAATTTCAGAATTAGAGGAACTATTACAAAAAGAAATTTGTGCAGATATTCCTAATGCTTTTTGGGATAGAAAACAACATATGATAGAATTACCTTATGAAACAAGTTTTAATGAAAAAAACATACCAACTAAAGCAAGACCAATACAAATGAATTCTGATTTATTAGAATTTTGTAAAAAAGAAATAAAGACGTTATTAGATAAAGGATTAATAACACCTTCAAAATCACCTTGGAGCTGTGCTGCATTTTATGTAATGAATCAAGCTGAAAAGGAAAGATGAGTTCCAAGATTAGTTATAAACTATAAACCTTTAAACAAAGTTTTACAATGGATTAGATATCCAATTCCTAATAAAAAAGATTTGCTCAATCGATTATTTAATGCAAAAATATTTTCAAATTTTGATTTAAAATCAGGATATTGGCAAATATTAATAACACCAAAAGATAGGTACAAAACAGCATTCACAACACCTTTTGGACATTATGAATGGAAAGTAATGCCATTTGGATTAAAAAATGTACCATCAGAATTTCAAATATAATGAATGATATTTTTAATCCTTATAGTTCATTCAGCATAGTATATATAGATGATGTATTAATATTTTCTGAATCAATAGAACAACATTTTAAACATTTAAATATATTTTTAAAAATAGTCAAGAAAAATGGATTAGTGGTTTCTGCCCCAAAAATGAAATTATTTCAAACAAAGATAAGATTTTTAGGACATGATATATATCAAGGAACAATAAAACCAATTAATAGAGCTTTGGAATTTGCAACTAAATTTCCAGATGAAATAAAAGATAAAAATCAATTACAAAGGTTTTTAGGATGCTTAAATTATATAGCAGATTTTTTTCCCAAATTAAGACAAGAATGTTCTATATTATATAATAGATTAAAGAAAAACCCGAAACCTTGGACAGAAGAACATACTCAAAAAATAAAATATCTAAAAGAAAAAATTAAATCATTACCATGTTTATGTTTACCACATCCTAAAGCATTCATGATAATTGAAACAGATGCATCAGAATTAGGATATGGAGGAATATTAAAACAAAGAATAGAAGAATCAAAAGAAGAATTAGTTAGATTTCATTCAGGAACATGGTCCGACCCTCAAAAGAATTATTCAACCATTAAAAAGGAAATTTTGTCAATAGTTTTATGCATATCAAAATTCCAAAATGATCTTTATAATAAAAAATTTTTGATTAGAATAGATTGTAAATCTGCAAAAGAAATTTTGCAAAAAGATGTTCAGAATATAGTTTCAAAACAAATATTTGCTAGATGGCAAGCTATTTTATCTGTTTTCGATTTTGAAATAGAATTTATTAAAGGAGAAAACAATTCATTACCAGATTTTCTTACTAGAGAATTTTTACAAGGACATGGATCGTGAAATGATGGTCCGAAGAACTGATTGAGAATATACAAATTATCTAAGAACCCAAAGAGATTCTCCTAAACTCTTAAACAAAGAAGCAGTCCTTCAATCCAGAGGATATCAATATTTTATTCAGACCAGAAATGGAAGACAAAGTATTCCAGCCTATCAAATTTCCAAACATAATACAGTATATATTCAGCAAAGCCATTTCACAACCCTTACATCAAAGGAGTGAGTTTTTCTCATTCAAAGAGAGATTCAGAGAAACACTATTAGAATTCAAGTTTTACGAAGATCAGGAAGAAATGAAGAATTTCTTCAACATTACAAAGATCAAAATAAACAATTATCTAACCAACTTAAAGATGTTGTTTATTGATTTTGCAGGAATATGGATTCAAAAGCAGGAAATTCTAGACCTAAGACTCCTCAAGATTATGAGATGAGTCTTACTCCTGTAACTCAAAATAGATTTCAATTATTACAAGATTTTCCAGCCTTAACTTACAGTCAAGCTATTTGCACCCCAACTTCATCCCAAATAAGACCAATTCAACAAAAGCCAAAAACCCCAGAAAAATTCATTGAAAATACCTACTTTACTAAACCATTCCATCAGCATATTACTTTAACCAGATTCTAAGAAATACCATTATATTCTACACTCAATCAGCTTACTCAAAGAATCTTTCCTCAAAAGTGTTATTGGCAACCTGATGATCCTTCAAAAAATTTGGATTATTATGAATTAATTCTTATAGATACTCAATCTGTAGAAATATTCCCCATTCCAGACAGAAAAAATCCAAATATAATTAGCCATTCAAAGTGTATAATAAAGAAAGTTTGTTCACCTAATGAATGGACTTCTCTTTATTCCAAAAAATTATTCTCAGTAAGATTCATTCCAGATGGATTTACATATCAAGATTACCAAATGGCATGGTATCGTGCTTTTTTATACAGACCATTCAACCATTCATGGTTCTTCACATTCAAAGAAAGTTGTAACAGGGAATTTCCAATTTGGTTTAATCATTGGTGGCAATGGTTCGGCCCCCAAAAAGAAATTCTACCTCCAAATGTGGCCATGGGATTTCAGACATATCTCAAAAAAGCAAAGGGGGAAGAGTATATAAGGCCAATATTATTTCATATGGAGTTCAAAGTACCATGAATTTTTTGCTGGAGTTTCAAAATTCATCAAGAGTTAGAAAAACCACTTCCAATGTCACTAGTTAGAGAATTCAAAATTAAATGGTGGACAGGATTCAATCAAGAATTTGGAGATCAAGCAAATGTGATAAGATTTCTAACCACCGGAGACAAACTCAAGTGGACAAGTCAGCCAACCACTTCAACCACTCCAACAACTACACAAATGACAACCACTCCAACCACTCCAAAAAGAAAAGACAAAGAAAAAGTTGTCTATATGGTATCCGAGACAATTACAAACGACTTTTTGATAAAAAAGATGATGCACAATCTGGAGATGCTCAAAGAATATTTGGACTATTTGCAAAAGCAGGATAAGAACGAAGAAACCGACAAAATTGAAGAGTCAGCTGGATCATCCGAATCTACTTTTGATCCTTTCGGGGGACCATGCGGACAAGACCCAAATGACTTTTGAAGAAAGATGTCGGCCATATTTCAAAAGAAAGCAAATGAAACTGAAATGAAGATGAAATGCAAGACGAGATGATTCTATAAATAGATCCCAAATCAAAAAACAAATCATCGGTGAAACATTCTAGTGTAAACTCCTTAGAAAAATCTCTCAATCTCTCTATTCAACCACTCTTTGCATTCAACTACTTTTGTATCTTTCTCCAACTATTCTAATAAGAAGTACAAGGATTCAACAAACATCAGCTTCCGTTATCAAAGGCAACTCTAAATTTTCAGTAAGTCCAATTTTATACTAGCCTGGGTAGAAGTGGTATCAGAGCCACCTACCGATTTAGACTTTGAATTATTATTACTTTATTTGAATTACTTTCTATTTTAAATTTGCTAATTTATGCATTTATGTTTGCATATTTAATTAAAATTTTACTGAAATCATTGGTAAGACTTTGATGCCTTGTTAGACCGTTGGTAAGTCCAATGTAGGATGTTCCCGGCATAGTGCTCAGTTGTTCCTGATTAGGTAAACTTTTAAATAAATATTGAACATGGCTGCATTTCTTAGACAATTAAAAATAGGATCTAATTCAAAGCAAGCTAATATAGTACAAAGTCATGAATATCATATGCCTATAAATAATTCAGATTAGACTATTTCAGAAGAAAAATTAGAACATATATATAGAATATGTCCTCTAGATTTCAAAGCAGTTCTATCAGTTAAAACACATGAAGAAACAATATCTATTCAAGAAGAATATCAATCTATTCCATTATTAAATTATAGTACAATTCAAAAATATTTAAGCAAAGGATACCGATATATTCATATAGGTTTAATTCAAATTGCAATAAAACCTTTATTCCATCTAGGAGTAGATGCTCCAATATATTTAGCCTTAAGAGACACTAGACTCAAAAGATATAAAACTTCTTTACTTTCTATGATTCAAACCAATGTATGTAATGGACCCATATATTTTAACTGTGCTCCAAATTTCTCAATAGATCTAACAGACCCACATATTTTGAACTCAGTAATATTAGATATTGATGGAATAAAGGTTTTATTGCAATTTGAATTAAACCTATATGAATATATCGGTATCCTTTGCTTAAATATTTTTGAATTGTACTATGATTTAATAATGGAATAGATTGATATTTTTCTTGAATAGATATTGTTTCTTCATGTGTTTTAACTGATAGAGCTGTTTTGAAATCAAGAGGACCTATTCTATATATATGTTCTAATTTTTCTTCTGGAATAGTCTAATCTGAATTATTTATAGGCATATGATATTCATGACTTTGTACTATATTAGCTTGCTTTGAATTAGATCCTATTTTTAATTGTCTAAGAAATGCAGCCATGTTCAATATTTATTTAAAAGTTTACCTAATCAGGAACAACTGAGCACTATGCCGAGAACATCCTACCTTGGACTTCCCAACGGTCTAACAAGGCATCAAAGTCTTACCAATGATTTCAGTAAAATTTTAATTAAATGTGCAAACATAAATGCATAAATTAGCAAATTTAAAATAGAAAGTAATTCAAATAAAGTAATAATAATTCAAAGTCTAAATCGGTAGGTGGCTCTGATACCACTTCTACCCAGGCTAGTATAAAATTGGACTTACTGAAAATTTAGAGTTGTCTTTGATAACGGAAGCTGATGTTTGTTGAATCCTTGTACTTCTTATTAGAATAGTTGGAGAAAGATACAAAAGTAGTTGAATGCAAAGAGTGGTTGAATAGAGAGATTGGGAGATTTTTCTTGGGAGTTTACACTAGAATGTTTCACCGATGATTTGTCTTTTGATTTGGGATCTATTTATAGAATCGTCTCGTCTTGCATTTCATCTTCATTTCAGTTTCATTTGCTTTCTTTTGAAATATGGCCGATATCTTTCTTCAAAAGTCATTTGGGTCTTGTCCGCATGGTCCCCCGAAAGGATCAAAAGTAGATTCGGATGATCCAGCTGACTCTTCAATTTTGTCGGTTTCTTCGTTCTTATCCTGCTTTTGCAAATAGTCCAAATATTCTTTGAGCATCTCCAGATTGTGCATCATCTTTTTTATCAAAAAGTCGTTTGTAATTGTCTCGAATGCCATATAGACAACTTTTTCTTTGTCTTTTCTTTTTGGAGTGGTTGGAGTGGTTGTCATTTGTGTAGTGGTTGAAGTGGTTGGCTGACTTGTCCACTTGAGTTTGTCTCCGGTGGTTAGAAATCTTATCACATTTGCTTGATCTCCAAATTCTTGATTGAATTCTGTCCACCATTTAATTTTGAATTCTCTAACTAGTGACATTGGAAGTGGTTTTTCTAACTCTTGATGAATTTTGAAACTCCAGCAAAAAATCCATGGTACTTTGAACTCCATATGAAATAATATTGGCCTTATATACTCTTCCCCCTTTGCTTTTTTGAGATATGTCTGAAATCCCATGGCCACATTTGGAGGTAGAATTTCTTTTTGGGGGCCGAACCATTGCCACCAATGATTAAACCAAATTGGAAATTCCCTGTTACAACTTTCTTTGAATGTGAAGAACCATGAATGGTTGAATGGTCTGTATAAAAAAGCACGATACCATGCCATTTGGTAATCTTGATATGTAAATCCATCTGGAATGAATCTTACTGAGAATAATTTTTTGGAATAAAGAGAAGTCCATTCATTAGGTGAACAAACTTTCTTTATTATACACTTTGAGTGGCTAATTATATTTGGATTTTTTCTGTCTGGAATGGGGAATATTTCTACAGATTGAGTATCTATAAGAATTAATTCATAATAATCCAAATTTTTTGAAGGATCATCAGGTTGCCAATAACACTTTTGAGGAAAGATTCTTTGAGTAAGCTGATTGAGTGTAGAATATAATGGTATTTCTTAGAATCTGGTTAAAGTAATATGCTGATGGAATGGTTTAGTAAAGTAGGTATTTTCAATGAATTTTTCTGGGGTTTTTGGCTTTTGTTGAATTGGTCTTATTTGGGATGAAGTTGGGGTGCAAATAGCTTGACTGTAAGTTAAGGCTGGAAAATCTTGTAATAATTGAAATCTATGCAGTAGTTATGCTTAATAGAAAATTATTAAACCATTTTTACAGTACATAATTTCTCCTAAAATTTGTAACATTTACCATGACCTCTAACCTTGACATCGTTATTTAATTTACCTTCTAAATTTAATTTAATTTTCTTATATTAATTGTTATACTAATTTTATCATTTTTATTATTATATTATTTCTCATTTTGTTTAGGCTTTTACTCTTATTATTTCTTGTGTTTCAGATGTAAATTTATTAAAACTTTATCATCTTATTATATTCATAGGTGTTAATTTATAAAAATTTTGATACATAAACAAGTAATATTCTATATATAACTAGGAAGATTTGTTGTTATTATTATCCAAACTTTCAAACTTTTCAAAAATTGAAAATAATTAAAAACTTATAGTATGACAAAATTTTATTACATATTTTACGAGATTATGTGAAAAGTCAAACTTTTTTCCATAGTATTTTAAAATATGTAAATAAATTTTTTCAAATGATAACTATAATCTTGTATTATGCAGGTATATTATGAGCACTTACTAACTAAGGTACTAAAAATTAATCATTAATAAAACATCTTATCATTATTTCAAATAAATTCCCTAACACTAGTTTGAAATATGTTTTAAAGTAAAATAGTACATGTGTCTCATAAATCAGTAAGTTTTGATTATTAATCAATTTTATCATGTTATCAGTAAGAATTACTATTTATGTATTAAAACTTACTATTACTTGAATTAAACTTACACTATAAAAAGTAAGTTTGGGATATAAAGTAGTAATTTATTTATTTAAAAAGTAAGTTTAATATTTATTTCAATTTACATTTTGAAGTATAAAAGTTACTAATTTATTACTGTTAACTTACTATTTTAGATGGAAAATTTACATTCTTATTTTTAAGTGTTATCCTATTTAGGTGGATAGGCCTATCAAATAATCAAATGGCCGCTAAAAGTAAATAAAAAATAAAACGAAAATGGTCATATAAGTGTTATCCTATTTATGTTTCAAAAAGTAAATCGAAATAAAAATGAAAGTTACTTTTTTAAAAATTAAATTACTACTCTACATTCGAAACTTAGTTTTGTGGGGAGTAAGTTTAGTTCAAGTAATAGTAAGTTTTTATAGATTAATAGTAAATCTTGTTGAAAGAATAGTAAATTTGGTTAATCATCAAAACTTACTAGTTTGTAGCATAAATTTACTATATTACTTAAAGAAACTTATATGAAACAAGTATTAGGAAGTTTATTTAAACTAGTGCTAATATTTTTTTATTAATGGTTGAAACTTAATATTATAGTTAGTAGTTGCTGGTAACATAAATGTATAATAATGATTGTATGTTTCATTCATAAATGTTTTGCATTTTAAGCATTTTAATAAATGTATGTATCATTTATAAATGTTATGTGTTTTAATAAATTTATTTTCTAGGTCACAAGTATAAAAGGTAAAGTGATCGTATCTAATGTAGCATAATCTTTTAAAATTATAGTAAATTTACCCATATATTAAGTTTCGTGAGTTTCAAATATATTTCGTATCATTCACAATATGGATTTACATGCACATTTTTTATGAAACTTACTTTTAATTGGCAAATAGTATGTAAATTATTATAAAATATCATTTTATAATAATCATAATTTTTATAGGTGAATGGTATTTTAGCTGCTAAAATTGTCAATTTATAAATGATCAAATCTTACTACTTTATGATGATTGGTTTACATGCAGCAATGATTGTGGTGTATACGTTATTAACTTCATGAAGTCATCTGAAGTGGAACAAATGAGTTCAATCATGGTATAGTTTTATAATTTAATATGAGTTTTTTGTGGTGAATAATTATGAATGTCAATAAACTGTTATCTTTACTTGCATGGTTAACTCGCTAATTCTAGTTGACTTTGTCATGAAATTTCAGTTTCACTCCGAGACTGAACGTTTTAACATTGCAATGGAATTGGTCCCTACACCCTAAGAATGCATGGGGATTTCTTCTAGAAGATCATTTGCAGAGAAGATGAACAATGAAAGTATTCATAGTTGAAAAAAATTCTAATTTATCTTTGCTATTTCTAGCTGAATAACAAGTACCTAATAAGGCAGAAGAACGTTTCAAGTCTTGTTGCCACTTTATTTTATGGGCCCTTAATTTTGACGTGTACACAAACTTGCCATGGACTGCAGTCAAAGCACTACTGCTTGGTTCTAAGCTCAAACTGCTCCTTTTAGCTCAAAATGCTCAAAACCCTGTAGCGCTCGAGTGCATATGACAAACACTAATTTGCTGCGACACTAATGGGACATACATGTGATAAAGGGAACAGTGATCCATCCACCTTTTTTTTGGCGGGATTGGAAAGTTGACCTGCTTGGTTCTTCTGTGTCCATGGATGCAGGAATTAATTGTTAATATGAGGCAGGTGCCTAGCTAAAAGTTTGTCCCATTATTCCTAATTGGCAGATTGTCATTAAATAGAAAGGCAGATTGTCGTTTACGAGTAAAAACTTCTAATGCTCGCAGAAATAAATAAGAGTACGTGCTCCTACAACAGAATGGATGTTACACCGCCATTAATATGGTAAGGGCATCCTCCTGAACTTAAATCACAATTAGAAACGAACCATATGCTTGGTTTCAAACTCAAAAACTCATTTCGAAAGCTCCAGAGTTTCGAAATTCCTGCTTCATGGATACAAGCAAATCACATAAACGCACAGGTACTTGGTTAACACAGCAAAAAACTCCACGGGAAAGTTCATGTCGTGCTTATTTCTTAGAAGGAAATTGCAGACTATTAGTATAGCATAGCAGTCACAACACTTCCACAACACATCTTCAAGTTTTCCGAGATCTATCCAGTTTAAAGCCTAAAAAACCGTGTGCTGAGTATTGTATAACATGAGTATTTGAGTTGCTTTTCGCGTTCTGCTCATCAAGTAAGCCAGTCCAATTTGAAGTAAACAACAAAATCTACATGCACAAGACATTTGATATGAAATTGGTAGTTCAAAATAGGAGAAAACGGCTCATTTTGAGCATCAGAATGAATCTACTCACCTATTTATTTAATACTTGGAATAAACAAAGGTCCATCTAATTCAAATTGGCCAACAAGTCACTAGGAAATAGGATTTCACCTCCTTGCATTGAAATGCAATGCTGGATTTAAAGTTTCCATGCAACGTGTTCTTCCACCTAAGGCCTTAAATATCGGAATTCCAGCCTAATTATAATGAACCGCACTTGCAGCAACTAGATTAATCTGAAAGAAGCAACAGCCGGCGGAGAATCAGAGCATATCATCATAAGGAAAATCAATCATTTGATGCTTACATCGGCTTATGTCTCTATTGCTTGTCCAGGTTCATGCATGTAGTTTGAATGTTTAACCACTAACAAAAATAGCAACCTGAGATTTAATATCATTTACTAACTTTTAATAATTGATACTTACGCATCAAATTAAGCTGGCAGGACACTAGATATAGCTATCTAAGCATGACAAGATTACATGGCCAAGAACTGAATTTAGAGCACAAAGACTTTGGCTTCAGAAATCTGAAGCAATCAAAAGGCTAGTAACTTGATTTGAGAATTTGATCACCAGCATCAAGGGCTCTGATATCACTATCAAAAGCTTCAGTTTGGATTGAAATTTCTGGTTTACAAACCCAAGAGCACTTGGATGCTAACAATATCTGAAATTTGATCACCAAACTTTTTTCCAAGCAAGCTGAAATTATTCACATTAAAACAAGTAAACACCAGAAATTGCAAACTAAGGAGATTATGTTCAGATTTACAATCAAAACGTATTAAACTACCTTCGAAGAAACTTAAATCATCCTAAAAGCTTTGAGCAAAGACGTGCAAAAACATTTGTAGTCTCTCAAGAATAAAATTCCTTAATGGTCTTGGCTGAAATCTGGTTCATTCACTACAAAACCATCACAAGATTTGTATTAAAAAAAGGCCACAACAACACATAATCATAGCAAATAAATAACATAAAACTTAGTCGTGAAGAAGGAAAAATGTACCTGAATACTTTTCGTCTCCTAACAAGCTAGTGTTTTGTACATGACTTTGGATTAATGAAGGATTGCATGCCCACATTAATGCCTATACAAATGCAAATAGAGCACCATTATATTTCATGCCTTCACACAAAAATAAATAAAAGCAAGCTATACATTACCTGACCAGGAGGAATGATCTGAAACCAATTACTATCCATTAATTCCTTATTGCATCCATGCTGTGAATCTGATTGCAATAGGCCATCGGATGATCCTATCAGATTCAAATTTACATTCTCAACATAATTGGGTGCCCCAACATGATCATAATTGTGAGTTTCATATGCATCTGTGCACACCTTAGTACATTTTCGTCTATCATGTCCAAATGACCTGCGGGAAAAAAATTGTCAAGCACAATCCATAAACAAAAAGATTGAATTTATAAAGGCGTATATGAAGTGTACATATATAACTAACATTTTTGGCCTTCAAACATAAAGCCAATGAGTGGATGAAATTTAGCATTGCTCATTCATATCTGGTTTTGCAAAGCTATTCTAACCGTAGAATAAGTCAATTTTAAGAGTAGGTGATTACTTGCAATTTTTACATCGTCTTCGCTTTCGCTTGTGAGTGGACTGTTTTGCCTTTTGTCCCTTTGTAGCAATAACAATTGGACCAAGAGAAAGTATGGACCAAAGTGGAAACCTTTGCCTGGGAATTCAATCGTATCGTTGGAATTGAGAACTAAATAAGAAGAAGACAGATGACTTTAAAGTGATAGGTGATACCCGAAAGTGTTTCAGGAACCCAAAACCGTTTTCAGCAACCCAAAATCATTTTCAGAAACCGGTGATTTTTTTACTTAAATATGTACATTTTTTACTTTTAGTATTAGTAAGTTTAGTTTAAACATAAGTAAATTTTGTCAAATAATAAGTAAATTAAATTACTCAAAGTGTAAATTTCTATTTCTGACTAAAACTTATCTTTCAGGCATATACTTACTAGTTTTAATTAAAAACTTACTTATCTTCTCGACTTGGCAACCCGTTTCTTTTCTAGGTATTTTATGATTAGAACTCCATTCTCTCTATATTACAAACCATCATCAAACTAATTGAAAACCTCAATTCTCATATAAACCATTCATCTGAATTTTGTTCCAATCAACCCATTCAACAGATTTATGTTCCAGTCTAATCGTTATGATATAGCAATGGCATTAACAAGCTATTTTGACTCTCCCGGTAAGGGTTTACGTATTAGTAATTTTTTAGGAGGAAGATGAGTTATTCATATGTCCAAAATATCGAAACAACCAGCATAATCTAATCCTTAGTTCAATGAAAGTCACAAATTTGCGGGTAGGTAGATTAGATTATGTTGAATGCCTTTGGCTCTTTACAATGAAATTCAAAATTTTTTCTCATGACAGAGCAAAGATGGTGATATAATTGATTGTC
The DNA here is from genome assembly GCF_036785885.1 of Coffea arabica. NCBI lineage: Eukaryota > Viridiplantae > Streptophyta > Magnoliopsida > Gentianales > Rubiaceae > Coffea > Coffea arabica. The sequence continues at coordinate 5,025,974 of NC_092318.1, read as the reverse complement.
TATATCTATCAACAACCAGCATTTGACAATCCTTTGCTCAAAGACCACTGGATTCTGCAGGTTTGCCCCATGCAACACCACTCAAAAGAAAAATAAACAAAAAAAAAAGCAAAAATATGAAGTATGTATAACACCATAATTGATTGATGGTCGGAAGGAAGCTATATGTCTTTCTTTTGCAGATGAGACCAAATTATCAACCAGAACTGGGATTTACTGAGAATAAATTTTCCAACATTAAGTCCACTAACAATGAGCTTGAACAGAATCCAATCAGTCAGTTGTTGCAATTGGCCAACACAGTTTTCAGGAACCATTGTTTTGCCAAAAAAAAAAAAAATAGCACTTACTATTTAGAAAAAAAAAAAAGCTACTTAGGATTTTCTAAAATAAATCTATGTGAATGTCACTCTGAAAGTTCTGTCTGCATTATCCGTACTGAAGATTTAACTGCTGGAAATAAGCCAAAACCTTTGTCGATGAGAAACATGCTTAATGTTTGAGGGCCAATTTGAAACAATGTTCTTGTTCTTCCGCTCGTTTTCTCTTTTTTCTATTTTTCCCTAAACTTTTCTGTCTCGTGTGGGATTTTTTAGTCTGTAGCTGCAGTAGTTCGAGAAGAAAAGCATTATGCATGGGAGCCCCGAGTTGACCGAAACCCAATGAATTTAGCTCATCTCAGCTTTGGATTACAGGAGGCTCTTGCGATTCAGATTTAAACGTCATTGAAGCAGGGTGGCATGTAAGTTTTCAACGAAGTATAGTTGTTCACATGATCACAACTCTTTCAAGTAGTGCAAACTTATAACGATAGGCACTCAATGAACATCCGTTAGTGAACTTAATTTACACCAAAACTATCGTATGAATACGTACGTTCATATTTATTTGGACTCTTTTATTTCAACATTGTCCATGTTTAATTTTAATTTATTTTTTAAAGAAACTATCACATAAAAGGGCACCTGTTACACACGCCTTTTTTTTTATTTTCTTCAAAATAGCATATATAAAATGATCACTTAATCATTCTATTAATTTTTTGTGTGTCTTAATTGGACGACAACAGGTTTTTTTCCAGAATTATATGGAGATAAAAGAACAAGTTTTTTCATTTATTGGACTGTAAGCATCCCACATTTGTTGATAGTTTAAAATTAAATTAATCACTTTCCCTCGAGTCCTCAGAATGCAGTTAAAATATGACATCATGTATTTATCAGTCTGTCTTCCATCCAACAATGAACAGAGGAATAATTTTCGATCAACAGGATGCTACAACTTGCTCTGTCCAGGCTTTGCTCAAACCAGAACTGAATAAACATTGATCTTTATGTCCTGCTCCTTGATATTATTAGGTTGGTTTAGTATTTGAAATATCATCTCCCTTTTAGTGATCCCTCTTATTTCTGAAATCTTAACTGCTTACATTTGGAAACTGTTCTATGAATTTACTCTCCTTTCCTGACTGAAGAAGAGGGAAGATGTGATTCTACAAAATCTACATGTATCATAGGATGGTAATAAGAATTGCTGCTACAACACAGATTTACAAGAGTAATAATGGCCAAATTTCCGTGGCATTGCAAACGTTACAATGGAGTAAAAAATTCAAGAGGCTGATAATAAATTTCCATAGATGGCCAAATTTCCGTGGCATTGCAGACGTTAACATGGAGTAAAAAATTCAAGAGGCTGATAATAAATTTCCATAGAAACAACAGATTCGCAACAATGATTCTAGATCAGTTCAGTTCAATAACATCTACTCCATCAAGCGTATCAACTTAGAATTCCAAAACGGGAGAAATCTCTCTTGCCTGAAGAATTCAAGTTATAAAGCTCATGTTGAGTTACTAATATATTAGTAATTCTCACCCGCATAGAGTAGCAATCACAACATACAAATTTCTCTTTGACATTTCACCAAACATCTTATATGCATTCACAAATTAATCACATTTAACTTAAACGCCTGATCTCAAGTCCTTTCCTAGATGTTTCACATGGCTATTAAGCATATTTTACCCGTAGACAATCAAAACTACAACCATTTCCTAGATGTTTCAACGGACATTTTCGGCCCCAAAATTGCAATAAAATCTTCAAATTCTCAACCTTGATTTCCCAAGAAAATTTTGACAAACAAAACAAATGAAATATAAATAAATTACAGCAATATAATCAAACGATTTCAAGAGAACATGATGATCTAACCTCGTCACTGCTATTTTTCATATGCTCTTTGGCTGGCTACCACCGTCTCTAACCCTTTTGTTGTGTCTGCATATGGCAGCACTCAAACCCAAACGAACGATGAGAAAGGATAGAGGGAAAGTGTGAACTAATGATGAAAATTTTGAAGTGAGAAGATTTATTCAATTGTAACAAAGACAAAGTGTGGACCAAAGTGGAAACCTTTGCCTGGGAATTCAATCGTATCATTGGAACTGAGAACTGAATAAGAAGAAGGTAGATGACTTTAAAGAGAAAGGTGAAACCCAAAACCGTTTTCAGGAATCCAAAACCGTTTTTTTTACTTAAATATGTACATTTTTTATTTTTAGTATTAGTAAGTTTAATTTAAACATAAGTAAATTTTGTCAAATAATAAGTAAATTAAATTACTCAAAGTGCAAATTTCTATTTCTGACTAAATCTTATCTTTCAGACATATAATTACTAGTTTTAATTAAAAACTTACTAAAGTTAATATTAATTATTTTAATATAATATTTAAAAAGTCACTAAAAGATTTGATCTGTCACTAAAGGTAATAGCAACCTATAATAGCAGATTTTCCTAATATCGTTACCATAATTATAGGCATTGTAGCACTGTCCTTTTTTTTTCCCTCTTGGTTTGGGTGGTTATATTCTACTTGCTGGAGTTTTACGATTTAGAGTAGAATGAATTTCTGTTTGTGATGATGTTTCTTTGGGTTTGGCTTGTTAAATTGCAATTGGAGGTTTTTGGGCCGGGCCGGGCCGGGCCTGGCTCAAACCGATTATGGGAGAATGAAATGAAGGCGTGAATAATTATGACATTCTATAGGACATTAACGAGTGAAAAATGATATGATGTTAAATAAAATTTTGTACATTGTGAATTTTACACTTGGAGGAGATATATTATCTGTAAGTCAGCTTCTTAATAGAGATGATGATGATTTTACTACAATAGGATTGGTAGAGAAAGGCATTTTACTACAATAGTGATGATAAATTTTTATTTTCTTGCATTAACAAAATATTTTTTCTAACTCCCTTTTTAGTTCACATATATCATATTAAAAAGGTGTTACAGTATTTTTTTTAAATTAGTTCTAATAATGCTAAGATTTTGGATGTAAATTGAGTTTCAATAATGAAAGCTAGCAAAGTTGTCCTAATGTTTAGTTACTTAATATAAAAGAAATCAAAATTGGAAAGGTTACTAACTTCGATGTTAATATGGAATCACCTTTCAAATAGTTATAGTAGGTCGAAACCTAGTGGCTCTAATCATATTTTGAGCCAAAACTCAACCCATTTTTGTATTTGGCTAAGAAATCCAGGTGGTGCCCAATTAATAACTACTCCAACTATATTTCCGACAAGCAAATTTTAAGGTAGCTTGACCTTTGTGGCTACAGCACCACCATTCTTTTCCTTAAAGCAAGATCAAGGGGATGAGGACCTCTATAATTGTCATGAGAAATGTAAATTTAGGCTAATGGTTGATGTTATTCTATGTAAACTTTAAATCATTGTATTTTTTTAGGGATAAAATTCCGTAGAGGTGTTGTGGAACTCACAAATGAATGATACATTTGTTACTTAGGATATAAATTTGTCGTTCAATGATTTAATTCTAGAATACTATTGAAACATGCAATTATAGTAGTCATTGATCCCATGCAAATACTTTCACAGGAAACTATTTATTTTTATGGAAGATGAGTCAAGCTGCAAATTATGAAATGGAACATTCTCTCGATTCAATATTCTTTCATAGACTAAGGTGGATTCCTAATATGATTACAATTAAGCGTGCGCAACAATTGGTTTGGACTAAAAATTGTCTAAATCAAATGATTTTAGGCTCTCCAATTCTTTTTCTGTATTCAATAAAATTCTATATTTGGTAATATAATTTTATCACGATTTTAAGATATTGAATTTGATTTTGATCAAAAAATTGAATCTCTTGATTTTCGAGCATTTTACACATAAAAAACCATAAATCAGAAAGGTTAAAGGGCGTGTTGAACTAGACTTTATTTGTAAGAAAATAAGCAAATTTAAATCCCAATGGACTTCTATAACATGAATGGTAAAGCTTAAATTGGTTTCAATTGCAAAACTAATTTTGAATTTGGTACAGGAAAAATGCTTTTTTTGGGGGATGGACTAACTTGGTCCCCATTGTTTCAACTTAGACACATTTTTTACCAACTAGAGATAACAGATGTTCAATCACTTAATTTAGGCCAAAATTGATGTCCACTCAATCAATTTGGATGGAACAAAGTACATGAGGGCTATGCAGGCATGCACTGGTAGTAAGAACACTCGTGGGAATTCATCAAGATACCCATTTCTCATCCATCCGTTTCTCACTTTCCCCTTTGTCGTGAAATCCCTCTACTTCATGAACCCTACAAAATTAAGAAATAAGTCTTTATCAACTACAGTGAATCAAGAAGATCAAACATAAACAAAGTCAACAATAGTGAAAATCGACAATTGATTGGCTATATTGCAAGGATTTGAAGCATAATATCAGTTTTAAACAAGAGTTTAATAATTGGCCCATCCCAAATTATGCTAGCATTCCCTTCGTTTAACAATTGGCTCATAAGAGTTTTGATAATACACCTTTTTTTTTTGTTATTTTTCAGCATATTTTTAGTTATTTAGTACTGAAGTGGTTCCTTGTGATTAGATAATAGATGTGCTTTGTTGTTTATACATGGTTAGTATTTAAATAATGCAATATTCTTCTTGTTTTTTTTTTTATCATTTATGGATTAAGTAGTAAAAAAATTGTCTTTTATGCCTAAACTATTGAAGATGTGATTCAACCCTAAATGTGAAAATGCAACAAAAATCTATGATTTGTATGTTCTATGTTGGTAACATGAACATGTTGATGCTTTTTCTTTTTCTTTTATTAGCAAAAAGTGGTCTCTTAGGTCTCTAGTGTGGAAAATGTGGTCCAATCCTGTGTGTGAAAATGCAACAAAAAATATTTACTTTGCCTATCTGGTGCTGGTAACATACACATGTTGATGCCTTTTCCTTTTCTTATATTACCAAGAAATAAAAACCACTTATTATGATGAGATTTCATTTTGGCAATTTGATTCCTCATACACCTCATGCCTAATATGAAGGTGGAGAATTATGTGTACAGAATTCACTACATGGAGAGTGTGGATTTATGTAGATTTGAAATGGATAGATTATGTGAAAACGTTCATATTTTGCAGGTACAAAAAATATTATAAGTGGGAAGATAGCAATTTTAGATGGTTTGATTCTAGTAGCGAGTTACATATAGATATTGAGAGAAATATTGAGCTAACTAGGAACATTGATTTGTATCTTGAGGTCATGAAATTTTAGTGTGTGTACTTACTATAATTCCTATTAAATTGACAATAAAGCAAATGAAGAGTAAAATGGTAAAGGTAATAATTTTGATCATGATAGAAATGTGATGGTGGTAGTGGTGGCAACCAAATCCATGGTAGTGAATCCGAGACAAGTAGTGGCACATTTTTTTTTTTTGTAATAGATTCTGATTATAACATGAATGATGATGATAATAATGATGTTTTACACTATAAGAAAAAAGTGCTTAAGTGGCATTTATTCTAGTGGCATTTTGAACAATAATACCACGGTAATAGATTTTGATAATAACTTAAGAGAAAAATACCTTTAATAAAATAATTTGGTATGATGTCTCAATAACACTTTGCTTTTAAGTGCTGGTAATACTAGATATACTGGCAATGCTGTGGCATTCAATCATAAAGTGCTATAAAAGAATGTCATTTAGTTAAAAGTGCCAGTGCTACTAATTTTAGTAAATAAGTGATTTTCACAAAAATAAAAGAAATTATAAAAAATTGATAGGAATAGAGCGAATAGGTAAATCAAATATGAACTTTTAAAAACTCATCTATAAATTAAGCCTAAAACTAAATCTATCTCTATCTCTTGTCACTTTTTAGTTCTCGTTAAAAATTCTTTCCTAATTTTCGATCATCTATATTAACAATAATTAGGGCTTACAAAAATCATAAGTTCTCAGTCTGAAAACTATTAATTTGATGGCATATGGATTATCTATTTAGCACTTCATATTCAAGTGAGTCGTAATCTGTCAAATTGTAAAACTCTAATTTATTAAAAACAATTAGGTTTTTTTTTGTTCTTTATTTGTTATTCAAAAGGGATGGGTCAAAGGATAATTTTGTTCTTTAAATAATTTTTTTGAGGTTACATGTAAAATGCAAATTGGATATGTTGGCTTCATGTTAGATATCTTTCCTTTGCTTTCTCATTTTTATCTAATTCACAATTGCATTAAGATTAGATACAATTTGATCTTTTTGTTTGTAATTTTATGAAACCTCTTTGTATGTAGCATACTGAACTTGGAAATGATAAGTAAACATTGGTATTTTTTGTGTTTTATGTTTAACTTACTTATCTTGAAGACTTGCGTGATCTTTATTTCATCAATTTTGATGAACTTCTCCTCTAGTTTTCAATATCAAAATTAAAATATAAAGAAATGTTCTAAAGATAAATGTCTTCTTTTGTGAATTTTATTGAAATGTTAGATTGTTATATCCTTAATCTTGTAGCTAGATTGTTGGACCAAAAACTTTTGGATACAATCATCTCATTAATTTATTTTTGAGTTTTGTTTTGTTCGCAATAGTAGGTTGTAACTTATGAGTTGTTTTAGCCATAACAATTTTCTTTGACTAATTAAGTCCAAAATAGTAAACTTTTTAGCTTTTTGCATGAACTTTCTTTTCATAGTATATATGTAAATTAAATTTTTTATTACTAGCCTATCTGCAAGTTGTTTGAATTTTCTAGGTATATGGTTGTGATAAATGATGCTTGTTCTTCCATGTCAATCCTTAATTTAGTGAAACATATTCCAGTGCATAGATTTTATAACTTTGAATAGTTGGATGGAACTCCAGACCATGTGTTGTTTTCTCCAAAAGGGAAGAACAAGTTGAAAAAACAAGTTAGTGTTTTCTTGATTTATTGTCTTTTAGTCAGACTTTTTAAGCAAATTTAGGTCTTGAATATTCCTATGAATTTTGGGTGATATTGCAAATGTTATATATTCAATCTAAAGGTTCATAATCCATCTCAAGAATGGATTTTTGTTAGATAGTATGACATTTAGATTAAACATTTCAAACTAGTCCTTCAGGTCTATCAGCTAAATATATTGATATTTATGACCTTGCTTACATTAATAATTATGTTTTTAGTAAATAATTGCAAACCTCATCTGTGAGGACCCGAATTTTTATTTTACTTACTTTTATTTTATTTAACTATTTATTTATCCGTTTACTCCGATTAATTTATTTCATTCATTTTAATTTCATTTGCATGGAACAAAGTCTCATTTTATGTTTTAAAACATTTCACTAGTAAATTTAATTTTTCTGCGGCTCGTTTAGTAAGAAATAGCGACTACACGTTTTTTGAGGCAAATTCGGTCAGAGAGTGCAATAATCTTGGAGAATTAAGGGTGATCAATAATAGACTAAGAAAAATTAATTGAGGGATTAGAGGTGAGTGAGTTAAATTAAACCCAATTAGGAGCACTAATTACTCACTGTTCAATTGTTGACTTTTGGGTACCAAAATACCTTTATGTCATTCTTCCTTTTACTCCATCAAATCACCAACTACCACCCAAAACCCTTTCTTCCTCTTCTCCTCTCGGCCGACTCCCCCCTCCCCCATTTCTCCACAAAATTTCAGCTAGCTTTCTTCCATTTTTGTTCCAAGAAGACACTCCAAACTTGCTCCTTTTCTTGGTCCATCACTCAAGCTTGAAGGGAGTCTTGAAGGAGGAAGGAACTTTGGTGGTTTAAGAGCTTATATACTGGTGGTTGGTCTTCATTCTTGGAAGCAAGGTAATCCTCCAAGCTCTCATCTTTTCCTTTCAACTTATAGTAGTGAGATAGTTGTATCTAGTTAGTCTTTGGGTTGTTGATGGGTTCACAAGAACCTTGACACTAGGTAGAGGACTTGAGGTGGCTTTTAGGTAGAGGCCTTGACAATTATTGTGCGTTTACTTGTTTGTTTGGTGCTTGTTTTGATGTACTATGGCTTAGTTTTGGTTGGAAAGTTGAAAAGAAAACTATAAGAATGGAGGATGCTTGCTGTCCGAATTTTGGTTGGTTGAATCTCTCATGATAATTTCAAAATTTGATGTTATTTTGGTGCTATAATGCTTGTTATATATTGGTGTTTATGTGTGTTAAATATCTCCTTAAAAGCATTTCAATTGGTTGAGTAAAAGTTGGGTTAAAGTGAGGAAGAAATCTGAAAAATTGCTAACCAGGATACCAGTCCAGTGCACACGTTTCAGTCCATAACTTTTTGTCCAGAAGTTGAAATCACATGCTGTTTGTGTCATATGAAACTAGACTCCAAGGGCTTTCCAACGGTGTAAAATGCACCTCCTAATTCGTTTTCTATGAGCCGTAGTGAACCGGCAAAGATGATTGATTTTCCTCACTATTTTCAAGTATAGCTGCAGTTTGTAGCTCATTTTCTCCTATCTTGCCAGACGAATTTTAAGACAGTTTCTTCTAGTGAATTTTAGCATTTTGAATCTAGGTTTTAATGCCACAAACCATGCTAAGTTTTGAGTTGTTTAGTTTTAGTTATGACCAGGTTTTGAAACCCTGTCAAGTACTTCAAAACTGGAAATTTCGTGAAACAGATTCCAAAAGTCAGCTTTCTTAAAACTGTTGTATCTTGGTGTAGAAAGGTCTGAATTGAGTTTCGTTTGTTGCATTTGAAACTAGATTTGAATTTCTATTAGTCATGTAAATTTCAAGGGCTGATTCCATTTCTATAAATTTTGCCAAATTTTCAAAGTTTACTGAATTTGCAATCCTGTTTTGCTCTGTCCTGTCTAGAATAGTGACTTTGAGCTAAGATTTGAACGATTTCAGATTGGAGTCTGGGAAAAGTATCCTCTAGAGATTTTTAGTGCATTGAAACTAGTTTTCAATGGTATAAAGTTTCTAATTCCAACGAAAGAAGTACCCAGAAGAGGAGAGACCTAATAGCTTAAGTTTTTGGGTTAGAGTTTGGGTTCCTGATTTACATATTGGATTCTTTGATGGGCTCTCTTAAGGTGATTCTCCTTAATAGTTATTGCAATCACACAGTTGAACCTCTTGCATAGGCTCAAGTGAATAATATTTTGCTAAAAATGAGATATATGACTTGTTCAAATAATTTTATAGGCATGAAATATGGGGGGGCCTTTTTTGGATAGTGCTCTAGTAAGTGGTAGAAGTTTGCCTATGCTGGAACTAATTCTTTCAAGAATGAAGCTAGAAGTAGAGAGCAAATGTTGCTGCAACCAAGGTCGCCTTCTTTTAAGAGTTCTCATAGTTTTGATAGGCAGAATGACTAAGAAACTTGCTGCCATTGGCCTATGATAGGTGTTGGAGTTCTTATTTTGTAGTATGTAGGTAATAGTTTATGTATTATGGTATTATTAAGTAGGTAGTTGCTTGTTTGTCTAATAAGTTGTTGTTAATGTTTGTGTATAACTATATAGATTGCCAAATAAATTTTTTATGCTTATTGTAGTATATGATTTGCTAAATTTAAAGGTGGCAAATTAAGAACAAAAAAACTGTTGGTGCTGCCTGATAAAAAAGAAAAAGCAAAGTGAATGAAATCTTTGAAACTTAAATCGTTATAGGATAAAAGTATTTGTGAGGCCTCGCAAATTAGGTTCTTATCTTTTATCTTGTTCTTCTTACTTGCCTTGAATTTGTAGTTACTTTGATAATTGAGGTGTGTTCTTAACCCTATTACTTTATTTACCTTGGTGCATGTTAAATTTTATAGTACATGATACTAGTGTGATCGACTAGTGAGGTGCGTGCAATAAATTGGAAGGATTAGAGGGAGTTTTGCGTAAAAAGAATTATATGACAAGAAGTGTTAAGAGTTAATTAGAGGGGTATTAAATATGTTAGTGATTGGAGACAAATAGAGAGGCAAAAAGATAGACAATACATCTTTCCTTGACATTTGTCAATTAGCCATCCAAGCTTGACCAAGACCATGCTTTCTTCTTCTTATCTTGACCAAACCTTTTTATTTTTATCATTTTTTTTCTTGCACACATCATGGACGAAATTTTGAGAGAGGAAAGCGAGAGAAAACACACAAAAAAAAATTCAGCCTTGATCTCTTGCTTAAATCATGAAGAATCCAACGAAAAATCCTAATCTACTCCGATCAATCTTGAGGTAAGTTTGGAGAGAAGCTTTTGGTGAAATTTCAGAAGAAGAAAATTTGTCATCCCTCTTGATTTGCTTGTCATCTTTGGGTTTGGAGGTAAAGAGTTGAATTTGGTTAGAAACCTTAGTTTTCTTTTTTTATCTTTGATTTTATTTGAGGTTTGATGTTATAGAAGATAAAGGAAGTATGTTTGGGGCAATTTCATGGTTTTGCTAGGGTTTGTATGTATATGTGATTATGATGGGTTTCTTGTTGAATTTTGGCTTATATGTATTTATTGTTATGTTGGTGATGAAATCTTATGGATTTGTTAGGTAGGTTTGGTTGACAAATTAGAAAATTAATTGGAAGAATGTTTGAAAATCCATTGGAGAAAATTCTGCTTGCTGGTTGAAATTTAGGGCTGGAATTACAGCCTTGATTTCTAAATTTTCATGATGATTTTAACCTCAATTTTCCTCAAAATACTCTATAATATGTTAAGCTATAAGTATGTGTTAGATTTGAACCAAAATCAGGAGTTTTAAGTGTTAAGAACACCATTTCTTTCACTGTTTTCATGGCTAGAATTCTGCTCAAAACTGACCGAGGGAGAGAGTGACTTTATATAGCTTTGTTCTTGGTTTTGTGTGATGAACTTGGCGTATTACTGCCCTAAACACATGATTAGACAATTACCCTGGTATGAGTAGTGAATTGGAGTGGAAAATTAAAGGTTTTAACAGGTGGACTACCTTGTTTTTCTTCATTGTTTTGCTGCTGGAAATTTCCACAGGAAGCTCTGCACAGCTTTGGGAAATTGGTTATAACTTTGTGTAGAAAAGTCAGAATTGAGTTCCATTTGTTGCATTTGAAATTAAATTCAAAGTACTTTCTACCGTGAAAATTTTAGAAATTTTTTCAATTCTTATGAATATCTGTGATTTTCCAAAGTTGACTGAATTTTCACACCTGTTTTGTTTTTCTATCGGATGAAGCAGCAACTTGAGACTGGAATTTGACTAATTTGTGGATAGAATCTTACAAATGTGTCTTCTGAAAAATTGTAATCCTTTGAATCTATTTTTCAACGTATTAGATTTATAAATTTTGGACTTAAGAACCTTGAAATATGATTTTTCAAATAGCATTGCGCAAAACTGAAGAAAATTCTATTCTTCAAAAGTTGTTCTTGCTTTCATTCCAACTTCAAGTTGGAGTTGTAGAACCATTTTGAGCTTGGTTTTATGATTGGAGTTGAAATAACTTGGTTGGTTTGGAACTGTTTTCCTTTGAATATGGTAGCTTGGAGTAGCGAATCTCATGGCACTTTGCATACTTGATTTTAGGATTTGAAAGTGAGGCCGAAAGTGTTCCTAAGGCAAACACTTAAGCTTGTTGCTGTGGTGAGTGTTCCAACTACATGTTTCGTGCTCATTGCTGCTAGAAATTGCTAGGCACTTGATTTGTCATTTCATAGACAAGTGTATATTTTGTCGCATTTGATCTAACTCGACTAAATTTTTGATATCTTGTTCATGCATGTACCAGCAAATTTCATTTACAAGTAACCTGTATTGGACTTGAAATACTTGAAAACATGATATGTTGAGCTTACTTGTGACTTGATCCTGTCTAGGCGAGTGTGCTCTTATGTACACTCAATCTTTGTGAACTTGAATTACTTGATCTTGCATGTATATGTGTGTGCGAATGTAGGCGGACTGTATTTTTCTTATAGCGATTGAACTGGGCCCTTAGACCCTTATCCGAGACATTGGATAAGTTGAAACTTGGATTACTCATGCGTATACGTGAATGTAGGTTGGTAACGGCTGAACTGAGCTCTCGTTAGACCTCTTGCTTGAAACCAGCCTTAGAGCGGTTGGGTAAGTTAGGCAACCTTGGGTAAAGGAAGAATTTCCTAATACTGATTACTCTGACTGGAACTCTAATATGAACACTATGAAATCTCTGATACGGAGCGTTAAGTAAGAACTAACGGCTCCAATCAATAACTGCATGAGTGTTGGATAACAACCAATGACTCCACTCATGAATTCTTGAATACTTGAAATTTTAAACCATATCATGAATACTTGATTCTTGAATACCTGGGACTATAAGCCCAACCCCATGGCTAGTTGGTCAAATTGAGCCGATAAAGGGCTTGATCGATGAGATTGACGATGTGACGCCCCCACTTCTCCCAAGGGCGAACCCGAGGGTGTCCGTGGGACGCCTGCCTAACTCTCGTCAGGACTCGGTATAATTTCAATTCAAACTTATGAATAACCAATCGATACTAAAAACTAAAGATACAAAGGAAGGTCAATTCTTTAATAATTGTTCAAGTCTTACATCATAAGTTACCAAAATATCGTACCATCCTAAAATATACAGCTTCCAAAATTGTCTAAATGAATACATTCAAACTTCTAATCAAAGGCCATCAAGTTGACCTCTCCATAATTCCTTCTATTTCAGCTCCTGTTAAAGAAATCAAGTCTAACTGGGTGAGCGGATGCTCGTGAGGCCAAGAAAAGAAAAAAAACATGCAAGCAGGTAATTCAAGTAACAACAAAACTGACATGAGAGATAAAGCAATAACATTCAAGTAAATCCCGAATATTCACAAGATACATTCCAGAAGGGTACGGAAACTCTTAGGAGCTCACTTCCATTTGTTTTACCAAAGTTCCATCCAATACTCCGTAGAACTTTACTTATTCCATTTATGATTCTGAGTCGAATGAGAGGTATCTCCCACCCGAATCGGTGTGGTACATACTATCGCTCAGTGATCGATTATACGTTTGTGGTCCTGAGTCGAATGAGAGGTACCTCCCACCGGAATTGGTGTGGTACATACTATCGCTCAATGGTCGATGAGACATCGCTCCAATCGACTTATGCTTTGCTCATAGTTCTGAGTCGAATGAGAGGTACCTCCCACCCAAATTGGTGTGGTACATACTATCGCTCAGTGGTCGATGAGACATCGCTCCAATCGACTTAGGCTTTGTTTATAATTCTGAGTTGACATGAGAGGTACCTCCCACCCGAACCGGTGTGGTACATGCTTCCGCTCAGACTCACAAGTTAAACATGTTCATATACAATTACTAATCATATGTATTCTTGTAACAAGTATCACGTAATTAGAAGAGAGGGAACTAAAACGTCCCAACGAGTAGGATTGATAGAGGAGACAACGCTCCAATCGACGTCAAGTCATGTACAAGTATAGTTTCAATCATGAGTAAGTCGAGTACTAGTCAAGCAAATCGAGTAACAAGTCAAGTAAGTAGAGTAACACGTCAAGTAAAGAAAGCAAGTGGGATAAAGTACACACACTCGTCTCGACAAGTTAAATTCAAGTATTGAATTACATACTTTTCAAATATATAGGAACTAGTCATGCACTTGACACTCACCAAGCAACAAGAGCAAGTAGGTTCAATTTGAAGTTTAAGCGTCCTCCGTCGGTTCCTTTTGAAGGTCCTCGTGTGTGCCTGAACAAATAGTAATAGTCTATCATTCACAATCCCTACTATTGAAGAAGATCGTATCATAGTACAATCTTAGGAAAATCTCGTGAAACAAGCCTTAATTATCCTAAATCGAGACTCTCAAGCGGGGTTTCAAAGTACAAGAGAAATTAAGTCTACATCATGGAAATCAAGGATAAAACATTTGAATAATATCGAAGGAATAAGGAGTACTTGAAAAACTCTATTTCCTTGGAATTCGGAAAATTTCTGTTTTGATATGAATCTTTGAAAAATCGTATCTCACTCTTTGTAAGTCCAAAATTCGAAACCTTGGTACCTTTGGAAACCTCTTTGAAAGTACTAAAAGTTCTTAGAAGACACTTTTCCATGAATCTAAGTGGAAGGCATTCAAAAATGGGATTAAAGTTACAGTTTCAGGTTAGTTAGGGTTGAGCCGGGGTTGATTTTCTTTTTTTTTCGCTAACTTTGGAAATTCGGTAAAATTCATACATTGAAAACCAGCCTCCAAAATTTATAAATCATTTATAGTTGTAAGTAAAGTTTAGGACAGAACAAGCGGATCAAGAATCGGAGTTTTGAGCACCGAGATACGGTCGTTCAAAGTTGGAGGAAAAACTAAACTGTTAAGCTAGTTTCCAGATTTGAGTTCCAAATTTTGGGACTTTAGTTTGGTAGCAAAATGGACTCGAAACGGCACCAAATTTGGTATACATATTACCATATAAGGGCTACTCCCTTGCCAAATTTCATAGAAAAATATGAATGGGAAGTCGGTTAACAAAACCGTTGAAATCGCAAGAAGTTCGAAGGCTAAGCTGCCTTTGAGCTTCCGTTTTGCCGTTTTCCAAACATTTGGCCAAGAAACGACTCAAACATGATTCATTCCAATAGGTAATGTCTAAAATATGTCCAAGGTACATTTGATAGGTGATTTACACCAAGAAATTTCGGATAACAAGTCCCAAATCATTGCTAGTTCAAATTTGTCCAAATGTAAGGTATTCCTTCACCAGACCAGATTCGAGTTTTGGTCATAAATCACTCAATTCAACTGAGAATTGAGCGTGGTTGATGGCGTTAGAAAATAGACTCATAAGGTTACATTTTATCAGAAGAAACCATTTTCAAAATCTGTCTATAACCAGCTCGTTCGTGAGCATTAAGTTGCAGCTCATGAGCTGCCTTCCAGGAAGCAACGAAACAGGACAGTGGATTTCAAATGAATGGTTTGGCTAGCTCAAGTGGAACTAGGACATGAATTTTATACCAACGGAAAGCTAGGAATGTCTAGTTTCCAATACCGCAAACAGCACTCGATTCCGACATCGGAGCAACAAGTTATGGCCGAAACAAAAAGACTGCCTGGGTAGTGACGGGATTCAAATTCCAGATTTTCAAGCTTTCGAATTTCCGACATTTGGGTGATCAAATCATGTTATTTTTCAATGAAACTTTTAACACAACCAATATAACATGTAAATAACATAAAAAAGCCATTAGAACCTCAAAATTTGGCATTAAAGTGCTTGAACAAGGCAGGGGCAAAATGGTCACTTTTGGTCATTGCACCATCTTGGAGTTTCTAACAATAACCCAACATTATACCACTAATTTAAGCACTAAACCAACATAATTATCATCATCAACCACCAAATCAGTTCATCAACCAAAGTGGGAGTTCATAGAGCCCACACACCAAAATCCAACATAAATAAAGTTACCCACTTACATGCATGAGCTTATATGTGCAATAGAACTTCCATAAATCAAGATTTTAAGGTCGGATCGTCACTTACTTCACTAGATGTTCAAGGCAGAAATTTTCGGCCTTCTTGAGCCATAGAAAAATCGTGAGAGCAGCCTCCTTTCCTAGCTCAAAGTGCTTTCCAAGTGATTAGTTAAGTGTAGTTAAATTTTGGTGTGATTTGGAGAAAATTTGGTGAAGAAATGATGAAGGAAAATTGATGAAGCAAGTTTGGTTCTTGCTCTTTGAGATGCACGGCTGAAATGGAGGGAAAAGAAGAGATGTTGCATGCCACTTTAGTTGAGGAATTGAAGGGTTTTGATCTAGTGTGATGCACCCATGAGGAGCTCAATAATGTGTGGCCCAAAATGCTGCAAAAGTCAACTAAGGATAGTGCGCGTACACGCGCGTTTCGTGCTCAATTCCTTTCGAGTTCGTTTCACTAGTGCCCTAAACCTCTAATGTACTTTCATTTACACTAATATTATTCATTCTTAATAGTCTAAAATAATAGTCTAAAATTCCTCAATTAATCGCGCGCGTAAAAACGATCATTTCCAAATTAAACGCGATAACGCGAGACCTCCAAGAAATTTTTATAACGATAGTACTAATGACTATCACTTGAGTATTTAAACATAAAATTAACTATTTTAAAACCATTGTACAAGTCTCCAATTTTTCAAACTTATTGTACCCTCGATCAATTAAAATTTTCAAACACATTTTCACTAAACGAGTTTCCAAAAATTAATTTTTGAAACAAGTCACTTTAAAAATATAATGAAACTATAACTCCATGTATTTAGGTCTAATAAGGATAGAAAATAATATTCGGGGCCATTGGCCAAATAAATAATTAAATAAGCTCGTAACAGGAATTTAAAATAGGTAAATTTGTGAGTTCTTACATGAGTCGAGTATTAATTCCTCAATTAACTTTTCTTAATCTACTATTAATCATTCTTAATTCTCCAATATTAAAACACTCCCGATTCAAGTATAGCCTCGAAAAACGTGCACTCATTGTTCTAAACTAAACGAATTATTTGAAAAGTGAATTTTCCAACAAAACGCTTTGAAAACATAAAAAAGACGTTGTTCCATCTAAATGGATTTAAAATTGTTGAAATAAATAATTCGAAGAAAATGAGTGAATAATTATTTAAATAATCCGGTAATATTCTATAAAAATAAGAAAATTTTCGGGTCCTCACAGACGAGCCATGGGTACTTTTGGTGTTCGTGTCCGGTAAGGGGATGATCGGTGGATGGAGATTGATGTTTAGTGGTGATCTAAGGACATTATAATTTTCTAGTTGACAGAGAGTCAACAAACCTCGAACAAGCAGCTGTGGAACTTGCTCCTGAGAGTAGCCTATATCCTTTTGATAAAAATGTGTTCTTTACCGTATATTAATGCATGATATATCTGGTTACCAGATTACCAAATCATATGTCACGGTCTGCTTGAGTATGACTTATTTTCTGATATCCTGTGAATAGTATCATGTATGCGAGTTTACTTGCCTATTTTCTTGGAATCTCACTGGATTTTTAGCTCATTTTATGAATTTATTTTTCTTACAGGGATGAGAACATGAGTGGTTGAATTGGGAAAGGCATAGACTGTGTCTAAATTTTGTTAGTTGCTCGTTTGAGCACTCCTTAAAATTTCTAGCTTGCTAGCGTGGTTTTGATTTTGTAAATTCGACTCCATGGCTGTATTGATAGATTGTACGAGTATTTGAAATTCATAACTATACATATTGGAGGTTGTATTTGTTATCGCCTTTATTATTGATGTTATTATTTTAAAATTTCGTAGTGCGTGACCGAATTGTGACGTGGGCAGATGGTCCACCAAACCCTTGAATACGCCCTAGGGGGAGGTGAGACTGTCACAAGTGGTATCAGAG
Organism: Coffea arabica; assembly: GCF_036785885.1. Taxonomy (NCBI): domain Eukaryota; kingdom Viridiplantae; phylum Streptophyta; class Magnoliopsida; order Gentianales; family Rubiaceae; genus Coffea; species Coffea arabica. The sequence goes on along the minus strand of NC_092318.1, from coordinate 5,008,285 downwards.
TTGATTTGCGTGGTTTCTGTGTGGGGTGAGCTTGGGTCAGGTGATGTTATGGTCCCAATAATGTGAATAAGTATAAAGGATTAAGTGCTCTTCTTGAACGTAAGTTGTGAATCATTAAAGTAATAGGTGTAAAACCTTTATCATGATACTTGAAGAAAATAGATATGTACGTCAGGTAGGAATCTTAAACTTGGTTGATTTGCACTTGGGAGCGTACGGTCTGAGATGTGAATTTTTCTAATTTCGGATTCTTGTACCTGAGTACCAAAACTGGAGAGCATTAGAATAAGGGTCGATATCTCGATTGCACTTGAGATAAAATCGGATGGCAAAAGTCAAGATGTGAAAAATTCTAGTATTGGACCTGAGATTGAACTGATCAAGGCGAGTGGATGAATTGGTGTTATCATGGACTAGTCTCGTGCATGTTTGGTTAGGATTTCTATAGATGATGGCTAGCTTTGCAGTCATCATGAATGTTTAAGGTGCTAGTGTTGCAGCTTGTTTCATTTCTCCTGTACTTATGAATCCTTGTTCCGTGCTTCCTTGATTTTGTTGCGATTTGATTACGATTACATATGTATTTCTTTTAATTTCTTACATGACTACCATTTTCTATTTTCTACACTTCTATGATACCCTATAGGAACTTGGCTTTGATTCATATTTCTCTACAAGTTTTGGATTATATATGAAATTTTGGGGACAAAGGTGTGAGTTTTATACTGGTATCTAAATTTTGACAGAATTAGGATGATCGTCTTGATGGCAGATGGTACAAGGCACTAGTGGAGGTAAGGGATTATGATTTCTTCTTGAGCAAGTTGGTAAGAAAGTATATAATAGAGAGTAAGTTAGGGTGTAGAACTTTTACTTTAAAGAATATGATTTCATATTTTGTTATGTGTATAAGTAATGGTAGTAATTTTTATGGAAAGACCCAAGAACTCGTCTATCTCAAGTAGAGAATAGTTAAAACTTATATTTCTTAGGTGACCTGTAAGCAAAAGAATGGAAGAGTTATATGGCCAGAGTTTTCAATTGTGATTAGTTACTCATTTCGATTCTTTGATTTGCCTGGTAGGCTATCATTTGATTTAAATAAATCGGTGAGATGACAAATTTGGGAGATATGTATAAGGAAATAGACATCCTTCGAAAGGAGGTAGAATTTCAAAAGAAATTGACTGACTACTAGGAAGGACGATGGAAACAAGAATATGCGGAGAAAATTGAGCTGCTGCACAAGAATATAGAACTAAAAAAGAAATATGAAGGGATCCCGAAAGAGGTATGAAATAAGTTTGAATTGGTGCATTCGCCTTGTCAAGTAGTATCTCAAGACAATACTAACAATCAAATTAAAAGGGGTGAAGGAAGTTTTCATGATACTAAAGGGAAACGTAAAGAAATTGGTAGAAATGAACTTGCTATGAAGGATAAAAGGAGGAAGAAAAGAAAGAATGGACACTTCAAGGAGAGATGCGTAGCTACTAACTGTGAAACCTGTAACAACAATCATACTGAATTATGTTACTTGAAAACTGGTGCATGTTTTAGATGCGGTGAATTTGGACATCAAGTGAAGAACTGCCCAACATAAATGAATTTTACAATGGTGAAACTGCTGTAACAGTTAAAGTCAGTAATTAGTGATGTTTTATTTGAAATAGTTATATTTATTGGACTATGTGCAGTGAAAGCTTTATTAGTAAGTTGTATCTCCATTGGAAATAGTAAACTTGGTGTCCGATGTTTTAATTAGTGATGTTAAATGCCTGTGTCTGTTTGGAGTTAAACCCCTATTCATGATTCGATTTCTGCACTTTATTCTTGGGTTTGAACAAGGATTCTTACTTGTGCCTAGTAATGAAGGAAGGACTTTCGATTTGAAAGGATAGTATATGTTTAGTAATTCAAATGTGTAAGCCTCATGAGAGAGAAAGCTATTGGGAATCGGAGGAAACCATGTAGAAAAGAGACCTCGAGTTTATTTTGCGAGCAAGGATTAGAATTTCAAGAACAAAATTCTTTTAAGGGGAAGAGAGTGTGAGGCCCGCAAATTAGGTTCTTATCTTTTATCTTGTTTTTCTTACTTGCCTTGAATTTGTAGTTGCTTTGATGGTTGAGATGTGTTCTCAACCCTATTACATTATTTACCTTGACACATGTTTAATTTGACACATGTTAAATTTTACAGTGCATGATACTAGTGTGATCGACTAGTGAGGCACGTGCGATAAATTTGGAGGATTAGAGGGATTTTTGCGTAAAAGGAATTATATGACAAGAAGTGTTAAGAGTTAATTAGAGGGGTATTAGATATGTTAGTGATTAGAGACAAATAGAGAGGGAAAAAGATAGACAATACATCTTTCCTTGACATTTGTCAATTAGCCAACCAAGCTTGACCAACCAAGTTTGACCAAGACTATGCTTTCTTCTTCTTATCTTGACCAAACCTTTTGTTTTCATCATTTTCTTCTTCTTGCACACATCATGGATGAAATTTTGAGAGAGGAAAGGGAAAGAAAACACAAAAAAAATAAAATTCACCCTTGGTAACTTGCTTATATCATGACGAATCCAACGAAAAATTCTAATCTATTTCTATCAATCTTGAGGTAAGTTTGGAGAGAAACTTTTGGTGAAGTTTTAGAAGAAGAAAATTTGTCATCCCTCTTGATTTGCTTGTCATCTTTGGGTTTGGAGGCAAAGAGTTAAATTTGGTTAGAAACCTTAGTTTCTTTTCTTATCTTTGATTTTATTTGAGATTTGATGTTATAGAAGATAAAGGAAGCATGTTTGTGACAATTTCATGGCTTTACTAGGGTTTGTATGTATATGTGATTATGATGGGTTTCTTGTTAAAATTTTGGCTTATATGTATTTATTGTTATGTTGGTGATGAAACCTTATGGATTTGTTAGGTAGGTTTGGTTGATAAATTAGGAAATTAATTGGAGGAATGTTTGAAAATCCATTGGAGAAAATTCTGCTTGCTGGCCGAAATTTAGGGCTAGAATTGCAGTCTTGATTTCTAAATTTTCATGATGATTTTAATCTCAATTTTGTTCAAAATACTCTAAAATATGTTAAGCTATAAGTATGTGTTAGATTTGAACCAAAATCAGGAGTTTTAATTGGTAAGAACACCATTTCTTTCATTGTTTTCATGGCTGGAATTTTGCTCAAAACTGACCGAGGGAGAGAGTGACTTTATATAGCTTTGTTCTTGGTTTTGTGTGATGAACTTGACGTATTACTGTCCTAAACACATGATTAGACAGTTATCTTGGTATAAGTAGTGAATTTGAGTGGAAAATGAAAGGTTTTAACAGGTGGACTACATTGTTTTGCTGCTAGAAATTTCCGCAGGAAGCTTTGTACAGTTTTGGAAAATTGGTTATAACTTTTTATAGAAAAGTCAGAATTGAGTTCTGTTTATTGTGTTTGAAACTAGATTCAGAGTGCTTTCTCCATGAAAATTTCAGAATTTTTCTTAATTCCTATGAATATCTGTGACTTTCAAAATTGACTGAATTTTCACACCTGTTTTGTTTTTCTATCGGATGAAGCAACAAATTGAGACTGAAATTTGACTGATTTGTGGATAGAATCTTACAAATGTTCTTCTGGAAGATTGTAATCCTTTGAGTCTATTTTCCAACGGTATAAAGTTTATAAATTTTGGACTTAATAATCTTGAGATATGATTTTTCAAATAGCATTGCGCAAAACTCGAGAAATTCTATTCTTCAAAAGTTGTTGTAGAACCATTTTGAGCTTGGTTTTATGATTGGAGTTGAGATAACCTGGTTGGTTTGGAAGTGTTTTCCTTTGAATATGGTAGTTTGGAGTAGGAGATCTCATAGCACTTTGCATACTTGATTTTAGGACTTGAAGGTGAGGCTGGAAGTGCTCTTGAGGCAAACACTTAAGTTTGTTGCTGTGGTGAGTGTTCCAACTACATGTTTCTTGCTCATTGCTGCTAGAAATTGCTAGGCACTTAATTTATCACTCATAGGTAAGTGTGTACTTTATCGTACTTGACCTAACTCGACTAAACTTTTGATATCTTGTTCATGTATGTACCTGCAAATTTGATTTACAAGTAACCTGTATTTGGATTTGAAATATTTGAAATACTTGAAAACATGATATGTTGAGCTTACTTGTGACTTGACCTTGTCTAGGCGAGTGTGCTCTTATGTACACTCAATTTCTGTGAATTTGAATTACTTGATCTTGCATGTATATGTATGTGCGAATGTAGGCCGGCTGTATTTTTCTTATAGCCGTTGAACTGGGCCCTTAGACTCTTATCTGAGACGTCGGATAAGTTGGAACTTAGGTTACTTATGCTAATGCGTATGCGTAAGTGTAGGTCGGTAACGGCTGAACTGAACCCTCGTTAGACCTCTTGCTTGAGACCAGATTTAGAGCGGTCGGGTAAGTTGGGCAACCTTAGGTAAAGGAAGAATTTCCTAATACTGTTTACTCTGACTAGAATTCTAATCTGAACACTGTGAAATATCTGATATGGAGCGTTAAGTAAGAACTAATTGGTCCAATCAATAACTGCGTGAGCATTTGATAACAACCAACGACTCCACTCGTGAATTTTTGAATATTTGGGCCTTTAAGCCATATCATGAATACTTGATTCTTGAATACTTGGGACTATAAGCCCAACCCCATGGCTAGTAAGTCAAATTGAGCTGGTAAAGGGTTTGATCGATAAGATTGATAAATCATGGGTATTTTTGGTGTTCGGACCCGGTAGGGGGATGATCGGTTGACAGAGATTGATGTTTAGTGGTGATCTACGGACAGTATAATTTTCTGGTGGACAGAGAGTCAACAAGCCTCGAACAAGCAGCTGTGGAACTTGCTTCTGATAGCAGCCTATATCCTTTTGACATAAATGTGTTCTTTACTGTATATTAATGCATGATCTATCTGGTTACTTGATTACTAAACCATATGTCACGGTCTGCTTGAGTATAACTTATTTTTCAATATCCTGTGAATAGTATCATGTATGCGAGTTTATTTGCCTGTTTTCTTGGAACCTTACTGGGATTTTAGCTCATTCTATGAATTTATTTTCCTTACAGGGATAAGAACATGAGAGGTTGAATTAGAGAAGGTACAGACTTTGTCTAAATTTTGTTAATTGCTCGCGTGAGCACTCCTTGGAATTTCTAGCTTTCTTGCGTGGTTTTGATTTTGTAAATTCGACTCCGTGGCTGTATTCATAAATTGTACAGGAATTTGAAATCCATAACTGTACAGATTGGAGATTGTATTTGTTATCGCCTTTATTATTGATGTTGTTGTTCTAAAATTTCATAACGCATGACTGAATCCTGACGAGGGTTATGCAGACAGTCCACCCAACCCTTGGGTGCACCCGAGGGGGAGATGGGGCTGTCACAATATTAGTAACAATTTATATTGTGATAAGATTGACAAGAGATAACAGTGATAAATACTTAAGGAATGGTGAATTCTTCATTAATAGCTAGCATTTGAAACGGATTTACAAATAAGAATACACAGAACACTTATGATACCAAGGGAAAACCTTTTCAACTCTATCTGCTCTATAAATCTGGATAGTAAAACTGTTTATGGACTCGAGGATAACAACCAAAGTCTCACCTAGTTTCAACTCATGTGCTTTGACAAAGATTTTTCAGTAGCCTGTCAATTGTCTCCTTTGCATTCTAGCTTGAAAACTTTATATTTAGTTCTTAAAGTAACAACTGGAGTTTTATTGCTATTAAGAAATGTTCAAGAAATTTTGGGATTTTCTGATGGATAAGGGAGGGAAAAATATGTAAAGTGCATAAAGTAGTGCATGGTAGATTAGCTAAGCAAAGGATAGAAAGATTGAGCAAATAGACTTACAAATCTGTCTTTGTTTTTCTAGTTGTAAACTTGATAAAAAGCTATAGAGTCTGCTTCATCTTAAACTATATTTGGCTTTATTGATGAATAAGTATGTTGATATAAGATGTATTTAGCCTTTGTATTTGCTATCAGTGAGAAATAATAAAATTCTGAGATATGACTATGTGGCTAATCTTGATAGATTTGGTCAAAAAAGTGTAGGTCTTAACATACTGTTGCCTCCTAGAATATGTAGCTTCAGTATATCAGAAAGTGGGACTATCCGAGAAAATTTTGTATTCATCTTAATCTTTATAAATAAGATTAGATAAAATTTCAAGTCTCCATGTGTCGAAGAAGTATTTTGCCGCATGAATGGATTAGGTTGTCTTTTATAAATTCCAACCATCCCGATACAAAACTGTCATTATGAACTTCAAGGCTTCATTTGTAGCTCTGTATAATTGTAATATTGCATCTTTTATATTGTTCCAGTTCAAAGATGAATTCAATTGCGAGGCTCTGTATAATTTTTTTTGTTGAAGGTCAACTTGAGTGGAACAATATGTAGTATATGATTAATTGAAAGGTTATAGAGTGTTGAAAGTAGATATGGATACCTTTTCTTTGTTGTTGCATTTTAATAGAAAGTAACATTATGTGACATTGTACATTGGTGCAGGTGTTATGGGTGAACTTGTAGATTCAGTATTTATAGCCATGATATAGCAATGTAGTCCTTTGTAGTAGTTGGTAGAAAGTAGTGTAATTTTAGTTTAAGTATAGAATGAGACTAAATCTAAACAAATAAAAAGTCTATATGTTTTTTCTATTGATATGCAAATTCAATAGTATGAATTTGTAGACAAACGTTAACACATAAATGAAACAAACACGAGAAGAGGAATGAAAGAGGTAATTAAATTTTACCTGGAACTTAGCTATTCAAGGATGAAAGCTTCTTGACCTAACGAAATAATATAGTTCCTTATGGAAGGCAAGAAAGCTACTTATAAATGTTGTGAAAAGAAGGAAGTTGATAAGCCAGCGGTCAAGAACAAGTGTTAGTATTTATTATTAATTGATAGTATGTAACATCAAAAAATTAAATAGCAAGACATTGAAGAGTATATAAAATTTAATTGTAGTATAGAGACCTAATGTAGAGCTAACAGTAAGTTTTTCTTTAGACCTTGTAAGAAGGGTGTGTAAGTTATTATATCTGGTAATAAGACTTGTACAAGAACCAGTTACAAGCTGGCAAGCTTTTACATAAAAGAATTGCTCTATTAAAGTTGGAGTGTCATTAACTGTAGCAGATTTACTAGATTCTAATATAAGAAGAAAAGTTTAGTTGTTTTTTGATATTGAATATGAGTCTCAGTTCAATAAGTCACTAAAGAAATTGAATATATGTCAAGTCATATTGGAGATATAAATAGTCAAGTGTAAATAGCAAAGGATGAGAGGGAAGAGAAGTGCTAAAATAAGATGGTACATTTATAGTAGAATGTAAATAACTGGCTTAGTTTGACATAGCTGCAGTTTGTTTTGTAATACCTTGAATAACAACTAAACAAAAGGATCTTCAAATAGTGAGTCGGCATTGTACTCACATAATAGATAGATATTGAAATAGATAAACATCATAGAGATAGTAGAAGTCCTGGCACTTCTCAGATTACAAAAGCTGCATAATGAGATCCTAGTTTGGAGTTCAAGAACAAGAGTAATCTCATTGCAGATAGAAGTAAAGATGTGAAGAGCATTAATCTAGATTTCGCTTTTTAGTCACAGAGATGCCAGGAATTTCAGAATTGGTCTGTGGGCTATTTGCTTGAAGTGTGGTTATTTCATCAAATTTGCTTGCTAGATTAATGTGAACATTTGTGATAGGGCTTTAAGCATCTATGTAAGAAAAAAATAAGTATAAAAGAGAAATAACATAGACATAATATGCCAAATTAATGAAAATAGTATAATAAAACCAACATATAGTTTAATATTTTTGAAGTTTGTAGAAGAATACCATGTGTTTCAATAGAAGGATTTTGCAAGGAGAGTCCAGCAAGAAAAAACTGGCAGATTCAATAGTTTGTTGTGATGAAATTTCAACAAAATTTGTCTCATAGCAATGCAGAATTTTATAGCACTATTGAGGATCTCCATAATGACTGGTAGCTAGTTGTGTTTGGACAGCAAATTTTTTAGTCTGTAAAGTTCATGGGCATGCGTTGATGGAAGCTTAATGTTTTGGGAAAAAACGAAGATTCAATAGTATGGAAGCATTGCAGAGCATTTGGGAAAACATTTATGTAAATACTATAGATGCAATGAAGAAATTATCTTGTCAAAAACTACATTGCATCCAAGGCATAATAAGTTAAAAGTTTTTCAGTTAAATCATCAAACAAAGTAGCAGTCTGTGAGGACCCAAAACAATTATTTTTATATTTTGTATTCCAGAAAATTATTTTTTATAAATATTTTAATCTACTTACCTTGAATTTTTGGTTAATTTAATGGTTGATTCATGATTTTTATTCCTATTGTCCCATTCAATTTGTTGCATGTTGAATTCATAGTGTGTTATGCAAGTGTGACCAACTAATGAGGTGTGTGTGATAAATTTGGTGAATTAAAGGGAGTTTTGTGCAAAAGAATCATTGTGCTACAAAATGTTACGAGTTAATTGGATGAGAGATAGATGTTAAGGTGAATTAGTGACAAACAGATAGACTTATCTTGCAATCTTGCAATTTGTTGCTTAACCAACCAATCTTGACCAACCTTGACCAAAACTAGAGTTATATCTATCCAATAGAAACTTCTTGCATCACTATTCCTCTTTTTTCTCTTGCTTAGACTGGTTCTAGAGAGTGGAGAGGTGAGAGATCGTTCTTCTTCATTTCCAGCCGAGAGACTAGAGGGAAAGTTGCAAGATTTTTCTTGTTTTGCTCCACTTTAGCCGAGAGAGAGAGAGTTGAATGGCATGTAAAAGTTGACCAAGTCAAAAATTCATTCCTTCTTGTTTTTGTCCTTTAGCTTAACCGAGAGAGAGAGAGAGAGAGAGAGAGAGAGAGAGAGAGAGAGAGAGAAGAATGAGCCAAGTCTTCCTTGTCTTGCTTCATTTCCAGCCGAGAGACCAAAGGGAAAGCTGAAAGAATTTTTTCTTGTCTTGCTCCCTCTTCCAATCGAGAGAAAACCAGAGAGAAAGAATGAGAAAACCAGAATTTCTTGCTCCATTTGCAGCTGAGAGAAAGCTTGAGTCTTGCCTTCCATGTCTCCATTGTGAATCGAGAGAAAAAGTGAAATGAGATGGAGAGCTCATTTCCCTTCCTTCTTCCAGCCGAGAGAGCAACAACCGAGAGAAACCCAAAGGAAACTCCAGTCGTCCCTCTTTTCCTTTTCTTCAATCTTGAGCATCAATCAAGAAACAAGAAACTTGCAACTCATCCTAGCTAAGAGAATTGGGAAAGAAAGGCAGAAATTTCCAACTCAAAAAAAAAAATCGTGGGAACTGAGAGGAAAGAAGGTGAAGCTATAAGTTTCATTCCAGCTTTCATTCTTACGAGAGGTAAAATTTGCTAATCACACCCTCCCTTCTCTCAATATACCTAGGTACTTGTTGTATATTGAATTTGAGTGAAGAAAAGAGGAGTTTTGCTTGAGAAACCTTACTTGAAGACTGATCTCGTACTGGAAATTTCTAGCTTTAGCCGGGGGGAAAAAAGAGTTTAGTTTCACAGCTTTTCATTTGAAATTTTGGAGGAATTTTACTAGGAGTTCATGATATATGTCTTATCTCTTTCTTTTTATGATATATAGTATGTTTTACCTTTGAATCTAGTGGAAAGTTGGTGACTTTGGATGAAAACTTGAAGAAGCTTGCTGGAATTTTCTGTTGGAACTCGTGGGAGAGAAGCTGAGATTTTTCCAACGTTATCCCTAAAACTTTGATTGTAAATTGACACTATAGCATAATAACATGTTGGTTAGTTTAAGTTGTGGATTTGTTATAGAAATATGAAAGAAAGTTGGGAGTTTGGCTATAGGAGAGTTTGAAAAATTTCTGGAAATTTTGGGTTGAAGCTGTCCGAACAGGAGAGCAGGTTTTGAACCTGTTTTTTTGCATTCTATGGTAATTCTTGGTTAAATCTTGCTTTATACATGTTATCCTTCAATTATATGTTGAATTTGAGTCAAGGGAGTGATATTTTGTTAGTGAAAGTATCACTTTTTTAAGTTGTTAGAAATTTGGAAATTTTCATAGGAAGCTCTAAATAGTTTTGGAAAATTGGCTATAATTTCGTATAGGAAAGTTGAAATTGAGTTCCAGTTGTTGCGTTTGAAACTAGACTCATATGCTTCCAATGATATAAAATTCTGGGTTTGGTTCAATTTCACTAAAGATCAGCAAATTTACAAAGTTTCTTGAAAATCATGACTGTTCTGTTTCTGCACTTGTGATAGCAGTGATTTTTAAACTGAAATTTGACTAATCTATGAGTTGAATTTCATGAAGATGTCTTCTAAAGCTTGTTAGTTTTGTGATTTTTTGACCTACGAAACTCAAGTTATACCTTTTCAAAAAGTGTCACCAAAGTTGAAAATTTTATCAAATGGATTGAGCGGAACTTGGAAAACTCTGGAAAACTTTTTTAGGTTTCAAACCTAACTTTCTTTGGTTAAATCCTGCATATTTTGATTTGAAATATTTAGTGGTGTGTTAACCTTAGTATGCATAAAATATTTCACTTGATTGGAGCAAATTGTGAGTATGAGCTGTGAAATTTCAGGTTTATTTGCACATTTTGGTTGAGAAATGACTTGTTTCTACTTTGCATGATACACCCTGTATGTTTACCTTGAAAACTAGTAGAAATTTGATAATTTGGTTGGAGAGCAACTTGAAGAAACTGCTGGAAATCCACTTGATTGGCCGAGTAAGGAAGAGAGGAAAATTTGCAGTTTTTACACGACTTTTAGGGCTACAAAATTTTAGATTGTTGTTCAATAAACCTCGTAACATATTAATCTTCATATGTATGTTGAGTTTAAGTGATAACTAAAGATTTTTGTTGAAGAAAAGGTCCCCTAGCAAACTGTTTTCTTGCTAGAAAATTTTTCAGCTTTGAGCTGTAGAGAGAACTTGAACTTCTAGTTTTTAAATGCAAATTTTCTTGTTGAGTTTTACTGGAATTCATGATTAATATCTCCTCTCTTGGTACAAGCCTATTTTGTGTGATATGGTTGAAATAAGTATGAGAGGGGCTGTTTGGTAACAAAAATGAGGAAAGGCTTGCTGGAATTTTGCTTGCTTAAACCATGGACTATATGCTAGGTTTTCCAACTTAAAACTTCCATTTTGTTGAAGTTTTTCAAAGAGATTCATACTCTATAGTCACTCAATGATACCTTGCATGATTCATGTTTGAACCATGGCTGAATTTCAAGCCCTTGATTCGAAATTTTGCTACAATCTTTGCCATACATTCATGTGATATGCCTTGATAAAAGTTAATGTCAAGTTTTTTTTAGTGCATTAAATCCAAAAGGTATAAGGGAATTGGTGTGGTAATGCTTGAATTTTTGGGATGATTTTAATGAAACAATTTTATTAAAGAAACGAAGAGTAAGGGTAAAGTTCCAACCTTATTTTCATGAATTTGGTTGCAAATTAATGTGTCTTTCAAGTGAAGTTTTGAAACTCCAAGTTCTCATTTCTATTGGCGTAGAGTTGATAGATTCTTGATGTATTATCTGACCACAGGACTCGAGAGTATCCAAAAAGATGAACCAGGGTTTGAAGTGGAAATATTATGATCAATTAGTAAGTGTTACAACTGTATGATTAGGACTATGTGATGCTTCATGTGACTTGTTGTTGAGATTGCTAGATATCTTGACTTGATATTGAAAAAACAAGTGTGTACTTTATCGCACTCGGTCTAACTTGCTTGAACTCTTATCAACCTATTTACAAGTGAACGGATATACCTGTGCATAACTTGAAAGTCGGTTGAAGATATATTATCGATTATACTTGTGATTGGGATCCCAAACCCCATCAGTTAGTTAGTTAAATCGGGCTAGCAAGGGCTTGGTCGAGGAGATTAATGATCCATGGGTCTTGTTACTTGTTTAATCCTCTGGATTGGTATACTCGAGTATTACCTCACTTGTTATTTGTTTGATGTGCGGACCCAGTAAGGAGGATGATCGATGGACGGAAATTGGCGTGAAGTGGTGATCTACTGGACTTTGATAGTGTATTCCAAGATTGACAGAGTGTCAACTATTGCAAGACAAGCGTCCAATGCGAGAGAAATGTATCCTTCCACTTAAAAGTGCTACTTGTTTCCTGCTTACCTCTTATTGGTTTGCTTAGTTACCATTTTCTTACTTGCTCTGAGCTTGGTACTTTGCTTGCATGATACTTGGAATCTCACTGGACTTTTAGCTCATCTTTTTATTTGTTTTCTTTAACAGGGTGTGAGGATGAGAGAGACAAGAATAGTACTAATTTGTAGTAGGAATTCTTAAACTTGTATTTGGCCGACACTGTATTATGGTACTAGTTGTTCAAGTTCTTTTCTTTTGGCTTGTACTTTGATTTGTTTATTTGGACGATTTGTAGCATATAAGTGTTATATTGAAGAATTTTAGTATTATTGATTTGGTATCCAAAGAATAGCGAGCTCGAAAGTTGTAGTTCACATTTTAAGTAATTGCCATCCTATTTATATTTAGTGAATGGATTGAACTAATTGTATTTTGATCTATTTAGTTGTGCACATAAGTATGGATGTTTTGTGAAATTGGATGGTTTGTAATATTTATTGGGGAGTTTCATACTTACTTTGGAGTTAATGTTATCTCTAAAGTTAATGTTAGTTAATGAGTCCTAATGAGAGTTAGGCAGGCAGTCCACTAACCTCTAGGGTACATCTTAGGGAGAGGTGGGGTCATCACACAATCATTCTTCCACATCTATTAGCAAAGATAACATCAAAGCAACAACTGTTTTAAATTTTTTTTTGAATATCAGTCATTATAGTAAAATGATTTGAAGAAGAGTAAGTTGACAACTATGATGATAATTGACCTTGTAGTATCTTTTCAATGCTTAGAGCCTTGTTGCATGAGTATGAATATCCATGTGAAACATCAGTTGTTTTGAATCATTTTTTACATACCATATACCAATAGCATTGGAAAATATTCTCAAATGACATAGAAGCTCTCACCCATGCAAACTGGACCAAGAAAGACATAAAGATTAGGAATATAATGATGACAAGGGTCCATGACATATAAACTCGTATGCTATTACCTTCTAAGTTGACTAGAGAAAGTAAATAAGTGTGAACTTTTCGGGTGAGTAAATGAAAGAGTTAGGATTATATTGAGTACAGGATTTAATCATTGATGATTTGTACAAATAACATTGCATTTTCTGTAGTCCTATTATAATCTCTTTATTGTTAGGATATAAAATATAAAATGAAATATCTCTCAATAACCATTAATGTAAAAAGTAAAGATTACCAATTTTTTAACTGTATAGTCTCCTGAATAGGTGGATCAATCAGAATTGCTGAGTCCTTCCTAGTAGATAGAGCAATTCCTTTGCAAAAGAAATATTAAGCAATAATCTTAGTTAATAGTAAAAGGCAACAGGATATAGTTGTAAGATAAAGGGAAATGCCTAAATGTCTAATAAGATAGTTGGCAAAACTACCATTAAAGGGTTTGACCTTTAGCCTCATGCATACTATGATTGGAAAGTTGTTCATGTTCTCAACAATTTTCTAACCTTTATTATCTATGAACTTATTAAATAGTGATAGCTGGAGCGGCAGCTTTTTGAAAATTTTTTTCTCGGTGACAACAAAAATTATTATTGATTAGTTGCTAAGATAAAAAATTAAAGAACATATGAAATAGAAGGATATTTATAGATTTACTGAATCTTCATTAATGACCACAAACTTTTGTACTCTTCCAGCTCCAAAATTATTTGTGAAAGAAGCCATTGGTGATATGAAAATAACTACAGGTAGGATATCTAATAAATAAAACAATAGTAATAATTAACATCTAAGAAAGCAAAAAGGTGTTCTAGATGAATATAAAGGATATATTGTTACTAATTAACAATTTGATTCTTTTGCTCCATGAATTATGCTAGATTTTTGAACATGGTATACGAGAATCTTATAGGCATCATACCAGTGTCATCAGCAGCTCTTCCACAATAGTTTTGGTAGAAATGACCCATTGAGTAGTTAAGCGATCAGTTTTGTATTTCTCATCAATAAGACAAACTTCAACTTTGAAAATCTCGTATCCCTTGAAAATAGTAAGACATGGCCCCATAACTTGAATGACATGGTTGAAGAGAATTCCTTCAACTCAAGATCCCTACAATTGTATTGATATCAATAAAACATTAGGCTACTGATCAGAAGACTGAATAAAAAGGATAAAGCTATGATTTGCAACAAAGTAAGTCATTGTAGGTAGAAGTTTTTAATCTTTGCATCATCAAAGATCAATTTCTGATATCTAGTGGGTGAAGCACTTGTTGTAGCGGGTTGGCACTTTTCTTGCACAATTATTTTCACAGATCAAGATCTCATTCCTGGTTGGATTTCTTCAATTGATAAGCAATCATCTATTATGTGGAAAACAAATGATCCAGTAAGACTGGTTTAAAGATATTAATATAACAACAAACTCAAGTTAATTACAAAGGCAAGCAAAAAAGGACAAGAGAATATGAAATAAATCTGATAATACAACAGCTATGTTTATACATACATAGAAGGTAATATATATACTATACTTTGGACAAGTTCAGTATTTCTTGATAGACAACATTCCTAGTCTTACCGTCTTTCTTATGATTACTAAAAATTTCTGGTACAATTAACACTTTAACTGAGTTAGAAGCCTTAGCTCTAGAAAGGGCAACATATAACTATCCATGAGAAAAAACCAATTCTGTAAGATATATTCCCACATAATCGAGAGTTTGTCCTTCAGCCTTGTTAATAGTCATTATAAAACAAAGCCTAATAGGAAACTATATTCATTTAAGAGGAATGCCATTTTTTCATTGTCACGAGTCTACAACGGAATTCTGGGCAGTAGAACTTGTTTCCTCTTGTGATGACCAGAAGCAATTTTAGCAAAGATAGTGTTTAGTTTCAATTCTCTACAAATTAAATGAGTTCCGTTACAAAGGCCTTCAATTGGATTGAGATTTCTTAAAATTATTAGAGGACAGTTCCTTTTAAGGATCACTTTGTAGGGTGGAATGCCATTTGGATTTTGAGAATTAAGGAAATTATAGTTTCCTTGATAGCATTCATCAAATGTCCTATCTATAGTTGTATAACTATGTGCTTCACTTGGAAAGTGTTTTATCATAATATTGTTTACATCGTCTACAAAGCTATTAGTAGGAGAAAAAGTACATTTGTTTATCAACTTATAAGGATCTTATGAATAAAGCTGCATGTTAGAGTAAATAGAATTGAGTAACTTGTTGAGAAAATAGGATCGTTAGAAGGAAAAGTGAATTTATTCATAAGAACAAAGATATAAAACAAGGAAAAATAAAGGTGCTACTATCAGTAGGTATTAAAAATTGCATCAATGCTTACTTTTGTAGTGAGGTTTCTCTATTGTGAAATGGAATAACCATATTATCTAGTAGAGTGATTTTTCCAGCTTCATCCACTAGTTCAGAAGCTTCTCCAATTTTCAATAAAAAATTAGAGAAAGTAGGTTCACATCATGCTCTCGTATTAAGTTTTAGTTTATGAAAAGAGCTCCACAAAATTGAGTTTACTAAGCCTACTTGAATCTGCACCTCTTTTGATGCATTGTCAATAATAGGCAACGTTTGTCGAAAATCCCCACAAAAAACAACTACCTTACCACCAAAGGGCAATTCGCTTTCCATGATATCTTTTAACAAGGAATCAAATGCTTTTATTGTTTCATGTTTAGCCATAAAAGCATCATCCAAAGAATGAGCCTAGCTTGTTGAATCAATTTTCCAGTATTGCTTTGTTTGCTAAATTGACAAGTTTTTATATTAGATAAATCAAGAGGCATTTTGAACCTCAAATATGCAATCCTATCTCCTAAAAAGATTGATACAACCACTTCCAATGTAGCTATTGTGACAACCCTACCTTCCCCTAAAGCGAACCAAAGGGTTCGGCGGACAGCCTGCCCAACTCTCGCCGGGACTCAGTCATACATCTCAAGTAAAAATGAAAATAAGACCATCAGAACAGGTGGAACAATAATTCCAAACTTAAAACAAAAGAGATACAACTCAAATATACAAAGGTTCTCAATTCTTTATACATCCAACCCCTACCAAGCGCTAGGGCGAGAACCATTACAAAAATTCAAAAGAACTAAACTAGGCTAGTCTGTACAGATCTCTCGTCCTTGCTCGCATCCCCTGTTAAGGAAACAAAACTAACGGAATGAGTTAAAAACTCAGTGAGGTTCCAGACACATAATCAACTTAAACAAGGATTGTCGCGCCCCACTTTTTTGAGGTGTGAAAATAGTGTGTGGGATATGTATGTGAACGTGTGTGAAAATGAAAATAAAAGGCCGTGGGATTGTGAAATGCGACGGTTTGGCCAAACAAAGGGTTTAAAAGGGTTTTTTTAATGGAAACTGGAGTCGCCACTTGGTATAGAGTTAGGGTGTACCAAGTCACCCAAAAAGTGATTTTTTGGAAAGAAAAGTAAAACAAACCCTTTTTAAAGAATTTTTAGGTCTACGTAACCAAAGAAAGGGATCGGGGGTCACATTTGATAAGGGAGAAGGCAAAGGCAAAGCCTAAGGCACTCCCTTACCCTAGCCAAAGCTAGTTGCGTGACTTAGCCCTTCTTTTCCTAATTCTTCTACTCAGAGTATGTGTTGCATGTTGGATATGACTAATGGATATGAAAAAAAATGCAATCCTAAATCTAAAAATGTTTCTCATGAGGCTTTTGGTCCCAACCACATGAATTGTGATGGCCAATAAGGAAAGCCTTCATAGAGGTCATGAATAATGCAAATGAAGACTCAAGTATGAGTGTAAGTGTGCAAATGTAAGAAAAGTGCAAGTAAAATAAAAACAAATGTAAGTGCAAGTGTGCAAATGTAAGAAAAGTGCATGTGTGCAAATGTAAGGAAAGTGCATGTGTGCCAATGGAGAAAATAAAGGTGTTTGTGTGCAAGTGGATGAAAATAAAGTATAATGGTAGTAAATATATAAGTGCAATTGGGTGCAATTAGTGAGGTAGAAAAATAAATAAGTGATAGGAAAAGAAGAAAAATGTGCAAACATAGCATGTGGATTGAGAAAAATATAAGTAGTGAGAAAAATGTAGATAAAAAAGGTGAGGAAGTGATATGATAAAAATGAGAGCGTATGAACCTAGAGGAATGCATCAAGTCGGGTACGGGAATGACTTCTAACTTCACGATTTTAATTTTCCCTTTGATTAGAAGGAAGAACTAGCGTGCTAAGGCTATTTTGTAGCCACACTCGCTCGTTTCCCTTACCGAAAGGGGACTCTCAAGCAAATGTACCCTATAACTAGCATGAGGATGCAAAAACCTAAAATGAAAGGGAAAGGGTTGGAGGGGCATGCCAAATGCTAAAAAACTAAGAAAAATGCATGAAATGTAGTGAAACATGCAAGTATGTACTAACGAGAGGGGACAGCCTATTGGGTCTAGCATTGGACTAGCCCTTTTCTAAAATTCTCTCACAAGCATTGGACTTGCGAGAGCTCGAGGGGAAAGACCATGACCAGCGTTGGACTAGCCACGGTGACGCATTCATCCATCACATTCATCTATGACTATAGAAAGCAAGTAGACATGCCAGTCACCTATAAACACGTAGCACATGCATGCTCGACTAAATGCAAGAGCCTAATAAAGCAAATTAACACGTAGCAACAAAAGCAAGCAATCAAACTAATGAACCTATTTACATTCGCTAACTAAAACAAATGGGGAAGAGGAAAAGTGAATAAAAATGCTCTCCAAACCCTATCTATTACAAGCCAAGAGGTGTACACATACCCCATAAAAGAATAAAAGAATGACTTAATAAAAGCAAAAGTAAATGAAATAAATGAAAGGAATTAAGGAAAAGCAAGGAAAGCAAAGTAGACATGCAATTCTCACTTAGCACGTTGGATCACATAGAGGAGAGACAAAAAAGGATAAAAGAAGTTATACCTCCCCGTTTGTGATGTTAGTAAAATAGACAAGACTTAACTTGGGCTAGAGTCACCAAAGAAAGAGATAACTTGGGGTTGTTTCTCGAAGTTCTAACAATGGCGATGGTAGCTAGTTTCAGCAAACGATGGCAGCTCCAGCTCCTCCTTCGTTCCTTGGCTGTCTTTTACTCTCCCCTTTCACCCCTTTTCTTTTCGGGCCTTTCTCAGTCTCTCCTTTCTGTCCAGACTTCAGCCGCCTCCCTTTATGCTCTCTTCACAAACCCTTGCCGTTAATCTCCCTCCTGGTTTCTTTCTCTTGCCGATCCCAAAAACCTATCTCTAGCTGTCTCCTCTATCATCTTTCTGTTGTTACCCTCAGCCGTTATCTCTTTTTCCGAAAACCCCCCAACCGTTTTTTCCTCTGATGTTTTCTATCTCTCCGATCCCTCTTTTTTTTTGCTGCGGCTGCTGTCTTCTTATATTTATATCAAACAAACACCTCTCAAACCCTCACCTCAAGGGTGAGGATGAAAGTGGAGATTTCTTTCGCAACCCAGGCCATCCGATGAGCCTGTGTAACTCTTCCTTGCAAGCTGCGTTTCCGCAGCTTGCATGTAAATTTTTTTTTTTAAAGTAATTTAACAAAATTGATAATAAAATTAAGTAAAAAAAAAACAACAATTTAAGTAACATCGGACAAAAATAAACAAACTAGAAACAACAAAGTTGCGATTTTCATTTTTCTCTTTCTCTTCATTCATTTTTTCAAGAAAACATTGAATTTTAAATCACAAACAACAAAATCATATTTTTTGAATGCTTTTTCTTTCTTTTTTTTCTTTTTCGAGAAAATCTATGCTAAAAACTTAAAATTAAAAATAAAATAATAAAATAACAAAAACTAAAACTAAAAAAATGAATAAAACTAACACGACAAAAATAAAACTAAAAAATAAATAGTAAACGAAATTATACTAAAATTTTGGTGTCTACATTTGCCCCTCTTTGTCTGAGTTTTGGAAAAACTTAAGACAAAGAAGTAGACACCAAATATTCACCTATGTTATTTGCCTACGAACGACTCGAACGATGGGGACTGACCCCTTTTGATGAGACTGACTCGGACGAAAAGTTTATAATGGACTGATCTGAACAAGAAATTAAAAACGGGACTGACCCGAACAGGAATTTAAAACGGGACAAAGATGAGCATGCAAAAGAATGCAGACAACCACAAGCAGTCAAACGCAAATAATCGAGAAAACCAAGAGGTTTATAAAGATACATTTTGCAAAAGAATATTTGTAAAGAAAAATACAAATTCGGCCAACGAATATCATATTCAAGACTTTGGATATATTTGCTTCGGAATTCGATACTGGCAGAAGTATCACAAACATGAGGAAAAGTCTAAATGAACCAGGTCACCAGCTGTTCCTTCTCGTGCTCGTCTGTTGAGAAAACCTGCCTTGGCGCCCTTTCGGGTTTTCACCAAGGTTGCCCCCACCCTTTTTGTTTTTGTTTTGTCTTTTCCTTTTTTTTCTTTTTTTCTTTTCTCTTTCTTTTTTTCTTTTTTTTCCTTTTCTTTTCTTTTTTTTTCTTTTTTTCCGAGGCGCCCTTTCGGGTTTTCACCTAAAGAACAATGAAATATCTCGACCATGATCGACTCAGAAATATGAGTTAAAGATTCCTGGCATCAGTAAAATGCACTTCCCTTGTGAGATTAGGCGAAGGCATTATGGGCATCACTTGCCAGTTGATTAACAAATTTTCTAATAGAAATACAACAAGTAACGAAAGACAGGACTTTGGGCTTTGTAATGAGGTCAGGTGGGGTGTTTTTTTCAAGAAAAATTGAGGCTTGAAAGCAAATTTTGACGCGAGGTGTGAAATAACCTGAGATTGCATCATTTTGAGATCATCTCCAAATTTTGAATGAAACTGAGGAGAATTTGCCCCAGTTTGATTGAATTTTCTCTTTTTGCATTTTCTTCATTGCATTTTCCTCACTTTTGCATTTTTCTTTAAAAACTAAATTTGCCCCAGTGTGGGGTTTTCTTTTCTTTTTAATCATCTCTCTTTCAAATAAATTTGCCCCAGTGTGGAGTTTGCAATTCTCAGGGGTTATCAAGCGAAAATTTGTCAATTCTGATGGCTCAAAGGGGACAAGTAGAGATAAAATGTTTTAAGTGTAAAAGAAGATGGTCTGACTTGCATTTCGCCGTTTGCATGAATTTCTAAAGAAAATTTGCATGATCAAATGAAAAACTTCTTGCACATGTCTGAGTTGATAGGTTGAGGGAATGTTCGTCCATCCATTTCTGCCAAAATAAGTGCTCCGCCAGATAATACCTTTTGGACAATGAACGGCCCTTGCCAATTTGGAGCAAATTTGCCTTTAACTTCATCTTGCATTGGCAAAATCCGCTTTAGTACTTTATCACCTTCTTCGAATGCACGCCGATGGACTTTTTTGTTGTAAGCCCGGGCCACACGTTTCTGATAGCACTGACCATGACAGATAGCATTGAGCCGCTTTTCATCGATCAAAGTCAATTGCTCATGGCGTTGCTTCATCCAATCAGAATTTATTTCCCATATTCGAAGGGTGACTCTTCTAATCTAGATAAGCAAATGAACTAAACTATTTCCTAATTATCTAAATGATATAGTTCAAACACATAGAGGATAAGTGAATAATAGTAGGGAAATATCATACAAACAAAATTAACATAAAAATAGAAAAAAAAGATGCATGATATGCAATAAATGTCACACAAGGTAAGAATCAAGTGCAAATAATTCAATAAATCTAGAAGATCTTAAAAAAGTTTATCAACAAAATAATTATACCAATCAAATTCTTCATACAATATCTCAACATATGGAAGTATTAAATACAAAAATTGATACACTAAAGAAACCAGATTTAAAATTCCCAAATGATATATCAGCACCTCATTTTCAACCTAGAAGTCTGACAAGAGAAAAAGAACAAGATTTAGTACAAAGTATTAGTAATCAAAAGATAAGTAATACAGATAATTTATTAAATAAAATATCTAATGCCTTACAAAATCTAACTACAGATTCAAAACCATCAACACCCAAAATAAACACTTTAGATCAAATAATAGAAGAAAATTCTACTGTTAACGTATATTTTAATATATTTTAATTATATATTTTAATATGTATATTTCAATCATGTATTTTAATATGTATATTTCAATTATGTATATTATATATATATATATATTATATTAATATAAATATATTTATTTCAATTATGTATAATATTATATATATTATATCAATTGAAATAAATATTATATATTTATATAAATACATTTATTTATATATAAATTTATAAATATATTTATGCAATTTTGTTTTATAATATATATTAATATCTATATTTTAATTATGTATATTATATATAAATTATATTAATATTAATTTTTATTATATATATTATACATTTCTAATATTATATATTTATACATACATATTATAAATATTTTATTTTATTTATAATATATTTTTATATATTTATAATATATTTACTTAAATATTATATGTTATATAAATTATATATAATATAATAGATAATATATTATATATTATACATTTATATAAATGTAGATTTATACATAATATATAAATATTTATGTATATTTATAATATACATTTATATTATGTATACGTTAACTAAAAGGTGTGGCTCTGATATGCGTTAATCATATACGTTAACTAAAAGCAAATATTGTAGGGACTTAGAATGTAATTAATGAAACTTACTTGACTTTTGAGAGTACACAATCGGAAGCTTGAATTCAACAATGGAAACTTGCCAAACTTGTTTGACAAAATGATACAAGAGGTTTGAATATTTCGTACAAGGCTTTGACTATGGATGGAAATATGTGGGAGTAGTGATTACAATGAGTTTTTCTAACTTTGCTCTGATAGTTTTTCGCCGATGCCTGTCTTCTAAATCTTGAATCTATTTATAGAGGCTCGGTTCTGCATTTCATCTTCATTTGAATTTCAATTTTGCTTTCATTTGTTGTGGCCGACATTCTTTTTCAAAAGTCGTTTGGATTTTGTCCACCGATAGGATCATTAAAAGGATCAAAAGTAGATTCTGATGATCCTGCTGGCTCCTCTATTTTGTCTTCTTCTTTTGGCTTTTGTAAATAATTCAGATATTCTTTCAGCATCTCGGGATTCTGCATGATTTGCTTTATTAAAAAGTTACTGGCTGTTTCTTCGGATGCCATTTCCGTCACTTTTTCTTTGTCTCTTTTTGGAGTGAGTGGAGTTGGTGTAGTGGTTGGAATGATTGTTGACTGTCTCGTCTCCTTTTGAGTAGTGGTAGTAGCTGTCCACTTTAATTTATCTCCAGTGGTCAGGAATCTGATCACATTAGTTTGATCTCCAAATTCTTGATTGAATCAAGTCCACCATTTTATTTTGAATTCTCTTACCAATGACATTGGCAGAGGTTTTTCCAGTTCTTGATGAATTTTGAAACTCCAGCAAAATATCCATGGTACTTTGAATTCCATGTGGAATAAAATTGGTCTTGTATACTCTTCCCCCTTTGCTCTTTTTAGATATGTTTGAAATCCCATGAGAACATTTGGAGGTAGAATTTCTGGTTGGGGTCCAAACCATTTCCACCAGTGATTGAACCAAATTGGAAATTCTTTACTGCAACTGTCTTTGAATGTGAAGAACCAGGAATGGTTGAATGGTCTAAAAAGGAAAGCACGATACCATGCCATTTTGTAATCTTGATATGTAAATCCATTTGGAATAAAGTTCACTGAAAAGGATTTTTTGGAATAAAGAGAAGTCCATTCATTAGGAGAACAAACTTTCTTTATAATACACTTAGAATGGCTAATAATGTTGGGATTCTTTTTATCTGGAATTGGGTAAATCTCTACAGATTGAGTATCTGTAAGGATTAATTCATAATAATCTAGATTTTTTGAAGGGTCATCTGGTTGCCAATAGCATTTTGGAGGAAAGATCCTTTGAGTAACTTGATGAAGAGTAGAGTATATGGGTATTTCTTGGAATCTGGTTAAAGTAATATGTTGAGTAAATGGCTTTGTGAAATAAGTATTTCCTTGAGATTTTTCTGGGGATTTTACTAGTTGTTGAATAGGTCTTATTTGAGAAGCAATTGGAGTAGCAGCCTGACTATAAGTCAATGCTGGCAAATCTGATAATAATTGAAATCTATTTTGAGTAACAGGAGTTAGACTCATCTCATAATCTTGAGGAGTATTTGGTCTGGAACTTCCTGCTTTTGAATCCATCTTCCTGCAAAATTTAATAAATAATATCTTTAAGTTGATCAGATAATTCTCTGTTTTGTTTTTGGTAATGTTGAATAAATTCGTTGTGAAGAAAATCTCCACTTCTGCTTAATCTCTGATGGGTAAGAAGTCTGATAGTGTTTTTCTGAATTTGTCTTTGTATAAGAAAGGCTTTTTCTTTTTGAGTAACGGTTGCATAGGGATTTTTGTGAATATATATTTCATCATATTTAGGAATTTGATAGGATGGAATAAATTGTCTTCCATTTGGAGTCTGAATGGAATAGACATATCCTCTGGATTGAATCGATTTTTCTTTATTTTGAAGGCTAGGAGAATCTCGTTGAGTTCTCAAATAATTTGCATATTCACGAGCATTTGCCATCATTGCTGGATCCCTGTCCTTGTAGGAATTCTCTGGTTAGAAAATCTGGTAAAGAATTATTTTCTCCTTTGATGAATTCTATATCAAAATCGAATACAGATAAAATAGCTTGCCATCTTGCAAATATTTGTTTTGACACTATATTTTGAACATCTTTTTGTAGAATCTCTTTTGCAGATTTACAATCTATTCTAATTAAAAATTTCTTATTATACAAATCATCTTGAAATTTGGATTTACACAAAACTATTGATAAAATTTCTTTTTTAATAGTTGAATAATTCTTTTGAGGATCAGACCATGTTCCTGAATGAAATCTAACTAATTCTTCTTTTGAATTATCTATTTTTTGTTTTAATATTCCACCGTATCCTAATTCTGATGCATCTGTTTCAACTATCATAAATGCTTTAGGATGAGGTAGGCATAAACATGGTAATGATTCTATTTTTGCTTTTATTTTTTGAGTATGTTCTTCTGTCCAAGGTTTTGGATTTTTCTTTAATCTATTAAATAATATTGAACATTCTTGCCTTAATTTAGGAAAGAAATCTGCTATATAATTTAAACATCCTAAAAATCTTTGTAATTGATTTTTGTCTTTGATCTCATCTGGAAATTTAGTAGCAAATTCTAAAGCTCTATTAATTGGTTTTATTGTTCCTTGATATATATTATGTCCTAAAAATCTTACTTTTGTTTGAAATAATTTCATTTTTGGTGCTGAAACAACTAATCCATTTTTCTTAACTATTTTTAAAAATATACTTAAATGTTTAAAATGTTGTTCTATTGATTCTGAAAATATTAATACATCATCTATATAGACTATACTGAATGAACTGTAAGGATTGAAAATATCATTCATTATATTTTGAAATTCTGATGGTGCATTTTTTAATCCAAATGGCATAACTTTCCATTCATAATGTCCAAAAGGTGTTGTAAATGCTGTTTTGTATCTATCTTTTGGGTTTATTATTATTTGCCAATATCCTGATTTCATGTCAAACTTTGAGAATATTTTTGCATTAAATAATCTATTAAGCAAATCTTTTTTATTGGGAATAGGATATCTAATCCATTGTAAAACTTTATTTAAAGGTTTATAATTTATTACTAATCTTGGAACTCCTCGTTCTTTTTCAGCTTGATTCATCACATAAAATGCAGCACAGCTCCAAGGTGATTTTGAAGGAGTTATTAATCCTTTATCTAGTAATATTTTTATTTCCTTTTTACAAAATTCTAATAACTCAGAATTCATTTGTATTGGTCTAGCTTTTGTTGGAATATTCTTTTCATCAAAGTCTTTTTCATAAGGTAATTCTATCATATGTTGCTTTCTATCCCAAAAAGCATTAGGAATATCTGCACAAATTTCTTTTTGTAATAATTCTTCTATTTCTAATATTCTTTTTTGTATCTTAATATCATTTAATTGTTCTTCAATTTTTAAATAAGATTTTTCTTCTTTAATATAACTTATTTGTTGTTGTACTTTGGTAATACTGTTTATTGTTTTATATATCGAAGATGTTTGTAATGTATGTAATTCCTTTTGTTTAATTGGAGTTAAGAATTTAAAGATAACAATTTTTCCCATTATATTTACTGAAATTCCTTCATTACTTACTAAAAATGGATATATTTGAATTAAAAAGGGTGTTCCTAATATTACATCATGATGTATATTTTTTACAATTATAAAATTATGTCTTATGCAATATTCATTGTTACATATTGATCCTTTTGTAAATTTATAGCTTACTTTCAAATCTTCTCCATTTGCTGCCATTAGTTTTTCATTTGTTCTTTCGCAATATTTTGTGGGGATTATTCCTTCTTTAATACAACTTGTATCAGCTCCACTATCTATTAGAGCTACAAATATTTCTTTGAAATCTTCTACTGTAATAGTTACTAAAGCGAACCATTTTTGGAATGTTATTCTTTCAATAGTATTTAAATATTGAGATTCTTCTACTAATTTTTCTGATATTAATATTTCTTCTGTTTTAGAATTTGAAGTTGAAGGCTGATTATTTATTAATTCTAATTTTGATTCTATCTCTAAATCTTTTAATTTTAATTCTATAATTTCTTGTTGTAATTGTTTTACTTGAATTTTAAGATTATTAATTTCTGATTGAAGATCTTTAGTAGTTTCTTTTTTCATTATATTTATATTTGGATATTTGTCTATCAATTTTGAGATACTAAAAGGTTCTATTATTTTTGGCATTTTATCTTCTTGAATAATTAAACTTTTTAGTCTTTCTAAATATTCTTTTTTGGCTATTGGATCATCAATTTTCTCTATTATATCTAATAAAAATTCTTTATCTTCTTTTTTAGTTATAACATTTATATATTTTGAAGTACAATTGCAATCTTTTTCACTATCTGAACTAGAAATATCATTGTAATAATCATCTTCTGTACTTTGTTCGTTTTCATTAATTAATAAGTTTATTAATTTATTTTTAATTTCTTCTTCGTTAGAACATATTTCTGTAATTTTTTCTTTTAATCTACATTTGTTTGCTTTATGTCCTATTTTTCCACATTTATAACAAACTATTTTCTTTTTAATAAATCTTCTCTTTTTAGTTGGTTCATTTTCCTTAGGTTTCATATATCTTGGTTTCTTAGAATATTTTTTAATTTTCTTCTTATATGCTGATGGTGATTTGATTCTTTTAATTCCAAATGCATCACAGAATGATCCTACTTCTTTTGTTTTAGATCCATATTTTATTTGTAATCTTAATTCTGAACATAATATTAATCCTTCTTTTTTCACAAAAGCAAATAATTGTCCAAAAGTAATATTTTCGAATGAAATTACATCTGTTCCCATTTCTTTTTGTAAATTATCCATTATTCTTTGTGAAAATAAACTTGGTAATCCAGTTATGAATCTTTCTTTCCAAAATGAAGCATTACAGTCTGGTCTTCTTAATACATTCGTTAAAAACATGTCTTTATACCATCTAAAATCTGATAATGTTGGACATCTTAAATTTGTTAAAAATGTTTTATTAGAATTTAATTCTTCTTTTGGATTTCCTATGAAATACATAACTATTGTTACAATTAGAAATTTTGCAGCATCTGATTGTATTTGAATATTTCCTTGATCATCTTCTAATTGTATTTGACTTAATAATCTTGAGATATGATTTTTCAAATAGCATTGCGCAAAACTCGAGAAATTCTATTCTTCAAAAGTTGTTGTAGAACCATTTTGAGCTTGGTTTTATGATTGGAGTTGAGATAACCTGGTTGGTTTGGAAGTGTTTTCCTTTGAATATGGTAGTTTGGAGTAGGAGATCTCATAGCACTTTGCATACTTGATTTTAGGACTTGAAGGTGAGGCTGGAAGTGCTCTTGAGGCAAACACTTAAGTTTGTTGCTGTGGTGAGTGTTCCAACTACATGTTTCTTGCTCATTGCTGCTAGAAATTGCTAGGCACTTAATTTATCACTCATAGGTAAGTGTGTACTTTATCGTACTTGACCTAACTCGACTAAACTTTTGATATCTTGTTCATGTATGTACCTGCAAATTTGATTTACAAGTAACCTGTATTTGGATTTGAAATATTTGAAATACTTGAAAACATGATATGTTGAGCTTACTTGTGACTTGACCTTGTCTAGGCGAGTGTGCTCTTATGTACACTCAATTTCTGTGAATTTGAATTACTTGATCTTGCATGTATATGTATGTGCGAATGTAGGCCGGCTGTATTTTTCTTATAGCCGTTGAACTGGGCCCTTAGACTCTTATCTGAGACGTCGGATAAGTTGGAACTTAGGTTACTTATGCTAATGCGTATGCGTAAGTGTAGGTCGGTAACGGCTGAACTGAACCCTCGTTAGACCTCTTGCTTGAGACCAGATTTAGAGCGGTCGGGTAAGTTAGGCAACCTTAGGTAAAGGAAAAATTTCCTAATACTGTTTACTCTGACTAGAATTCTAATCTGAACACTGTGAAATATCTGATATGGAGCGTTAAGTAAGAACTAATTGGTCCAATCAATAACTGCGTGAGCATTTGATAACAACCAACGACTCCACTCGTGAATTTTTGAATATTTGGGCCTTTAAGCCATATCATGAATACTTGATTCTTGAATACTTGGGACTATAAGCCCAACCCCATGGCTAGTAAGTCAAATTGAGCTGGTAAAGGGTTTGATCGATAAGATTGATAAATCATGGGTATTTTTGGGGGATGATCGGTGGACAGAGATTGATGTTTAGTGGTGATCTACGGACAGTATAATTTTCTGGTGGACAGAGAGTCAACAAGCCTCGAACAAGCAGCTGTGGAACCTGCTTCTGATAGCAGCCTATATCCTTTTGACATAAATGTGTTCTTTACTGTATATTAATGCATGATCTATCTGGTTACTTGATTACTAAACCATATGTCACGGTCTGCTTGAGTATAACTTATTTTTCAATATCCTGTGAATAGTATCATGTATGCGAGTTTATTTGCCTGTTTTCTTGGAACCTTACTGGGATTTTAGCTCATTCTATGAATTTATTTTCCTTACAGGGATAAGAACATGAGAGGTTGAATTAGAGAAGGTACAGACTTTGTCTAAATTTTGTTAATTGCTCGCGTGAGCACTCCTTGGAATTTCTAGCTTGCTTGCGTGGTTTTGATTTTGTAAATTCGACTCCGTGGCTGTATTCATAAATTGTACAGGAATTTGAAATCCATAACTGTACAGATTGGAGATTGTATTTGTTATCGCCTTTATTATTGATGTTGTTGTTCTAAAATTTCATAACGCATGACTGAATCCTGACGAGGGTTATGCAGACAGTCCACCCAACCCTTGGGTGCACCCGAGGGGGAGATGGGGCTGTCACAATATTAGTAACAATTTATATTGTGATAAGATTGACAAGAGATAACAGTGATAAATACTTAAGGAATGGTGAATTCTTCATTAATAGCTAGCATTTGAAACGGATTTACAAATAAGAATACACAGAACACTTATGATACCAAGGGAAAACCTTTTCAACTCTATCTGCTCTATAAATCTGGATAGTAAAACTGTTTATGGACTCGAGGATAACAACCAAAGTCTCACCTAGTTTCAACTCATGTGCTTTGACAAAGATTTTTCAGTAGCCTGTCAATTGTCTCCTTTGCATTCTAGCTTGAAAACTTTATATTTAGTTCTTAAAGTAACAACTGGAGTTTTATTGCTATTAAGAAATGTTGAAGAAATTTTGGGATTTTCTGATGGATAAGGGAGGGAAAAATATGTAAAGTGCATAAAGTAGTGCATGGTAGATTAGCTAAGCAAAGGATAGAAAGATTGAGCAAATAGACTTACAAATCTGTCTTTGTTTTTCTAGTTGTAAACTTGATAAAAAGCTATAGAGTCTGCTTCATCTTAAACTATATTTGGCTTTATTGATGAATAAGTATGTTGATATAAGATGTATTTAGCCTTTGTATTTGCTATCAGTGAGAAATAATAAAATTCTGAGATATGACTATGTGGCTAATCTTGATAGATTTGGTCAAAAAAGTGTAGGTCTTAACATACTGTTGCCTCCTAGAATATGTAGCTTCAGTATATCAGAAAGTGGGACTATCCGAGAAAATTTTGTATTCATCTTAATCTTTATAAATAAGATTAGATAAAATTTCAAGTCTCCATGTGTCGAAGAAGTATTTTGCCGCATGAATGGATTAGGTTGTCTTTTATAAATTCCAACCATCCCGATACAAAACTGTCATTATGAACTTCAAGGCTTCATTTGTAGCTCTGTATAATTGTAATATTGCATCTTTTATATTGTTCCAGTTCAAAGATGAATTCAATTGGGAGGCTCTGTATAATTTTTTTTGTTGAAGGTCAACTTGAGTGGAACAATATGTAGTATATGATTAATTGAAAGGTTATAGAGTGTTGAAAGTAGATATGGATACCTTTTCTTTGTTGTTGCATTTTAATAGAAAGTAACATTATGTGACATTGTACATTGGTGCAGGTGTTATGGGTGAACTTGTAGATTCAGTATTTATAGCCATGATATAGCAATGTAGTCCTTTGTAGTAGTTGGTAGAAAGTAGTGTAATTTTAGTTTAAGTATAGAATGAGACTAAATCTAAACAAATAAAAAGTCTATATGTTTTTTCTATTGATATGCAAATTCAATAGTATGAATTTGTAGACAAACGTTAACACATAAATGAAACAAACACGAGAAGAGGAATGAAAGAGGTAATTAAATTTTACCTGGAACTTAGCTATTCAAGGATGAAAGCTTCTTGACCTAACGAAATAATATAGTTCCTTATGGAAGGCAAGAAAGCTACTTATAAATGTTGTGAAAAGAAGGAAGTTGGTAAGCCAGCGGTCAAGAACAAGTGTTAGTATTTATTATTAATTGATAGTATGTAACATCAAAAAATTAAATAGCAAGACATTGAAGAGTATATAAAATTTAATTGTAGTATAGAGACCTAATGTAGAGCTAACAGTAAGTTTTTCTTTAGACCTTGTAAGAAGGGTGTGTAAGTTATTATATCTGGTAATAAGACTTGTACAAGAACCAGTTACAAGCTGGCAAGCTTTTACATAAAAGAATTGCTCTATTAAAGTTGGAGTGTCATTAACTGTAGCAGATTTACTAGATTCTAATATAAGAAGAAAAGTTTAGTTGTTTTTTGATATTGAATATGAGTCTCAGTTCAATAAGTCACTAAAGAAATTGAATATATGTCAAGTCATATTGGAGATATAAATAGTCAAGTGTAAATAGCAAAGGATGAGAGGGAAGAGAAGTGCTAAAATAAGATGGTACATTTATAGTAGAATGTAAATAACTGGCTTAGTTTGACATAGCTGCAGTTTGTTTTGTAATACCTTGAATAACAACTAAACAAAAGGATCTTCAAATAGTGAGTCGGCATTGTACTCACATAATAGATAGATATTGAAATAGATAAACATCATAGAGATAGTAGAAGTCCTGGCACTTCTCAGATTACAAAAGCTGCATAATGAGATCCTAGTTTGGAGTTCAAGAACAAGAGTAATCTCATTGCAGATAGAAGTAAAGATGTGAAGAGCATTAATCTAGATTTCGCTTTTTAGTCACAGAGATGCCAGGAATTTCAGAATTGGTCTGTGGGCTATTTGCTTGAAGTGTGGTTATTTCATCAAATTTGCTTGCTAGATTAATGTGAACATTTGTGATAGGGCTTTAAGCATCTATGTAAGAAAAAAATAAGTATAAAAGAGAAATAACATAGACATAATATGCCAAATTAATGAAAATAGTATAATAAAACCAACATATAGTTTAATATTTTTGAAGTTTGTAGAAGAATACCATGTGTTTCAATAGAAGGATTTTGCAAGGAGAGTCCAGCAAGAAAAAACTGGCAGATTCAATAGTTTGTTGTGATGAAATTTCAACAAAATTTGTCTCATAGCAATGCAGAATTTTATAGCACTATTGAGGATCTCCATAATGACTGGTAGCTAGTTGTGTTTGGACAGCAAATTTTTTAGTCTGTAAAGTTCATGGGCATGCGTTGATGGAAGCTTAATGTTTTGGGAAAAAGCGAAGATTCAATAGTATGGAAGCATTGCAGAGCATTTGGGAAAACATTTATGTAAATACTATAGATGCAATGAAGAAATTATCTTGTCAAAAACTACATTGCATCCAAGGCATAATAAGTTAAAAGTTTTTCAGTTAAATCATCAAACAAAGTAGCAGTCTGTGAGGACCCAAAACAATTATTTTTATATTTTGTATTCCAGAAAATTATTTTTTATAAATATTTTAATCTACTTACCTTGAATTTTTGGTTAATTTAATGGTTGATTCATGATTTTTATTCCTATTGTCCCATTCAATTTGTTGCATGTTGAATTCATAGTGTGTTATGCAAGTGTGACCAACTAATGAGGTGTGTGTGATAAATTTGGTGAATTAAAGGGAGTTTTGTGCAAAAGAATCATTGTGCTACAAAATGTTACGAGTTAATTGGATGAGAGATAGATGTTAAGGTGAATTAGTGACAAACAGATAGACTTATCTTGCAATCTTGCAATTTGTTGCTTAACCAACCAATCTTGACCAACCTTGACCAAAACTAGAGTTATATCTATCCAATAGAAACTTCTTGCATCACTATTCCTCTTTTTTTCTCTTGCTTAGACTGGTTCTAGAGAGTGGAGAGGTGAGAGATCGTTCTTCTTCATTTCCAGCCGAGAGACTAGAGGGAAAGTTGCAAGATTTTTCTTGTTTTGCTCCACTTTAGCCGAGAGAGAGAGAGTTGAATGGCATGTAAAAGTTGACCAAGTCAAAAATTCATTCCTTCTTGTTTTTGTCCTTTAGCTTAACCGAGAGAGAGAGAGAGAGAGAGAGAGAGAGAGAGAGAGAGAGAGAGAAGAATGAGCCAAGTCTTCCTTGTCTTGCTTCATTTCCAGCCGAGAGACCAAAGGGAAAGCTGAAAGAATTTTTTCTTGTCTTGCTCCCTCTTCCAATCGAGAGAAAACCAGAGAGAAAGAATGAGAAAACCAGAATTTCTTGCTCCATTTGCAGCTGAGAGAAAGCTTGAGTCTTGCCTTCCATGTCTCCATTGTGAATCGAGAGAAAAAGTGAAATGAGATGGAGAGCTCATTTCCCTTCCTTCTTCCAGCCGAGAGAGCAACAACCGAGAGAAACCCAAAGGAAACTCCAGTCGTCCCTCTTTTCCTTTTCTTCAATCTTGAGCATCAATCAAGAAACAAGAAACTTGCAACTCATCCTAGCTAAGAGAATTGGGAAAGAAAGGCAGAAATTTCCAACTCAAAAAAAAAAAATCGTGGGAACTGAGAGGAAAGAAGGTGAAGCTATAAGTTTCATTCCAGCTTTCATTCTTACGAGAGGTAAAATTTGCTAATCACACCCTCCCTTCTCTCAATATACCTAGGTACTTGTTGTATATTGAATTTGAGTGAAGAAAAGAGGAGTTTTGCTTGAGAAACCTTACTTGAAGACTGATCTCGTACTGGAAATTTCTAGCTTTAGCCGGGGGGAAAAAAGAGTTTAGTTTCACAGCTTTTCATTTGAAATTTTGGAGGAATTTTACTAGGAGTTCATGATATATGTCTTATCTCTTTCTTTTTATGATATATAGTATGTTTTACCTTTGAATCTAGTGGAAAGTTGGTGACTTTGGATGAAAACTTGAAGAAGCTTGCTGGAATTTTCTGTTGGAACTCGTGGGAGAGAAGCTGAGATTTTTCCAACGTTATCCCTAAAACTTTGATTGTAAATTGACACTATAGCATAATAACATGTTGGTTAGTTTAAGTTGTGGATTTGTTATAGAAATATGAAAGAAAGTTGGGAGTTTGGCTATAGGAGAGTTTGAAAAATTTCTGGAAATTTTGGGTTGAAGCTGTCCGAACAGGAGAGCAGGTTTTGAACCTGTTTTTTTGCATTCTATGGTAATTCTTGGTTAAATCTTGCTTTATACATGTTATCCTTCAATTATATGTTGAATTTGAGTCAAGGGAGTGATATTTTGTTAGTGAAAGTATCACTTTTTTAAGTTGTTAGAAATTTGGAAATTTTCATAGGAAGCTCTAAATAGTTTTGGAAAATTGGCTATAATTTCGTATAGGAAAGTTGAAATTGAGTTCCAGTTGTTGCGTTTGAAACTAGACTCATATGCTTCCAATGATATAAAATTCTGGGTTTGGTTCAATTTCACTAAAGATCAGCAAATTTACAAAGTTTCTTGAAAATCATGACTGTTCTGTTTCTGCACTTGTGATAGCAGTGATTTTTAAACTGAAATTTGACTAATCTATGAGTTGAATTTCATGAAGATGTCTTCTAAAGCTTGTTAGTTTTGTGATTTTTTGACCTACGAAACTCAAGTTATACCTTTTCAAAAAGTGTCACCAAAGTTGAAAATTTTATCAAATGGATTGAGCGGAACTTGGAAAACTCTGGAAAACTTTTTTAGGTTTCAAACCTAACTTTCTTTGGTTAAATCCTGCATATTTTGATTTGAAATATTTAGTGGTGTGTTAACCTTAGTATGCATAAAATATTTCACTTGATTGGAGCAAATTGTGAGTATGAGCTGTGAAATTTCAGGTTTATTTGCACATTTTGGTTGAGAAATGACTTGTTTCTACTTTGCATGATACACCCTGTATGTTTACCTTGAAAACTAGTAGAAATTTGATAATTTGGTTGGAGAGCAACTTGAAGAAACTGCTGGAAATCCACTTGATTGGCCGAGTAAGGAAGAGAGGAAAATTTGCAGTTTTTACACGACTTTTAGGGCTACAAAATTTTAGATTGTTGTTCAATAAACCTCGTAACATATTAATCTTCATATGTATGTTGAGTTTAAGTGATAACTAAAGATTTTTGTTGAAGAAAAGCTCCCCTAGCAAACTGTTTTCTTGCTAGAAAATTTTTCAGCTTTGAGCTGTAGAGAGAACTTGAACTTCTAGTTTTTAAATGCAAATTTTCTTGTTGAGTTTTACTGGAATTCATGATTAATATCTCCTCTCTTGGTACAAGCCTATTTTGTGTGATATGGTTGAAATAAGTATGAGAGGGGCTGTTTGGTAACAAAAATGAGGAAAGGCTTGCTGGAATTTTGCTTGCTTAAACCATGGACTATATGCTAGGTTTTCCAACTTAAAACTTCCATTTTGTTGAAGTTTTTCAAAGAGATTCATACTCTATAGTCACTCAATGATACCTTGCATGATTCATGTTTGAACCATGGCTGAATTTCAAGCCCTTGATTCGAAATTTTGCTACAATCTTTGCCATACATTCATGTGATATGCCTTGATAAAAGTTAATGTCAAGTTTTTTTTAGTGCATTAAATCCAAAAGGTATAAGGGAATTGGTGTGGTAATGCTTGAATTTTTGGGATGATTTTAATGAAACAATTTTATTAAAGAAACGAAGAGTAAGGGTAAAGTTCCAACCTTATTTTCATGAATTTGGTTGCAAATTAATGTGTCTTTCAAGTGAAGTTTTGAAACTCCAAGTTCTCATTTCTATTGGCGTAGAGTTGATAGATTCTTGATGTATTATCTGACCACAGGACTCGAGAGTATCCAAAAAGATGAACCAGGGTTTGAAGTGGAAATATTATGATCAATTAGTAAGTGTTACAACTGTATGATTAGGACTATGTGATGCTTCATGTGACTTGTTGTTGAGATTGCTAGATATCTTGACTTGATATTGAAAAAACAAGTGTGTACTTTATCGCACTCGGTCTAACTTGCTTGAACTCTTATCAACCTATTTACAAGTGAACGGATATACCTGTGCATAACTTGAAAGTCGGTTGAAGATATATTATCGATTATACTTGTGATTGGGATCCCAAACCCCATCAGTTAGTTAGTTAAATCGGGCTAGCAAGGGCTTGGTCGAGGAGATTAATGATCCATGGGTCTTGTTACTTGTTTAATCCTCTGGATTGGTATACTCGAGTATTACCTCACTTGTTATTTGTTTGATGTGCGGACCCAGTAAGGAGGATGATCGATGGACGGAAATTGGCGTGAAGTGGTGATCTACTGGACTTTGATAGTGTATTCCAAGATTGACAGAGTGTCAACTATTGCAAGACAAGCGTCCAATGCGAGAGAAATGTATCCTTCCACTTAAAAGTGCTACTTGTTTCCTGCTTACCTCTTATTGGTTTGCTTAGTTACCATTTTCTTACTTGCTCTGAGCTTGGTACTTTGCTTGCATGATACTTGGAATCTCACTGGACTTTTAGCTCATCTTTTTATTTGTTTTCTTTAACAGGGTGTGAGGATGAGAGAGACAAGAATAGTACTAATTTGTAGTAGGAATTCTTAAACTTGTATTTGGCCGACACTGTATTATGGTACTAGTTGTTCAAGTTCTTTTCTTTTGGCTTGTACTTTGATTTGTTTATTTGGACGATTTGTAGCATATAAGTGTTATATTGAAGAATTTTAGTATTATTGATTTGGTATCCAAAGAATAGCGAGCTCGAAAGTTGTAGTTCACATTTTAAGTAATTGCCATCCTATTTATATTTAGTGAATGGATTGAACTAATTGTATTTTGATCTATTTAGTTGTGCACATAAGTATGGATGTTTTGTGAAATTGGATGGTTTGTAATATTTATTGGGGAGTTTCATACTTACTTTGGAGTTAATGTTATCTCTAAAGTTAATGTTAGTTAATGAGTCCTAATGAGAGTTAGGCAGGCAGTCCACTAACCTCTAGGGTACATCTTAGGGAGAGGTGGGGTCATCACACAATCATTCTTCCACATCTATTAGCAAAGATAACATCAAAGCAACAACTGTTTTAAATTTTTTTTTGAATATCAATCATTATAGTAAAATGATTTGAAGAAGAGTAAGTTGACAACTATGATGATAATTGACCTTGTAGTATCTTTTCAATGCTTAGAGCCTTGTTGCATGAGTATGAATATCCATGTGAAACATCAGTTGTTTTGAATCATTTTTTACATACCATATACCAATAGCATTGGAAAATATTCTCAAATGACATAGAAGCTCTCACCCATGCAAACTGGACCAAGAAAGACATAAAGATTAGGAATATAATGATGACAAGGGTCCATGACATATAAACTCGTATGCTATTACCTTCTAAGTTGACTAGAGAAAGTAAATAAGTGTGAACTTTTCGGGTGAGTAAATGAAAGAGTTAGGATTATATTGAGTACAGGATTTAATCATTGATGATTTGTACAAATAACATTGCATTTTCTGTAGTCCTATTATAATCTCTTTATTGTTAGGATATAAAATATAAAATGAAATATCTCTCAATAACCATTAATGTAAAAAGTAAAGATTACCAATTTTTTAACTGTATAGTCTCCTGAATAGGTGGATCAATCAGAATTGCTGAGTCCTTCCTAGTAGATAGAGCAATTCCTTTGCAAAAGAAATATTAAGCAATAATCTTAGTTAATAGTAAAAGGCAACAGGATATAGTTGTAAGATAAAGGGAAATGCCTAAATGTCTAATAAGATAGTTGGCAAAACTACCATTAAAGGGTTTGACCTTTAGCCTCATGCATACTATGATTGGAAAGTTGTTCATGTTCTCAACAATTTTCTAACCTTTATTATCTATGAACTTATTAAATAGTGATAGCTGGAGCGGCAGCTTTTTGAAAATTTTTTTCTCGGTGACAACAAAAATTATTATTGATTAGTTGCTAAGATAAAAAATTAAAGAACATATGAAATAGAAGGATATTTATAGATTTACTGAATCTTCATTAATGACCACAAACTTTTGTACTCTTCCAGCTCCAAAATTATTTGTGAAAGAAGCCATTGGTGATATGAAAATAACTACAGGTAGGATATCTAATAAATAAAACAATAGTAATAATTAACATCTAAGAAAGCAAAAAGGTGTTCTAGATGAATATAAAGGATATATTGTTACTAATTAACAATTTGATTCTTTTGCTCCATGAATTATGCTAGATTTTTGAACATGGTATACGAGAATCTTATAGGCATCATACCAGTGTCATCAGCAGCTCTTCCACAATAGTTTTGGTAGAAATGACCCATTGAGTAGTTAAGCGATCAGTTTTGTATTTCTCATCAATAAGACAAACTTCAACTTTGAAAATCTCGTATCCCTTGAAAATAGTAAGACATGGCCCCATAACTTGAATGACATGGTTGAAGAGAATTCCTTCAACTCAAGATCCCTACAATTGTATTGATATCAATAAAACATTAGGCTACTGATCAGAAGACTGAATAAAAAGGATAAAGCTATGATTTGCAACAAAGTAAGTCATTGTAGGTAGAAGTTTTTAATCTTTGCATCATCAAAGATCAATTTCTGATATCTAGTGGGTGAAGCACTTGTTGTAGCGGGTTGGCACTTTTCTTGCACAATTATTTTCACAGATCAAGATCTCATTCCTGGTTGGATTTCTTCAATTGATAAGCAATCATCTATTATGTGGAAAACAAATGATCCAGTAAGACTGGTTTAAAGATATTAATATAACAACAAACTCAAGTTAATTACAAAGGCAAGCAAAAAAGGACAAGAGAATATGAAATAAATCTGATAATACAACAGCTATGTTTATACATACATAGAAGGTAATATATATACTATACTTTGGACAAGTTCAGTATTTCTTGATAGACAACATTCCTAGTCTTACCGTCTTTCTTATGATTACTAAAAATTTCTGGTACAATTAACACTTTAACTGAGTTAGAAGCCTTAGCTCTAGAAAGGGCAACATATAACTATCCATGAGAAAAAACCAATTCTGTAAGATATATTCCCACATAATCGAGAGTTTGTCCTTCAGCCTTGTTAATAGTCATTATAAAACAAAGCCTAATAGGAAACTATATTCATTTAAGAGGAATGCCATTTTTTCATTGTCACGAGTCTACAACGGAATTCTGGGCAGTAGAACTTGTTTCCTCTTGTGATGACCAGAAGCAATTTTAGCAAAGATAGTGTTTAGTTTCAATTCTCTACAAATTAAATGAGTTCCGTTACAAAGGCCTTCAATTGGATTGAGATTTCTTAAAATTATTAGAGGACAGTTCCTTTTAAGGATCACTTTGTAGGGTGGAATGCCATTTGGATTTTGAGAATTAAGGAAATTATAGTTTCCTTGATAGCATTCATCAAATGTCCTATCTATAGTTGTATAACTATGTGCTTCACTTGGAAAGTGTTTTATCATAATATTGTTTACATCGTCTACAAAGCTATTAGTAGGAGAAAAAGTACATTTGTTTATCAACTTATAAGGATCTTATGAATAAAGCTGCATGTTAGAGTAAATAGAATTGAGTAACTTGTTGAGAAAATAGGATCGTTAGAAGGAAAAGTGAATTTATTCATAAGAACAAAGATATAAAACAAGGAAAAATAAAGGTGCTACTATCAGTAGGTATTAAAAATTGCATCAATGCTTACTTTTGTAGTGAGGTTTCTCTATTGTGAAATGGAATAACCATATTATCTAGTAGAGTGATTTTTCCAGCTTCATCCACTAGTTCAGAAGCTTCTCCAATTTTCAATAAAAAATTAGAGAAAGTAGGTTCACATCATGCTCTCGTATTAAGTTTTAGTTTATGAAAAGAGCTCCACAAAATTGAGTTTACTAAGCCTACTTGAATCTGCACCTCTTTTGATGCATTGTCAATAATAGGCAACGTTTGTCGAAAATCCCCACAAAAAACAACTACCTTACCACCAAAGGGCAATTCGCTTTCCATGATATCTTTTAACAAGGAATCAAATGCTTTTATTGTTTCATGTTTAGCCATAAAAGCATCATCCAAAGAATGAGCCTAGCTTGTTGAATCAATTTTCCAGTATTGCTTTGTTTGCTAAATTGACAAGTTTTTATATTAGATAAATCAAGAGGCATTTTGAACCTCAAATATGCAATCCTATCTCCTAAAAAGATTGATACAACCACTTCCAATGTAGCTATTGTGACAACCCTACCTTCCCCTAAAGCGAACCAAAGGGTTCGGCGGACAGCCTGCCCAACTCTCGCCGGGACTCAGTCATACATCTCAAGTAAAAATGAAAATAAGACCATCAGAACAGGTGGAACAATAATTCCAAACTTAAAACAAAAGAGATACAACTCAAATATACAAAGGTTCTCAATTCTTTATACATCCAACCCCTACCAAGCGCTAGGGCGAGAACCATTACAAAAATTCAAAAGAACTAAACTAGGCTAGTCTGTACAGATCTCTCGTCCTTGCTCGCATCCCCTGTTAAGGAAACAAAACTAACGGAATGAGTTAAAAACTCAGTGAGGTTCCAGACACATAATCAACTTAAACAAGGATTGTCGCGCCCACTTTTTTGAGGTGTGAAAATAGTGTGTGGGATATGTATGTGAACGTGTGTGAAAATGAAAATAAAAGGCCGTGGGATTGTGAAATGCGACGGTTTGGCCAAACAAAGGGTTTAAAAGGGTTTTTTTAATGGAAACTGGAGTCGCCACTTGGTATAGAGTTAGGGTGTACCAAGTCACCCAAAAAGTGATTTTTTGGAAAGAAAAGTAAAACAAACCCTTTTTAAAGAATTTTTAGGTCTACGTAACCAAAGAAAGGGATCGGGGGTCACATTTGATAAGGGAGAAGGCAAAGGCAAAGCCTAAGGCACTCCCTTACCCTAGCCAAAGCTAGTTGCGTGACTTAGCCCTTCTTTTCCTAATTCTTCTACTCAGAGTATGTGTTGCATGTTGGATATGACTAATGGATATGAAAAAAAATGCAATCCTAAATCTAAAAATGTTTCTCATGAGGCTTTTGGTCCCAACCACATGAATTGTGATGGCCAATAAGGAAAGCCTTCATAGAGGTCATGAATAATGCAAATGAAGACTCAAGTATGAGTGTAAGTGTGCAAATGTAAGAAAAGTGCAAGTAAAATAAAAACAAATGTAAGTGCAAGTGTGCAAATGTAAGAAAAGTGCATGTGTGCAAATGTAAGGAAAGTGCATGTGTGCCAATGGAGAAAATAAAGGTGTTTGTGTGCAAGTGGATGAAAATAAAGTATAATGGTGCAATTGGGTGCAATTAGTGAGGTAGAAAAATAAATAAGTGATAGGAAAAGAAGAAAAATGTGCAAACATGGCATGTGGATTGAGAAAAATATAAGTAGTGAGAAAAATGTAGATAAAAAAGGTGAGGAAGTGATATGATAAAAATGAGAGCGTATGAACCTAGAGGAATGCATCAAGTCGGGTACGGGAATGACTTCTAACTTCACGATTTTAATTTTCCCTTTGATTAGAAGGAAGAACTAGCGTGCTAAGGCTATTTTGTAGCCACACTCGCTCGTTTCCCTTACCGAAAGGGGACTCTCAAGCAAATGTACCCTATAACTAGCATGAGGATGCAAAAACCTAAAATGAAAGGGAAAGGGTTGGAGGGGCATGCCAAATGCTAAAAAACTAAGAAAAATGCATGAAATGTAGTGAAACATGCAAGTATGTACTAACGAGAGGGGACAGCCTATTGGGTCTAGCATTGGACTAGCCCTTTTCTAAAATTCTCTCACAAGCATTGGACTTGCGAGAGCTCGAGGGGAAAGACCATGACCAGCGTTGGACTAGCCACGGTGACGCATTCATCCATCACATTCATCTATGACTATAGAAAGCAAGTAGACATGCCAGTCACCTATAAACACGTAGCACATGCATGCTCGACTAAATGCAAGAGCCTAATAAAGCAAATTAACACGTAGCAACAAAAGCAAGCAATCAAACTAATGAACCTATTTACATTCGCTAACTAAAACAAATGGGGAAGAGGAAAAGTGAATAAAAATGCTCTCCAAACCCTATCTATTACAAGCCAAGAGGTGTACACATACCCCATAAAAGAATAAAAGAATGACTTAATAAAAGCAAAAGTAAATGAAATAAATGAAAGGAATTAAGGAAAAGCAAGGAAAGCAAAGTAGACATGCAATTCTCACTTAGCACGTTGGATCACATAGAGGAGAGACAAAAAAGGATAAAAGAAGTTATACCTCCCCGTTTGTGATGTTAGTAAAATAGACAAGACTTAACTTGGGCTAGAGTCACCAAAGAAAGAGATAACTTGGGGTTGTTTCTCGAAGTTCTAACAATGGCGATGGTAGCTAGTTTCAGCAAACGATGGCAGCTCCAGCTCCTCCTTCGTTCCTTGGCTGTCTTTTACTCTCCCCTTTCACCCCTTTTCTTTTCGGGCCTTTCTCAGTCTCTCCTTTCTGTCCAGACTTCAGCCGCCTCCCTTTATGCTCTCTTCACAAACCCTTGCCGTTAATCTCCCTCCTGGTTTCTTTCTCTTGCCGATCCCAAAAACCTATCTCTAGCTGTCTCCTCTATCATCTTTCTGTTGTTACCCTCAGCCGTTATCTCTTTTTCCGAAAACCCCCCAACCGTTTTTTCCTCTGATGTTTTCTATCTCTCCGATCCCTCTTTTTTTTTGCTGCGGCTGCTGTCTTCTTATATTTATATCAAACAAACACCTCTCAAACCCTCACCTCAAGGGTGAGGATGAAAGTGGAGATTTCTTTCGCAACCCAGGCCATCCGATGAGCCTGTGTAACTCTTCCTTGCAAGCTGCGTTTCCGCAGCTTGCATGTAAATTTTTTTTTTAAAGTAATTTAACAAAATTGATAATAAAATTAAGTAAAAAAAAAAACAACAATTTAAGTAACATCGGACAAAAATAAACAAACTAGAAACAACAAAGTTGCGATTTTCATTTTTCTCTTTCTCTTCATTCATTTTTTCAAGAAAACATTGAATTTTAAATCACAAACAACAAAATCATATTTTTTGAATGCTTTTTCTTTCTTTTTTTTCTTTTTCGAGAAAATCTATGCTAAAAACTTAAAATTAAAAATAAAAATAATAAAATAACAAAAACTAAAACTAAAAAAATAAATAAAACTAACACGACAAAAATAAAACTAAAAAATAAATAGTAAACGAAATTATACTAAAATTTTGGTGTCTACATTTGCCCCTCTTTGTCTGAGTTTTGGAAAAACTTAAGACAAAGAAGTAGACACCAAATATTCACCTATGTTATTTGCCTACGAACGACTCGAACGATGGGGACTGACCCCTTTTGATGAGACTGACTCGGACGAAAAGTTTATAATGGACTGATCTGAACAAGAAATTAAAAACGGGACTGACCCGAACAGGAATTTAAAACGGGACAAAGATGAGCATGCAAAAGAATGCAGACAACCACAAGCAGTCAAACGCAAATAATCGAGAAAACCAAGAGGTTTATAAAGATACATTTTGCAAAAGAATATTTGTAAAGAAAAATACAAATTCGGCCAACGAATATCATATTCAAGACTTTGGATATATTTGCTTCGGAATTCGATACTGGCAGAAGTATCACAAACATGAGGAAAAGTCTAAATGAACCAGGTCACCAGCTGTTCCTTCTCGTGCTCGTCTGTTGAGAAAACCTGCCTTGGCGCCCTTTCGGGTTTTCACCAAGGTTGCCCCCACCCTTTTTGTTTTTGTTTTGTCTTTTCCTTTTTTTTCTTTTTTTCTTTTCTCTTTCTTTTTTTCTTTTTTTTCCTTTTCTTTTCTTTTTTTTTTCTTTTTTTCCGAGGCGCCCTTTCGGGTTTTCACCTAAAGAACAATGAAATATCTCGACCATGATCGACTCAGAAATATGAGTTAAAGATTCCTGGCATCAGTAAAATGCACTTCCCTTGTGAGATTAGACGAAGGCATTATGGGCATCACTTGCCAGTTGATTAACAAATTTTCTAATAGAAATACAACAAGTGACGAAAGCCAGGACTTTGGGCTTTGTAATGAGGTCAGGTGGGGTGTTTTTTTCAAGAAAAATTGAGGCTTGAAAGCAAATTTTGACGCGAGGTGTGAAATAACCTGAGATTGCATCATTTTGAGATCATCTCCAAATTTTGAACGAAACTGAGGAGAATTTGCCCCAGTTTGATTGAATTTTCTCTTTTTGCATTTTCTTCATTGCATTTTCCTCACTTTTGCATTTTTCTTTAAAAACTAAATTTGCCCCAGTGTGGGGTTTTCTTTTCTTTTTAATCATCTCTCTTTCAAATAAATTTGCCCCAGTGTGGAGTTTGCAATTCTCAGGGGTTATCAAGCGAAAATTTGTCAATTCTGATGGCTCAAAGGGGACAAGTAGAGATAAAATGTTTTAAGTGTAAAAGAAGATGGTCTGACTTGCATTTCGCCGTTTGCATGAATTTCTAAAGAAAATTTGCATGATCAAATGAAAAACTTCTTGCACATGTCTGAGTTGATAGGTTGAGGGAATGTTCGTCCATCCATTTCTGCCAAAATAAGTGCTCCGCCAGATAATACCTTTTGGACAATGAACGGCCCTTGCCAATTTGGAGCAAATTTGCCTTTAACTTCATCTTGCATTGGCAAAATCCGCTTTAGTACTTTATCACCTTCTTCGAATGCACGCCGATGGACTTTTTTGTTGTAAGCCCGGGCCACATGTTTCTGATAGCACTGATCATGACAGATAGCATTGAGCCGCTTTTCATCGATCAAAGTCAATTGCTCATGGCGTTGCTTCATCCAATCAGCCTCCTCCAATTTAGCTTCCATGAGGATTCGTAGCGAAGGAATTTCAACTTCAGCTGGTAATACAGCTTCCATTCCATACATGAGTGAATATGGCGTTGCCCCAGTCGATGTCCGGATAGAAGTCCGATACGCCATTAATGCATAAGGCAACTTTTCATGCCAATCGCGATGCCTTTCAGTCATTTTGCGGATAATCTTCTTCAAATTCTTGTTTGCGGCTTCTACAGCTCCATTCATCTGGGGCCTATAAATGGCAGAGTTGCGGTGTCTGATCTTGAACTGCTCGCATAGTCCATCTACCATGTTATTGTTCAGATTCTTGGCATTGTCTGTAATAAGCGTTTCTGGTACTCCAAAGCGACAGATGATGTGATCTCTCAAGAAATTGGCAACTACCTTCTTTGTTACATGTTTGAATGACTCCGCTTCAACCCATTTAGTAAAGTACTCAATTGCCACCAATATAAATCGATGTCCATTTGAAGCGGGAGAATCAATTGTGCCAATCACGTCCATTCCCCACATTGAACAGGGCCATGGGGCGGTCATGCTATGCAATTCAGGGGGTGGAGCGCGTATAACGTCACCGTGCATTTGACATTTTATACATCTCCGGACAAAATCTATACAATCACGCTCCATAGTAAGCCAGAAATATCCGATTCTCATGATTTT
Source organism: Coffea arabica (assembly GCF_036785885.1). Lineage (NCBI taxonomy): Eukaryota > Viridiplantae > Streptophyta > Magnoliopsida > Gentianales > Rubiaceae > Coffea > Coffea arabica. The sequence goes on along the minus strand of NC_092318.1, from coordinate 4,963,550 downwards.
CTTTGCTAGCAAATGACCATTCATGTGAGGTCCACAAACGCCACTATGCACTTCTTTCATCATGTATTGAGTTTCGTCTTCATCAATGCACTTTAAAAGGTTCAAATCTGAGGTTCTTTTGTACAAAACTTCTCCATTCAAGAAAAATTTTGAAGCCATTCTACGCAGAAAACTCTTGTCCTTTGTACTAGCATGCAGAGGGTAAGACCCAGTTTTGAGAAACTCCTTAATATCATTATACCAAGGAATATTGTCAGAGGACTTATCTACAACCCAACAGTGGGCAGGCTTGTCTTGAAGTTGAATCTGAATAGGTTTGATCCTCAATTTATCTGGATACTGGATCATAGAAGCTAAGGTGGCCAAAGCATCAGCAAATGCGTTTCGGGCTCGCGGGAGATGTCTGAACTCCAAATTTTGAAATTGATTGGCCAGAGTGAGCAGACTACAATGGTAGGGTAGAATTTTTGAATCTTTGGTTATCCACTGCTTCAAGGTTTGGTGCACGAGCAAATCTGAATCACTGAAAGCTATCAACTCTTTGATTTCCATTTCTAAAGCCATTTTGAGACCAAAAATGCAAGCTTCATATTCAGCCATGTTGTTTGTGCAAGCAAATTGCAATTTGGCAGCGGCAGGGTAATGCTTCCTTTCGGGTGAAACCAAAACAGCTCCAATTCCAGCTCCGAGAGAATTCGAAGCTCCATCGAAGAAAAGCCTCCATTCAGGGCTTTGCTCACTTATATCGTCTGTGGCGCCTACAAATAAGACTTTCTCATCAGGGAAATAAGTATGAAGCGGTTGATAATCATCATCCTTTGGATTTTCTGCCAAATGATCAGCTATAGCTTGCCCCTTGACAGCCTTTTGTGAAGTAAAAATAATATCGAACTCTGAGAGAATTATCTGCCATTTAGCTAGACGTCCAGTTAGGATCGGCTTCTCTAAGAGATACTTCAAAAGATCATATCGGGAAATAAGATAAGTGGTATGGCTCAACAGGTAGTGTCTCAGCTTTTGAGCTGCCCAAGCCAATACACAACAGCTTTTCTTAATGAATGAATAATTAGCCTCATACTGCGTGAACTTCTTGCTTAGATAGTAAATGGCTTGCTCCTTCCTTCCGGAGTCATCATGCTGCCCGAGGACACAACCAACTGCTTCTTCAAACACAGATAGGTACATGATTAATGGTCGACCCGGCTTGGGTGGCACTAGGACTGGCGGATGTAACAAATAATCCTTGATTTTATCAAAAGCTTGTTGGCACTCTTGATTCCACTGCAACGGTACATTCTTTCTCAATAATTTGAACAGTGGTTCACATGTAGCGGTTAATTGGGCAATGAATCTTCCAATAAAGTTGATCTTTTCTAAGAAACTTTTCACGTCCTTCTGAGTTCTTGGCACTGGCATGTTTCGAATTGCTTTGATTTTCGCTGGATCTATCTCTATGCCTCTTTTACTAACAATGAAACCCAACAATTTACCAGCTGGTGCCCCAAATGCGCACTTTGCAGGATTTAATTTCAAATTGTACTTTTGCAACCTTTCGAACAGTTTCTTCAAATCAAACAAATGATTATCTGCCATCTTAGACTTGATTATGATGTCATCCACGTAGACCTCCATCTCCCGGTGGATCATATCATGGAACAGAGTGGTCATGGTCCTTTGATACGTAGCTCCGGCATTCTTTAAACCAAATGGCATCACTCGGTAGCAAAATGTGCCCCAAGGGGTGATAAAAGCAGTTTTCTCCCTATCATCTTCTGCCATCAAAATCTGGTGGTATCCAGCGAAGCAATCACAAAAAGATTCAATCTCATGCCCAGCGGTATTGTCCAGGAGAATGTGAATATTTGGCAAAGGAAAATCATCTTTAGGACTGGCTTTATTGAGGTCTCTATAATCAACACAAACTCGCACCTCTCCATTCTTTTTTGGAACAGGGACTGGATTCGAAAGTCAAATAGGGTAATGGGAAACAATGATAATGTGGTTTTGAGCTGTTTTTCAATTTGCTCTTTTATTTTGAGGCTCATATCTGGTTTGAATTTGTGGGGTTTTTGCTTTACGGGTGGAAAAGTAGGGTCTGTGGGCAACTTATGCACTACCACATCAGTTGAAATACCAGTCATATCATCATAGGACCATGCAAATACATCCTGGAATACGGTCAAGAATTCAATCATCTCCTTTTTCTGCCTCTCATTCAAATGAATACTAATTTACACCTCCTTAACTTCATCTTTAGTGCCAATGTTAACCTTTTCTGTTTCTTCCAGGTTCGGTTTTGGTTTCTCCTCATATTGTTCAAAGTCCTTTGCAAAAGAATCGAATACCTCCTGATTATCACTCTCGCTTTGGAGCTCGGATTTCCAGACCTCCAAGTCGTGAGTGATATAGAGATTGCCATTATTGAATTCCAGAATAGTGATATCCAAAGGGTCAAATAATTTTATTTTTGGCCATCTGAAAAAATTAACGAATGTGGGATAATAAGCAAACAAATATACAACAAACAAATGAACAAGCAATATGACAGAAATATAAACAAACGAATAAACAAAAAAACATGACAAGAACAACTTGTGCATTTTCATAAAACCTTTGATTGAAAGCGAAAACAAAAGAAAGCAAGCGGAAACGTAATGAAAACTTAACAATATTTTCATGTGCAAATTTTAGTCAAAGGTAAAGATGCTTTCATCAGCTATTTACAGATGCAAAAGTGTTTTCATGAGTTCGCATGAATGACAAACCCCTTTAGGTTTACCGAAACTCCTTCTGAATGGGCAGAAACTCGACTGTCCAATTGGAAATTGATCCTTCAGGGATGTCGGGAAACTCGGTCTTATCTGGGAAACTGTCTTCAAATGTTGCCCCAACGAACAATTGGGCCAAACTAGTTTCGATTCCATCAACTGGGTTAATCTCTGACGTGATCACCTCGGTTGGTCGTGGAAAAGTATAATGCAGTGGTGGAATATCAAAGGCCTTTTGCCTGCCTTCTTTCTCTGCTCTCTTGCGTTCCTTCATTTCTTTGATGTCTTTAGCGGTTGGTCGGAAATCCAAACCGAATGAATCCTTTTTCTCCACAATTTTCACTGGTTTCAGAATTCCTTGTAGATCGCATCCCAGCCCTTTGTCAAACTCATATCCTTCGCGGATCATTTCCTTAGCCATCATGACACTGGCCTTTGACAGAGCTCGTTCCTCTTTTGTTATCCAACTTACGGAGACGATATCAGCTGTGCTATGAGGGGTCACTGTGGCGTTTCGGCTACCATCTTCTTCGGACCCAGAATCAGTAATTACGAGGCAATCCTCCTCGGCAAAGATAGTTATCAATTTGTCATTTACTATGAATTTCAACAATTGATGCAATGAAGAAGGCACAGCCCCAAACTTATGAATCCACGGCCTTCCAAGCAAAATATTGTAAACACTAGGAAAGTGCATAACTTGGCAGGCTATCTGAAATTGTGCGGGCCCCATCTCGACTACTAAATCCACTTCTCTTATAGGTTCTCTTTGTGCTCCATCAAAACCTCTAACTATGGTTCCTGAAGGCCTCAACTTGATATCTTGCAACCCTAGCTTCTCCAAGGTACTCCAAGGACAGATATTAAGCGCAGATCCATTGTCAATCAACACCTTTGGCAACATTTTCCCGTTGCACCTCACAGCTATGTACAGAGCCTTGTTATGTCCAATGCCTTCTGCCGGTAATTCATCATCAGATAAAGTGATTTGTTTTGTAAATAACACACTCCCAACTACATGTGAGAAATTAGCAACCGAAATGTCCTTAGGGATTTGAACTTTAGTCAACACTTCGAGCAACGCATCCCTATGCATATCCGAAGAAAAGAGCAGATCCAATATAGATATTTGGGCGGGCGACTTGCTTAGCTTCTCGACTACGTTATATTCGCTTCTTTACAACCTTTTAAGAAAATCCAAGGCTTTCTTCTCAGTAATTGTTGGTTTAGCGGGCAGCTCGGGTCTATCTGTTTGAATCGGAACGGTAGCTCCAAACGGACTTGCAATCCTCCCTAATCTAGTAACCACTGATACCTCCTCTTTGGCAACTGGTTTTCCTCCAATTTGTATGACAGGTTCATTGTAATTTCATGGCACTTGCTGCAAACTTAGAACAGGCTCCTGCTCTGGGAATTCGATGACCACTGGCTCCAAAGCTTCGCTCTCAGTTGAAGTAAGATCCAAAATAAAAGGCCTTTTATCCTCCTCAAATGGCACCTCTATTACAAATGGTTGGTCTGTGACCCCAAACACCTCAGCTTCCCTTGCCAATTTTTGGACTTGCTCCTCATATTCTGCGTCGTCCAGAATGACTCCAATGGTATTAGTGTGTTCTGGCAAGGGGTTCCTATTTATATTCGGCCCTTGTGCCTCCCTTTTCCTGATTACAATCTCTCCGGCTTCAATCATATCTTGAATTCTATGTTTAAGAGCCTTGCAATCAACAGTTGAATGTCCGGGTGTCCCTGAATGATAAGCACAGACGGCTTGTGGGTTATACCCAACGGATATGCCATATGGATAGGTCGGAGGGGGTACCATACCAATTTTTCCGGCGGCCTTCAACTGGTCATACAATTGGTCTAGAGGCCTGCCTAAATCGGTAAATGTACGGCTACGGGCTAGGTTGTAAGGTTCAGGAGGTTGAGAATGGCTATAAACAGGTCTGTTTGGGGGAGGAAATCTTGAATTATATGGAGGGCGAGGTCGGTTTTGGGGTGGATTTGGTTGAGGAATTTGAAAAGGAGCTAAAGGTGGGTTAGGATAGCTTGGGCGAGGTCGAGGGTGGTGGATATTGGTAGTATATACATGATGCGGGTTTGAATAATAAGGGTAATGTGGTTGGTAGGTTGGATTGTGTGGGTATCGAGGTTTGGGTGAAGGGTTCTGGTTCCAGATAAAAGTTGCATCCCCCTCTTTCTTTTTAAACTGCGGCTTCTTTCCACTGCTTTCTTGCCCTTGCAAAGCTTCTACTTGTGATTTTAAGGCAGAGACGTTAACAATTTTTCCGACTCTCACAAAATCATCATACTCTTCGAGTTTATTCACAATTGCAGCAAATGAACACCCGGTCATACGGAAGATTTCTTCGAAGTATGGAGGATCATGCACCTTTATGAAAGTGCGAATAATTTCATTTTCGGTCATCGGAGGCTCAACCTTGGCAGCTATCTTTCTCCATCTTTTGGCGTATGTCTTATGATCTTCAGATGGTCGCCTCTTCGTGCCTTCCAAAGTAGTTTTGGTCGGTGCTAGCTCGCAGTTATATTCGTATTGTCTGATGAAGGCGTTGGAAAGATCGAGCCAAGTTTTCACCTCTTCTGGTTTTAAGTTGGAATACCAATCGAGGGCGTCTCCTTCTAGACTCTCTGAAAATAACCTTAACGGCAAGTTTTCGTCATCCACCGGTCTGCCCAACTTGTTGGCAAACAAACGCAAGTGTGTCTTAGGGTTGCCGGTACCATCATATTTATTGAACTTCGGGGTCTTGAACCCTACGGGCAGCTGTACATTTGGAAACAGGCACAGATCATCGTAGTCCAACACCCCTTGTTTGCTTAAACCTTGGCTTTTCCTGATGAATTCATCGAACCGATCCAACCGTTTAAGTAGCTTCATATCAACCGGGGCAGACGACTCTCCCATTTCTGGCTTGGTTTGAACAGTGTGCTCTGGCACAACAGGCTCTGCGGTAGGCTGATAAAAAGTTTGTGGATCCAGAGGCATGTTTGGACCACCTTGAGGCTGAAATCCTTGCCCATAGGAAGGATAGAACGGAGGATTTTGAGTATAAGTATACTGCGGGTTGAAAACTCCCTCAAAAGTGGTTTGAATTGGAGGAATGACAAATGGTTCGGATTCCGGTTGTTTGACGGGCGCAGGCTCGGGTTGTACTCCGCTACTAATGAGCTCGTCGATCAACTTCTTTTGGGCGACCATCTCAGACGCCATTTCCCCAAATTTGGTGAGTAATTCAGTCAACTGAACCCCGGGACTTATGGCTTCCGGCTGGGTAGTTGCAGCGGTCCTATCAGACGATTCTGGCTGAGTACTCATGTCTACACGATTCCTTTGGGCTTTACTTCGGGATCGCGTAATAATGGGGCTTTTCCGAGAAGCTATTTTGAAATTTTACCTGAGGATGCAAAAGACATCTTTAGATAAACCAATCGTTACTAGATTTCTGCAATTAATTCAAAGGAGAAAAAAGAAAAAGACCTGAGTTAGTGATTGTTCAAACAATTCAGATGCATGTCCTATGGGGGGACCCTTTTTGTGCCAAGGGTAGGCCTAGCATGATGCAAGCCTTCGGGGTAAAATCTCATTTCCAAACCTGTAAGTGAATTTAGAACTTTGAAATGGAAAGCTTCTCATAAAATGTGGAAGAGTTCAATATTTCTTTACAATCTCGTCAATGGTCTTAGTAACCATGTTTACAAAATCCCTATGTCTCAAGAGACTTGTACTTTGTGGCTCTCTAGAGCTCCCTAAACTGAGCTTACGAGTTCCTTCCCTAATTCTATCAAGGGCGTCTATGGCTTTCTCTAGTTTCTCATTCTTCTTATTCTCCTTCCTCAACTGCACTTGGGTATCTTCTAAAACTTTGTTGGCCATTATAAGCTGGGCTTGAGATTCTTCTAATTCTTTCCTTAGCTTCTCCATTTGTTCTTCGGGACTGGCTGATGCTGATTGTTGCCTTGCCCTGTCATGTTCCACTCTTTGTTTGACCCATTCATTGTACCCAGGCATAACTGCAGGTGCCACCCTATTTACCAATTCCAACTGCAAATTCTCAAGACCTTGCAAATTTTCCCAAGCCTCTAATACCATGCTTCGACTCTTGGTCACCGTACCCAATCTGAGATCTTCAACCCCTTGTACTGTAGGAATGCTTTGCAGGTATCCAAACTGTCTCATAACCCTTTGTGGAATATAGGCGACTAGACCATTAACTCCAGCTAAAGGGATGAAGTCATGTTGAGTGGTCCTAAAAGCTGGGTCCCTAACCTTGGTCCAATCTAGAACCCACTGCACCTTTTCTGGTGTCAAATTGTTGAACTCCTCAATAAACTGGCTTGACGACATCACGCGGTAGTAGCGGCTGACTCTCTCTCGATGTGAATCAATCCAATTCTCAACTGAGAGACAAGAACCCAAAGGGTTCAGTGATCTCTTCGCCAAATGTTCCATGATCCAGATTTGAAGTAGCAAATTTGAAGCATAGAAGAAACCCCCTTTCCTTTGGCAATTGGTAAGAGCCGAGAAGATGTCCGCTATGACAACGGGTATCAAAGTCGGTGTCGTTCCACGAATTCCTAAAAAAATACTTTGAATCATGTTGATTGTTGCAAATGTCACCTTTCCATGCCTTTGAGGGAATAGCAATAAGTTGATCAAAACCAAACCAAAAGCTTGCACACGCTCCTCTTCCCATTGCCCCATTGTTATAAAGAAATCGATCTGATGGCGCTCAAAGGACTCCTTTTCCCTAAACCGGTCATATAAAAACCTCAGTGGACAAGATCTAGCGTCGGGGTGTTGGTCTAAACTATTGTTCCTCAACCCCAAAAATCTGTAAAACTGCTCTCTCGTTCCCCCGCTCGGGTATATTATAGGACTGCCTTTTTCCGGTACTTGCAACAATCCCTCTAACTCTTCTAGGGTTGGGGTGAGTTCGCACATTCCAAACCGAAAAACTGAGGCATCCGAATCACAATAATTGATCAATGCTTGGATAGCAGACACGTTGGGTATTATGTCGACAAGACTTGGTAGATGCCCCACGTATTGGAATAGCCCCCCAATCTCATACGATAGGTTATTCTTCCACTGATTCAGCTCTCGGGGGACTTGGTTGAGCATTCGACACTGCGTCATCTGGATGGAAAATTCACTTAGATACCGTTACCTTGGAATTTTACCCCTTAGGTTATTTTGCAAAAAGAGTAAACGTGCAGATCCCAAAAATAGGGTTAAATACCCATGGGATTATAGGGTTGGCTTATCCCTAATCATGGAATTGCCTAAATGGCGTTCCTTCTAAGGTTTAATGCATGATGCCATTTATTAAAGCGATGTAAATATGTGACAAATATGTCCTACAGGACATAAATAATGCATCGGGGGGAAAAGGTCTAAAATGAAATGTACTTATTGAAAATTAAGTGTAATGACTAAAATTTAAACATGTGAGTTATCTAGTGGGTAAGTCGCTAAAAGAGTGCCAAAGAAGCCTCTTATTGCTAAGGCACATGAATGCAAGCCAAGAAAACAACGAAATGGTTAGTGCAATTGATAGTACACATAACATATTGGAAGCAATTAACAAAAGAAATACAATAAAAGCAAGTAAAAGGGATGGAACCTCTTCCCTCGTGCCTAATGTGCTTAAAAAGGGTGAGGCTGACTCTAACCTAGGAAAATTCTAACATGGATGCATGAGGCTGGGGCTCACTAATGCAACTAGACTCGATAAGGTTTAAAAAGGTCCCCAAGCCTTCAGACCTAAGGGAATGGGTCATCAATCCCAAGACCCTCGATCGGTGGCTCGAGCGATCCCCTAGGTACTGCTATGGGCGCAGAGCACACCATCGACGTACCTAGAGAAACCATTCCTAGTCCTACAAGACGGTGTGGGAAAGAGCCCACGAAAATAAAATAAAATGGGATAACAGTAAATAAACGTGCACGTATGAAGTGTTCCCTATTTTGAGGGAAAGGGTTGAGAACCAATCGCGAGACTCTAAAGGTGACACACACCCCCCCAAATGCAATGCAAAGTGCGAGACAAAACAAGTAAAACATACATCCAAACAACCAATCATACATGCGTGAGTGAGGGAGCAGTTTGATATGCGCGCGAGGCAAAAGGTCCTAGAATGGAAAAAGCAACCCTAATATCCAAATGCTATGCATACAAAGGGTAGAAAACGGAAAAGAATGGCTAAATCAAATGCTTGGACCCACTTAGGAGCTCCCCAGTGGAGTCGCCAAGCTGTCGCGCCCCACTTTTTTGAGGTGTGAAAATAGTGTGTGGGATATGTATGTGAACGTGTGTGAAAATGAAAATAAAAGGCCGTGGGATTGTGAAATGCGACGGTTTGGCCAAACAAAGGGTTTAAAAGGGTTTTTTTAATGGAAACTGGAGTCGCCACTTGGTATAGAGTTAGGGTGTACCAAGTCACCCAAAAAGTGATTTTTTGGAAAGAAAAGTAAAACAAACCCTTTTTAAAGAATTTTTAGGTCTACGTAACCAAAGAAAGGGATCGGGGGTCACATTTGATAAGGGAGAAGGCAAAGGCAAAGCCTAAGGCACTCCCTTACCCTAGCCAAAGCTAGTTGCGTGACTTAGCCCTTCTTTTCCTAATTCTTCTATTCAAAGTATGTGTTGCATGTTGGATATGACTAATGGATATGAAAAAAAATGCAATCCAAAATCTAAAAATGTTTCTCATGAGGCTTTTGGTCCCAACCACATGAATTGTGATGGCCAATAAGGAAAGCCTTCATAGAGGTCATGAATAATGCAAATGAAGACTCAAGTATGAGTGTAAGTGTGCAAATGTAAGAAAAGTGCAAGTAAAATAAAAACAAATGTAAGTGCAAGTGTGCAAATGTAAGAAAAGTGCATGTGTGCAAATGTAAGGAAAGTGCATGTGTGCCAATGGAGAAAATAAAGGTGTTTGTGTGCAAGTGGATGAAAATAAAGTATAATTGTAGTAAATATATAAGTGCAATTGGGTGCAATTAGTGAGGTAGAAAAATAAATAAGTGATAGGAAAAGAAGAAAAATGTGCAAACATGGCATGTGGATTGAGAAAAATATAAGTAGTGAGAAAAATGTAGATAAAAAAGGTGAGGAAGTGATATGATAAAAATGAGAGCGTATGAACCTAGAGGAATGCATCAAGTCGGGTACGGGAATGACTTCTAACTTCACGATTTTAATTTTCCCTTTGATTAGAAGGAAGAACTAGCGTGCTAAGGCTATTTTGTAGCCACACTCGCTCGTTTCCCTTACCGAAAGGGGACTCTCAAGCAAATGTACCCTATAACTAGCATGAGGATGCAAAAACCTAAAATGAAAGGGAAAGGGTTGGAGGGGCATGCCAAATGCTAAAAAACTAAGAAAAATGCATGAAATGTAGTGAAACATGCAAGTATGTACTAACGAGAGAGGACAGCCTATTGGGTCTAGCATTGGACTAGCCCTTTTCTAAAATTCTCTCACAAGCATTGGACTTGCGAGAGTTCGAGGGGAAAGACCATGACCAGCGTTGGACTAGCCACGGTGACGCATTCATCCATCGCATTCATCTATGACTATAGAAAGCAAGTAGACATGCCAGTCACCTATAAACACGTAGCACATAACACTTAGCATGCTCGACTAAATGCAAGAGGCTAATAAAGCAAATTAACACGTAGCAACAAAAGCAAGCAATCAAGCTAATGAACCTATTTACATTCGGTAACTAAAACAAATGGGGAAGAGGAAAAGTGAATAAAAATGCTCTCCAAGCCCTATCTATTACAAGCCAAGAGGTGTACACATACCCCATAAAAGAATAAAAGAATGACTTAATAAAAGCAAAAGTAAATGAAATAAATGAAAGGAATTAAGGAAAAGCAAGGAAAGCAAAGTAGACATGCAATTCTCACTTAGCACGTTGGATCACATAGAGGAGAGACAAAAAAGGATAAAAGAAGTTATACCTCCCCGTTTGTGATGTTAGTAAAGTAGACAAGACTTAACTTGGGCTAGAGTCACCAAAGAAAGAGATAACTTGGGGTTGTTTCTGTGGCGACCCCACTTCCCCCTAAGGCGAACCAAAGGGTTGGCGGGCCGTCTGCCCAGCTCTCGCCAGGACTCACGCAAGCATTCTAGCTTAAAATCCTCCAGGGATTAACCTAAACTACTACAAAAATAATTCTTCCGAAATAAATTAATTTCTATCACCTCATTAGCTTCAAAGATAACGGCATACAACTTAGCCAAACGACGGCTCTTAACCATTTCACACGTTACTCGCAAGGTTAAAGACATACTATACTAATAAAAACATACAAACCGAATATTAGAATTTGGGATTACATTTTTCCAGCTTCAAGTGGCAACCAAAATAAAAGGTACAGTACTTAACGTAGAATTCATTACAAACCGAAATCTAAATTCAAGCTATTCAAATACATTCATAGGAAATATAAGCAGCTCAAATTCTTTCAACTTCCAGACCTGTAAGGAAAACAAATAAACGTGGGGTGAGCTAAAGCTCAGTGGTGCCCCAAAACATGCATTCACATAAATCAAACAGCGAGAAATAACTTAAACAAATTGAACAGTTAGGAAAGCGTATAACAACACGAGGTAGGATACAGGGGCTCTCAGGAGCCATTTTCCTCGCTTGATCGCCATTCATCGTAGTTGACCCTCCGTCAACTCTCACTACTTATAGTCCATGTAGATCCACTCATTTTAATCCTAACCCGTCACCATTCATACCCCGGTCCCGGGCCCGAACGTCGACTAAGGACGCAGTATACTCGAGATATACCCGTAGATAATTTGTCGAGGGATTCACCCAACGACGTTATTATAGTTAGATTCACGTGCCGAGGGATTCACCCAACGACGTAACTACATTTGGATTCAAGGATTCATGAGAAAAATGATTCACGCAAGTCACCACTCGAACGGCTAGTGCGATAAAGTACACACTGCTCACTTCGATGGATCAAAAACTAGTTTTGCAAATTATCACATATCGAGTCAAGAAAGCACTTTAACCAAGTAAGCATAGAACAGGCAGGGACACTCACCAAGAGTGGAGTTCAGATATCAAGTTGAGAATCGAATTCCGCATCCTCGCAAAATCCTAAAAACCAAATTTTGGAACTATAAGTTTCTATTCAGTTTTTAAGCTTATACATGCAGAGGTATACTTAATATATTACTAGTTTACTACCCTTAGAAAAATTAGGAATCTACTTAGGTTGAAATTTGACAAACTTAGAAAAAATGTATCTTATAGTTTTCCGTAAGATACTCTTCCTTATAAAGGGTAACTAGTATCATTTTCTTGAAATGAGTCGGCAAAACTCTTAACAACAATGTTAGAAAGTTACTTTGAACATTTCTCTAAAGTTACGGCTTTTGCAAAAATTATCCTTAAAAACTATTTTTCTTAAAATAGGGTTTCTTGCCGAGCAAGTCTCCCAAGCTTTTCACTGAAATTAGTAAAGCTCGTATTTTGGAACTTTTCCTATAGTTAACTATCCAAGTGCAAAGCTTAAGGAAAGAAAAGGAATTAAAATAAGACTTAAAGTTTTCAAAAGCTATAGAACTTATGTACTATAGCTATCAAGGCTAGATTGAGCTAAAGAAAATTATCGAGTTGGAAAGTTTTAGGCAAAACACTAGATATGGAGTTTTATAATATAATACTAGCTGAAAAATATTTTTGATTAATTTTGATCGCAGCTACTCGAGTTCGCAAGATCGATACAACTTCCACAGCTCCGATTCCGTTTCGAAATCATAATATGGATCAAAATATGGCAAAAATTCACATAGCAAATTACTAGGGCTTCGTCAATCATTAGCCCTAGATTTCAACAAGTGCATTTCTGAATAAAATAAAATGATCAACCAAGGCTTCATCAATCATTAGCACTTGGTCTCAGCAAGCCCATCATAAGCCAATAAAAATAAAAGTAAAGCCTCCAAGACATTCCAGCAATTAAGATACTTTAGATCAAATTTTTCCTCTGGTTTAAACATGGTGTTATGTACTCAAATCCAGCATGTAAACACTTAGCTAGTTATTAAAAATTTCCACTTCAAAATTAGATTCATTCGGCAACTAAAATCATCCAGAAAAATCCAGAAATTTTGTTCATCAGCCACGGATGTACATGCATGAAGAGATGTTCTGTTTTCATTTTATTTTCTGGGTTAAAACATGCTTTTCAACTCCCAACTTCCTCATGCAATTACTTAGCAAAACAATGCACATTTCCAGGTCAGGAGTTGAAATTAAACCATGATTACAAACCCCAAAATTTCCAGGTTAAACCTCACGGCTTTTCAAGGAAAAATGTCCAGCAGCTCGTTAGTTCTTAAATCAAAATTTTCCTCGGCTCATTCAGAGATTCAAATGCTCAAATTCAATCATACAACTACTTAACTAACTGACTAACATTTTTGGTTCAAGAATTAAATTCGAACAACAGCAAGAGTCATCAAATTAAATTCCAGCTAGCCTCGGTTGTAATCTGCACAGAAACTGATTGCATTTTCTTTTTGTTTTCTGTTCTAACTCAACCAATTAATTACATGCGTAGCTTAATCATCTTGTAATTTACTAGTTAGTCATGGTTAGAGGCTTAAAACAGCAAGATTATTCCACATGAAACTATATTATTCAAAACAACTCTCGGCAGAAATTTTCTTCATCGAAACAGAATTTTCCTAAGCTCCTTAGTTCATCATCCAATTTTTTCTTCAATTAAAACCTTGTATTTTGCCCTTAATTCTCACATGCATAAGTACTGAGTTAATTAACTATCATTCCAGACCAGAAATCAGTTCGGCAACAGCAATATACATACATAACTCTAGAATTTTGTGCAACTACTCTCGGATGAGTTTGCATGTGAAAAATTCTGTTTCATATCTTATTTTCCAGAGTAATCCAGGCTAATTAATTTCATGCATGACTTTATCATCTTGTTTTCAGGTGATTAAACACAATTCCACCTCTGATCATCCCACAATTTACGAATTACAGCTACAACATTCAAGCTCAGCACACGGCAGTACCATTTTCTCTTCCAAACCAGTTTCTGGTAGCTTAATATCAAATCATCATATAGCTAATTACATCATCCGAACTTAAAGTCCTCACATGCAAGTCCAGAGCTTGCTTATACTACCACTGGTTATCCATTTTACAGTCCAGAAATTTACCTCACTGGATGCTCACTCACTCGACAAGATGCTGAAGTCTGACCCTCTCTCTCGGCTCTTGTCCTCACGCACAGGTAGGTTGGTTATGGTTGGGTTGTAGGGGTTGCAGCTGGTGATGGTGGAAGCTGGTTAGCAACCGGCTGAGCTTGGAGAATGCAGAGGAAGTTTGCTCACGGTTTCTCCTCCTCTCCTCCCTCTTCGATGCTCGCGGACAGAACCAGAAATGGAATTGCAGCTCTCAGCTTCCTCCCTCACTCTCGGCTATATGGTGGAGCTCATCCTTTCTCTCACTCTCGGTCGATGATAACAAGGTGAAGGTGGAGTGTTTGGGAGGTTCAAGTGTGCAGGTGGTGAAGATGAGCATTGGCCGAATGGAGAGGTGAGTGATCATGGTGTCCGAGGGAGTGTTTGGCATTGCGTGGAATGGTTATGGCCGTGGGGTGATTATGGTGAAATTGTGAAGGGTAGTTTAGTCTTTTCACTTCTCCTCCTATTATCCACTTAAGACCTTAGTTCTAACTTAGCTCCAAAAATTATCCCCAAGTGTGATTTGAACGCCTAATTATACGCTAATCTTGCAAGGCTTTGATTATCGGAATTTTTTTTACGACTTAAGTATGATTAGAATACTTGTATTGTTTTTATCTAGAATTTATCGGTTGCAAAATAATATTAAGGTTTCTATCTGCACTTAACCTTATTCGAAAATAAAATTAGCTATTGAAAATTAAAGAATTATTTTTAAGGAGTAAACTTAATATAACTCAAGAATTATTAACTTAGTGAAGCAAAGCTAAGTGCTTTAATAGTTAGCACCATTATATTATTTTGCACATAAAAGTTATTTTTAATTTACTTATTTAAAGCAAATGAAATAATGTTATTGATTAGAATAAGAACTACGAATGGAATATGCACTAGTATATAAAAGCGAGTGAAAGTAATACTAGAAAAGATTAAGGAATACGAATGCTAAATAAAAGTGAAATTGAAGTATGCATTGATATTTATCTGCAAAATTCAAGGTTCTCACATCCTCCCCTCCTTACAATGAATTTTGTCCTCAAAATTCAAGCTTACTAGAGAAATAAATCAGGGTACTTGTTCTGCATTTCTTCTTCTAATTCCCATGTCGCTTCCTCCAGTCCATGATTCTTCCATAGAATCTTTACCACAGGAATTTCCTTATTTCTCAGTTCCTTCATTTCTCTCTCCAAAATCCTGACCGGTCCTTCTTCATACGTTAATGTCTCATCCACCTCAATTCCTTCCAGTGGCAGCACGTGACTTGGATCAGGATAATATTTCCTAAGCATGGAAACATGAAATACATCGTGAATCTTAGCCATGCTTGCAGGTAGGGCTGCAAACGAGCCGAGCCGAGTCGAGCTTTGAGCTAATCGAGTCGAGCCTCAACTAAATTTTACCGAGCTCGAGCTCGACGAGCCGGCAAATTTCGAGCTCGAGACGAGCTCGAGCTTGACTCGAGCCGCTCGCGAGCGGCTCGCGAGCAGCTCGATTCGTTTGCAGCCCTACTTGTAGGCAACTTCAATTGATACGCTACTAACCCAACTCTCTTCAAAATTTCGAAAGGTCCGATATACCTTGGCTTCAGCTTCTTACCTTTCTTAGACACTACTCCGCCCTTCAAGGGTTTAACTCTGAGGAAAACCTTGTCTCCTACTTCGAATTCCAAATCTTTCCTCCTTGTGTCGGCGTAGCTCTTTTGTCTACTCTGAGCAACTTGAAGCCTTTCTCTAATTAGTTTTACTTTCTCCTGGGCTTCTTCTATCCAAGGTATAGCTGTAGGATCTACGATTTTCTTTTCTCCAACTTCATCCCAATGAATCGGAGATCGACACCTTCTTCCATACAAAGCCTCATAAGGTGCCATTTGAATCGAAGCCTGATAGCTGTTATTATATGCAAATTCCACTAAGGTCATATATTGGCTCCACTTACCTCCAAAATCCAGTATACACGACCTCAGTAGATCCTCCAGAGTTTGAATTGTCCTTTCCGACTGCCCGTCGGTTTGGGGATGGTACGCAGTACTAAACTTCAACTTGGTCCCCAAGGAGTCCTGAAATTTCTGCCAAAAACGCGAGACGAATCTTGGGTCTCGATCAGACACAATACTCACTGGAATACCATGTAACCTTAGGATCTCTTCTGTGTACAACTTGACCAATTTCTCCAATGAAAAACTCATGCTTACGGGTAAGAAGTGTGCAGACTTAGTGAGTCGATCGACTATTACCCAAATTGCATCAAAACCTTTTTGACTTTTAGGTAGTCCCGTTACAAAATCCATTGTTATGTGTTCCCATTTCCATTCAGGGATTTCTAACGGTTGCAATAAACCAGAGGGCTTTTGATGTTCAGCTTTTACTTGTTGGCAGATCAAGCATTTTTGCACAAACGCGGCCACGTCCTTTTTCAAACCTTCCCACCAGTATAATCCCTTCACATCGTGATACATCTTGGTCACTCCTGGGTGTATGGTATACTTCGATCGATGTGATTCTTCTAAAATCTCTTTCCTTATCTCTTTATCTGCCGGAATCACAATTCGATCTCGAAACCTCAATACCCCTTCAGGCCCTAATTTGAAGTCTAGGGTTTCCCCTTTTTGCACTTTCTCCAAATTCTTCCGAATTATAGGGTCCATTTTCTGGGCCTCCTTAATACGCTCTAGTAACGGTGACTTCAATGATAAGTTCCCAAATAAAACCTTCAATTTCTCCAAGCGAGGGTTCCAACCACTTAATTCTTCTAGCATATCTCACTCTTTTACCATTAACCCTGCTACTTGGGCCTTCCTACTAAGAGCGTCAGCCACCACATTGGCTTTTCGTGGATGGTAAATAATCGAGCAATCATAATCTTCCAGAAATTCTACCCATCGCCTTTGTCTCAAATTTAGCTCCTTTTGGGAGAACATGTACTTGAGGCTCTTATGGTCCGTATAAACCTCAAAAGTCACGCCGTACAAGTAGTGTCTCCATTTCTTCAAGGCGAAAATTACTGCGGCTAGTTCTAGGTCATGAGTTGGGTAGTTTTGTTCGTGGGGTTTCAATCTCCTAGAGGCATAGGCAACTACCTTACCCATTTGCATTAAGACACATCCCAGACCTTCTCTGGAAGCATCAGAATATACAGCATAACCTTCACCTCCATCGGGTAAAACCAAAACGGGAGCGGATGTTAACCGCTTCTTTAGTTCCTGAAAACTTGACTCGCACTTCGGAGTCCAGACAAACTTGGCTCCTTTCTTGGTTAGCTCAGTCATAGGTCCTGCAATCTTCGAGAAATCCTGGATAAATCGCCTATAATAACCTGCTAAACCCAAGAAACTTCTAACTTCAGTTGGAGTTTCTGGTTGTTTCCAATTCATAATGGCCTCAACTTTTGCCGGATCCACGGCAATTCCATCTTCAGAAACTCTGTGCCCTAGAAAAGATATTTCAGTCAACCAAAACTCACACTTGCTGAATTTGGCATACAGCTTATGTTCTCTTAGGATCTGCAAAACCACCTCTAAGTGCTTAACATGCTCCTCTCGAGTCTTAGAGTAAATCAGGATATCATCTATGAAAACCACTACAAACTGATCCAGATACTTCTTAAAAATTCTCTGCATCAGGTCCATGAAAGCGGCTGGTGCGTTGGTTAATCCAAAAGGCATGACTGCAAACTCAAAATGTCCATATCTTGTACTGAAAGCAGTCTTGGGTATATCTTCCCTCTTGATCTTCAACTGATAGTACCCTTGCCTTAAATCCAGCTTAGAGAAGACTACTGACCCTTGCAGTTGGTCGAATAAGCTATCAATCAACGGTAGAGGGTATTTATTTTTAATTGTAACCTCATTTAACCCTCGGTAATCGATACATAACCTCAAGCTTCCATCTTTTTTCTTCACGAATAGGACGGGTGCTCCCCATGGTGAGTCACTCTCCTTCACAAAACCCTTCTCCAACAGGTCCTGTAATTGAATTTTCAATTCTTTTAGCTCGGCAGGAGCCATTCGATACGGGGTCTTAGAAATTGGAGCCGTTCCAGGTATCAAGTCAATCTTAAATTCCACTTCTCTTTCCGGCGGTAGAGTCCTTAGCTCTTCGGAAAAAACATCCGGAAATTCCCGTACCACTGGTACATCCTCCAGCTTCACTTGATCACTGGGAGCGTTTATCAAGAAGGCTAAGAAACCTTGCGCTCCTTTAAACAACATTTTCCTTGCTCGAATTCCTGAGATCATAGCAGATGATGCTAACCTACCCTTGACATCTAACCTCAGGGTTGCTTCACCAGGTATACAAAACTCCACCACTTTTGCTCAACAGTCAAGTTTAGCATGATAATGGCCTAGAAAATCCATTCCTATTATAACATCATAACTTTTTATGTCCAGACTGATCAGATCCACTAGCATTTTACGCTCTCCAATCCAGAATTCACAATTCTTATAAGCCAAACTAGTGATTACATTCTTATTACCCATGGGAGTCCTAACTTCAAGATCAAAGGGTAATCTAACAGGTTGCACATCTATTCCAGACATAAAAGATGGATTTACGAATGAATGGGTTGCACCAGGGTCAATTAACACTTTAGCTAATCGATGAAAAATCGGAAGTGTACCTTCGACCACTTCTGAGGAATCAGGTACAGGTTGGTCACCTATAGCATACACTCTGGCAGGAACTGTCGGCCGGCTCCCTCCAGAAGTGTTTGGTCTAGCGTTCGAAGTAGTCCCTTCCTGCATTTTTGGACATCCAGAAATTTGGTGCTCGCTACTTCCACATTTCAAGCACTTTCCTTGCCTCTTCCAGCAGTCATCCATAGTATGACCAGGTTTCTTACAATATGCACAAGTCATTTGGGAAATTATGGCTCGGCCTCCTTGCGAGATATTCCTAGGTTGTGCTCTTCCAATCGGTCCCCCTCTAGTTCCATTGTTTCTTCCCCCTGCATTCCTTGCCCCGGTTCCCCTTGCTAATGCACCTCGCGGTGCTCCGGGACTAGTCACTCCGCCTGTACCTCGGCCCACTATAGCCGGTGGAGTATTTTCATACGTCGGCTCTCGACTACTGCTGGGGGAAAATCTTTTCTTAGCTTGAAAAGATTTCACTTGAGCTCTAGCTACTTCAACTCTCTGAGCTCTTTCGACAGCATCTGCGAAAGTATCTATCCTTACGGCGGCTAAACTTTCCTGTAGTTCCACATTCAAACCCTGCACAAACCTCCGAACACGCCTTTGCTCGGTGGCTATCAACTCAGGTGCAAAGCGGGATAGCTTTGTGAACTGGATTTCATATTCGGCGACACTCATCGCCCCTTGCTTGCATCTAATGAAATCATCCTCTCTCTTCTCTTGAATGAGAGGTGGAAGGAATTTGGCATTGAACTTCCTTGTGAAGTTCACCCAAGTCCTTGGTGTATGATTAGTCTCCCAATGAACCCTCATTAGGTTCAACCAGGAGCGAGCGGCTCCCTCAAACTGGAAGGTGGCAAAAGTCACCTTTCGCTCCTCCGTATAGTTTAAGGCGGTGAAGATCTCAGTGATCCTCTCCCACCAGCCTTCAGCCACTTCCGGCTCAGGTCCTCCGTAGAATTTGGGAGGTCCAAACTTCAGGAACCTTTCCAGTGCCCGATCATCGGGATCAACTGGGCCTCCCTGATGACGCCCTGGTCCAGTGGCTTGGTTTTCAGTCAAGCGCTCTAGAACGTCAGTGATACGGTTAATAGCGGTGGCCACTCCATCTCCGGCCCCGCCCTCTTGCCCTTGGTCTGGGTTGACCTCAGGCTCTCTATCTCCACCCGCTTTCGGGTGTTGTCTAGTGGGTCTCCCGCGGCCCCTTCCTATCACTTGGCGATCCATAGTCTAAATTATGCCTATTATGGAAGGATAAGGCGATTAGGCGAAGTATTATTTATTTATAATTATTATTATTTCCTTAGTAAATAAAATCAATATGGAAATGGAGGAAAAAGTAAGTAAAATACTTAACATATATTTCTAAGTGAAAGTCATACAAATAATAAGTTGGGACATTTCCAAAAGTAAGGCACATGACTAGCAAAAATACATACAAATAGTCCCTTAAACAAAAATTAGGGATATGGTGCCTCCGAAGCAAGTCATCCACCTAGGCAAAACTTGATGACCTATCTAATGTCCCCCTATTCTAACCCTACATATCCAATATGGTCGAATCGATCCAAGCCTAACCCTCAGCAGGGCTATCGGGAGCTATGTCCTCCTCCGGGTCCTCCTCTGGATCCTCCTCCGGATCCTCTTCCGGGTCCTCCTGCTCAACACTCTGAAGGATACTCGTGGCCTCATCTATCATCATCCCGGCATCAGCCCTGATACCGACACTCCTATCACGTATCCTCTCGGCCAATCGAGTCACCCTCGCTCTCTGACGCGCTATCTCTACGCGAGCAGCCTCCAGCCTAGCATGCTCCGCTGCTACCCTCTGCTCTAACTCCGCTATGTGGTCGAACTGAGTGTCCACCATGATACTCAGCTCCTCTACGTCCTGAGACAAAGTAAAGTTAGCGTCCCTCAACTGGCGACGCTCATCATCTAGGGATAGTACTAGCTCATTGGGGTAGGCATAAGTGGCCCTACACTGACACCGAGGATGCCTATCAGCTGGGGTGTAACGTATATGAGCTCCTCCGCCACGTGGCCTATAAGAGATGGACCTAAGAGGCTCTATATGTCCATTAGACGCCCCATTACCATTAGCGTGTCCATTACCATTCTCCATACCTGCAAAAGAATTAAAACTTAGAGGTTAGAACTTAAATAGCTAATTAAATCGGCATTACTTAAGATGTATCTAATGGTCTCAATTCTTACTTCTAGAAGGATCAGAATTTCTAGCTCGTATAGTATATCTCTCAAATAACTTTTCTAACCTAGGCTCTGATACCACCTGTGGCGACCCCACTTCCCCCTAAGGCGAACCAAAGGGTTGGCGGGCCGTCTGCCCAGCTCTCGCCAGGACTCACGCAAGCATTCTAGCTTAAAATCCTCCAGGGATTAACCTAAACTACTACAAAAATAATTCTTCCGAAATAAATCAATTTCTATCACCTCATTAGCTTCAAAGATAACGGCATACAACTTAGCCAAACGACGGCTCTTAACCACTTCACACGTTACTCGCAAGGTTAAAGACATACTATACTAATAAAAACATACAAACCGAATATTAGAATTTGGGATTACATTTTTCCAGCTTCAAGTGGCAACCAAAATAAAAGGTACAGTACTTAACGTAGAATTCATTACAAACCGAAATCTAAATTCAAGCTATTCAAATACATTCATAGGAAATATAAGCAGCTCAAATTCTTTCAACTTCCAGACCTGTAAGGAAAACAAATAAACGTGGGGTGAGCTAAAACTCAGTGGTGCCCCAAAACATGCATTCACATAAATCAAACAGCGAGAAATAACTTAAACAAATTGAACAGTTAGGAAAGCGTATAACAACACGAGGTAGGATACAGGGGCTCTCAGGAGCCATTTTCCTCGCTTGATCGCCATTCATCGTAGTTGACCCTCCGTCAACTCTCACTACTTATAGTCCATGTAGATCCACTCATTTTAATCCTAACCCGTCACCATTCATACCCCGGTCCCGGGCCCGAACGTCGACTAAGGACGCAGTATACTCGAGATATACCCGTAGATAATTTGTCGAGGGATTCACCCAACGATGTTATTGTAGTTAGATTCACGTGCCGAGGGATTCACCCAACGACGTAACTACATTTGGATTCAAGGATTCATGAGAAAAATGATTCACGCAAGTCACCACTCGAACGGCTAGTGCGATAAAGTACACACTGCTCACTTCGATGGATCAAAAACTAGTTTTGCAAATTATCACATATCGAGTCAAGAAAACACTTTAACCAAGTAAGCATAGAACAGGCAGGGACACTCACCAAGAGTGGAGTTCAGATATCAAGTTGAGAATCGAATTCTGCGTCCTCGCAAAATCCTAAAAACCAAATTTTGGAACTATAAGTTTCTATTCAGTTTTTAAGCTTATACATGTAGAGGTATACTTAATATATTACTAGTTTACTACCCTTAGAAAAATTAGGAATCTACTTAGGTTGAAATTTGACAAACTTAGAAAAAATGTATCTTATAGTTTTCCGTAAGATACTCTTCCTTATAAAGGGTAACTAGTATCATTTTCTTGAAATGAGTCGGCAAAACTCTTAACAACAATGTTAGAAAGTTACTTTGAACATTTCTCTAAAGTTACGGCTTTTGCAAAAATTATCCTTAAAAACTATTTTTCTTAAAATAGGGTTTCTTGCCGAGCAAGTCTCCCAAGCTTTTCACTGAAATTAGTAAAGCTCGTATTTTGGAACTTTTCCTATAGTTAACTATCCAAGTGCAAAGCTTAAGGAAAGAAAAGGAATTAAAATAAGACTTAAAGTTTTCAAAAGCTATAGAACTTATGTACTATAGCTATCAAGGCTAGATTGAGCTAAAGAAAATTATCGAGTTGGAAAGTTTTAGGCAAAACACTAGATATGGAGTTTTATAATATAATACTAGCTGAAAAATATTTTTGATTAATTTTGATCGCAGCTACTCGAGTTCGCAAGATCGATACAACTTCCACAGCTCCGATTCCGTTTCGAAATCATAATATGGATCAAAATATGGCAAAAATTCACATAGCAAATTACTAGGGCTTCGTCAATCATTAGCCCTAGATTTCAACAAGTGCATTTCTGAATAAAATAAAATGATCAACCAAGGCTTCATCAATCATTAGCACTTGGTCTCAGCAAGCCCATCATAAGCCAATAAAAATAAAAGTAAAGCCTCCAAAACATTCCAGCAATTAAGATACTTTAGATCAAATTTTTCCTCTGGTTTAAACATGGTGTTATGTACTCAAATCCAGCATGTAAACACTTAGCTAGTTATTAAAAATTTCCACTTCAAAATTAGATTCATTCGGCAACTAAAATCATCCAGAAAAATCCAGAAATTTTGTTCATCAGCCACGGATGTACATGCATGAAGAGATGTTCTGTTTTCATTTTATTTTCTGGGTTAAAACATGCTTTTCAACTCCCAACTTCCTCATGCAATTACTTAGCAAAACAATGCACATTTCCAGGTCAGGAGTTGAAATTAAACCATGATTACAAACCCCAAAATTTCCAGGTTAAACCTCACGGCTTTTCAAGGAAAAATGTCCAGCAGCTCGTTAGTTCTTAAATCAAAATTTTCCTCGGCTCATTCAGAGATTCAAATGCTCAAATTCAATCATACAACTACTTAACTAACTGACTAACATTTTTGGTTCAAGAATTAAATTCGAACAACAGCAAGAGTCATCAAATTAAATTCCAGCTAGCCTCGGTTGTAATCTGCACAGAAACTGATTGCATTTTCTTTTTGTTTTCTGTTCTAACTCAACCAATTAATTACATGCGTAGCTTAATCATCTTGTAATTTACTAGTTAGTCATGGTTAGAGGCTTAAAACAGCAAGATTATTCCACATGAAACTATATTATTCAAAACAACTCTCGGCAGAAATTTTCTTCATCGAAACAGAATTTTCCTAAGCTCCTTAGTTCATCATCCAATTTTTTCTTCAGTTAAAACCTTGTATTTTGCCCTTAATTCTCACATGCATAAGTACTGAGTTAATTAACTATCATTCCAGACCAGAAATCAGTTCGGCAACAGCAATATACATACATAACTCTAGAATTTTGTGCAACTACTCTCGGATGAGTTTGCATGTGAAAAATTCTGTTTCATATCTTATTTTCCAGAGTAATCCAGGCTAATTAATTTCATGCATGACTTTATCATCTTGTTTTCAGGTGATTAAACACAATTCCACCTCTGATCATCCCACAATTTACGAATTACAGCTACAACATTCAAGCTCAGCACACGGCAGTACCATTTTCTCTTCCAAACCAGTTTCTGGTAGCTTAATATCAAATCATCATATAGCTAATTACATCATCCGAACTTAAAGTCCTCACATGCAAGTCCAGAGCTTGCTTATACTACCATTGGTTATCCATTTTACAGTCCAGAAATTTACCTCACTGGATGCTCACTCACTCGACAAGATGCTGAAGTCTGACCCTCTCTCTCGGCTCTTGTCCTCACGCATAGGTAGGTTGGTTATGGTTGGGTTGTAGGGGTTGCAGCTGGTGATGGTGGAAGCTGGTTAGCAACCGGCTGAGCTTGGAGAATGCAGAGGAAGTTTGCTCACGGTTTCTCCTCCTCTCCTCCCTCTTCGATGCTTGCGGACAGAACCAGAAATGGAATTGCAGCTCTCAGCTTCCTCCCTCACTCTCGGCTATATGGTGCAGCTCATCCTTTCTCTCACTCTCGGTCGATGATAACAAGGTGAAGGTGGAGTGTTTGGGAGGTTCAAGTGTGCAGGTGGTGAAGATGAGCATTGGCCGAATGGAGAGGTGAGTGATCATGGTGTCCGAGGGAGTGTTTGGCGTTGCGTGGAATGGTTATGGCCGTGGGGTGATTATGGTGAAATTGTGAAGGGTAGTTTAGTCTTTTCACTTCTCCTCCTATTATCCACTTAAGACCTTAGTTCTAACTTAGCTCCAAAAATTATCCCCAAGTGTGATTTGAACGCCTAATTATACGCTAATCTTGCAAGGCTTTGATTATCGAAATTTTTTTTTACGACTTAAGTATGATTAGAATACTTGTATTGTTTTTATCTAGAATTTATCGGTTGCAAAATAATATTAAGGTTTCTATCTGCACCTAACCTTATTCGAAAATAAAATTAGCTATTGAAAATTAAAGAATTATTTTTAAGGAGTAAACTTAATATAACTCAAGAATTATTAACTTAGTGAAGCAAAGCTAAGTGCTTTAATAGTTAGCACCGTTATATTATTTTGCACATAAAAGTTATTTTTAATTTACTTATTTAAAGCAAATGAAATAATGTTATTGATTAGAATAAGAACTACGAATGGAATATGCACTAGTATATAAAAGCGAGTGAAAGTAATACTAGAAAAGATTAAGGAATACGAATGCTAAATAAAAGTGAAATTGAAATATGCATTGATATTTATCTGCAAAATTCAAGGTTCTCACAGTTTCTCGAAGTTCTTACAATGGTGATGGTAGCTAGTTTCAGCAAACGATGGTAGCTCCAGCTCCTCCTTCGTTCCTTGGCTGTCTTTTACTCTCCCCTTTCACCTCTTTTCTTTTCGGGCCTTTCTCAGTCTCTCCTTTCTGTCCAGACTTCAGCCGCCTCCCTTTATGCTCTCTTCACAAACCCTTGCCGTTAATCTCCCTCCTGGTTTCTTTCTCTTGCCGTTCCCAAAAACCTATCTCTAGCTGTCTCCTCTATCCTCTTTCTGTTGTTACCCTCAGCCGTTATCTCTTTTTCCAAAAACCCCCTAACCCCTTTTTCCTCTGATGTTTTCTATCTCTCCGATCCCTCTTTTTTTTTGCTGCGGCTGCTGTCTTCTTATATTTATACCAGACAAACACCTCTCAAACCCTCACCTCAAGGGTGAGGATGAAAGTGGAGATTTCTTTCGCAACCCAGGCCATCCGATGAGCCTGTGTAACTCTTCCTTGCAAGCTGCGTTTCCGCAGCTTGCATGTAAAGTTTTTTTTTTTTAAAAGTAATTTAACAAAATTGATAATAAAATTAAGTAAAAAAAAAACAACAATTTAAGTAACATCGGACAAAAATAAACAAACTAGAAACAACAAAGTTACGATTTTCATTTTTCTCTTTCTCTTCATTCATTTTTTCAAGAAAACATTGAATTTTAAATCACAAACAACTAAATCATATTTTTTGAATGCTTTTTCTTTCTTTTTTTTCTTTTTCGAGAAAATCTATGCTAAAAACTTAAAATTAAAAATAAAAATATTAAAATAACAAAAACTAAAACTAAAAAAATGAATAAAACTAACACGACAAAAATAAAACTAAAAAATAAATAGTAAACAAAATTACACTAAAATTTTGGTGTCTACAAGGATATTAATCATGTAATAACAAATAATCCAAGAACATTTACAATATGAAGCAATGATAACACATTCATTAAAAGGATACATGCTCACGTGGAGCCTTTCGTTCTTTCCTTCTCCTTTCATTTCCTTATTCCTCCAATATTTAAAATTTCATTTGTAATTGAAAACCTCCTTTCATTCATTCATTTCATTTCTCCCCCCTCTAGACATTGGCCAGACTCCACCCGACAACGTGGTAATACTCGAGTACACCAAACTTTCACCCAGGGCCATCAAATCGCCCGATCGAATCCGCTTCTGGCTCCAGTCGACCGATAACGAAGGGTAAGGGCCCAATTCAGCCACAAGGCTTACATTCACGCACAACTAGCATATAATCAAATAATCATTGAAAATTTTACATTTATTTAGGTCGAGTGCGATAAAGTACACACTCGCCTAGCAAAACTCGTTTTCAGCGATCATTGAAAGCATTTAACATTTAATCAAACATCCACAACAAGTCACATAGTCAATGGAAACATAACGTACAAAGAACACTCACTTATTTAAGCAAAATAACGTCCAAATTATCCTTCCAGATAACACCCTCAATCACCAAGGAACCCTAAGAGTAACCAAGAAAACACATTACAGTTCTACCATCAAAGATTTAGGTGAATCGAAGAAAATTCGAATAATTACTAGGACAATGTATAAATATAGTGTTGGAAGTGAAAAGAGTACATTTAAACCAAAGGATATGAGTAAAATTTTTGTAAAACTTATGGTCGCTCGTAAAACTTTGAAATCTCCATTTGAGTCGAAGAAACGAAGAAAACGTATTTCTCTTAGTCGTAAATTTCATTTTTCCAAGGGTACAAGTTTCGGCCACATTCCAACTTATATACCTCTAAGAAAGAAGACTTGAATATCTTAGATGATTCAAGTTAGTTTCATCCTCAACCCTTACTCAAGTCGCGAGTACATCTACCTAGCCCTCGAGTGCAAATTTAGGCAGCACGCCCTTTGTATTTATCTATTTTCCAACAATTTATGGCTTCATTATTTTCCTCAATCAGGGCCCCAAAATCATACACAAATAATCTCATTACAATAGCCATTCAACAGGCTAAAAGTCATTCCATCACAAAACCAAGCTAGAAAAGTGACCGGAAATAAGGTTTAAGGCATAGAACAAAAGACAGGTTTGACGTCTGTTAGCATATTGACCACAACCAAAGCTACGCTTATCGGATTGGGGTAAAATTTATACCGTTTCGAAGCTAAGACAAAGGGCTACAACTTTGATGAAGACAACGCAATCCAGTTCATAGTTTATCTAGGTCAAATTTACCGATTACAGAACAAAAATTCCACCATCATGCTGGTTAACAGCACTGGATTCAAATGGCAAGAACTCAGGCTACAAAAGTCCGATTGAGGCGTTTTCGGATGCGTTAGAAATCTAAAACATATGACTACAACTTTTGTGTTTTGGCTAACTTCTGATTTAATACGGATCAAGGTGAAAAATGAAGCCAGAATGATGAAATGTCAAAACTGTCCGCAAAACTCTACCTATGACAGTCAAGGGTATGTTTGTCATTTCATATGATACAGTGATCAGATTGAGTTGAAATTTTATAGGAAGCTATAAAACATCATTTTCTACAACTTTCATGTTTTGAGCTAAGCCCAATTCAGCCTCCATCATGGCCGAATGAAACTGGTCAGAATAGGGCTTCTAAAAGATTTAAAGCTGGATTCAAAGTATTCAAGTAATAATCTTCTTATTCATGTAAAACAACCACTACTACCACTCCCTATCTAAGTTTATTCACACCATAATCTATATAAACAAGAAGAAATACAGCTGAACACTTCAAAACCCTAACTCACAAATCCAACATAATCATCAAAACTACTTACATAGCTATCAATAACCAAGAATATGAGTTGCTAGACAACTTAAACAAGACTTAGGGAAAGAACCATAATGGACGGCCATAATACCTGACTAAGATGCTTACAAGAGATATACATCACCTCTCCTTGTAATCTTTTAGCACACCAAGCTTTCCAAGTGCTCAAAGGAAGGATTAATCGGTTTAGATTCTTAATTTTTCACTCAAATAAGCTCAAACTTAAGATGGAATTGAAGCTCTTTTCTCCCTTTTTTTCTCTCAATTTTCAGCCACCATAGCTGAAAAATGAAGATAAAATGAAGTCCAAGAAAGATAAGAAGCTTGGACTTGAATTTGGTCAAAGAGGGTTAGATGTTCTCCAAGTGTCACTCCAAGATCTTCCTCAATTTTTTTTTCCTTTTCCTTGGCTTTCTTAGTCAAGAATTTCGGCCATCATATGCTGATTATGGGCTGATATTTTGGCTCTAATAACAATGAGATTAAATTAATGAAGTGGTGGTTAAGTGGTGTATTCAATCGATAGTGAACGATACCTGTCGGTTCAAGCCAATTTTCTTTAAATCGCGTATACTAGGGTTTTAACTTATAATTCACTAACTTATTCTTATCACTTCCAATCACACACTTATTAGCATCTAAAACTCATGCTAAATTACTAAATTTGATACACACTTCGTACCGAATAATTACACTATAAAAAGACGCAAAAACTAATTTACGATAACTTGAAAACGAAAGGAAAAACCCTTGATTCTATGTTTATTTGCACTTAGTAGGGGGTAAATGAGCGGTAAGGCTATTCTAAAGTAATAAATTCCAAATAAAAGGGAATTTTAAGAAAAATATAAGGAAATTTTCTAGTCGTCACACTCTCTCCCCCTTAAAGAAATTTCGTCCTCGAAATTTTTACCTTCCGTTGTCTCAGATGATCTCGGAGCTGGTTGCTGGTATACGGCATATACTTGTGCTAGTACTTTTGTTCGGTTCCCTCTTTCATTAGTTTGTTTCGGTTTGGTTCCACCCACTTGTTGAGTACTATTCTCTCGTGCCGTTTTTTTGGGCAATTGCTAAGTTGATGATTGCTACTCCCACAAATTAAACACTTTCGCCCTTTCCTCCAACAATCATTCTCAGTGTGGTTTTCTTTCCCACAGTATGCACAAGCCAAGTGAGAAGTCACTTTTTTGGCCTTCTTGAGAAATTTTCTCTGATCCTATTTGACTTTCTTTTGTAGACCCTTCATCTAATGCTCCTAATGTCCATGGTGGGCGAGGTGAAGGGTTCACTTTTTGTACTTTAGAAAGTGCTATCTTTTCGCTAGATTCCTCAGATATTCTACCAGATGCACCCCTTTTTCGTGTTTGGAAGGCTTTTACCTGTGCCTTTGCATCTTCAATCCTTTGGGCTTTTTCAAGGGCTTCCGTAAAAGTATTAAGCTGAACCGCCGATAAAGCTTCCTGGATTTCCAGATTCAATCCTTGTATGAACCGTCTCACTCTTCTCCGCTCCGTGGCCACCAATTCAGAAGCAAAATTGGACAGTTTAGTAAATTTAGTCTCATATTCGGTCAAACTCTGGGTTTCCTGACGTAACCCAATAAACTCGTCCTCTCTCCTTTCTTAGACTAAAGGTGGGAGATACTTCTCGTTAAATTCCCTTATAAAGTTCACTCAGGTCCATGCAGTCTGTTCTCTCTCCCACTTTGCCATAATAACATTCCACCATGCTCGGACCGGTCCTTCGAATTGGAATACAGCAAAGTTCACTTGTCTTTTCTCCGTGTAGTTTAAAGCCGCGAAGATGTTAATCATTGCCTTCAACCACTGTTCAGTTATATTCAGATAAGGCTCTCCATGAAATTTCGAAGGTAGAAACTTTTGGAACCTCTCAAGAGCCCTATCCTCTCCTATGTCAGGATTTCGGGGTTGATTCACTGGCATTTGGCCTTGTCAATCTACCAGTCGTGCTAGGATATTTGTCATTTGTTGTATTGTCGTCGCCATTTGATCTCCGACCTCAACCCTCGGACCATATTCTTACTCGGTCACTGCTTCTCTTTCTTCTCTCGATTCTTGAGCTCGTTTAGTCCTACGGCCACGACTACCTCCGCGACTACGTCTCCCTTCCATACCCTTTTTCTCTCTCTTTTTTTTTTTCAAAAGGTGATTTAGTATATAACGAAATAAATTGACTAAAATAACAAGATATCTCACACCAAATATACAAGGAGACACACCATATACACAAAGAGACATCTCAAGTTAGATAAATAGTCAAAGGCAGCAAGTACTATACACGTAGGTATTAACATACCACAGGCAAAAGACGTGCAGGAACAACGCAAGGGCAAAATGAAAGAAAATGCGACTTGTCGTCCCACACTCAGTAAAAATCACCTCCGTCCAGTCTCTTACTTCACTTTCTATCCTAACTAGGCACCCGTTGATCTCTTGTTCTCACTCTAGCCAAAGACGAACCTGTTCATGTTCTCCGAAATGAAATTCTCAAGTACTTAGTATCGCCCTCAACTTTGGAGTACTCGGGTACAAGAATCCGAAATAAGATAATTCACATCTCGAGCTGATCAGTCCCAAGAGTAAATTATCTACAATCGAGATTTATACCTGACGTCCCTATCTATTGTCCTCAAATACCATGATAACGATTTAAGGCCTATGACAATTCATAATTCATAGCTTATGCTCAAAAGAGCACTTAGTCCTTTACACTTATTCACCACTTAGCTCAATCTCACTCCGTGCAGAGATCAAGCGAAGCAGGCTCTGATATCACCTGTGACAGTCCTACCTTCGTCTAAGGCGAACCAAAAGATTCGGCGGACAGCCTGCTCAGTTCTTGCTGGGACTCACTCATACACTTCAAGTAAAAATGAAAATAAGACCACCAGAACAAGTGGAACAATAATTCCAAACTTAAAACAAAAGGGATACAACTCAAATATACAAAGATTCTCAATTCTTCATACATCCAACCCTTACCAAACGTTAGGGCGAGAACCATTACAAAAATTCAAAAGAACTAAACTAGACTAGTCTGTACAGATCTCTCGTCCTTGCTCGCATCCCCTGTTAAGGAAACAAAACTAACGGAATGAGTTAAAAGCTCAGTGAGGTTCCAGACACATAATCAACTTAAACAAGGACATTAATCATGTAATAACAAGTAATCCAAGAGCATTTATAATATGAAGCAATGATAACACATTCATTAAAAGGATACATGCTCACGTGGAGTCTTTCATTCTTTCATTCTCCTTTCATTTCCTTATTCCTCCAATATTTAAAATTTCATTTGTAATTGAAAACCTCCTTTCGTTAATTCATTTCATTTCTCCCCCTTCTGGACATTGGCCAGATTTCACCCGACAACGTGGTAATGCTCGAGTACACCAAACTTTCACCCAGGATCACCAAATCACTTGACCGATTTCGCTTCTGGCTCGAGTCGACCGGCAACGATGGGTAAAGGCCCAATTCAGCCACAAGGCTTACATTTACGCACAACTAGCGTATAATCAAATAATCATTGAAAATTTCACATTTATTTAGGTCAAGTGCAATAAAGTACACACTCGCCTAGCAAAACTCATTTTCAGCAATCATTGAAAGCATTTAACATTTAATCAAACATCCACAACAAGTCACATAGTCAATGGAAACATAACGTACAAAGAACACTCACCTATTTAAGCAAAATAACGTCCAAAGTATCCTTCCGGATAACACTCTCAATCACCAAGGAACCCTAAGAGTAACCAAGAAAACACATTACAGTTCTACCATCAAAGATTTAGGTGAATCGAAGAAAATCCGAATAATTACTAGAACAATATATAAATATAGTGTTGGAAGTGAAAATAGTACATTTAAATCAAAGGACATGAGTAAAATATTTGTAAAACTTATGCTCGCTCGTAAAACTTTGAAATTTCCATTTGAGTTGAAGAAACGAAGAAAACGTATTTCTATTAGTCGTAAATTTCATTTTTTAAAGGGTACAAATTTCGGCCAGATTCCAACTTATATACCTCTAAGGAAGAAGACTTGAATATCTTAAATGATTCAAGTTAGTTTCATCCTCAACCCTTACTCAAGTAGCGAGTACATCTACCTAACCCTCGAGTGCAAATTTGGGCAGCACGCCCTTTGTATTTATATATTTTTCAGCCATTTATGGCTTTATTATTTTTCTCAATCAGCCCCCAAAATCACACACAAATAATCTTATTACAATAGCCGTTCAACAGGCCAAAAGTCATTCCATCACAAAACCAAGCTAGAAAAGTGACCGGAAATAAGGTTTAAGGCATAGAACAAAAAGACAGGTTTGACGTCTTTTAGCGTATTGGCCACAAGCGAAGCTACGCTTATAATCTTTTAGCACACCAAGCTTTTCAAGTGCTCAAAGGAAGGATTAATCGGTTTAGATTATTGATTTTTCACTCAAATAAGCTCGAACTTAAAATGGAATTGAAGCTCTTTTCTCCCTTTTTTTCTCTCAATTTTAGGGCACCATAGCTGCAAAATGAAGATAAAATGATGTCCAAGAAATATAAGAAGCTTGGACTTGAATTTGGTCAAGGAGGGTTAGATGTTCTCCAAGTGTCACTCCAAGATCTTCCTCAATTTTTTTTCCTTTTCCTTGGCTTTCTTAGTCAAGAATTTCGCCCACCACATGCTGATTATGGGCTGATATTTTGGCTCTAACAACAATGAGATTAAGTTAATGAAGTGGTGGTCAAGTGGTGTATTCAATCGATAGTGAACGATACCCGTCGGTTCAAGCCAATTTTCCTTAAATCGCGTATACTAGGGTTTTAATTTATAATTCACTAACTTATTCTTATCACTTCCAATCACACACTTATTAGCATCTAAAACTCACTCTAAATTACTAAATTTGATACACACTTCGTACCGAATAATTACACTACAAAAGACGTAAAAATCCTAATTTACGATAATTTGAAAACAAAAGGAAAAACCCTTGATTCTATGTTTATTTGCACTTATTAGGGGGTAAATGAGTAGTAAGGCTATTCTAAAGTAATAAATTCTAAATAAAAGAGAATTTAAAAAAAATATAAGGAAATTTTCCAGTCGTCACACTCTCTCCCCCTTAAAGAAATTTCATCCTCGAAATTTTTACCTTCCGTTGCCTCAGATGACCTCGGAGCTTGTTGCTGGTCTACGGCATATACCTGTGCTAGTACTTTTGTTCGATTCCCTCTTTCATTAGTTTGTTTTGGTTTGGTTCCACCCACTTGTTGAGTGCTATTCTCTCGTGACTGTTTCTTCGGGCAATTGCTAAGTTGATGATTGCTATTCCCACAAATTAAACACTTTCGCCCTTTCCTCCAGCAATCATTCTCAGTGTGATTTGCTTTCCCACAGTATCCACAAGCCAAGTGAGAAGTCACGTTTTGGCCTTTTTGAGAAATTTGCTCTGATCCTATTTGACTTTCTTTTGTAGACCCTTCATCTAATGCTCCTAATATCCATGGTGGGCGGGGTGAAGGGTTCACTTTTTGTAGTTTAAAAGGCGCTATCTTTTCGCTAGATTTCTCAGATGCACTACCAGATGCACCCCTTTTCTGTGTTTGGAAGGCTTTTACCTGTGTCTTTGCATACTCAATCCTTTGGGCTTTCTCAAGGGCTTCCGTAAAGGTATTAAGTTGAACCGCTGCTAAAGCTTTATGGATTTCCAGATTCAATCCTTGTATGAACCGTCTCACTCTTCTCGGCTCCGTGGCCACCAATTCAGAAGCAAAGTTGGACAGTTTAGTAAATTTAGTCTCATATTCGGCCACACTCTGGGTTCCCTGACGTAACCCAATAAACTCGTTCTCTCTCATTTTTTAGACTAATGGTGGGAGATACTTCTCGTTAAATTCCCTTATAAAGTTCGCTCAGGTCCATGCAGTCTATTCTCTCTCCCACTTTGCCATAATAACATTCCACCATGCTCAGACTGGTCCTTCGAATTGGAATACAGCAAAGTTCATTTGTCTTTGCTCCGTGTAGTTTAAAGCCGCGAAAATGTTAATCATTACCTTCAACCACTGTTCAGTTATATCCGGATCAGGCTCTCCATGAAATTTCGGAGATAGAAACTTTTGGAACCTCTCAAGAGACCTATCCTCTCCTATCTCAGGATTCCGAGGTTGATTCACTGGCATTTGGCCTTGTCGATCTACTAGTCGTGCTAGGATATTTGTCATTTGTTGTATCGCCGTCGCCATTTGATCTCCGGCCTCAACCCTCGGTCCATGTTCTTGGTCGGCCACTGTTTCTCTTTCTTCTCTCGGTTCTTGAGCTCGCTTAGTTCCACGGCCACGACCAGTCCGCGACTACATCATACCCTTTCTCTCTCTCTTTTTTTTTTCAAAAGGTGATTTAGTATATAACGAAATAAATTGACTAAAATAATAAGATATCTCACACCAAATACACAAGGAGACATACCATATACACAAATAGACATATCAAGTTAGACAAATAGTCAAAGACAGCAAGTACTATACACGTAGATATTAACATATCACAGGCAAAAGACGTGTAGAAAAAATGCAAGGGCAAATCGAAAGAAAACGCGACTTGTCGTCCCACACTCAGTTAAAATCACCCCCGTCCGGTCTCTTATTTCACTTTCTATCCAAACTAGGCGCCCGTTGATCTCTTGTACTCACTCTAGCCAAACACGAACCTGTTCATGTTCCTCGGAATGAAATTTTCAAGTACTTAGTATCGCCCTCAACTCTGGAGTACTCGGGTACAAGAATCCGAAATAAGATAATTCACATCTCGAGTTGGCCAGTTCCAAGAGTAAATTATCTACAATCGAGATTCATACCTGACGTCCCTATCTATTGTTCTCAAATACAGTGATAACAATTTAAGGCCTATAACAATTCATGATTCATAACTTATGCTCAAAAGAGCACTTAGTCCTTCACACTTATTCACCACTTGTCCCAAGCTCACTCAGCGCAGAGACCACGCGAAGCAGACTCTGATACCACCGGTGACAGCCCTACCTTCCCCTAAGGCGAATCAAAGGGTTCAGCAAACCGCCTGCCCAACTCTCGCCGGGAGTCACTCATACACCTCAAGTGAAAATGAAAATAAAACCACTAGAACAGGTGGAACAAAAATTTCAAACTTAAAACAAAAGGGATGCAACTCAAATATACAAAGGTTCTCAATTTTTCATACATCCAACCCTTACCAAGCGCTAGGGCGAGAACCATTACAAAAATTCAAAAGAACTAAACTAGACTAGTCTGTACAGATCTCTCGTCCTTACTCGCATCCCCTATTAAGGAAAACAAAACTAACGGAATGAGCTAAAAACTCAGTGAGGTTCTAGACACATAATCAACTTAAACAAGGACATTAATCATGTAATAACAAGTAATCCAGGAACATTTACAATATGAAGCAATGATAACACATTCATTAAAAGGATACATGCTTACGTGGAGCCTTTCGTTCTTTCCTTCTCCTTTTATTTCCTTATTCCTCCAATATTTAAAATTTTATTTGTAATTGAAAACCTCCTTTCGTTCATTCATTTCATTTCTTCCCCTTCTGGACATTGGCCAGACTCCACCGGACAACGTGGTAATACTCGAATATATCAAACTTTCACCCAGGGTCATCAAATCGCCCGATCGAGTCCGTTTCTGGTTCGAGTCGACCGACAACGAAGGGCAGGGGCCCAATTCAGTCACAAGGCTTACATTCATGCACAACTAACGTATAATCAAATAATCATTGAAAATTTCACATTTATTTAGGTCGAGTGCGATAAACTACACATTCGCCTAGCAAAACTCATTTTTAGCAATCATTGAAAGCATTTAACATTTAATCAAACATCCACAACAAGTCACATAGTCAATGGAAACATAATGTACAAAGAACACTCACCTATTTAAGCAAAATAACGTCCAAAGTATCCTTCCGGATTACATCCTCAATCTCCAAGGAACCCTAAGAGTGACCAAGAAAATACATTACAGTTCTACCATCAAAGATTTAGGTGAATCGAAGAAAATCCGAATAATTACTAGGACAATGTATAAATATAGTGTTGGAAGTGAAAAGAGTACATTTAAACCAAAAGACATGAGTAAAATATTTTTAAAACTTATGCTCGCTCGTAAAACTTTGAAATCTCTATTTGAGTCGAAGAAACGTATTTCTATTAGTCGTAAATTTCATTTTTCCAAGAGTACAAGTTTCGGTCTGATTCTAACTTATATACCTCTAAGAAAGAAGACTTGAATACCTTAGATGATTCAAGTTAGTTTCATCCTCAACCCTTACTCAAGTCGCGAGTACATCTACCTAACTCTCGAGTGCAAATTTGGGCAGCACGCCCTTTGTATTTACCTATTTTTTAGCTATTTATGGCTTCATTATTTTCCTCAATTAGCCCCCAAAATCACACACAAATAATCTCATTACAATAGCCGTTCAACAGGCCAAAAGTCATTCCATCACAAAACCAAGCTAGAAAAGTGACCGGAAATAAGGTTTAAGGCATAGACAAAAAGACAGGTTTGACGTCTTTTAGCGTATTGGCCACAACCGAAGCTACGCTTATGGGATTGGGGTACAATTTATACCGCTTCGAAGCTAAGACAAAGGGCTACAACTTTGATGAAGACAACTCAACACAGTTCATAGTTTATCTAGGTCAAATTTACCGATTACAGAACCAGAATTCCACCGTTAGGCTGGTTAATAGCACTGGATTCAAATGACAAGAACTCAGGCTACAAAAGTCCGATTGAAGCGTTTTTAGATGCGTTGGAAAGCTAAAACATAAGAATACTTTTTTTGTTTTGGCCAACTGCTGATCTAATACGGATCAAGGTGAAAAACGCAGTTCATAGTTTATCTAGGTCAAATTTACCGATTACAGAACCAGAATTCCACCGTTAGGCTGGTTAATAGCACTGGATTCAAATGACAAGAACTCAGGCTACAAAAGTCTGATTGAAGCGTTTTTAGATGCGTTGGAAAGCTAAAACATAAGAATACTTTTTTTGTTTTGGCCAACTGCTGATCTAATACGGATCAAGGTGAAAAACGAAGCCAGAATGATGAAATGTCAAAACTGTCCGCAAAACTCTACCTATGGCAGTCAAGGGTATTTTTTGTAATTTCACATGCTACTGTACTCAGATTGAGTTGAAATTTTACAAGAAATTATAAAACATCATTTTCTACAACTTTTATGTTTTGAGCTAAGGCCAATTCGGCCTCCATCATGGCCGAATGAAACTGGTCAGAACAGGGCTTCTTAAAGATTTAAAGCTGGATTCAAAGTATTCAAGTGATAATCTTCTTATTCATGTAAAACAACCACTACTACCATTCCCTATCTAAGTTTATTCACACCATATTCTATATAAACAAGAAGAAATACAGCCGAGCACTTCAAAACCCTAACTCACAAATCCAACATAATCATCAAAACTACTTACATAGCTATCAATAACCAAGAATATGAGTTGCTACACAACTTAAGCAAGACTAAGAGAAAGAACCGTAATGGACAGCCATAATACCTAACTAAGATGCTTGCAAGAGATATACACCACCTTTCCTTGTAATCTTTTAGCACACCAAGCTTTCCAAGTGCTCAAAGGAAGGATTAATCGGTTTAGATTCTTGATTTTTCACTCAAATAAGCTCAAACTTAAGATGGAATTGAAGCT
The DNA here is from genome assembly GCF_036785885.1 of Coffea arabica. Lineage (NCBI taxonomy): Eukaryota > Viridiplantae > Streptophyta > Magnoliopsida > Gentianales > Rubiaceae > Coffea > Coffea arabica. Next base: position 4,925,821 of record NC_092318.1, on the reverse strand, counting down.
CTTTTCTCCTTTTTTTTCTCTCAATTTTCGGCCACCATAGCTGCAAAATGAAGATAAAATGAAGTCCAAGAAAGATAAGAAGTTTGGACTTGAATTTGGTCAAAGAGGGTTAGATGTTCTCCAAGTGCCACTCCAAGATCTTCCTCAATTTTTTTTTCTCCTTTTTCTTGGCTTTCTTAGTCAAGAATTTCAGCCATCACATGCTGATTATGGGCTGATATTTTGGCTCTAATAACAATGAGATTAAGTTAATGAAGTGGTGGTCAAGTGGTGTATTCAATCGGTAGTGAACGATACCCGTCGGTTCAAGCCGATTTTCCTGAAATCGCGTATACTAGGGTTTTAACTTATAATTCACTAACTTATTTTTATCACTTTCAATCACACACTTAATAGCACCTAAAACTCACTTTAAATTACTAAATTTGATACATATTTCGTACCGAATAATTACACTACAAAAAGGCATAAAAACCCTAATTTACGATAACTTGAAAATGAAAGGAAAAACCCTTGATTCTATGTTTATTTACACTTATTAGGGGGTAAATGAGTAGTAAGGCTATTCTAAAGTAATAAATTCCAAATAAAATGGAATTTTAAGAAAAATATAAGGAAATTTTCTAGTCGTCACAGCTATAGCAAGGGCTTATATAGCCATGTGATCTTGGTGTAGCGAGAATGATCAATACAAAAAGGTCTTACGAGTTCCAACAAGACCATCAACAAAGAACGCTTGTCTGGCATTTGAAAATATGCTACTAAATATAATATCATAAGCATTTTTTTGCCCAATATTTAACCTGAAAGCAAGAAGCAAGTCTGTATTTGGAAAGGAAATATTCTATTCAGCAAAAATTTCTTTTGTAATTTTCTCCTAATGGTAAGATGTGAAACTACCGGTATTAAATTATAATCATTAAGTGACTTCCCCATTTGCTCTAGGAATCTTATAAAGTCATAAAGAACCTGGACCTTAATCTATTCTGATATGTAACCAGTATATGCTTTGAGATCATGCAAAATCTCATGAAAATTTTGGTTTGAATTTTACCTAGAGAAGGTTAGGATTGCTAGGTGAATAGAATGCAAGTAAAACAAACAAGTAAAAATCTAAGAGAAAGACATTTAGTAAAGTGCAGTTTCTTCAAAGGTGTCTTCTATATAACTATCAGAGCTCAAGAGACCTGACTGTAGAGTAGCTTTTCCATAAGAAGTAAGTTGGGTACCTTTAAAAGTCACCAAGTCCTCAAATGAGGCTGGGCCTGCAATATGTGAGAGAAGAAGTTTAAGATAATAGTGTTCACCCTTAGTTGGGCTAATACTAACAAGTCTTGCAATGATTGCAACATATTTTCTTTTGATTCATATTTTATGTTTAGAATTTCAAAAATACTATGGAAAACCATGGTAAAAGCATTTTAGGCCTTGGGCTTTCTTATTCATTCTATTCATTTCAAAGAACTCAGTTAACATTGTCTTTGAAAGGTCAACGCAATTGATAAGGGATAGAAGGTTTGCATGCTTGTGGAATGAAATAAGTTGATGTCCAGGTAGATGAATCCGAGGCGAATAGGTAGATGAATTCATAACATTAGTAGGAAATCTATGAATCCACCAAAGAACTTCTAGAGGAGATACCACCGGTCTTCTTAAAATTGTTTATCTCATCAACATCAGAAGCATTATTATTAGGACTAATTTGAAAACTCACCAGATCGTGTCCCTTAAACACATACTTATATAGATACTTAACATGGTTAAGTACTTAAGTGTTGAGTAAATTTCTACATTCAAATAATAATTGAAAAGAGCAAGCAAATAAGGATTGTAAGAGACAAGCCATCTATTATCTAGTTCATGCAATGTAACCATTACAAACCTACCATTATCACACTTAGGATAATGTAGATATCCATCCTCTGAGTGTGTAGTAAAGTTAGCAAAAGGTTTAGAATATGGTTTTTACATATCCAATTTTTCATGCAAATATTTTTTTTTCAATTTTCCACGAGGACCATGAAGCATATGTTTAATGATCTAAGAATATAAATGAAAATTTCTAATGGAACAAGTATTTTAGCACACACAACTCTATCATATGCCTCTAGGTTTAATGGTTTGTAATTCAATTTCACGATAAGTAGTACGTGAGCACGAAGAAGGGGTCTCTTTTGAAATTCAATAACATATACACAAGCAGCTACTAGACCAAAAATCTATTTATTCACCAATTCATTCTTAAGCATTGTTTAATTTGGACCTAAAAACTCTGGACAGAACATCTAGGCCTTGTTTGGCAAGCAAGTTTTTGGCTAAATTTGTCTACTACAAATTTTTTAACAACTTTAATTACAGTAACCTAAAAAATTTTTCAAAAAATTTAAACTATACACTTCAAAATATTAAAAAATTTACACACTTTAAAAATTTTTTCTACAAATTCTACAGCAAATTACAATAAAATTTTAGACAAATACCCAAAAAGCTCACTTGCCAAACAGGGCCCTAGTCTATTTTGTGGTTTATCATCATATTTTAAATTCTATTGTATTTCATACCACATTGTGTTATAGGTCATGGTAAGGAAGTAGTCAAGTTTGCCGTATTTTTGTACTAAAACCATTGCATCAATTTACCTATGACGTATATCTCTAGGACCACCTATAAAAGAAGGAGATAGAATTATTTTTCAACCAACTCTATTTCCATTTGTCTTACCTATTGAAAGACTATCAATTACCCATAATTTTTCAGTTCTAATTTCATTTTTTCATTTATTACAGTTAGCTGGCCTATATGTTTCTAATTTTATGTAAATGTCTACCACAAATTGCTGCAACAGCGCCTGTATGAAACAACACTGATTTGTCATTGTCTCGCATTTGAAATTTATAGGCGTAGTATTCTCTTACTGTGACATTTTTCTCCATCAGCAGCAATTGTATAACATATCGACAAAAACATGGAAAAGATATGAATTAGAGTAGGAAAAATAGACTGACTGGAAAAAATCAAGGCAGAATTTATCTAGAGCCTTGCCCTTTTTTTCTCAGCATTAGCAAATAAGGAATGCCATTTGCTGAGGTAGGATCAAGGGAATTGTCATCATCAGAAGAAACATCAAAACTTTGTTTAACTGGGCAATTTCTTTTAATGCCCTAATACCATCTAGTTTCATCCCGTGGGAATAAAAGAGGATATTATAAGGGATTGTAGCAGCCGTAATAGTACTTGATAAGATGGCTGGTGTCGGAATAACTATAAATTTAAATATGAGCACTAGAGTCAAGCATTGGATTCTCATTTTCAATCCTAATAGCTACTACTTGAAAAGTAGAAAGATAACACGTTGGTCCAAACCCAAGTTAGAATTAAGGACAATATTATGATCTTTAAGATCATGAACATCTCAATAAGTCTTTAAAGAATCTATTGTAAGGATTGTTGGAAAGGACCTGCATCAACAATTTAAGCGTACTCTTACGAAACCTTCCTGAGCTACTAAGCCTTTTTGATAGCTCTTCCTCTATATCAAATAAGTAAAGTTGAATCCCAAAGGATTTGTCAGCTGAAGAGAACAAGCTATCGAAAAAATGGTACACTTGGCCTTGAACATGAAATACATAGACACCATCCATATTCTTTATAAGCTCATGGTCATACTTCGCTCCAAATAAAGTAAATGCAAAATTGTTGTTATAGGTTCGAATATTTTTATGAAACTCAACACTTTTCTCATCAGTCCTAGTAAGCAAGCGATATAAGTCATAAAGCATTGCTGGAGAGGGGAGTGAAATTTCTCCATCGAAGCAACAAAAAGTTGGCTGGTTCTAAATGAAATCTTTTCGCTCCACAGTGAGGACAATTGGGACCTTCAGGAAGGACCATTGATTCGATTGGAATTGAATCTAATGGAGATAATTTTTGCTAACCTCTATTTCTTTTTTTGGCTGTTAGAAAAATATAAATGAGATTTCAAGGAGAAAAAACTTTAGTATAGCTAAACCATAGCTGCTACAAATAAATAAGAGGACGGAAAAATTGGAATAGCAATCTATTTTGCAAGGATACCTATTCACTATAGCAAATTGCAAGGACTTAGATTGTGAGGACCAGAAAAATTTTGTTATTTTACCTGTTTTAAATACATTTCATTTTATTCATTTAATTACTTATTTATTTGTTTATTGATTTGATAATGATTTTACTCTTAATGACTTTATTAATTGTTACATGTGGGAGTTAGTGAGTGGGGTGACTGCGACTTTTAGTAAGGTGTGTAAGGAAACTGTAGCGAAAAAAAGTGAGTTTAGTGCAATAAGAGAGAGATGAGATATTTGAAGCAAGAAGTTATGAAAATTGAACATGTGACACAATAGGAACCAAGCTTTATCCTTTAAAGATTTCTTTGACCAAGCCTTTCTTACCGTTTTTGTTCCATTTCTTGTCTTTAAAAAAAAAACAACAAGAAAAAAAAAAGAGAGAGGGCCTAGAGCTTTAGGAAAAAAAGGGAAGAGAAACTTCATTAATTCTAATTTCAATCTTGTTTAGATTTGTAGGAAGGAAGGGAAGATCTTGATCATACCACCAACCTTGGTTTAAACTTGGAAGGCAAGAAATTTGGTGGGTTGTAGGTTGCTTTTCACCTTACTTTGAGAAGCAAAAGAGGTAAAAATGCTAGATTATCCTTCTTTCTTTACCTTATGTTTAAAATAAGTTAGTTTTGTGGGATTACAGATGAGGTTTTGTGGTGAATCTTTGGAAGTTTCCCAAGTTGATGATTCTTGAACTTGATACTTGAGTTTTAGGGTTCGAATGTATGCAATTATGGTGGTTTTGTTGTTGAGATTTTGGTTTTATATATCTATTGTTATGTTGGTGATGAAACCTTATGGATTTGCTAGGTATGTTTGGTTGAAAATTGGGAATTTTGGTTGCTTGCTGGTCGAAAACAGGGGCTGGAATTTCAACCTTGATTTCTAAATTTTCATGATGATTTTATACTCAATTTTGCTCAAAACACTCTATAAGACTTTAAACTACAAGTGTGCGTTGGATTTGAACCAAAATCATGAACTTTAAGTGGTTTAAACTACATTTCTTTCACTGTTTTCATGGCTGGAAATCTGCTTAAAGCTGGCTAAAAGAAAGAGCGATTTTGTTTAGCTTTACTCTTGGTTCTATGTGGTGAAATCATCTTGTTAATGCCCTAAACACTTGATTATACCTTAACCCTAGCATAAGTGGTGGATTTGAGCGAAAAATGATAGGTTTTAAGAGGTGAAAACCTCACTTTTCCCTATTTTAAGTGCTGGATTTCCAACCTAGAAACAAAATTGATTTGGATAGTTTTAAGCTCAAATTAGTGGATGAAAATGAGAAATTTTTTCACTACCATTTACTTAAATCATTGACCTAACGTATACATGGATGTTCCCCTTGAATTGAGTTAGAAACCATATGATTTGGGGTGAGATTTCTTAGTTGGAACTTAGACGTAGTTTCGTTTAAATGTTGTGGTTTGGAGTAGTGGATCTTATTGTACTCTATTTACTTGATTCTAGGTCTTGGAAGTGAAGCCGAAGTTGTTCCCGAGGTAGACATTTAAGCTTTGTTTTCAGTGGTGAGTGTTCTAAGTGCTTGTGAAGTATTTACATGCCATGTTTTCTTTCTTGAATGACATGTTTGCTTGGTTGAGATACTTGCCATTGAATTGATATTGTCTAGGCGGAGATGTACTTTATTATTCTCGACCCTTCATGGCTAGATTCCTGATATTTGTATTAAATGAATTGTTTTACTTGTGCTTGACTAGATAGTCATTTGGGTTGTTATCCCATCGACTCTATTACGTGCTTCGGGCCCCAAATCTCGAGTATTACCCTTCTTGAATTTGACGTGCGGGCTCGAACGGGGATTGAACAGTAGTTGGAGAATGATATGAAGTAGTGAAATACTTAATAGTATTATGGAATAATGTTGATGGAGTGTCAACAGAAATCTTGAATCGTGATCAAGCTACTTGAACAAGCTCATGAGAGCCATGTATCCTTTTAAATGAATGCGTTATTGCTTAATTGAAGTATAATTGCTCTATCTTGTGGTGAATTACATTCTTTGTGGTTTGAGTATTATATTATTGTTTGCATGACCTTCTTGGAACCTCATTGAGCGAAAACTCACCCTTTTAGTTTATTTTCCTTATAGAGGGCGAGAATTGGGCGATCAATTGCAAAGGACCGAGTTTTATCTAAATATTTTGCTTTTATGTAATAGTATCAACTCTCTAGTTTTGTTTATGACTTGTAAGTTTGAAAACTCAACTTTTGTAAGTTTGATCTAGTGATGTACCTTAAGATTGGATTGATCACTGTCCCATGTATTTGTTGAAATATGATTCTTGTTCTTGTCATTTGGAGATGTGATTCTTATTTGTGAAGTGTTTGCGCTTGTAACCAAGGTTTGTGGGTATGTTTGTGCGTGAGTCCTGGCGAGAGTTGGGCCTTAGGGGGATGTGAGATCGTCACATAGACGCTGGTGTAGAAGGAAGGATATTTGGAAAATTATTAAGAAGTAAAAAGGGAAAAGCAAGAAAACTAAAGTTTTATGAGAAATCCAAACTATCTATAACACCTAATATAGAAACATGTGCCGCTTTTCTACAACTTTGGTGGCTTTGACCTATTTAACCGTAGAAGAGGAGGAATTCTCTAGTACATCCCTAGGTTTGATCAAGACATGCTGTAATGTCTTAACCTTCAATGAAGAAGGGTGTCACAAAGAATGAACCTTCATATAATAGAGAAATTTTGCAAAGATAAAAAATCAGAATAAGAAAAAAGCCAGGAGTTTATTGGGGTATATCTAAAAGGGAGGTCATGAGGATTTTTCATTACATATGTGTAGTACAGGAAGGATCTAAAAGCCATTACTTACCTAGAAACTTTTTTTTAAAAAAAAAGGATTACATTTTACCTCCAGAATCAGAAATGTCATAGGATCTACAGATGCAGAAACACGTTTCGGATTAGAAGAGGTGCCAAGAGTTGAAGTAGACTGGCCAGAATCAAGTTCATTAAGAATTGATTCAAATAGGCGAGTTAATTGTAAATCACCTAAAGAATGAACATTTTGAAAAACAGAGGGCTAATCCATAGAGTTTGTGATAGAAGTAGTGGTAGCAGAAGTGGAAACCTCAAGATTATAAGGACCATTATTAATTTCACCTCGTTTCTACCTAACTTGAGCTTGACACTCAGGTATTGGAAATCAAATTCCAGTCTCCACAAGGTCTAAACCAATTCCACTAATGTAGTGTTTCTACTTCCTCTTATAGCTAGGTGCTTCAGTAGAAGCAGTAGACGAGCAAGCCATATTTAACAACTTCATTTTCTTTGCTACATAAGCCTCTCGTCGGCGTCGTAACAATGCATTCTTCTCAACAAATGGCATTTCTGCACAATGCTTATGCCAACGAGCATTCCTTTCTATCTAATTTAAGGACAAATTCCATTTGGAAATATTGGAAGCTACCGACATAATAGGACATAATTGAATACTATAGATAATAAAAGAGGACCACATTAATATATTAAAGCATGAGAAATATCAAACTAGGAACATCAAATGACAGTTCAAAAAGGAAATAAAAGCTAGAACTAAAGATGAATAATCAATAAACAGCCATGACCCAGAGTATTATAACATTTATCAGCAGTAAAAGCAAAACATAGCTGTAGCAAATAACCATTTAAGTCATGCATAGCTATAGAGTATACACCAATTATTAGTGAAAAAAATATATAAATAAACTGAGAAGATTGAGAATAGCGATAAAGAAAAGAGACCACTGATGCAAAGTGAAAGACACAGAAAAAGCATAATACAAAAAAAAGGTGGGGGGGGGGAGGAAAGCTTACAATTTATATAGTAGATGGAGAAAAGAGGACAACCATGCCTTGGACGAGATTTCCGACATTGCAAGAAAGACACAGAGAGTTGGTAGAGAAAAAACACCACATGCCAAATAGCGATAGAAAAGAATAACTCTATCTAGAAAAAAATATTTTAGCAAAATATCTGAGCACTAAACACAACATGAATAAGAATTGATTTTTTTCTAGGAATGTAAGTTTGCATGAAAAATAAACATATTCAATTGGAAGGTAAATTAACATCTAAATTTTGTAAAAGATAGAAAGGAACTGTTGATTAATTATGCTAAAAGTAGACAGCAACAAATGCATATAAACTGACTACAGAGAGTGCTGCAAATCATCCAATTCTAGGAAGATGACAAAGTATAAATAGATTGAATCTAAGTAAAGAAAGGGTAAGAAATTGGCCAAACTCTAAGGCCAATAAACAAATACCAATTACCATTTCATTCATTTCTAACGTTAACCATTGATCTTCTTTCCTTTGTTTTTAATTTTGACTTTTCAGTTAACAAGAGGCTTTGGCAAATGTGAAACGACAATTATATAAACCAAAGCAAGTATCAAAAAATACCTCTAATAAAAACTAAGTGAGATTAATAAAAAAACTGAAAAATGCCTCTAATCTCTCAAGTTGTCAAGCTCCAACTTTAGCCACTGTGGAATCAATTCTGGGTTTTGTTGATTAAAAATATCTAAGACATATATTGCTAATTTTTGGGATGATAGTTGGACCAATGCACAGTAATCAAAAGCACTCCTAAAACAGACAAGTACATTATATATGTAGCGACTATATCTATTTTGATCGTCTATCAAAAATTGGTTAGAAAATATTTATGTAGTATGGTGTAATTTTTTGTTTCACCAATACAATAGTAGTTTCAATTTTGATTTTACAAGGACGCTTTCATAAATAATCTAAGGTTTATAAACTGAAGGAAAATTGAGAAGCTTTAGACTATTGCAAAATAGCAAAATGTTAGCAAGATCAAGTTATTCAAGATATGATGTATAGTTCCAGAAACTCTACTTGAGAAAAGAAAACAAGTAATCTTGACAGATTGATAATACGGAGGTTTTTCTCACCTCATATGCTTAGTAATTGATAGTTAGCTCCAAAGATAAGAAGCAAAAAAATAAGAACTCGATATATTTTTGGCTTTGAACATAACTTTAATCATAAAAATTTTCTACTTTATAATGACATAAGCCAAGTAAGCCAAAATAAATACAGAAGAATATGTTTAAATTACTCATAGGAGATTGCAAATGTAATACAAATTAGTATATAGTTAGGCTGTATAATTAAACTACAAAAAGCTCCAAGATCATAGAAAATATAGGGAGAATTCTTTTGTGAGAGTTGATTATGTTTCACTCTTACTATAAATTTCTTTTTTTGTTTTAATTTCTAGAGTGCTGATCTTTTTGTGGAGGCCCCACTTCCCCCTAAGGCGAACCAAAGGGTTGGCGGGTCGCCTGCCTAACTCTCGTCAGGACTCACTCACTCTAGCAACTAATATCACCAAACATAAATTGAAAATAAACCTTACTCCTCGAGCAAGCTAAGTACTTAAATAAATCATACAATTCAACTTATACAGCCCGAAAATACAATTCCAAGTACCAACGAAAACATCGAGTTTAAAATACTTAATTTACAATTTAAAGTTCCTAACTCAGGGCACAGAAGCACCACAGGATTCACATTTTCCCAAAGGCACAAGAAAATCATCCAAAAGATATTAAAGTATCTCCCAAAGTACGATTACAAAAGTGGGCATTCAAAATATAACATTTCTTTTCTAGTTATCCAAGACTTCATGCATTTCAGAACCTGTCAAGGAAAACAAATTGGAAGGGATGAGCCAATAGCTCAGTGGTGTTTCGAAACATGCAATTCACATAGGGCAATTTAACAAGTACAAATGGACAAGTAAGCAATTAACAATTTAGAAAAACGAAGTAACATGACAAGAAAAGGATACAGGGCTCTCAGGAGCCAAAGTCCTCGCGCTTGATCAGGTAATTTATAGTAGTTGACACTCCGTCAACTTTCACTACCTAATCTCCATGTAGACATTTTTCCTAATCTACACGTATCCTAGCAACGACTTTCCCCTTATTTTCGGGCCCGACTCCAACACGAATTTTGCAAGCACTTTTACCAAGACGGCAGAGAGGTACCTCCCACTCTAATAGAGCGTGGTACGTGCATCCGTTTGGTTTATTTAGTCGACGAGACCCCGCTCCAATCGACATTGCAACACTTGTACTTGTGATATTTCACGAAATCACATAGTATATAACATTTCATGATATCTCTAGCAAGTACTTTTAACAAGTAGTTCAACTAGCAGTTAAACACGATTCATGCAAGAGACACTCACCTTAAGTGAAGTGTCTAGAATTCCAAACTTTGACCGAGGTTGTGCCCTTCATCGACTCCTAAAAACATACATATAATTCACGTAAATTTCTACTTTTGAGTTGGCGAGTTTACTCAAGTCTTCTAGCATTTAATTTTACTCAAAAATCCCAAACTAGCATTAATCGTATTCTCAAAGTGAAATCCACAAATTTTCAAGTGAAATTAAATTTTGAGGTTTCTTTAAAACCAAAAACTTGCTAAATTCGTCAAATGTTCCAATAACCTAGTTCTAGAGTCGTATAAGCAATTAACACCCCTTTGGTGTCACAAGTTGAGAAAAATCACATTTAACCATTTAGAAGAATTTTTTCCCTCTAATTTTCCCCAAAAATATCTTGGAAAATTCTTTTAAGAGGAAATCATATAAACCAAGTAAAACTAGCCGTTGGAATTTCTATAAAATAGAAACTCCTTAAGTTTGCCAAATTCCATTGACCAACTTGGTTCAAGGATTTTCTTGAAGGCAAAAACTTGAGTTTTCAAGAAAATTTCCAAATTTGGCATATTTCTCGAAATAGGACATTTGGTCTAATAAAATTCAAGGTTATTGACTCGAAGTGGACCTAGTAACGAAGGTTAATGCTAGAAAACATTTTCAGGACAATTTAATCCACATTTAACCAAAACGAAATCCAAACGTCAAAATCATTTCTAATTTCAAACAAAATTTCTGTTTTGGGTAGCGTCATGAAGAATAAAATCTTGGTCCACTTTTTGAACGTAAACTCTACTAGATTTTTGTCCCAAATTGAGCTATACACACCCCTTAACTAAACACAAGTCAAATTGGGTTCATGTTAACGTGAAAATCATTTAACATGTCTCATGCAAAGCTGGAAAAATTTCCAAGTGCATTTGGTACAAGAAGTCCATTTTCTCTTCAATTTGTCCAAAACTTTTCAACTACCCAAAAGCTACATTTTCCCCCAAACAATACTACACATATTGGTAAACATGTATACAGCCCAAATAGTTCACAAATTTGTCGAAATCAACCCCCAAAAATTCGACCAAAATCTGGAAAATTTCCAGAATTTTCGGGTAGCTCAAAGGGCATTTTTCTCTTTGATTTTTCAATGAAATTTCCCATTGTACCAAAGCTACATTTTCACAAAAACTACTCTACACATATAGGTGAACATATACATGATTTAAATAGCTCAATAACTTCACAAAATCCAGTTCAAAAAGCTGGGCAAAGTTGGAAGAAAAACAGGCCTGCTGGTTCGGTTGCAGAGCAGAAATTTTCTCTTCTTTTTGATCAACCATTTCCAACTTATAATTCATACTTTAAGTCCCTAACAATCACCACTAACTAGTCTAGCCCCCAAATAAACAATCCAGTTCATTAACTAAGCGAAATTTGCAAAACATCAACAGGTACAAATCTGGAAAATTTTCCCTTCTCTCGGCAGCACCCCAGCTTCATTCAAAAAAATTTTCCCAACATATAACCACCTCAAAACATACATATAGCACATAAAACACCTCTAGCTTCATCAATCATTAGCTTAGAGGATCAGCAACCCAACATGTTTCACCAAGACAAGCTAAAACTTCAAGAACCAAAAGCTGCAATAAATCTGAAATTTTGGCTAAGGGGTGAAGCGGAAGTTTTTGGGTTACCTTTGGTGGTTGTTTACTAGCTAAATGAAGTGCCTAGTTCCCCAAGTTCGCTCCTAGAATCACTGAGGTTAGTCGGCACCCCTTGCACTCTGTTTTCTCTCGGTCAGACCAGTCACCGCAGCAGCAAAGCAGCGACCGAAGATGAGAAGGGCTGGGGTTCTGGGGTTTTTGGTGAGCTTGGGGTGGTTCTGTGGTTGGTGGAAGGAAAAAAAATAGGAAGCTTTCACCCTGGTCTGAACAACCCAGCAGTAGCAGCAGCGGCAGGAGCAGCGAGAGTAGCAGCAGCAACAACGATCCTCTCCTTCCTCTTGCTCGATCTGGACAGCAGCAAGAAGTGGAGGTGGAAGCTGAAAATGGAAGCTTGAAGACTATGTGTGAGTGGCTGAAGATGAGAAGCTGTTGGAGCTTGGAAGGCAACGGTTTCTGCTTCTTCTTGCAGCAGAGGAGCGGAAGTTTAGAGGGTAAAAAAAAAAGGTGGTAGCTGGTGACAAGATGGGAGGAAAATTGGGGTAGTCTAGGGAGTAGTCTAATTGACTTTTGGGCATGCTAATAATGGTGGGAAAATTTTGAATTGAATCGCGTTTACGCGCGAGAATTTTATCTACTGGTAGAAATTCCTCATCTAGCATTTTCTCAACTGAATTATATATTTTTATAACCTCTACATATCATACAGTTCAACTTACAGCTATATTGCGTATGGGAGTGCGAAAATCCAACTTAATGTTTAGCCGCACGCGAACCGTCAAATAAATTTTGAAAATTCATGTAAATTAAAATATAACATTTATATAAGTGAAAACATCATTAATAATATAAATACACATTTTTAAATATAAATTCATATTATTTAATAATTTTCAAAGTTTAAATAATATTTACTTTAATTTTCAGAAATTAATGAAATTTTGAGACCCTCACACTTTTTCTCCTAAATAGCATTTTCAACTATATTGGTGGCTATTACTTTACAAATCTAAGTGAAAGGAGGAGGCAGCAGAGTTCTTTAACCATGTTCAACTATGATCAAGCCTGCTCTATTTTTTGTGGTGTTCATTAATACAAATGACTCTTTGATTATTTGTTTGGGAAGGTTATGGTTTTGGAAATTTTCCAGGACTTTTGGATCTTTTCTTTACAGGGGGTTAGGAAATGTCAAATGTCAATCTATTTGTTGTGATTTATTGTGCATATGATTCTTATCATTCTTTAGTTTTTCTTTTTTTTTTCTCTCAATCTATTGCTATCTTTGCAAATTCACTGTAAAACAAAGTACTAACATACCTTGTACATAGTTTGCAGTGACCACTTAATAGAGAGTTGCGAGAAATAACAGGACAAATAAAATATGAGTACAAGAGGAAAAATAGATACTACTTGAAACAAAACCAATAAGAATATATAATGAACATATTATCAAAATGCTATATTAACAGTGGTAAACAAGCAATAAAGTAATTATTAGGGAAAAAGCAAATTGTTCCAAAGTTGGTAAACCTTGCAAAAAATATAAAATTTTCAAACCCAAGAATATAAGGAACTAAGACTGAAGAGTTCTGAGGTAAATAACAAAAGCATAACTTACACAATATTCACAACCTATTGAAGGGCATAAAAAAAGGAATGAAGAAGAAAATAGCATATACAAAAGAATTATTTTTCCTTAATTTAAGAATACTTGCAAACAAATGGCATGCTTGTAAAAACTGCATAGCCATAAGATTAATTTTTTGTAGCGGGTAAGTTGTGCTTAGTCTAAAACTAACAGAGACCATTTAGCGTAACATAAAAGTACACTATAAAGAGTTTCAAAGGGAGAATCAAAGCAACAGCTTTTAAAGAAGAAGAATTAAATGGGAAAAAACATAGTTCACTAGGCTAAACAGAGGCAAAGAAGGCATCATGCATAGAAGAAGATCATTCAAACAAGCATATATTAAATATATATCAATGAAGAATGATAAAACCATAGATATAATAGTAATAAAAATCAAACAAAAGCAAAACAAGAAACAATAGAAAAATAAAAAAGAAGGGTAGGAAAATTCCAATAATTATCATTTACATTAATAGAAAGCAAAATATTAATGGAGATAATACCTATAGTATTATGACCAGAGGGATAGTTTTTATCTGGTACAGACAAAGCACTAAAACTACTAATAATAAAGGAAGGACAATAGCAATCGCAAGAAGAAGGGGAAAGTTCAGGAACAATGAGAGCAAAAACAACACCAAAGCCAAAGGAAACAGAAAAGAAAAGAATGAACAAATGAGAACTTCAATAATATAATAAAAAGAGGAAAAGAGCAATTAGTAACAGTTGCCTCTGCCACATAAACATATACTTCAACTAGACCAGCCATCACTAATCAAATCAAATAGTAGGCACATAAGTAGTAAAATAACTAGTCCTGAAAACCTGCTATAAGTTTCACCATTACCTCTATATCAAATTACTCTTATAACCTGACTAAGGATGAATGTTGAGAAGGTAACAAATAAATGGGAAAAAAATTCATCATCTAGGAGTAATTGGAGGAAACCCCAATATGATGGGTACTACTGTACAACTAGAAAGAGGGGAAAAAGGTTTGACATTAACAAATTGATGATAAAAAAGACATGTAGGATGAAACTATTGCCAAATGATCTTGGGTGTAGTTGTTAGAAAGAAGCACTTAATGATTTGATAGATTGACATTATTAAATGAGCGTTTAAAGTAATAACCGCTGGATTTGTTTGAAAGACATCAGTTTCAAGAGCCTGAATTTCATGATGTTTGAAGAATAAACCAATGGATCTAACGTGTTGCCTGTCCACGTGGTCCTCTATTGAAGCAAGAGAAGTATACAGTTAAGTGGTGCAAACCAGTAGACGACTTCACTAAATAAGTATGTTTCATGAGACAAAACTTCAGTCATGTGATATACAGCACGGAAGGGATGATAAAAGTTGAAGAGGCTGAAGCCTCTTTTGACTATATGTAAAAAGAGTAAAATTTTCTTTGACTTTATTTGTTACTTCCAAACTATGTTACATACACTTCATTAGGTATCCTATTGGGAATACTGACAGTACATTATGATTCTTTACATAATTTTTAAGTTTTTAAATGTAAATAGAGAATGAAACTGCATTGATTAGTTGTAGTAATTGATTTCTGTTAGATATTTTAAGATTCAAATTTTTGTAAATGTACATCCCATCGTTTAAGAGATATTATACTGCTTTGCTAGAAACAAAATATACAATGCAAAATTTTTGTTTCCTATTTGAATGAATGAATTTTAACGTTAATACTTTTGTTACTTTTCATGTTGATGCTAGCATTTGGGCCAACCAGTCAAGATTGGGTAAGTTTAGTATATAATTTTTTTCACACTAGTAGATTTAGATCATGCCACATAACGTGAATTTAAATTTGAAATTCAAATCATGTATATCTGGCACACATCCATAGCCGTTAGTGTAAAAAATTCACTATATTGTGAGTGTATAAAAAGTTAATCCATCAAAAAATTGCTCTTTATTGGTAGCTTTCCTATCTAACACATGTCTACTATAAAGAAATTGAATTTTAACGAAGTGAAAATGACTTTAATATGGAAAAGTCAGATTATAATTTTAGAAATTTGTTTGTTGATTATGTAGTTCTTATTTAATGTTCATTAGATGTTTGTAATTTGATACTTTTTGATCAAACTATCGGTGCATAAAATTGAAAAATTAATCATTATTTAGTTATATTTTTTTAATTTTATGAAATTGTAGTGGCATTAGAAAGTGTGAGGAAAAGTTTAATTAGCGGTATTTTAAAAGACATATAAACTCAAAATTATCACAAGTATTACTGCTATTAAAAATTCATATAATAGCTATTTATAGTATTACAAAATTTTCAATTAATGACATGTATTAGTCAATAATAGAGTTGCAATAATAAAAAAAATTTATGGTCCTTTAAGGAATCATTCCCTTAATTTTTTTCTTTTAGTGACAATAATAGTTCAAATTTTAAATGATTCGAGTTAGTGTAGTCTAAGGGTTTGAGACACTTATTTCACAATCTAATAGTAAATTTAACTTAAGAGTAAGATACCAAAAAGTAGTGCGAAATTTTTTGTAACGATATTAGCATTTTTAAAATGTATTATAGATTTTTAAAATAACTAAATGTTTTCAATGAGTACACTACTTTATTCAATATTAAAATGGTTTTAAAAGAATTGTTGACAAATTGTTTTATTTGTAATATTTATCAATCCATCTAATGGTCTAAAATTACCTAATGATAAAAACTATGTACAAAAATTGTAGAAAAGTGCAAAATAATTAAATTATGAGTACTATTTCTATATCTTCGTATATATAATAGGTGAATAATGTATACATAGTTAAACTATGAAATAAATATTTTCTTTGTCACAGCATCCCTCTTCATCTCGTGCCAACCTCATTGCCACATAGATCGTCTATTTACAATTGTCGTAATTTTTCTTTTCTTATCAACCCCTCCTCCACCACTTTTTGTCCATTTCACCACTTTTTGGTCAAACCTATTATTCTTTTCAATAATCACTTCAAAGGATTTCAAAATTATTATCTACAAATTTTAAAATATCCTATGTTTAAATTTTAAATTGATCAAATTTTTGAATTTCTCTTTTATAAGAGATACGAGTAGTAACTATTTTTATTTCACTTTGTTGGCATATTTTTTGAAGTACTTAGTATTTATTATAATCTACATGAAAGCAATTCGTTGGCTAGTTGTTCATTTATAAAAAAAAAAGTTTTCATCTAATTTTTGGATCTTATCATAAAATATTGTTTTGATTATTGATTCTTTTGCCTATCTTCTTCATTCTTTACAATAAATATCTCTTTTGTTTTTTCTAATAGCTAACTATTATTCAATTTCTTTTGTCTATTTGTTGAACATATACGAAATATTTATCTCTATTGTAAAATATTATGAAAATGTAAATAAAGTTAATGTCTAAATTGAAATTTGGTTTGCGTTGATTAACTTATGATTAATCAGTGTTGTCAAGATCTAGTGCTATATGGCATCTATAAATATCTTTTATTGGGAAGGAGGGTTGGGTTGGGTGGTACGGGGAGAGGGAGTGTAAGCAAGAGATCTCGGGTTCGAGTCCTCCCGCTTACACTAAAAATATATATATATCTTTACTGTTTATATTTAAAAAAATAAAATATGATGAAGTACTATAAATACAATAGTTTATAAATGCGCAATACTTTATTTTGTCGAATTGGCCACAAGTTTTATATTCACATTTAATTGGTAGGTACTCAAAACCAAACAATAATATGAAATAGAATGTTGCAATGGAATCCAAGGTATTGTTGATCGAGTCTTAGGGTTTAGGGTTTAAGTAATTTCCTTCCTCCCAGCCCCAGCATCGCGTCTTACCCAGAGCGCCATTTTTCTGGAAACGTCTTTTCTGAAAGATAGTATAGCTCGCAGAGGTGATTTTCTTTTCTCCATTCCGTACCGGGAATATAACTTGGAAGAAGAGATGCATAAGATGACTCATCTCTACCCATTATGTATCTGCTTTATTTATGTTCTGATGATTGCATTTTCACTATACATTTTTAATGTTCTGAACAAATGCAAATAGACTTGCAAAGAGATCCTTATTTTGATGTAAGTTTAAATTTTTTCCTCTAAAAATTAGCAAAATATTAGCAGGCTGTATTTTAATATGGTTTTTTTTCTGTAGATTCCTAACTCCTGGTTGAAGAAGAATCCACATTCCATACTTCCTGTATGGAATGTGTTTTTCTTTCCTGAAGCTTTTTAAGAGTATCTTCTTTATTATTGCTTTTTAAGACTCGAATCGAGTTTCAAAACTTCTTGGATGCACGTTCAATGCACGTCATTTGTATATGTTCTCTCTTTTAAAAATAAATAGATTTTGATACTCATGCATGTGTTTTTTTATAGATAAAACAAAGAAAATCACCCATAAAAAATTTTTTTCCTCAATTTTCAGTGGGTGCTAATGTTGACCCATGTTCACGCAAGATATCATATGTGATTGTGATATGGAATGGAAAAGGCGATATGTTGTTGGTATAATGGTGAGTAAAATTATCAAACCTTGGGAAATATTTGACTCCCACAAAGTTAAGGTTGATGCTATCTATAAAGGCATTGAGTTGGCAAATGAGGAAAAGGGTAAATTTAGTCTATGACAAATTTCTAGTTGAGTCTGATAGGAAGGAAGGCATGAGATGGGTTTCAAATATTACCCAAATTTTGAGTTGAGGCATACATATCGAGAATTAATGGGATTAACACAACAATTCATTGACTTTGTAATTTGTAAAAAATACCAAGCTGACCAAGAGTCGGATTATGAGTTCATTAAGATTGAGTTAAAACCTACTGTTGAACAGTTCAAATCTGGAATGCTATCATTTGTTTTCCCAAAATTCAGGAAGACTCAGAAGGCAAAGAAGAGCGAGAAAAACAAGGTTAGAATTGAAGAAGGAATTTGATCATCTTTTCAAGGTTTAAAGGTAAAACCCATGTATAAGAAGAAAAGAAAGGGAAAAATACAACGCATTTTAGGTTGATTGATAAAGAAAGGTATTGCCACTAAATTTGAGTAAGAACCTGAACTAAGTTTATTGCTTTCATAAAATAGTCATAAAAGGACGCAAAAATAGATTGTTTGAATATCTCAGCAATAAGTACGATGAAAAGGCAAACCTAATTTTCTAAACTATCAAATGTTCCTTCTTGCCCCTATTGCAAGTTGAATCATAGTAGGAACAGTTGCATATTAAAAGAAAGTTATGTTAGTTGTGAGGATTTGTTAAATGTAATATTTGGATAATAGTAAACTACAATTTATCACTATAACTTCAAAGAATATATTAATCAGTTACGAGATTTGTATACCTTCTCCAAATTTTCTCTCAAATACGAAAGTAATTTTCAACCAATAATAAAATGTAATATTGAGGAAATGACAACTTTTTATAAGAAGAAATCCAATATGTAGCAAGATTTACTTTCACTATTTTTAATTTATGTTTAGTAATTATGGAATAAGAAATTGATAAAGTTGAGTGTCTATTTTTATCTAATTTTGATTTACACTCTTAACAAGGTCCAAACTAGTCAAAGTCGGTGAATTTTTTGTGGATCTAATAATGAAGCAGTGACCCAGTTGATGATTCATGTTGTTTTTCTCCTAGTATTGCTCAAATCATTCATTTAAGGTTTTCAATCAAGAACTATCAATAAAGGATTCAAATTACAAAAATATAAATTTCTAAATTCTTTCACATGTACAATCTTTGTTTGATAGACTAAGACAAAAGAGTACCATATAAACATAGAATGCATATACCCAAACAATGTAAACTAATTAAATACATGCTAATGTCTTGTTAATATGGTGGTCAGTTTCGTTCTAAAATTAACACATTTGCTCTACTATATCAAGCTTCTTAATGAACATATTGCAAATATCAAAAGAAATGATAGTCTCCTGAACTGATAACACTTAAAACTAAGACATACAACACTTAAAACACCTCCGTCAAAGTAAAAATCATTATTAGCAAAATTAACAATCAACAATACAAAGTATTCAAAGAAAAGATATCAATATAATGCTTTATGATCCACCCTAAATAGTCTATCTTAAGAGTCAACATATTAAGTGTCATAACTTGAGGTAGACCAATGAAATAGAAATGCCTTCCTAATGCCCCAAAATTTAAAAAATATCTTTAAAAAAATCATGATGATCATTAATCATGGAACTAAGCATCTCAAGCATCAGATGCCATAATCACAAATCAAATTGATGTAAGACATATTAGAGCACAAAAAATCTTATAACTAATATAAAACTCATAATAAAAAACTCATTAATAAAAAGATCTTATTAGAGCACAAAAACTCATAATTGACATAAGATATGATTTAATTTTTTACAAAAAGAAAAACTTAAAATCAATAAAATTCAAATAAAAAAAGAAAGCAAACACACAAAATTCCAACATACAGATTTTATTAATAAATAATTAGCAGGATGACTAAATCATAAACATACAACTAAAAGAAAAAAGAGGCAACCTCTAGTTTGGATTAGTCAATAAGGAAGGTGGTTAAAACCCTTTTCCACTAATCGGTCAAGGGATCAATCCCATAACTAGTTAATTGGGATGAAGGAAATTGAGAAATGGAAGGGATCAAAAAGGGAAATAGCCAACTTTAGTGAAAGAACAGTACTTCCAACTCATATTAGATAAAATATGGTAATAAACAAATAAATTAAAAGCCATTCATCTAAAAACTGAACTACCATAAGACATGCGAGATGAAGGGAAATTTCTTATAGAAATATTAGGCACGCATGGCAATTTTGCTATTTATGTTGCAAAAATAATATGTGATGAAATACTATTACTACTATAACTTATGTATTAATAATATTTTGAATTGCTATTAATTGATTGTTTTACTAATTGATCAAAATCCTACATCCCTGTTTAAGTGGTATATTTCTGAAACCATACCAATAAGTAATATAAAACAGAGTCTCTCAATAGAATCCAGGATATGATGTATGACACTAAATTTATTGTGAGCCAAATAGTTTGTAAATTTTTTAAATACACGCCTAACGCAAAATGCACGTTCGACACATATCATTAGTAAATGTTTCTCCTTTAAAAGTAGAAGAATTTGACGTATATGTGTGA
This sequence comes from Coffea arabica, assembly GCF_036785885.1. NCBI lineage: Eukaryota > Viridiplantae > Streptophyta > Magnoliopsida > Gentianales > Rubiaceae > Coffea > Coffea arabica. The sequence goes on along the minus strand of NC_092318.1, from coordinate 4,905,063 downwards.
ATTTTTTTTTCTTTTTTCCTTTTAAAAGAAATATTTAACTTATTGTTGTAAACAAGACAAAGGAAATTACCCTTAGAAGCCCCTTTTTTCCTCATTTGTCTTTTATCCTTTAAATCTAATAAAATTTGAGACTGAACCTTAACTCAATTTATTGCTTTCATAAGTTAAATAGGTTTAAAAAAAGATAAAATTGCAACCTACTTTAGTGTGTCAAAAAATATATACTAAGGATATTTATGAATTTCTGAACGATCAAGTCCCCCCTATTTTTGTCAATAAAGATTGAATTTTTCATATAATTGGGGAAATTTCTATTAATTATTTTGATTTGTTAAAATCTAGCATTGTTTGAAACAAATCAGTATTAAAACATAGAATAAAAATAGTTGCCAAAAAAAATTCAGTACTCCATGAAGGAATTTGTATATTTTCTGCATTTGTTTTTCTTGAAAAAGAAGTTGAAATCTAAACCAATAATAAAAAGTAATAGTGTAAGAAAATTTTTTAAGAAGAAAAGTAATATATAGTAGGATTTACTATTACTATTTACTAAATTATGTTTATTAATTATTGAATGAAAGGTTATATCCACATTCATTTCATATACTCATGTAATACATTATTGTAATCATAAGAAAGAGCAAAGTGGTCAAAATTGATAAAATTTTTGGATCTTATGATCAAATATTTTTTCGCTTGTTGATTCTTTTGCCTTGTTTTCTTCATTATTTACAATAAATATCTCTTTTCTTATTTTTAATAGCTGATTGTTATTCTAATTTATTTTTGTCTATTTCTCAAGTTTATATTAAATGTTGACCTCTGTTATAAAATATTATATTCAAATAATCAATAAGAAAAAAATATTTCTATATTCTTAAATTGAATTACCTCTGCATGCTTCAATATGAATAACCACATGTACATCAATATGAATCACATGATACAACTATAATGTATAAAAAATAATTTTTTTTGCTGTAGTATTGACTTAAACACTTTTATTTATATGTATAACTATGTTGTAACAAGGCAACTCTATATGAGATTCAAGTAAATCTATTACTATTTTTTTAAGAGGATTAATAATAGTTTCTTACTTTCTTGAGGACTCGAACCCAAAACCTTTCGATTACAGGTGAAACGTCCTATCAATTAGGCTAGGTTTTATTGGCAAATATATTTCTATATTAATAAAAAAACCCTAAGTGCATATTAAAAAAAAGCATGCTATCCATAATCTTTAAAAAATTAATGCATTATCCATAATTGAGTTCGATCAAAATCTTAAGTAATTTGCAATAAGAGATGAGATTAATAATATTCTTGATTCTACTTGGTTGCATACATTTGGAATAAATATTAGTTATTTAATCTATATAAAATTAAATTTTTATGGTTATTTGCTAGTGAGAAATTTAATCAAATTATGCATGATGGTCATGGTTATCAATATTTAATTTGCTATTAATATAGTAATAATTTGTTAAAAAGAATATAACAAATAAGATTTATTTAGGTTTTCTAACTTGTTAGGTTGTTACGTATCTTGTAAATATAGTCTGAAAAAGGAGGACATTTAAATTTAATGATGATGTAATTAAGTGCAGTAGGCAATGAATAAAATATATTATTAGCAAGTAAAAGTTATTCATATTATAATAAATTTAATTATCATCCAATGCAACAAGTGTAGAAGACTTGTATGGCCTTGGAGGTTTGATCTTGCTATTAATTTTTCTTATCTTAGAGTAATGCATAAGTATTTTAGTCTAGTGAAAACTCATACTGAGATCAATTTTTAATCTGTTATTTTATTCATACCTTGGATTGTTATAACTTTTGCATAATAACTTTACCTATAAGAAAAGACAGGGTTGATAATCAACAACAATAGTTTAACATCTCTAGGCAATATTTGGACTTTTAGAAAAAATAGTTATATATGAATTGTTAATTATTGCTAGTATATACTTGTAAATAAGTCATGGGTAAATATAATAAATGTGAAATTTACTATTCCCCTAGACAACATGCAACCCTTTGCGAATATGTTTTAATCTTCTTTTGTTAATATAAGAACTTTTGTTTTGATAAAATTGTCCTTCATATTTCTAAAAAAAGAACATGAACCTATCACACAAAAGTTGTGAGGGTACGCATACTAATGAATTGATATGTTCAGGACTTTTGGTATTAAACCATAAATTGAATGCAGGGGCTTAGGTAAATAATTGATAATGTTAAGGACTAGGGTATACTTTAAAAAAGTAAAATGGAAAGCAAAAAAAAAATGCAGGGACAAAACAAAGCCATGGGACTTATCTCAACAACAGACACATTAAGATTTTTATCCCTAAAATCAAGCAGCAGGTGGCATCTTCACTACTAAGAACCATGTATTATATATACATATACATATACATATAGATACATACATACATACACACACACACAATTATACACATATGCATACACACTGACAGAGCCACATGGTTTCAAGTGGGTCCATGACATGGCTCCAAGGGGGGTCAAATGACCCCACTTAATTTTTAAAAAATTATATGTGGCGGCCCCACCTCCCCCTAAAGCGAACCAGAGGGTTCGGCGAGTCGCCTGCCCAGCTCTCGCCGGGACTCACTCACTCAATCATCTAACATCGTCAAATACAAATCGTAATTAAACTTTACTTCTCGCATAAGCCAAGTACTTAAACAAACCATACCATTCAACTTACTCTGTCCAAAAGTACAGTTTCAAGCATCAAAGCAAATGTCTAACTTTAAATACTTAAATTCAACTTAATTTACAATTTAAAATTCCTAATCCAGGGCACAAAAGTACCACAGCATTCACATTTTCCCAAAGACACAAAAGTCATCCAAAAGATACTAAAGTTTTCCCAAAGTACATATATGAAAGTGGGCATTCAAAATATAACATTTCTTTTCTAGTTCTCCAAGACTTCATGCAACTCAGAACCTGTCAAGGAAAACAAATTGGAAGGGATGAGCCAATAGCTCAGTGGTGCCTCGAAACATGCAATTCACATAGGGCAACTTAACAAGTACAAATGGACAAGTAAGCAATTAACAATTTAGGAAATCGAAGTAACAAGACAAGAAAAGGATATGGGGCTCTCAGGAGCCAAAGTCCACGCGCTTGATCAGGAAATTTTTAGTAGTTGACACTCCGTCAACTTTCACTACCTAACCTCCATGTAGAATATTTCCTACTCTACTTGTCTCCTAGCAATGACTTCCCCCTTATTTTCGGGCCCGACTCCAACACGAATTTTGCAAGCACTTTTACCAAGACGGCAGAGAGGTACCTCCCACTCTAATAGAGCGTGGTACGTGCATCCATTTGGTTTATTTAGTCGACGAGACCACGCTTCAATCGACATTGCAACACTTGTACTTGTGATATTTCATGCAATCACATAGCATGTAACATTTCATGATATCTCTAGCAAGTACTTTTAACAAGTAGTTCAACTACCAGTTAAACACGATTCATACAAGAGACACTCACCTCAAGTGAAGAGTCTAGAATTCCAAACTTTGATCGAGATTGTGCTCTTCACCAACTCCTAAAATCATACAAATATTTCACATAAATTTTCACTTTTGAGTTGGCGAATTTAACTCGAGTCAACTAGCATTTAATTTCACTCAAAAATCCCAAACTAGTATTAATCGTTTTCTCAAAGTGAAATCCACAAATTTCGAGTGAAATTAAATTTTGAGGTTTCTTTAAAACCAAAAACTTGCTTAATTCGTCAAATATTTCAATAACCAAGTTCTAGAGTCATATAAGCAATTAACACCACTTTGGTGTCACAGGTTGAGAAAAATCACCTTTACCCATTTAGAGGAATTTTCCCTTCTAATTTTTCCCAAAAATATCTTGGGAAATTCCTTTAAGAGGAAATCATATAAACCAAGTAAAACTAGTCATTGGAATTTCTATAAAATAGAAACTCCTTAAGTTTGCCAAATTCCATTGACCAACTTGGTTCAAGGATTTTTATGAAAGCAAAAACTTGAGTTTTCAAGAAAATTTCCAGATTTGGCATATTTCTCGAAATAGGGCATTTGGTCTAATAAAATTCAAAGTTATTGACTCGAAGTGGACCTAGTAACAAAGGTTAATGCTAGAAAACATTTTCGGGACAATTTAGTCCACATTTAATCAAAATGAAATCCAAACGTCAAAATCATTTCTAATTTCAAACAAAATTTCTGTTTTGGTAGCCTCGTGAAGAATAAAATTTTGGCCCACTTTTGAACGTAAACTCTACTAGATTTTGTCCTCAAATGGAGCTATACACACCTCTTAACTAAACACAAGTCAAATTGGGTTCATGTTAACGTGAAGATTATTCAACATGTCTCATGCAAAGCTGGACAAATTTCCAAGTGCATTCGGTACAAGTAGTCCCTTTTCTCTTCAATTTGTCCAAAATTTTTCAACTACTTAAAGGCTACATTTTTACCCAAACAATACTTCACATATAGGTTAACATGTTTACAACTCAAATGGTTCAAAAACTTGTCAAAACCAAACCCCAAATTCGCCCAAAAATCTGGAAATTTCCAGAATTTTTGGGACAGCTCAAAGGCATTTTTCTCTTTGATTTTTCAATGAAATTTCCCATTGTACCAAAGCTGCATTTTCACCAAAACTGCTCTACACATATAGGTGAACATATACATGATTTAAATAGCTCAATAACTTCACAAAATCCAGTTCAAGAATCTGGGCAAAGTTGGAAGAAAAACAGGCCTGCTGGTTCAGTTGCATAGCAGAATTTTTCTCTTCTTTTTGATCAACCATTTCCAACTTATAGTTCATACTTTAAGTCCCTAACAATCACCACTAACTAGTCTAGCCCCCAAAAAAACAATCCAATTCATTACCTAAGCGAAATTTGCAAAACATCAACAGGTACAAATCTGGAAAATTTTCCCTTCTCTCGACAGCACCCTAGCTTTATTCTAAAAAAAATTTTCCCAACATTTAACCACCTCAAAACATACATATAGCACATAAAACACCTCTAGCTTCATCAATCATTAGCTTAGAGGATCAGCAACCCAACATGTTTCACCAAGACAAGCTAAAACTTCAAGAACCAAAAGCTGCAACAAATCTGAAATTTTGGCAAAGGGGGTGAAGCGGAAGTTTTTGGGTTACCTTTGGTGGTTGTTTACTAGCCAAATGAAGTGCCTAGTTCCCCAAGTTCGCTCCTAGAATCACTGAGGTCAGTCGGCACCCCTTGCACTCTGTTTTTCTCTCGGTCAGACTAGTGCGCAGCAGCACAGCAACGATCGAAGGTTGAAGCTGGAAATGGAAGGTGAACGTTGGGGTTGGGAATGGTTGAAGATGGAGGGCTGTTGGAAGCTGGGAATGGCCGTGGCTCTTACCTCTTCTTGCACCAGATGATCGAACTTGAAGAGAAGAGAAACGGCTGGTAGTTGGTGATAAGATGGGTTGAAAATGAAGGTAAGCTGGAGGTATAGGTTTGAAGACTTTTTGGGCATGCCATTAATGGTGACAATTTCGAATTTGAATCGCGTTTAAGCGCGAAATTCTTATCTACTAGTAGAAATTCCTCATCTAGCATTTTCTCAACTTAATTATACATTTTTATAACCTCTACATATCATACAGTTCAACTTAGAGCTATATTGCGTATGGGAGTGCGAAAATCCAACTTAATGTTTAGCCGAACGCGAACCGTCAAATAAATTTTAAAAATTCATGTAAATTAAAATATAACATTTATATAAGTGAAAACATCATTAATAATATAAATACACATTTTTAAATATAAATTCATATTATTTAATAATTTTCAAAGTTTAAATAATATTTATTTTAATTTTCAGAAATTAATGAAATTTTGAGACCCTCACATCCTTTCCCCCTTAAAAGAATTTTGTCCTCAAAATTCTTACCTGTTCAAGTGAATAATTCTGGGTATTGGTCCTTCATGTCCTTCTCTATCTCCCAAGTTGCCTCCTCGACGTCGTGATTTTTCCACAAGACTTTAACCAAGGCAATATTCTTATTTCTCAATTCTTTAATTTCGCGGTCCAAAATTTTAATGGGTCGCTCCTCATAGGTCAAAGAATCGTCTACTTCAACTTCATCTAATTGAATCACATGATTTGGGTCGGGATGATATTTCTTGAGTATAGATACGTGGAAGACATTATGAATCCTGCTCATACTAGGAGGTAAATCCAGCTGATAAGCCACTTTTCCAACTCGTTTAAGAATTTCAAAGGGTCCAATGTACCTCGGTTTTAATTTCTTTTCCTTCTTGGATACTACCCCTCCTTTCATAGGTTTCACTCTTAGAAAGACTTTGTCCCCTACGTCAAATTCCAAGTCTTTTCTTCGGTGATTTGCGTAACTCTTCTGCCGACTTTGAGCAGTTTGAATTCTCTCCCTAACCAGTTTAACCTTCTCATAAGCTTTCTCGATCCATGGAATAGCTGTCGGGTCTAAAACTCTCTTCTCTCCTACTTCATCCCAATGAATAGGGGATCGACACCTTCTACCATAAAGCGCCTCATACGGTGCCATTTGGATTGAAGCCTGATAATTGTTATTATAAGCAAACTCTGCCAACATCATGTACTGGCTCCAACTCCCTCCGAAATCTAATATACAGGATCTTAACATGTCCTCTAGGGTTTGTATGGTCCTCTCCGACTGTCCATCTGTTTGTGGATGATATGCAGTGCTCAACTTCAATTTAGTCCCCAAAGTCTCCTGAAATTTCTGTCAAAAGAGGGAAACGAACCTAGGGTCTCGATCGGAGACTATACTTACAGGAATCCCATGCAATCTCATAATTTCTTCTGTGTATAACTTGGCTAGTTTCTCCAAAGAGTAATTCATATTCACCGGTAAGAAATGTGCAGATTTTGTAAGCCAATCCACTATCACCCAAACCGCATCATGTCTCCTTTGACTTCTAGGTAAACCCGTCACAAAATCCATGGTAATCCCATTTCCACTCAGGGATTTCTAAAGGTTGTAACAAATCAGAAGGCTTTTGATGTTCTGCCTTAACCTGCTGACACACAAGGCAAGTCTGTACAAATTTCGCCACATCCCTTTTTAAGCCATCCCACCAATAAAGCCCTTTCACATCCTGATACATCTTGTTAACTCCAGGGTGAATAGTATACTTGGACCGATGTGACTCCTCTAGAATTTCTCTTTTCAAACCCTCTTCACTAGGTACTACTATTCGATCCCTAAATCTCAAAATGCCTTCAGGTCCTAGCTTAAAATCTAGGGTTTCCCCCTTTCCCACTCTCTCCAAATAACCTTGTACTACCGGATCCTTCCTTTGAGTCTCCTTAATTCTTTCTAACAAAGGGCATTTTAAGGATAGATTTCCAAACAAGATTTTCAACTTTTCTAAACGAGGATTCCAACCGCTCACTTCTTCTAACATATCCCATTCTCTCATCATTAGACCCGCTACTTGAGCCCTCTTACTTAATGCATCTGCAACCACATTTGCTTTCCCAGGGTGATAATTGATTGAACAATCATAACCCTCAAGAAATTCTACCCAACGCCTCTGTCGCAAGTTCAACTCCTTTTGTGAAAACAAGTACTTAAGACTCTTATGGTCGGTGAATACCTCAAATGTCACCCCGTACAAGTAATGTCTCCACTTCTTCAAAGCAAAAATAACAGCGGCTAACTCTAGGTCATGGGTCGGGTAATTCATTTCATGGGGTTTCAATTTCCTAGAAGCATAGGCCACAACTTTTCCCTTTTGCATTAGAACACAGCCTAACCCTTCTTTAGAAGCATCGGAATATACTACATACCCATCAACTCCCTCAAGTAGGGCTAATACTGGAGCCGTAGTCAATCGCCTCTTCAATTCTTGAAAGCTCGCTTCACATTTAGGGCTCCAAATGAACTTATGGTTTTTCTTAGTTAACTCCGTCATTGGCCCAGTAATTTTTGAGAAATCTTTTATAAAACGACGGTAATAACCCGCCAATCCCAAGAAACTTCTAATTTCAGTTGGATTCTCTGGTTGTTTCCACAAAGTAACTGCCTCCACTTTAGTTGGATCCATTGCAATTCCATTCTTAGAAATTCTATGACCCAGAAAAGAAATTTCTTCCAGCCAAAATTCACACTTACTGAACTTAGCGTAAAGCTTGTGTTCCCTCAACACTTGTAAAACTATCTCCAAGTGCTTGGCGTGATCCTCTCGAGTCTTAGAATATACTAGAATATCATCTATGAATACCACCACAAATTGGTCCAGATATTTCTTAAAGATTCTCTGCATTAGATCCATGAAAGCAGTTGGGGCATTGGTTAACCCAAAAGGCATTACCGCAAACTCAAAGTGCCCATATCGAGAATTAAAAGCGGTCTTAGGTATGTCTTCCTTTTTAATCCTCAATTGATAGTACCCTTGTCTCAAATCTAACTTAGAGTACACCACCGATCCTTGCAATTGGTCAAATAATCCATCAATCAAGGGCAAATGGTACTTATTCTTAATAGTCACCTCATTCAAACCTCGATAGTCAATGCACAATCTCAAACTCCCGTCCTTTTTCTTTACAAACAAAACTGGAGCTCCCCACGGTGAGTCACTTTCCTTAATAAAACCTCTTTCTAGTAGGTCCTGCAACTGGATCTTTAGTTCTTTCAACTCTGCAGGAGCTATTCTATAAGGAGTTTTTGAAATTAGGGCTACTCCTGGAACCAAATCAATTTTAAACTCTATCTCCCTTTCAGGTGGCAAAGATGTTAATTCTTCCGGGAAGACATCGGGAAAATCGCGCACGATTGGCACATCTTCTAATTTCACTTGATTACTAGGGGCGTTAATTAAGAAAGCTAAGAAACCCTGGGCTCCCTTGTGAAGCATTCTCCTAGCTCGAATCCCTGAAATCAAAGCAGACGAAACTAATCTACCCCTTATATCTAGCTTGAGAGTTGCCTCACCTGGGATGCAAAATTCCACCACTTTAGCTCTACAATCTAGCTTAGCATGGTGATAAGACAAAAAGTCCATTCCTATAATCATATCATACCCCTTAAGGTCCAAACTCACCAAGTCAACTAGCATTTTTCGCTCCCCAACCCAAAATTCACACTCCTTATACACCAAACTAGTGAGTATGCTTTTATTACCCGTAGGAGTCCTAACTTCCAAATCATAGGGTAATCGTACAGGCTTTACATCAATTTCACACATAAAAGCAGGATTAACAAACGAATGAGTCGCACCAGGATCAATTAAAACCTTAGCTAATCGATGAAAGATTGGAAGTGTACCTTCGACTACCTCCGAAGGGTCAGGTACAGGTTGACTATCTAGGGCATAAACCCTGGCCGGGACCTTTGGCCGACTCCCTCCAGAAGCAGTTTGCCTAGAACTTGTGGCACCTCCTTGGCTTCCCCCATTCTCGGAAATCTTAGGACAATTAGCAATTTGGTGCTCAGCACTCCCACACCTGAGGCACTTGCCCTCCTTTCTCCAGCACTCATTTGCGGTATGATTGGCTTTTCCACAGTAACCACAGGTTATCTGAGGGGTTGACACTTGTACACCTTGTGGACCACTCCTAGGGGGTCCCCTTCCACTTTGACCTCCTCTCACTCCAGATCCTCTCGCCCCAGAGCCTCTAGCTCCAGCACCCCTTGCTAAAGCACCTCTTGATGCACTAGGGATATTCACTACCCCAATTCCTCTACCCATCTTAGGCGGTGGGGCACTTGTAGAAATTGGGTCCCTACTACCACTAGGGGCATTCCTTTTCCTAGCAAAGAATGACTTAGATTGGGCTCTAGCCATCTCAAACCTCTGAGCTTTCTCTACGGCATCACTATACGTGTTAATTTGAGCAGTTGCTAGCCCCTCTTGAATCTCCACATTGAGCCCTTGCACAAATCTCCTAATGCGTCTCTGTTCAGTGGCTATCAGGTCAGGGGCATATCGGACTAATTTAGTGAAGTGGGTCTCATACTCTGCTACACTCATGGCCCCTTGTTTGCACTTAATAAAGTCGTCCTCCCTTTTCTCTTGGACTAGAGGTGGAAGGAATTTGGCATTAAACTCACGGGTGAAGTTTGCCCAAGTACTAGGGGTACGGTCTCTATCCCACTTATCCTTAATCAAATTCCACCAAGACCGTGCAGCTCCCTCAAATTGAAATGACGCAAAAGTCACCTTCCGCGTCTCAGTGTAATCCAATGTGGCAAAAATATCAGATATTCTCTCCCACCATCCCTCAGCTATTTCAGGCTCTGGCCCACCTTGAAACTTAGGCGGCCCAAACTTTAGGAACCTCTCCAAGGCCTTATCTTCAGTATCTAACTGCCCACCAGGTTGTTGATGCACTGGTCCAGGACCTTGACGGTCCGTCAAACGTTCTAGCACTTCGGTTATCCTATTAATAGCGGTGGCCATTTGATCTCCGCCCCCGCCCTCGGGTCCCCGATTTTGGTTCACTTCCGATGCTCTATCGCCCCCTTGATCACGAAGGGGTTCAGCCCGTCTCCCTCGACCTCGGCCTCGATTTCGGCCTCAGCCTCTACCACGGGGATCCATACCTAGTTATGCCTAACGCAAAACAAGAAGTAAGTATGCAGAAATTTACGCAAAGTCTAAAGAGCAACGCAGGAAAATTACGTAAAATTGAGAAACAAAGCAGAAAATTATGCCAAATGAAGATCAACTTGAGGGCGATAAAAATAACCACAACTAACACATATATTAACATTCGAAATTCCTACAATTAGCATTTCGTTGGGATTTTACAAAAATATAGCACAAAGGTGCTACAAGGTGCAACCAATCATTCATAATCAAAAGAATTGCAACACCACAAAAGCAAGCCATACAGTTACAAAAATACAATGGCCCAAGGGTTAGCACCATCCCAACCAATGTTTACCGGTTACAAGTCAAAAGAGAGTTTAACTAAGTCTAGTCCTCAGCGGGACCATTAGATGGATTCCCTTCATCAGAATCCTCTTCTGGATCCTCCTCCGGGTCCTCCTCTGGATCCTCCTCAGTACTAGGAGCTACCTCTAAGACCTCGTCCATCACCTCATCCACCAGCATGGTAGCATCCGCTAGTATCCCAGAGGCTCACTCACGAACCATGTCTCTCATCCTAGCCAGGCTGTCCCTCGCTCTCTGCAGCTCCTCACGGTCTGCCTCAGCCCTAGCTCTCTCCTCTATCACCCGTCCAGTCAGCTCTGTTACCTTATTCTGCAGATGAGTCACCATGGCACCTAGCTCATCCACGTCCTGAATCAGGGCCAGGTTGGAATTCACCAACTGGCGACGCTCATCGTCTATAGCCAGAACCAAGCGGTTGGGGTAAGAGAAGGTCAACCTACAGTCACACCTAGGAACCCTGGTGGCGGGCGAGTACTGAACACGAGCTCCACCACCCTGAACTTGATAAAAAATAGGTCTAAGAGGCGGCGCGTGACCATTAGCGTGCCCGTTACCATTAGCAGCATGTCCATTCCCGTTAGGGTTCTCCATACCTACAAAACAACCAAAACTTTCAAAGTTAAACCTTAGCACCATTAATTTGATCAATTATCATTTAAAATATATCTAAGTATCTCATTCCTATTTCTAGGAATAAAATACCTAACAATTCTCCCAAATACGTTCTAACCTAAGGCTCTGATACCACCTGTGGCGACCCCACCTCCCCCTAAGGCGAACCAGAGGGTTCGGCGAGTCGCCTGCCCAACTCTCGCCGGGACTCACTCACTCAAACATCTAACATCGTCAAATACAAATCGTAATTAAACTTTACTTTTCGCATAAGCCAAGTACTTAAACAAACCGTACCATTCAACTTACTCTGTCCAAAAGTACAGTTTCAAGTATCAAAGCAAATGTCTAACTTAAAATACTTAAATTCAACTTAATTTATAATTTAAAATTCCTAATCCAGGGCACAGAAGCACCACAGGATTCACATTTTCCCAAAGACACAAAAGTCATCCAAAAGATACTAAAGTTTCCCAAAGTACAAATATGAAAGTGGGCATTCAAAATATAACATTTCTTTTCTAGTTCTCCAAGACTTCATGCAACTCAGAACCTGTCAAGGAAAACAAATTGGAAGGGATGAGCCAATAGCTCAGTGGTGCCTCGAAACATGCAATTCACATAGGGCAACTTAACAAGTACAAATGGACAAATAAGCAATTAACAATTTAGGAAATCGAAATAACATGACAAGAAAAGGATACGGGGCTCTCAGGAGCCAAAGTCCACGCGCTTGATCAGGAAATTTTTAGTAGTTGACACTCCGTCAACTTTCACTACCTAACCTCCATGTAGAATATTTCCTACTCTACTTGTCTCCTAGCAACGACTTCCCCCTTATTTTCGGGCCCGACTCCAACACGAATTTTGCAAGCACTTTTACCAAGACGGCAGAGAGGTACCTCCCACTCTAATAGAGCGTGGTACGTGCATCCGTTTGGTTTATTTAGTCGACGAGACCACGCTTCAATCGACATTGCAACACTTGTACTTGTGATATTTCACGCAATCACATAGCATGTAACATTTCATGATATCTCTAGCAAGTACTTTTAACAAGTAGTTCAACTAGCAGTTAAACACGATTCATGCAAGAGACACTCACCTCAAGTGAAGAGTCTAGAATTCCAAACTTTGATCGAGATTGTGCTCTTCACCAACTCCTAAAATCATACAAATATTTCACATAAATTTTCACTTTCGAGTTGGCGAATTTAACTCGAGTCAACTAGCATTTAATTTCACTCAAAAAGCCCAAACTAGTATTAATCGTTTTCTCAAAGTGAAATCCACAAATTTCGAGTGAAATTAAATTTTGAGGTTTCTTTAAAACCAAAAACTTGCTAAATTCGTCAAATATTTCAATAACCAAGTTCTAGAGTCATATAAGCAATTAACACCACTTTGGTGTCACAGGTTGAGGAAAATCACCTTTACCCATTTAGAGGAATTTTCCCTTCTAATTTTCCCCAAAAATATCTTGGGAAATTCCTTTAAGAGGAAATCATATAAACCAAGTAAAACTAGTCGTTGGAATTTCTATAAAATAGAAACTCCTTAAGTTTGCCAAATTCCATTGACCAACTTGGTTCAAGGATTTTTATGAAAGCAAAAACTTGAGTTTTCAAGAAAATTTCCAGATTTGGCATATTTCTCGAAATAGGGCATTTGGTCTAATAAAATTCAAGGTTATTGACTCGAAGTGGACCTAGTAACAAAGGTTAATGCTAGAAAACATTTTCGGGACAATTTAGTCCACATTTAATCAAAATGAAATCCAAACGTCAAAATCATTTCTAATTTCAAACAAAATTTCTGTTTTGGTAGCCTCGTGAAGAATAAAATTTTGGCCCACTTTTGAACGTAAACTCTACTAGATTTTGTCCCCAAATGGAGCTATACACACCCCTTAACTAAACACAAGTCAAATTGGGTTCATGTTAACGTGAAGATTATTCAACATGTCTCATGCAAAGCTGGACAAATTTCCAAGTGCATTCGGTACAAGTAGTCCCTTTTCTCTTCAATTTGTCCAAAATTTTTCAACAACTTAAAGGCTACATTTTTACCCAAACAATACTTCACATATAGGTTAACATGTTTACAGCTCAAATGGTTCAAAAACTTGTCAAAACCAAACCCCAAATTCGCCCAAAAATCTGGAAATTTCCAGAATTTTTGGGACAGCTCAAAGGCATTTTTCTCTTTGATTTTTCAATGAAATTTCCCATTGTACCAAAGCTGCATTTTCACCAAAACTGCTCTACACATATAGGTGAGCATATACATGATTTAAATAGCTCAATAACTTCACAAAATCCAGTTCAAGAATCTGGGCAAAGTTGGAAGAAAAACAGGCCTGCTGGTTCGGTTGCAGAGCAGAATTTTTCTCTTCTTTTTGATCAACCATTTCCAACTTATAGTTCATACTTTAAGTCCCTAACAATCACCACTAACTAGTCTAGCCCCCAAACAAACAATCCAGTTCATTACCTAAGCGAAATTTGCAAAACATCAACAGGTACAAATCAGGAAAATTTTCCCTTCTCTCGGCAGCACCCCAGCTTCATTCTAAAAAAAATTTTCCCAACATTTAACCACCTCAAAACATACATATAGCACATAAAACACCTCTAGCTTCATCAATCATTAGCTTAGAGGATCAGCAACCCAACATGTTTCACCAAGACAAGCTAAAACTTCAAGAACCAAAAGCTGCAACAAATCTGAAATTTTGGCTAAGGGGGTGAAGCGGAAGTTTTTGGGTTACCTTTGGTGGTTGTTTACTAGCCAAATGAAGTGCCTAGTTCCCCAAGTTCGCTCCTAGAATCACTGAGGTCAGTCGGCACCCCTTGCACTCTGTTTTTCTCTCGGTCAGACTAGTGCGCAGCAGCACAGCAACGATCGAAGGTTGAAGCTGGAAATGGAAGGTGAACGTTGGGGTTGGGAATGGTTGAAGATGGAGGGCTGTTGGAAGCTGGGAATGGCCGTGGCTCTTACCTCTTCTTGCACCAGATGATCGAGCTTGAAGAGAAGAGAAACGGCTGGTAGTTGGTGATAAGATGGGTTGAAAATGAAGGTAAGCTAGAGGTATAGGTTTGAAGACTTTTTGGGCATGCCATTAATGGTGACAATTTCGAATTTGAATCGCGTTTAAGCGTGAAATTCTTATCTACTAGTAGAAATTCCTCATCTAGCATTTTTTCAACTTAATTATACATTTTTATAACCTCTACATATCATACAATTCAACTTAGAGCTATATTGCGTATGGGAGTGCGAAAATCCAACTTAATATTTAGCCGAACGCGAACCGTCAAATAAATTTTGAAAATTCATGTAAATTAAAATATAACATTTATATAAGTGAAAACATCATTAATAATATAAATACACATTTTTAAATATAAATTAATATTATTTAATAATTTTCAAAGTTTAAATAATATTTATTTTAATTTTCAGAAATTAATGAAATTTTGAGACCCTCACATTATATGTATTATGTAATGATGTTACTAATTGACTCTAACCAAAAATGGATATTGGGGTCAAAATCCAATTAACAAGTTTGGAGGAAAATTTCAAAATAGTACTCTGAAATGGATAGTTTTCTAGCACAAAAATGAGATATGACTCAAAAGTGGGATAGTGACTGCTACTCCAATAAATCAACTAAAAGTGATCTAATTTTCCTGTTGTAGCTCTGTCATTGAAGCTTTATCGGTTTCTCCCATTGATGCTCTACTTAGCATTGCACATATCTTTGTATTGATTCTTATTTTTTCCCTTTTTATATTTTATATTTAGATTTTCATCTCTTGTTCACTTTCTTCTGTTAAAGCTGGTTTTTTTGGCTTTTTTAATAAATATTTTTTTATTTACTTTGTCAATTAGATATTTTGAATCTATATTAGAAATTATGAATATGTTTCCAATTTTAAGGAAAGAGTAGGTTGAATTTTGATTAAGGATTATTGAACATACTTGAATATGAAATGGGTTCAATGGTTGATTCTAACATGGATTAGGAACAATAAAATGATTTTAAAAAAGTAGTTATGCTATCGTTATTATAATTTACATGCTCATTTAAGTGAGATAATGTATTGAAAAATCCTTTGAACTATAGAAATGGTCTATTGTCATATACTTTAGTAGGTTTATTTTACATCTCACAAGTGAAGCTTAAACTAGCTTTGATCATACATTTGAATATTTAATAGTGTATATATTTGTGCTCAACCTTAAAATTATGTTTTCCAAGTGGATGCTAAATTTTTTATTTATAAAATGAAATTAAGTTATTATGGTTTTTATTTATAACATGCTATGGATAAATTTCTTAAAAGATACCTATAGAAGATCAAATTAATGGCAAGAGCTTCAATTACTTACATTGAAAATGATGTATTTAACAAAATTGATGATGAATTGATTTTGCAACAATTTCAAAAGATGAGTATTCATAGGGGACAATTATAATTTGTATGTAATATTAGGTGTTTTTACTATTTCTATTTTTATAATATAGTTTTTTCTTTGTAAAGGTTTTATTGTACTATCAAAAAAAAGTTTTACTATATTAAAATTTGACTCACTTACTATAGGGTCTTGACTTTGCCTCTATGTGTGTGTGTATTATAACTCATTGAATAGGCATACAAGGAAACTAGTCTTCATCTATCAAGTTACAAAACTTATAAACATAGAAAGGAAATAAAATAGAATAGTAAAGAAATGACTTGAAAGAATTCTTGGAACTAAGGAAAGAAAGGTGGCGGAGAACAAATGGAGAGGTATGGTCACTATCTTTAAGTCTTTAATTATATTTTAAATATGAAATTTGTTATTAAGTTCTTGTTGATACTCGTATGAATGAAAAATAACTACACCTAGTGCACTAAGTAATCAAATAACTTGAGTTATAAATTTAGTTGTATATGCTTAAGCAGATTTTTTGTTCTTGAAGAAGTATCTTAGCAATCTCATAAATAAGGGATTGAATAGGCAATTGAACTATATAAATAAGGGATCAAATGATAATGGTGATGAAGTTGGTTAACACCTTGAAGAAAGGAAGAGGAAAAGAGGAAACCGATATATGTGTATGTGTCTATATATATATACATATACATGAATGACTGGCATGCATATGTATATTCTGGATATGTAGGGCTATTCCTTGCTTCTAACCAGTATTTCTTTTCGGTAAGTGGGAGATCTTGAAATTCAAGACCTCTCACCTATCATCCTTCCCTCTTTACCCCCCAACTCAATCCTCTCCCCACTATAGGTAAATATCAATTGATAAAGGAAAAGCAAAGAATTAGAAGACAAAGCAAAATGAAAATACACATTTACATAAATAAAATAATTGGAGAAACTTACAAAAACAACAAGTCAAAATCAACATGGCAGTGGCAAATCACACACACACGCATATATTATTTAAATAATTAATCAAATGGAGGTGGGATTTTTTGATAAATGGGAAATTAAAAGTGCTCAGGGATGGAAATGAGGGAATGCCTACAATACCTGGATTTAATCAGATACAATTTTAAGGTTTTTGTAGGTTTATTGATTAGGGTTTAGTGGAAGAACTTTATAAGTTTCCAAAAATTGAAGATACAGATCAAGAAATTGAATTTCAATTATTTGTGGAAACATACCAATTAGTAGAGCTACTATTAAATTTTTTAGGTTTTGCTAGGGTAGTAAATTTAGTTTGATTTATGAATTAATTGTTTTTCCCTTATTAAATTAGGTGCTCTTGGATAAATCACGTCAAGAGATGAGAGAAATTTCAGAACAAAAAAGTATATACTTGGATGGTGAGTGTCCCTAAACTTATTGTTAATTTATGAATTACTATGTTTATGAATTTTGTGGTGTATTTATGTCCATCTTGAGTTTGGGTGAAGCCTCTACAGAGAAAATGTGAGGACCCGAAAATTATTTTATATTTTATTTTATTTCTTTGAGTACATTTTCTTTACTTTACTTTATTGCCTTAATTTCCTAGATATTTTTATAAGTGAGTCAAGATTTTTTAAAATCATTTTTCCTCAATAAGTTAGTGAATGTTAAGTTAATAGTACATTTTGGAAGTAGAACCCACTAGCAAGGTGCGTAGTAAATTTAGTGAACAAAAATGGGTATTTTTATAAGAGGATTTATATGATTAGAAGTGCTAAGAGTGAATTAGAGGAAATCAATATGGATTAGTGATGAGAGACAAAGGAAAGACAACGGGATAAGTATAAACCCAAGCTCGCCACTTGTCGCCATCCAAGCTAACTTTGACCAAGACTAGTCTTGGTCTTTCTCTTGAAAAATTGGACAAAATTCCTTCACTTTCTTCTTCCCTCTTGGCCGAACACCTTAGGAAGAAAATAGAGAAAAGAAACTCCAAATTACAACTCGTTTCCTTGCTTGAATCTTTGAGAAATTCATCCTACAATCCAAATTCAATCCATAGCATGTTGTATCAAGGTAGGAAGAAAGGCTTTTGTGGAGAGATTTGGGAAAAAAGAAGCTCTTGGTTGCAATTCTTCATAGGGTTTAAAGGTATTTATATCTAGAAACCATCTTTTCTCTTTTATTTTGCACTTGAGTAGATTTAAGAGTTGATTATGGTAGATTCTATAGAAAATTTCATAGTTTGTGTAGTAAATCGAAATTTCCAGCTTTGATATGCTAATTTCAGCTTTGTTATGACCTATTAGCCTTGCCATGTGGTTTTTCCAGCTTTTATATGCTTTTTTAGCTTCATTATAGAAATTTCTAGCTTGTGGTTATGAATTTCAGCTTAGGGTTTACATTTTTCCAACAATGGTATGATAGTATAAGAGTTAGTTTTATGTCCAATTTGGTTAGTTTTACGGCCTAGAATAAGTACCTCTTATAACTTATAACTTGAGGTCTTGTTTAAGGTGGATTTGCTATGAAGTTAAGTGTTGAATTTGGAGGAAAATTTAAGGACAAATAGGGAAAATGTTGTCCGATTTGGAATCATCTTTGTTTCCTTTGATTGTGGAGTGATTTTTGTGGTAAATTTGCCTAAGATACTTGGTAAACCTTTAACATTTACTTATGTGTTGAATTTTAGATGAAATGGAGGGTTTTCGTTGGTGATTTTCTCTAGTTTTTAGGGTTACGATTTTTCTTGTTGGCCGAGTTGATAGTGAAGCATTTTACCTTATTTTTTCTCAACCTTTTCATGATGAGTTTTGGCCAAATCTTGTTCCAAACACTGGTTAAGACTTTTGAGTGTTGAACTTGGGTGAAAACCATGCATTTTCGAAGGTGAAAACTTCTTGATTGTACTTGTTTCATTGCTGAAAATTTCTGGTAGGCAGGGCTGCTGGGTACCCCGCAATCTTTTAACCTTAAAATCCTTTGGTTTGGTGGTCTTTTGGACTCAATCTTGCTCATTTCACTTGCTAAAACCTTGAACTACAATGGGGGTTAAATTGGAGTGAATATCATAACTTAAAGAGGTGAACTACTTTATTTTTCTTCACTGTTTTGCTGCTAGAAATTCCCAGCCATGAAATAAAATGAGGAACTCTATGGTTACTCATGTTTCTTGGGTCCAAATGCTCTTTTTTCACTCCAAAACCATACTTGAATCATTACCCTAGTATCTACTTGGATTTTCCTTGGTTCACCTAAATTTTGGATGGTTGGACCATAATACTTTTATCTTGGTTGTTCTTAGGGTTTGTCGGTGAACACGAGTATAACTCAGGGACGAACTTTTAACGTTGCTCTGTATGAATTGGTGAGTGTACCACCCGCATGATTTATTGCTTATATGAACCACTATGTGACTGAAATTTATGAATATATGATTATGGTTAGTTTACTCTGGGTTGGATAGGTGTGTGTTTTATCACACTCAATCCTACTTGATTGTTTGACTGCTCTACTATTCGCTTGAAGTATGTTACTTGTGCTTGAATTGAATGTCGTTTGGAACTTACTATCCAATGACCACTCTGTGAACTTGGGCTCAAATCCCATTAGTTAGTTAATCGACTCGAGCTAGTAAGGGTTTGGTCGAGATAGATTAACAAGCCATGGGGAAATCTACCTCTAAATCTCTGAATACTGTTTATTCTAAAATTTGGTATACTCGAGTATTACCCCCCTCTGTTTGGTGTTCGGACCCGGTAAGGGATATGAATGGTAAACGGGGATTGATGTAAAGTAGAGGTCTACGGACTGTGGTTTTTTAAACATCGACAGAGTGTCAATGGGCGTGGATCAAGCTATTACGACTGGAAATTTGGTTCCTGAGAGCCATCTGTATCATTTATTCTGTTAGTGGTAGTAATTGTTTATCTCTCAAATTGTTACTTATATGTGAGTTTGTTTCAGTTTTATTGTTCACTGCATGTCCCTGTGGTATTTTATTGGGCAAAAATTCATCCTATTATCTTTGTTTTCCTTACAGGGAGAAATACTTAAGTTTGTGATTTTGGAAGGAGTTGTTCTAGTAATAGACTTAGGCATTTTTTTTAGGCATCTCTGTAGTAGTGAACCTCCTATGTATTTATGTAAGTTTGAATATTTTGACTTGTACTCTAAGCTTGAACTGCTAGTGACCCTAATGTAAATTGTACTGGATTGTGAAATGTTTGAGGGTTGTTATTTTCATTTCTTGTGCTTAGACAATACAGGAAAGGTTAGTCAGTCCTTGGAGGGGTTGGGCAAGCAGTCCACTAATCCTTAGAGCTCGCCTTAGGGAAAGGTAGGACTGTCACAGGTGGTATCAAAATCTAGATTAGAAATGGCCTGGGTAAAATAGAAGTTTAATCTTGAAAAAATGTAGTGAGTTATGTTAGAATGTCATTTGGTATGATTAAACTTACGTAAGTTATAAATTGTGTTTATCCTTGTAGGTCATGGAAGGAACCAGTAGAAATGGTGGAAGTGAGTAGCCTCGCAGGCACCTTCGGATTATTGACTATCAGGAGAGACTAGGGGGACCGATCTGACGTTGGAGTCCTGCATGCTGGACTAGGAGATGTGACGGCCCCACCTCCCCCTAGGACGTACCCCAGGGTTCGGCGGATCGCCTGCTCAGCTCTCGTCAGGACTCACTCACTCGAAACTCGAGAAAAATAACTTACATTCATAGCAAATAAGTAACACAACAAATTCAAACTTAATATATACATTGATACTCAGATCCAGCTACAAGGCTTATACACGCCCAAATACATTAACGTGTTTACAATTCAAGTCCAACCAACTCTAGTCGGGTGCTAGCATGAGTACAATTCAAAATTTCAAAACTAGACTACTCTGTACAAGTCTCACGCCTCGCTCGCACCCCCTGTAAGAAAAACAAACGGCGTGGAATGAGCTAAAAGCCCAGTGAGGTTCTCAATAGCAAATCGACCATTGTTTATAAGTACAAGTTTCAATGTAGTAAAGTAATTAGTATAAAAAATTCATAAAAGTGAGCAATAACACTTCAAGTAGCAAATCTCAAAATGAGCGAGTGTAAAGTTTTTCTTTTAAAACGAAACAATAACACGATAAGTACTAATCATTCCAAAGTATAAGGATACGGATGGCTCTCAGGAGCCAAATTCCCATTGCATTACCAGAGTTTGATCAAGTAATAGTTGACACTTTGTCAACTTTCAAGTAAGTAACAAATCCAGTAGAGCACCACTTAAACTACTCTCCGTCCACCATCCAAATCCCCTACTGGGTTCAAAATTCTCAATAAACACTAGTGGTAATACTCGAGTATACCGATTAGTCGAGGAGATAACACTCAACTCGACAACACTAAATACCCATGGTTCGTTATCTAATCGACCAAACCCTTGCCGGCTCGACTCGATTAACTAGCCAGTGAGGTTTGGGTCAGTCGATGAGATATCATCTCCAATCGACTGAATCAAAATAAAAGTACGGAGACGGGACTCACATTGAGTGTGGTACATGCTGTCGCTTAGTACTTATAAGTCAAGTACAAGTATATCAAGTCAAGTGCAACAATAAACAAGTATATATCATATTGGGGCAAATGCGATAAAGTACACTCTTGCCCGATCAAACAAATTACATATCATTAAATCACATTGATCAAGTATTGAAAACAAGTATCCAGTTCAATCAGGTATTTGGAAGCGCTCATCAAAGGTCTAGTGCCTCTCAAAAGTCACGTTCAGGTCCAACTCCTTGGTTGGAGTCCAAATCTGCGATAAAATATTATTTACGAATGTAAAACTCTCTAGAATTCGAAACATAGGAGTTTCGTTTCAAGAAAATCAAGTAAATACAACTCGTTTGAGTAGTATTCAAGATACTTATCAAATTTTGAAAATTCATGCTCGCTCTTAAAACTTTGAAACTTTGAAACAATTATACTTTGAAATACCATTTGAGTCGAAGAAATGGAGAAAACATATTTCTATTAGTCGTAAATTTCATTTTTTCAAGGGTACAAGTTTCAGCCGAATTCTAACTTATATACCTCGATAAAAGAAGACGGAAATATTCTAAATGGTTCAAGTGGTATTCGTTCTCAAATCCTTACCTAGTCCTCGAGTGCAAATTTGGGCAGCACACCCTTTGTATTTACCTATTTTTCAGCCATTTATGACTTCATTTTTTTCCTCAATCAGCCCCCAAAATCACACACAAATAATCTCATTACAATAACCGTTCAATAGGCTAAAAATCATTCAATTACAAAACCAAGTTAGAAAAGTGACCGGAAATAAGGTTTAAGGCAAAGAACAAAAAGACAGGTTCGATGTCTCTTAGCATATTGGTTACAACCGAAGCTACATTTATCGGATTGGGGTAAAATTTATACTGTTTCGAAGCTAAGACAAAGGGTTACAACTTTGATGAAGAAAACTCAACCCAGTTCACAGGTTATCTAGGTCGAATCTACAAATTACAGAACCAGAAGTTCATGACCAGGAGGGTTGTCAGTACTGAATTCAAACGGCAATAACTCAGGCTACACAATTCCGTTTGAAGTGTTTTTAGTTGTATTGGAAAGCTAAAACATAGTGGTAAAACTTTCATGTTTTGGTCAAAGGCTGATTTGAAACGGATCAAGGTGAAAAAATGCAGCCAGAATGATGAAATGTCAAAACTGTCCGCAAAACTATACCTATGGCAGTCAAGGGTATGTTTGTCATTTCATATGCTACAGTGCTTGGATTGAGCTGAAATTTTACAGGCAGCTATAAAACATCATTTTTCACAACTTTCATGTTTTGAGCTAAGTCCAATTCGGCTCTATCATGGCCGAATGAAACTGGTCAGAACAGGGTAGTACAAAAACTTAAAACTGGAATTAATGCATTCAAGTGATAATCTTCTTATTCATGTATAAAACCACTACTACCACTCCCTATCTAAGTTTATTCACATCATATTCTAGATAAATAACACTAATAAAAATAGAAAATTACAAACCCTAGCTGAAAATTATAAGTTAATAAGCCAAACCATGAAATCTTCCATACAATCCACCACAATCAAGCCATGCTTTGCTTAAATTACAAAATAAGAAAGAAACAAAGGAGGTTTCTAGTACAATACCTCAAAATCTCAAAATAACTTGTGATACAAGAACTTTCTTCCTCCCAAAAGTTCCACCAAGCTCACCTCCAAGCTTTCCCAATGATTGATCGGAGTAGAATCAAGTTTTACGGTAATTTTCTCAAGAATCAAGCAAGCTCTCAAGTTGGAAAAATGAAAAATTTTCTCTCTTCTCTTTTTCCTCTCCTAAGTCACGACCAAGCATGAAGAAAATGAGGTGTTTTTGGTTCTATTTTACAAGATGAAGACTAAGGATAGTCTTGGTCAAAGGTCTTGGTCAAGACCTTGGTTGGATTTTTGACAAATGGCTTAATCACAAATATTTCCACCAAAATATCTCTTTTTCTTAGTCAATAATGGTGGCTGACTTAAGGGTTAATTAAGAGCTAATTAGCTCAACTAAAACAAGGAGATTAAGGTAATAAAGTAGTATTCAAGTGATGCACTCAATCTGTAACGAACGATACACATCGGTTCAACCCGTTTTTCCTTATTTCGCACGTACTAGGGTTTTCACTTACAATTCAATAACTTATTATTATTACTTCTAATCATACACTTAATATCATCTAAAACTCACTCTAAATCACTAAATTTGATACACACTCCGTACCGAATAATTACACTACGAAAAGACGAAAAAACCCTAGTTTACCTTAACGATGAAAATAAATGGAAAACCCTTGGTTCTATGATTAATTTTAACTATTGAGGAAGTAAATGAGTAGTAAAGCTATTGTAAAATAATGGATTCCAAATAAAAGGAAATTTTTAAGAAAATATGAGGGATTTTACAAGTCTTCACAATCACACTACCAAAATGCACACAAAAACACATACCAAAACCCTAGTATGCACAAAAACCCTAATTTATGCCATTCCTTTAGAAAAATTATAACTTGAGTTATAAATATAAAAAATTTATATAACTTGCCTTGTTAAAAAAACTAGACTTCAAATACTAAGAATCTTTAGAAGACACCTCAAAGAGATTTAGTTCATAAGTTGATCCAAATTGAGTTATAAGCTACTACAACATTCCTATGTTTACTCGTGCAGGGCAGAATTTTCAGTCAATTTTTCCAATTTTCTCAAATTTATAGACATTGAATCAAACTCTAAATTTTACACCGTAGGAAGCCTTCTAAGTCTAGTTTCAAACGCAACAAACATAACTCAATTCTGACTTTTCTATACGAAGTTATAGCCAATTTTCCAAAGCTGCGCAGAGCCTCCTGTGAAAATTTTTAGATTTTCTAACAACTTGAGATTATGAAATTTTCCTTAACAAAATTCACTCCCTTGGCTCAAATTCAACCATTAAAGCAACCAAGAATCAAAGGCATGTGAGTTCATATAAGGGTTATAAAGACAAGTGAATTTTCGGGGCCTCACACTCTCTCCCCGTTAAAATAATTTCGTCCTCAAAATTCTAATCTTTGCTCGCACAAAACTTGATGCTATAGAACTTTCCTCCAACTCTCAAGTGACTTTCTCTTACTCATAGTACTACAACAAGTTTACCTAGAGAGAAAATCTTACCACGTAAAGGCTACGCTAATATGCTAGGGAAGTTTAACAAAGAAATAAACACTTATCAAGTCCTCACAGTCATAGGAGAAGGAAACAGATCTTCCGTGCAAATTTCTCAGCGTACTCTACAACCTGGACACCCTCTATAGAAACCCTAGCCAGACGATTGCTAGATTCGTCGATGATAACACTCCGAGATCCAATCCCCTTGATCAGTCCAATGACTAGGTCAAATGTTAGAATCGTCCATGCCTTAACCTTTGCCATCAAAACTCACCTCAAGTGCAATCAAGATACAGACCCTTATTCTAGCTCTCTCCACTATTTGGTACCCAAGTACAAGAATCCACAATAATACAATTCACAACTCTAGCCGGCCGGTCCCAAGAGTAAATCACGCATATTAGAGATTCCTACCTGACATACCTAACTATTGTCCTCAAAGTACCATGATAAAGGTTTAAACCTAGAACGTTTCATGATTCGTACCTTATGCCTAAAAGAGTACTTAATTCTTTACACCCATTCACGAAATTAGGACCATAACACCACTTGGCCCAAACTCACTCCGCGCAGAGACCACGCGAAGTGGCTCTGATACCACCTGTGACGGCCCCACCTCTCCTTAGGGCGTACCCCAGGGTTCGGCGGATTGCCTGCCCAACTCTCGCCAGGATTCACTCACTCGAAACTCAAGTGACAGCCCCACATTCCCCTAAGGCGAACCAAAGGGTTCGGCGGACCGCCTGCCCAGCTCTCGCCGGGGCTCACTATAGTTTTCAAATAAATTACATCACTCACTTCCAAACATAGGGTACAATCCTCAATACTAAACGAAATAACATTTTCCAAGTTCAGAGTGTATACTTACATACAT
Organism: Coffea arabica; assembly: GCF_036785885.1. Classification (NCBI taxonomy): domain Eukaryota; kingdom Viridiplantae; phylum Streptophyta; class Magnoliopsida; order Gentianales; family Rubiaceae; genus Coffea; species Coffea arabica. The sequence goes on along the minus strand of NC_092318.1, from coordinate 4,879,477 downwards.
TTTCATCTCAAAAGTAGTACAAACCCAAATATACAAAGGTTCTCAATTCTTCATACATCCAACCCTTGCCAAGCGTTAGGGCGAGAACCATTACAAAAATTCAAAAGAACTAGATTAGGCTAGTCTGTACAGATCTCTCGTCCTTGCTCGCATCCCCTGTTAAGGAAAACAAAACTAACGGAATGAGTTAAAAGCTCAATGAGGTTCCAGACACATAATCAACTTAAACACGGACATTAGTCATGTAACAACAAGTAATCCAGGAAACATTAACAATATAAAACATTGATAACACATTCATTAAAAGGATACATGCTCACATGGAGCCTTTCGTTCTTTCATTCACCTTTCATTTCCTTATTCCTCCAATTATTTTAAAATGCATTTTGTAAGTGAAAACCCCTCCATTGACATTGTCACTCATTCATTCGTTTCATCTTTCCCCCTTCTGGACATTGGCCAGACTCCACTCGACAACGTGGTAATACTCGAGTATACCAAACTTTTACCCAGGGTCACCAAATCGCCCGACCGAGTCTGCTTCTGGCTCGAGTCGACCGACAATGAAGGGCAAGGGCCCAGTTCAGCCACAAGGCTTACATTCATGCACAACTAGCGTATAATCAAATAATCATTGAAAATTTCACATTTATTTAGGTCGAGTGCGATAAAGTACACACTCGCCTAGCAAAACTCAATTTCAGCAATCATTGAAAATATTTAACAGTTAATCAAACATCCACAACAAGTCACATAGTCAATGGAAACATAACGTACAAAGAACACTCACCTATTTACACAAAATAACGTCCAAAGTAACCCTCCGGGTAATACCCTCAATCACCAAGGAACTCTAATAATAACCAAGAGAAAATATTATAGTTAAACCATCCAAAGTTTAGGTGAACCAAAGAAAATTCGAATAACTACTAGTACAAGTATAAGTATAGTTTTGGAAGTGAAAAGAGTACATTTAAACCAAAGGACATGAGTAAAAATTTGTAAAACTTATACTCGCTCATAAAACTTTGAAATCTCCATTTGAGACGAAGAAACGAAGAAAACGTATTTCTATTAGTCGTAAATTTTATTTTTCCAAGGGTACAAGTTTCGGCCAGATTCTAATTTATATACCCCTAAGAAAGAAGACTTGAATACCTTAGATGATTTAAGTTAGTTTTATCCTCAACCCTTACTCAAGTCGCGAGTACATCTACCTAGCTTTCGAGTGCAAATTTGGGCAGCACGCCCTTTGTATTTACCTATTTTCCAGCCATTCATGGCTTCATTATTTTCCTCAATCAATCCCCAAAATCATACACAAATAATCTCATTACAATAGCCGTTCAATAGGCTAAAAGTCATTCCATTACAAAATCAAGCTAGAAAAGTGACCGGAAAAAAGGTTTAAGACAAAGAACAAAATGACAGGTTTGACGTCTCTAAGCATATTGGTCACCACCAAAACTACACTTATTGGATTGGAGTAAAATTTATACCGTTTCGAAGCTAAGACAAAGGGTACAACTTTGACGAAGACAACTCAACCCAGTTCACAGTTTATCCAGGTCGAATCTACAAATTACAGAACCAGAATTTCACCGTCAGGCTGGTTAACAACACTGGATTCAAATGACAATAACTCGGGCTACACAAGTTCGATTGAGACGTTTTTGGATGCGTTGGAAAGTTAAAACATAAGGCTACAACTTTCATGTTTTGACCAACTGCTGATTTAATACGGATCAAGGTGAAAAATGAAGCCAGAATGGAGAAATGTCAAAACTGTCCACAAAACTATACCTATGGCAGCAAGGGTAATTTTGTCATTTCACATGCTACAGTACTTGGATTGCGCTAAAATTTTATAGGAAACTATAAAACATCATTTTCTACAACTTTCATGTTTTAACCTAAGGCTGATTCGGCCTCCATCATGGCCGACTGATCATGGTCAGAACAGGGTAATACAAAACCGAAAAACTGGAATTCATGCATTCAAGTGCTAATCCTCACAATTCTAACTTCAAACACTACTTCACCTCCTTATCTAAGCTTATTCACATCATATTCTATCTAAACAAGAAGAAATATAGCTGAACAAGTCAAACCCTAACTCACAAATTCGCCATAATCATCAAAACTACTTGCATAGCTATCAATTAACCAAGAATATGAGTTGTGTAGCAACTTAAGCAAGATTAAGGGAAATAAAGATGATGGACAGCCAATATACCTCACTAAGATGCTTGTAAGAGATATCCATCACCTCTTCTTGTAAATTTTTAGCACACCAAGCTTCCCAAATGCTTAAAGAAAGGATTAATCGGTTTAGTTTCTTGATTTTTCACTCAAACAAGATGGATTCAACGTGAAAGTTGGAGTTTTCTCTCTTGTATTTTTCTCCCCTCAAAATTTTGTCCAACAAGCCAGAAATGAGGTTAATTTGGTTATAAGATGATAAGAAATTAATTGGTCAAACAACCATTGCCAAACCATGAAATCTTCCATACAATCCACCACAATCAAGCCACGCTTTGCTTAAATTGCAAAATAAGAAAGAAACAAGGGAGGTTTCTAGTACAATACCTCAAAATCTCAAAATAACTTGTGATACAAGAACTTTCTTCCTCCTAAAAGTTCCACCAAGCTCACCTCCAAGCTTTCTCAATGATTGATCGGAATAGAATCAAGTTTTACGGTAATTTTCTCAAGAATCAAGCAAGTTCTCAAGTTGGAAAAATGGAAGATTTTCTCTCCTCTTTTTCCTTTCCTAAGTCACGACCAAGCATGAAGAAAATGAGGTGTTTTTGGTTCTATTTTACAAGATGAAGACGAAGGATAGTCTTGGTCAAAGGTCTTGGTCAAGACCTTGGTTGGATTTTTGACAAATGGCTTAATCACAAATATTTCCACCAAAATATCTCTTTTTCTTAGTTAATAATGGTGGCTGACTTAAGGGTTAATTAAGAGCTAATTAGCTCAACTAAAACAAGGAGATTAAGGTAATAAAGTAGTATTCAAGTGATGCACTCAATCGGTAACGAACGGTACACATCGGTTCAACCCGTTTTTCCTTATTTCGCACGTACTAGGGTTTTCACTTACAATTCAGTAACTTATTATTATTACTTCTAATCATATACTTAATATCATCTAAAACTCACTCTAAATCACTAAATTTGATACACACTCCGTACCGAATAATTACACTACGAAAAGACGAAAAAACCCTAGTTTACCTTAACGATGAAAATAAATGGAAAATCCTTGGTTTTATGATTAATTGTAACTATTGAGGAAGTGAATGAGTAGTAAAGCTATTGTAAAATAATGGATTCCGAATAAAAGGAAATTTTTAAGAAAATATGAGGGATTTTACAAGTCTTCACAATCACAGTACCAAAATGCACACAAAAACACATACCAAAATCCTAGTATGCACAAAAACCCTAATTTATGCCTTTCCTTTAGAAAAATTATAACTTGAGTTATAAATATAAAAAATTTATATAACTTTGCTTTTTAAAAAAACTAAACTTCAAATACTAAGAATCTTTAGAAGACACCTCAAAGAGATTTAGTTCATAAGTTGATCCAAATTGAATCATAAGCTACTACAACATTCCTATGTTTACTCGTGCAGGGTAGAATTTTCAGTCAACTTTGCCAATTTCCTCGAATTTATAGACATTGAATCAAACTCTGAATTTTACACCGTAGGAAGCCCTCTGAGTTTATTTTCAAACGCAATAAACGGAACTCAATTCCGACTTTCCTATACGAAGTTATAGCCAATTTTCCAAAGCTGCGTAGAGTCTCCTACGAAAATTTCTAGATTTTCTAACAACTTGAGATTATGAAACTTTTCTTAATAAAATTCACTCCCTTGGCTCAAATTCAACCATTAAAACAACCAAGAATCAAAGTCAAGTGAGTTCACATAAGGGTTATAAAGACAAGTGAATTTTCGGGGTCTCACAGGAGATGTAACCATTGTAAGACTTATTCCTACCCCGATCATGTGATTTTGGCGATATTAGACGAGAGGAGAAAACTTACTAATGCCGATTTTAGGAACTGAATTGAGATGGATAGGATGAGAGTGATATTGGAGATGTAAAGAGATAGAATCCAGGAATTGCAAGAGGCTGTTAGCCAGGAACAAGAATGGACGGATGCTATGCACCAGCAGGTGCAAGCGGTTAACGAACACCTTACTAGGGTGCTAAAGGAAGTAAGAAACCAAACTGAGGGTATTTTGTGGGAGTGTAGGGCTTTACTTGGGAAGGTGGTGAATGTGAATTTGGCGGACGTAGGTGTGACGACCCCACCTCCCCCTAGGGCGTATCCCAGGATTTGGTGGACCGCATGCCCGGCTCTCGCCAGGAGTCGTTCACACTCTTCAAATAAAATAAGGTATAACCTCAAGAACAAGTAAAATAATAGTTCCCAAACTTGAAACGTATACTTACATTCATTTCTATTTCAAACATTCATACAATCTCAAATATAACAAAAGTTATGAATTTCAAATACATTCAACCCTAGCCGAGCACTAGCGCGAGAACAATCGCAAAAATTCAAAATTAGACTATGCTAGCCTGTTCCAGTCTCACGCTCTAGCTCGTATCCCCTATAAGGAAAACAAAAACTAAAGGAATGAGTTAAAAGCCCAGTGAGGTTCTCAAACAAGTAATCATGTATAGAAACCAGGGAAATGTTACATTTAATAATTTGCAGATTTTGCACAGTAATATCTAGTCATTCAAGAAATAAACACTCAATCATTGGAAGGATACGTGCTCACTTGGAGCCATTTATTCAAGTCATTCATTCATTCATTCGCCAACCATTTTCCTTATCCCTCCGACATTAGAAAATATTTGCAAGTGAAAACTCCTCCAGTGTTCTTGACATTCATTCATTGATTTCATTTCCCGCCACTAGCCAATTCACTGGCCAGTTCTCCACCAACATTCGTGGTCATACTCGAGTAGACCAAAATACTGTCTCAGGGTCACCAGCCGCCCAACCAAGTCCGCTTCTGGCTCAAGTCGGCTGACAACGAAGGGCAAGGGCCCAGTTCAGCGAAAAGACTTACATTCATGCACAAGTAGCATTCAATCATTTAATCATTAAAAATTTCACGTTAACTTAGGTCGAGTGCGATAAAGTATACACTCGCCTATCAAAAAATCATTTAACAATCATTGAAAACATTTAATATTGAAGCAAACATTCACAACAATCCACATAGTCATTGGAAGCACAACATACAAAGAACATTCACCAGTTTAAGCAAAATAACGTCAAAAGTTTCCTTCCGGATTATGCCATTGATCACCGACAAACCCTAAGAATAACCAAGAGAAAATATTATGGTTTAACCATCCAAAATTTAGGTGAATCAAAAAAAATCCGAGTAACTACTAGTATAAGGTGTAAATATGATTTTGGAGTGAAAAGAGAATATTTAGACCCAAGAACATGAGTAACCAAGACTTTCCCCATCCAATCATAAAACCAAACTCAAAAGTGTTTAACAACTCCAACAGAAATCGAATGAAACGAAAGCCACGCCATAATCCGGCCGAATTTAAGGTCGGATTCAAGGCAGTGAGCGAAAGAAATTTTTTTCCATCTTCCCCTGTCAATCCGGCCATGTATCCGTCCAATGTCTGGCCGGATATACGGCCGAATTTGCTGCAAACTCATCCATTTTTTTAAAAAAATCTCTTTGTTTGGCTCAAAACTAACACACATGCAAAGAAATAGTTTGTAACAAGTGTTTTGAGTAAAATCGTATGCAAGAGAAAAACAAAATACCCAAAATTCACACCTAAAGTCTCGCTTGGTAACATCAATGGAAAATCATGTAAATAGAACTTATATAAATAGATCTCGTGGCTGAGAAACCTTATGCCACTCCTTTTTGTTTTTGGGAAGAAAACGAGTAAAATATTTTAAATTAGAAACTTGACATATGTAAGTAAACATCATGTTTAAAATGTTCATCACATTCACCATGCAAAATGTATAAGTTTTAGTAAAATTTAGCTTATATACCGCCACTAGAGTGGACCCAAGTATTCTTAAGCAAATTAAGTCCAACACTATAAGAAAATAAACGGACAGCATTTCCCCTGTTTTTTCTTACATTTTCCATCCAAGTACAACTTGGATTCACAAGCCAACAACCCTCCAATCCAACCAAACAAACCAAATAATAACTTATCACCATGGACCAAAGCTGGAAACCAGTTTAAAGAAGAACTGATAAATGGCAGTTTTGTCATCATTCAGTGTTTTGGTCATAACTGAAGTTAGGTCTATCGGATCGAGGTAAATTTTATGGCGTTTCAAAGATAAGACAAATAAATACATTTATTATGAAGACCTCCAAAGCCAAATCATGCATTTTCATGGTCAAAAATTGAAATCTCAGAGAAAACAGAAAGCTGTCGATTAAACAGGACATTTGGGCAGTCAGGGGTATTTTAGTCATTTCACAAGCTACATTACTCAGATTGAGCTGAAATGTTTTGGACCGAAAGCTAACTCAAATCCCTACAACTTTCATGTTCTGAGCAAGAACTTATTTGGCCTTTATCATGGACAAATATGCAATTCAAGTTGGTTCCAAAAACAGGGCAGAATCACTACCAAATGCTGGAAATTTGGAACTAAAGCTGGAAAATCCTTATTTGGAGGCTAATAGTCATATTAAAGCTAGAAATCTTCACACAAGTCCTTAACAAAGCTAGATACCATCATATCATAGCTAAAAACCACAAATCAATGCTGGAAAATGAAACCCTAGGCTGGAAATTTCACCAATTTTCACAAATCTAGGTTATCTTCCATAAAACTTTCAATTTCAAGTCATCTTCCTAATAAATTGCAAGAATAGAAAGAGAAGGAAATTCCTTAACTTCATACCTTCAAACCTCCAAGGAAAATATAAAAACAAGAGCTGTCCTTCCCAACTCAATCCACTACAAGCCTTCTTGCTCCCTTGATGCAACTTTCTACGGATTGATTTAGGGTTTAGGTTGATTTCCCTCCAAATCAAGTATGAATCAAGATGATAAATTGATGGCTTTTCTCTCCTTTCCCTCTCTTGAAGTCGGCCACCAAGGAGAAGAAAGAAAGATGATGGATTTTTGGTTCAATTTTTCAAGATAAAGACTAAGATTAGTCTTGATCAAAGGTAGCTAGATCATCAACACTTGTCACCCTTCCAATTTGTCTTTCTTTTCCTTTTCCTTAGTCAATAATGGTGGCTGACTTAAGGATTAATTTAGGAAGGATTAGATGAAATAAAAATAAGGAGATTAGGGTAAGAAAGTATTGGTCAAGTGGGGTACTCAACCGGTAACAAACGGTGCACGTCGGTTCAAGCCTATTTTCCTTAACTCTCTTGTACTTGTGTTTTAACTTATGATTCACTAACTTATTATTAGCACTTTTAATCACACACTTTCTCTTATCTAATACTCACTCTTATCCACCAAATTTAGTACACACACCTCACTAATTAATCACATTACCAAAATACATCAAAACCCTAACTTACTTTAACTTGAAAAGTAAAAGGAAAACTCTTGGCTCAACTAATGAAATCACCATGAAATTTAGGGCTAGTCAATAATTAAATAATCAAGTAAAGAAACATAGAAGGAAATATAAATTAATTGTTTCAAAAATGAAAGAAAATTCTAAAGGAATTTTCGGGTCCTCACAGTAGATCATAATGATAATGAAGTCCCTAGGAATGAAACATCTACTAGTTCTGTTGGTAACTAAGTTAGAGCTCCTGTGAGTTATGTTTTGACTCCGTGTGAAGGGTAGTTAGAAAGGCCATAGTTTGATGTTTTATGCACTTAGGGTATTGTTTTGATTACTGTACTTTTCTTATGATCCTGCTACTTTTTTTAATGAGATTACTTTTGCTTGTAACCTACTTTTATTGTGTGATCTATATGAAAAAGTTTGTCTTTAGATGTACTTGATTTCTGGCTTGTTTATATTCTCACGTCTTGCCCATGCATCTATGCATATTTAATTTCTGTATATACACTTCGATTCTAGATTTGTTAAAAACAAATGGAGGGCAGACGTTGCGGGCGAGGCCGTGGGCGTGGACCTAGGCAATCCCTGGATTAAAGGGATGATCATGAATCAGCAGCTGAGCAGAATCACAAGCCAAGGGCCGATCCCAATGAACAAGTAGCTACAGCCATACAACGTATGACTGATTTGTTAGCACAAATAGTGGATCGTCAGGGCCAAAACCCTGTTAACCAATCTAGAAATCCTGGCAATCATATGGAAGGGGAATATAGAGCTCTCGAACAATTCCAAAAATTTTCTCCACCAAAATTTCTTGGAGGACCCGAGCCTGATTTGGCGAAGAGGTGGTTAGAGAAAATAATTGATATTTTGTAGTGTTGCATTATACCGAAAAAAGGCAGGTGACTTTTACTGTTTTTTAGTTAGAGGGAGCCGCCGGTTCTTGACGGAATGTGATACAAATGAAATGGAAAAGAGAACAAACCCTAAGGATTTAGATAAATTTCATGAAGGAGTTTAATGCAAAATATTTTTTACCTTTGATTCAGGGGAAAAGGGAGGATGAATTTATTAAACTTATCAGGGCACTCAAAACATTGCAAAATATGAAATTCAATTCACCAAACTATCTAAGTTTGCAACTGAGCTGGTAGTAACGGAGCAAAAGCGAATAAAGCATTTTGTACGAGGGTTAAATGTCAAAATTTAGAAAGATTTAGCTATAACTCAAATCAATACAATTGGTGACGCTGTTGAGAAAGCCCAATGGGTTGAAAGTGTCAGGCTCCAAGTCAGAGCTTTTCAGGCAAAGAAACGAGGTGTGCCTAGCAGCAGCCTTGGACAAGTTGATAGGAATGTACCTTTTAAGTTTGGAAGGGATCATGTGGTATAAGACTCCCAAACACGCTAAGAGGAGTTCAAGACGGAAGAGGACAATAAAGAAATGCCTCATAAGGAGGCTCCGCATCAGCTCCCGGTGTCTTCTGTGGATAGTGTGGAAAGCTAAACCATACCGAGAAAAGTTGTTGAAAGAAGGAAAGAAAATATTTGCATTGTGGAAAAGTCGAACATCAGATCGCCAATTGTCCAATTCTGCCTCAGAAGGGAGGAGGACCCAGCAGCCAAATAAGATAAACCCTGGCAGACAAAGGTGAAAGAAAATAAATCGAAAGTGTGGGCTCGGGTATATACAATAGACTAACATCAGGTTCTTGATTCATCTGAGGTTATAGAAGGTATGATCCCTGAGTTCCATTGTTTAGTTAAGATTTTAATAGACCCTGGTGCTACCTATTTCTTTGTCAACCCTAATTTTATGTGTGAAATTGATGTGAAATCTAATAGATTATCATATGATTTAGAAGTTAGAACGCTTACGGGTGACCAATGTTTAATCACTAGTACAGTTTATAAGAATTGCGAAATTTAGATTAGAGAGCAAAAACTGTTGGGGGATCTGATAAGTTTAGCCATTAAGGGATATGATATTATCTTAGGTATAGATTAGTTAATTCAATATGATCGCAATTAGATTGTAAGAAGAAAGTGGTGAAATTTCGCATATCGGGGGAGGCAACCTTAAGGTTAGATGTGAGGGGTCGATTAGTTTCATCTACACTCATTTTGGACATTCAAACTAGGAAATTGTTGAGTAAAGGAGCGCGGGATTTCCTAATTTCTTTAATAAATACTCCAATAGATAAGGTGAAGATAGAATATGTACCAATAGTAAAGGAGTATTTGGATGTGTTTCTTCATAAATTAGTGACTTTGCCTCTGAAAAGAGAGATAGAATTTAAAATCAATTTATTATCCGGAATAGCATGTATCTCTAAAACTCCATATCGGATGGCACCCACTGAGTTTAAAGAATTGAAGTTGCAGTTACAAAATTTATTGGAGCGAGGGTTTATTCGAGAAAATGCATCTCCGTGAAGAGTTTTGGTACTTTTTGTTAAAAAGAAAGACAGAAACTTAAAGTTATGTATAGATTACTGGGAGTTGAATGATGTTATAATTAAGAATAAATACACTCTACTACATATTGATGAATTGTTTGATCAGTTGCAAGGAGCAGTGGTGTTTTCAAAATTAAACCTCTGACAGGGGTATTATCAATTGCAAATTAGGAAGGGGGATTAACCAAAGACTGCATTTAATTCTAGATATAGACATTTTGTATTTACAGTAATGCCCTTTCGACTAACCAATGCCTCTGCAACATTTATGGATTTGATGCATCAGATTTTCAAACCCTACTTGTATCGATTTGTAGTTGTGTTTATTGATGATATTCTCGTTTACTCTAAAATCCGGGAGGAGCATAAACAGCATTTGAGGATCGTCATGCAGGTTTTTAGAGAACACCAGTTATATGATAAATTTACTAAATATAAATTTTGATTGGAGAAAATCTCTTTTTTAGGGCATGTGATTTCGAAAGATGGCATCACTGTAAATCTGGCAAAAGTAGAAGCTGTTGCTGAATGGAAGCGTCCAAAAAATCCTAGTGAGATTTGTAGCTTATTAGGTTTCGCAGTGTATTATCGTCAGTTCATTAAGGACTTTTCGAAACTTGCCGGTCCTTTAACTGATCTGACAAAGAAAATGGTAACTTTGTTTGGGATATTAGATGTGAAACTAGTTTTCAAGAATTAAAAAAAAGATTGACCGTGGCACCAGTTTTGGCTTTGCCAAATTGAAAGAACAGTTTCACTGTATATACTGATGTCTCGAGAAAAGGATTAGGGTATGTATTAATATAAAATGAAAATGTGATTGTCTTTACTTCTAGAAAGTTGAAATCACACGAGCAAAATAATTCGACTCATGACTTGGAATTAGCAGCTGTTATTTGTACCCTAAAAAAGTGGAGATATTATTTGTATGAGGTAACTTTTGAGATTTTTACGGATCATAAGAGTTTTAAATATTTATTTTCTCAGAAAAATCTAAACATGAAACAGTGCTGATGGATGAAATTTTTGAAAGATTATGACTGTATAATTAACTACCATCCTTAGAAGGTTAATGTAATAGCGAATGTCCTAAGTCGAAAGATTCAAATGGTCGGGTTAATGATTAAGAAATGGAATATATTAAAAAAGATTAGTGAGTGGAATCCTTATCTTGAATGCCAGAAGGTGATTTTCAAAAATATCACGGTGAGGTCAACCCTACAAAATCGAATTAAAGAGACTCAGAAGAAAAATTTTGCATTATAGAAGTGGATGAAAAAAGTGCAAAAAAGGAAATTACTTAATTTCAATTTGAGTTTCGAGGGGATCTTGAGATATCGAAAATGAATGGTTGTACCGAAGGATGAAATATTGAAAAATGAAAATTTGGAGAAAACTCACCGGTCTAAATATACAGTGCATCCTAGTAGTAGCAAGATGTATTAGAATCTAAAAGGGTTCTATTGGTGGGATAACATGACAAAGGAGATTACTTAATTTTTTCAAACCTGTCTCACTTGTCAACAAGTCAAAACCGAACATAAAAAATCCTCAAATTTGTTACAACCCCTTGAGATACTTCAATGGAAATGGGAGAGCCTTATGATGGATTTCATTTCAAATTTGCCATGGATGCAAAGAGGTCATGATGCCATTTGGGTAATCGTTGATCAGTTAACCAAATCGATCCATTTCTTACCAGTGAACATGAAGTATTCCATGAAAAAATTGGTTCAGCTGCATATGGATAAGATTGTGAGGTTGCATGGGATATTCGTAAGTATAGTTTCAGACATAGATCCTCGATTTGTGTATCAATTTTAGGAAAAGTTACAAGAAACCCTAGGAACCAAATTGAACCTCAGTACAACATATCACTTGCGGACAGATGGACAATCAGAAAGAGTCATTCAAACCCTTGAGGATATATTAAGGACATGTATTATAAATTTTTGAGGTAGCTGGGCTAGCACATGATATTGGAGGAGTTTGCTTATAATAATAGCTACCGTTCATCTATTCAAATGGCACCGTATAAAGCTCTCTACGGAAGAAAGTGCCAATCATCAGTTTACTGGGATGAAGTAGATGAAAGGAAGATTTTGGATCAAACGACAGTGTCATGGATGGAGGATGGATATAAAAAGGTCAAATTAATACGTTAGAAACTCCAAACAACCCAAAGTCAACAAAAAAAATTACACAGACAATCGAAAGAAGGATTTGGAATTCAAAATTGGAGATCTCGTGTTTCTTAAGGTCACTTCGTTGCAAAGTGACACAACGGGTAAAAGAAAGAAATTTCAACCAAGATATGTGGGACCCTCTACAATTCTTTAACGAGTCGAAAAAGTGACATACCGACTTGAACTACCACTGAATTTATTCAAGATTCATGATATTTTTCATCCTGACCCGACTCACATCCTACAGTCAAAAGAAATTGAAATAGATGAATCTCTAACCTATGAGGAGAAATTTGCACAGTTGCTCGACTGAAAAGTTAAAGAACTAAGAAATAAGGAAATTCCCTTGGTAAAGATCCTGTGGAGAAACCATGGTATGGAAGAGGTAACCTGGAAAGTGGAGGAAGAAATGCAAAGGAAATACCCTGAACTGTTAATTAATCAAGGTGAGAATTTCAAAGACGAAATTCTTTTAAGGGAGAGAGAGTATGAGGATTCAAAAATTATTTTATATTTTATTTTATTTGTTGGAATACATTTTTTTACTTTATTTTATTACCTTAATTTTTTAGATATTTTTATAAGTGAGTCAAGATTTTTTTTTTATCATTTTTCCTTTATACGTTAGTGCATATTAAGTTTATAGTGCATTTTGAAAGTGAGATCCACTAGTGAGATGCGTAGTAAATTTAGTGAACAAAATGGGTATTTTTATAAGAGGGTTTATGTGATTAAAAATGCTAAGAGTAAATTAGAGAAAAATAATATGGATTAGTGATGAGAGACAAAGGAAAGACAACGGGATAAGTATAAACCCAAGCTCGCCACTTGTCGCCATCCAAGCTAACTTTGACCAAGGCTAGTCTTGGTCTTTATCTTGAAAAATTGGACAAAATTCCTTCACTTTCTTCTTTCCTCTCGGCCAAACTCCTTAGCAAGAAAAGAGAAAAGAGAAACTCCAAATTACAACTTGATTCTTTGCTTGAATCCTTGAGAAATTCATCCTACAATCTAAATCCAATCCATGGAAAGTTGTGTCAAGGTAAGAAGAAAGGCTTTTGTGGAGAGATTTGGAAAAAAAGAAGCACTTAGTTGCATTTCTTCATAGGGTTTAAAGGTATTTTTGTCTAGAAATCATATTTTCCCTTTTATTTTGCACTTGAATAGATTTAATACTTGATTATGGTAGATGCTATGAAAAATTTTATAGTTTGTGTAGTAAATCGAAATTTTCAGCTTTGATTGAGAAATTCCAGCTTTAATATGCCAATTTCAGCTTTGCTATGACCTATTAGCCTTGCCATGTGATTTTTCCATCTTTTGTATGCTCTTTTAGCTTCATTATAGAAATTTTCAGCTTATGTTTATGAATTTCAGTTTAGGGTTTACATTTTTCTAGCACTGGTATGATAGTATAAGAGCTAGTTTTATGTCCAATTTGGTGAGCTTTGTGGCCTAGAATAAGTACCTCTTGTAGCTTATAACTTGAGGTCTTGTTTGAGATGGATTTGCCATGCAGTTAAGTGTTGAATTTGGAGGAAAATTTAAGGACAAATAGGAGAAATGCTGTCCGATTTGGAATCATCTTGGTTTCCTTTGTTTGTGAAGTGATTTTTGTGGTAAATTTGCCTAAGATACTTGATAAACCTTTAAACTTTACTGATGTGTTGAATTTTAGATGAAATGGAGGGTTTTCGTTGGTGATTTTCTCTAATTTTTAGGGCTGCGATTTTTCTTGTTGGCCGAGCTGATAGTGATGCATTTTACCTTATTTTTTCTCAATCTTTTCATGATGAGTTTTGGCCAAATCTTATTCCAAACACTAGTTAAGACTTTTGTGTGTTGAATTTGGGTGAAAACCATGCATTTTGGAAGGTGAAAACCTCTTGATTGTGCTTGTTTCATTGTTGGAAATTTCTGGTAGGCAGGGCAGTTGTGTACCCTGTTGCCTTTTAGCCTTAAAGTCCTTTGGTTTGGTGGTCTTTTGGACTCAATTTTGCTCATTTCACTTGCTAAAACCTTAAACTACAATGGGGGGTTGAATTGGAGTGAATATCATAATTTAAAGAGGTGAACTACCTTGTTTTTCTTCATTGTTTTGCTGCTGGAAATTTCCAGCCATGAAATAAAATGAGGAACTCTTTGGTTACTCATGTTTCTTGGATCCAAATACTCTCTTTTCTGTGAGGACTCATGTTTTTATTTCTTAATTTAGTTATTTTTATTATTAATTGAAGTAGTTATATTTAATTACCCTAGTAGTGCATGAATTTTTCTTAAGTTTAGATTTTACGCGTGCGCGTCGTAAGTACGCGTGTTTCGCGTCGGAGCGGTTAAATGGAGATTAGAGGTGGCAAAATGGGCGGGATGGGCGGGATTTGCTTGGGTTTGTGATGGAACCGGGTCATATGGGTTTGGGCCCAATCTTACCCATATGTGTTTTGGGACTAAGTTGGGCGGGATCACTTTGGAATGGGTTTAGATTGATCCCGCCCAATATACCCAAATCTATTTTCTACATATTTTTTTTCCTTTAATTCATTTTTATTTTTTATATAATTTTAATATTTTTGATTTATTAATTTTTTTTTAATTTTATTAAATAAACATGCAAGTGCTTTATACTCAGGATTCCCATCAAAAATTGGATTAACAAATAAAGGAAAAAATAGATATACAGTCATATTCCAACATATATCAAGATGACCAAGGTACTTAAGGTATTGAATATTTATCCTCATCATTGTCCAAAGATGACAGGTCTAAATTGACTGAAATGTTGAAAATTTTTGTGGATAATGACTAGGAAAACTACTAGATTATATTCTCTAGTATGACTATAAAAATTGTTAAAGATAATTTTTGAATCTAAGACTCCGTTTGGATTGGCTATTTTTTCAAAAAATAAGTTTCTCAAATACAATGTTACAGTAATATACAATAACTCAAAAAACATCCCATCCATATTAGTATATCAAATATTTCAAAAAAATTTTATAGTAAAAATTTTTCATATACACTGCTATAATAAAATATTTCAAAAATACCCCCCAAAAATAGCTAAACCAAACAGAGCCCTTGTTATTTGAGCCTAATGGGTACCCAAGTATTTCCCAAGTATTCCCATCAATTAATGGGTACAATTGGGATTTATCCCATTTTAAACCCAATATCAAAATCCAATACCCATCCCGCCCAAAGTCCCCATGGGCATGGGTAACCCATTGGGACTTGGGACAAATTGCCACCTCTAATGGAGATTTAAGAAATTTATTCTAGATTGCTAAGAGTAAATAATTATAGTGTTAAATGAAGTACATTAGAGGTTTAGTACACAAGTGAAACAAACCCGAGAGAAATCGGATACGAAACGCGCGCGCGCGACACTATGAAGAGTTGACTTTTGAAGGAATCTTAACCACAAAACCTCAAGCTTCTCAAGGAAGCTTCATGACACACCAAACCCTTCTTTTTCACTCCTTAGTGCCGGCTGAAAAAGAAAGAAAAGAAGGAAGAAGAAAGCTCTTCACCATTTCACTCCAAATCACCTTAAACTTTGCATCCAACCTCAAAATTTCTTGGAGATCCACTTAAGCTAGAAGAAAGACATCATCTCGCGGTTTTCTTGGGGCTTTAGAGGTGCAAAATTTTTGGATTTTTCTCAAGGATTAGAGGTAATCATCCAATCTTCTAATTTTGGCTTTAGTGGGTTTAATCTTGGCTATGAAGCTTGTAGCTTCATTATTGATGTTGTCGGTTGGATTGGAATGGTTGATGTGGGCTCTATTAATTCCCACCTTGGTTGTATGGGCTGATATGATGATCTAATGCTTGTTTTGAGTTGTTTAAATGTTAATTAAGATGATTATGGATAGAAAACCGAAGGAAAGATTGAAGGAAGTTGCGCGAGAGTAGTGGCCGAAATCTGTCCTATTTTTGTCGTGCATTTAGTTCAAATTTTTTATGCTCAAATGGTTGTGAAACTGATATATATATGTTATATAGTGTGTGTAGAAAGTTTTTACCAAAAATCAATTGATTTGGTTGAGTAAAAGGTGGATTTTCGAAATTAAAGACAATCCGGAAAAACGTGTTCAGGTGGTCTGGACAGAGCATCTTTGAACGAACATATCTCTCTGTACGGGGGTCGGAATTGAGTGCGGTAAGTGGCATTCAAAACTAGACATCCGTAGCTTTCTAACGGTATAAAATTCACTTTCTGGTTCAAAATGAGTGAGCCGTAGTGAGTCAGCAAAGTTGCTGCCCTGTTCTGACAGCCTATCCAAGAGAATGGTAGAAGCTGCATTTTTTGGCTCTATTTTCTCTTACTTATGAATTGATTTTGAAAATAATTTGTTCTTATGAAATGTATCCTTTTGAATCTAGTTTTCAACGCCACCAACTATTCTTGATTCCAAGTTGTATGGAGTGAGATATAGTACAATTTGTAAACTGCAGCAGAGCTGGAAAACCCTACTTTTTGCTGGCCAACTGATTTGGTTGTTTGTTAGATGTTTTGCTTTGAAAATTTTGAGGTCAACCAACTATGAACTGCTTATGAAATGTTTTTAGACTTTGGTTTCACAAATGAACCAAATTGGAGTTGACTTCATTGGGCAAAATGTTTGAAAAAGGAAAAGAAAGCAAGAAGACAGATTTGTCTTGGAAATTTCCTAAACTTTGGTAATTTTGTTAACCACCTTCCTGTGCAATTTTTCACATGAAATTTAATAGGGGAGTAGTCCTAATATGAAAGTTTAATTGTACCAATTTTGGTGTCAATCTAAGACCATTTCGATATACAAATGATGTGCCAAAGTTGTCCTTCAAATCTGGAAAATTTACCAAACCGTCTTCATTTTTTGCCAACTTTGAGCTGCCATATCTTGACGCTCGAAACTCCGATTTTCATTATGTTTGTTGCATTTGAAACTTTGTTAGGAACTCATATTGTGTTAGGAATTTCAAAGGCTGGTTCACTTTCTGTGAATTTTTCCGAATTTCCAAATTTTGCCAAAAAACATGACTAAAACTGTCTTGCCTGTTCAGATCAGCCTCTTTGACCTGAAAAAGGATTGTCTTCCGATTTGAATCTTGGAAAAGTGTCTTCTAGGAACTTTTAGTACTTTGAAATAAGATGCCAATGGTATAAAATTTTTCATTTTTGGACCTACTGAGAGTAAGTTCTGATTTTCCTAAGTTGACGTGCAAAACTGAATTTTTCCGACTTGTTGGGAAATGAGTTTCTGGAAACTCTTCCCTATCCTTTGATATTGATTGACCGTTTTAAATTCAATTTCATGAAGAAAATCTGTTTTTCTTGTGTTATTAAACACCACTCTTGAACCTCAATTTTCGAGTAACTAAAGCTCTTTTCATGACCTTTTCTTAATATTGTTTAAGGGCACAATCTTCCTTGTTAGCAAGGAGTTTGTAGGCGATAGTATGTGATAGCCAATTATTATTTGCTCAGACGCTCAAGGGGACCTTCAAGAGGATCTCAAAGCGGACGCCTGAAAGCTTGTTTACGCACTACTCCTTTATTTTTATTGGTGAGTGTTCCTTATAGGTGTACGTGACTTGAACAGTTTTGCTACATGTTTACTTCATAGTTATTGTGTGCTTAAATGTTAAGTGCACCCTATAAATGCTTCTATGTAACTGTCCATCGTTTTAAGGCGAGCGTGTACTTTATCTCACTCGACCTACTAAAATGATAAATTTCTACTGTTAACCGTGAACTACTACCGTTTACCGATTTACTTGATTACTTGCGCATATTGTAAGCTCTAAGCTAAACTGGATCCTTCCCTTAGTTACTAACCTGCTCGAACCAGGACTGGGTTTGGTCGGGTAGGTTGGAACCCTGGGCCACCGTATCGGTATACTCGAGTATTACCACTGTAGAGATAAGGAGATGGCCAGACAAACCGAGGGAATTATTGGGGTTATAAGGTAAAGTGGACCGAAACAGTTCTACTGGAACACTATATCCTTTTTATGTGTGAATATTTCTGTAAAATGATAAATGTCTTATTTTAATGTGCCAATATAAAATCTTGAACCGTACATGTGTATTGCTTATTTTACTTGATTTATTAGAACTGCTTAGGTTTTGGAATCTCACTGGGCTATTTAACTCATTCCACGCTTTTGTCTTTCTTAACAAGGTTCAAGACCAAGAGTGCTCGTGTATAGTACTAGGTTATTTTCTTTTGAAAACTTTAAGTTGTATTGTAGCATATGACTGTAGTGCATATTCTTTTGGGTTGTATTTAAGCTTGAAGATTATCTAATTTTAAGTATGAAATGTTTTGGAGTACTTTAATTACATATTGAAGTATTTGAAGTATTTCTAGCTTTTGAATTATGGATTGTAGTGAGTCTTGGCGAGAGTTGGGCAGGCGTTCCACCGATACCCTTGGGTTCGCCCTTGGGAGAAGTGGGGGCGTCATATTTTCACTCCAAAACCATACTTGAATCATTGCCCTAGTATCTATTTGAATTTTCCTTGGTTCACATAAGTTTTGGATACTTGGACCATAATTCTTTTATCTTGGTTGTTCTTAGGGTTTGTTGGTGAACACGAGTATAACTCGAGGACAAACTTTTAACATTGCTGTGCGTGAACTGGTGAGTGTACCACCTACATGACTTATTGCTTATGTGAACCACTAGATGACTGAAATTTATGAATATATGACTATGGTTGGTTTACTCTGGGCTGGACAGGTATGTACTTTATCACACTCGGTCCCACTTGATTGTTTGACTGCCCTGTTATTTGCTTGAAGTATGTTAGTTGTGTTTGAATTAAATGTCGTTTGGAACTTACTATCCAATGACCACTCTGTGAACTTGGGTTCAAACCCCATTGGTTAGTTAATTGACTCGAGCCATCAAGGATTTGGTCGAGATAGATTGACAGGCCATGGGGAAATCTATCTCTGAATCTCTGAATACTGTTTATTCTGAAATTTGGTATACTCAAGTATTATCCCCCTATGTTTAGTGTTCGAACCCGGTAAGGGGTATGAATGGTGAATGGGGATTGATGTAAAGTGGAGGTCTACGTACTACATGATTGGTTCTTTAAACATTGATAGAGTGTCAATGGGCGTGGATCAAGCTACTGCGATTGGGAATTTAGCTCCTGAGAGCCATCTGTATTCTTTGCTCTGTTAATGATAGTACTTATTTATCTCTCAAATTGTTACTTATATGTGAGTTTGTTTCAGTTTTATTATTGACTGCATGTCCCTGTGGTATTTCATTGGGCGAAACCTCATCCTATTATCTTTGTTTTCCTTACAGGGGGAAATACTTGAGGTCATGATTTTGGAATGAGTTGTTCTAGTATTAGATTTAGGAATTTTTGGCATCTCTATAGTAGTGAACCTCCTATGTATTTATGTAAGTTTGAATATTTTGACTTGTGCTCTAAGTTTGAACTGCTAGTGACCCTAATGTAAATTGTACTGGGTTGTGAAATGTTTGAGGGTTATTATTTCCGTTTCTTGTGCTTAGACAATATAGAAAAGGTTAGCCAGTCCTACTGAGAATTGGATAGGCAGTCCGCCAATCCTTAGGATGCGTCCTAGGGAAAGGTAGGCCTATCACATAACATATGATTGAATTGGTGCACTTATCATGAAATTTTTTTATTAGACTAATTGAGATATATTTCACTTTCTTTTAGCTGGTAAATTATACTTGTGCATGCTTATAAATTTGGTCATGTACTTTATCATACTAGAAAGAATTGGACCCATGCCATGGATGAGTTAGATTTGTCGAGCTAGCATTGGGCCTAGTCGAGCGAACTAGCTACCTTGGCTCTTCTACCCACTTGCTTTATGGGATGTTCATAGGTATGGGAATATTTGATGTGTTTATTATAATATACTCAAGTGCTACCCTTGGTGTCGTGGCCACTTGAAGTTATGCTATGTATGATTGAGAGATAATTGCTAGTTGGAGATTTGTTCTGTGAACACTGGCTGGGACATGATATTCAAATGGTTTCCAGCTATACCAATCCTTATATATATATGTGCTTTATTTGATGTAGTTGAACACCTAGCAATCTGTGTTTTTTATTAATGCTTTTACCTAATTAATGCAAATTTTTCATTAAGCATAACCTGATTTGTTAATAAATGGACTTCACTAAGCCTAAGCTCATGGTATGTCAAAAATTTTGTCTTTCTTATACGTTTCTAAAGTTAGTGAGAAGGAAAACTGGTATATTAAAGACTTTTGTTTCGGTAGTAGCTTATACATATATGTACACTTAGGATGGTTATACTTCTGAAACCTAGATAGGCTGAACTGTGAGGACTCAAAAATTATTTTATATTTTTCTTATAATTTCCCTTATTTTTCAATAAGCTAATTTATATTTTCTTTTCGTTTAATTTACTAGCATAATTTCTTAAAGACTTTAACTATTGAATCAAGAGTTTTATCTTTTCTTCTTTAATTAAGTGCATGTTAAGTCTCGTAGTACACTAAGGTAGTGTAATCAATTATTGAGATGTGTAATAAATTTGATAGATAAGAACAGTATGATGTTAGAGGGATTATATGATTAGAAGTGTTAAGAGTGTATTAGAAGAACATAAACTGGCAATTAGAGGCTAAAAGAGACAAAGAGATAGGAATGGAACCATGAGACAACAAGTATCAACGCTTTAAGCTTCCTTTGACCAAGACATCTTCTAGTCTTTTTCATGCAATTTCACCAAAAATCCTCCAGTTTTCTCCTTCCTTTGGCCGAACCTATAGAGGAAAAAAAGAGAGAAACTACGTCCAAGTTCATCTTGATTTTGGCTTGATTTAGGAAGGAAATCAACAAGACACCTAAATCCAATCCGTGAAACGTAGTATCAAGGGAGCAAGGAAGCTTGTGGTGGAGGGATTTTGGAAAGAAAGCTTTAGTTTTGCATTTTCTCCTTGGGATTTGAAGGTATCATGCTAAGAAACTTCCCTTTTCTCTCTTATCTTGCATTTTAATGGATGTATGACTTGAATATGGAAGTTTTGTGAAAGATTTCATGGGTTTGTGAAGTTGGTGGAATTTTTCAACTTTGATTTATATTTTTCCAGCCTTGAGATGAGAATTTCTAGTCTTGATATGGACTTGTGAGTTTTGATACAAAAATTTCTAGCTTGGATATGCACTTCTAGCTTCATTATACGATTTTTCTAGTTCTAGTGGTCAATTTCCAACTTTGCTATGTTAATTTTCGGCTTTGGGATGCCATTTTTAGCTTTGTATGCCCTTTTTAGTCTTGACATGGGAATTTCCAACTTTAATATGAACTTTTAGCTTCGATATAGAATTTTTCAGCTTTACTTTGTAATTTCCAGCTTAGGGTTCAAAATTTCCAGCCTTGGTATAGTTGTTTATAAACCATGTTATGTTAAAATTTGGTTAGCCTTGATTCTTCAATTTCCAACTTCAATTTCTTGGGGAAAAAGAGATAAAAAGAGCTGTAAATCCTTCCTTTTTTCATGCCTTTTAAAACTTTAAGGATGTAAGTTGAGTTTGGGCAGAAAAGAGTGAGTTTTGGCGAAGAAAATCAATTTTCTTGTTGGAAATTTTGCTTAGCTGATGATAGCTTTATTGTGGTAGTTGATGATAGATTTTGTGAAGTTTTTGGTGAAATGCTTGGCTGAAATAAGTACGCACTAGAAACAGATTTTGCTAATTGCTTCATTTTATGTTGGATATGTTATATGTTGTGTATTTGGTATTTTCAAATAAGTTAAAGCTTGAAATTTCGGGTGACAGTCACCTCTGGACAGTTTTAGTAAAATGATCATAATTTAGTGTAAAAAATTGCATTTGAGTGCCGTCAATTGCATTTGAAACTAGACTCATAATGCTTCCAATGGTATAAAATTTAGGGTTTCATTCAATTTCTATAAAGACCAGCAAATCTGCAAAGTTTCTTGAAAATCATGACTATTCTGTTTCTACACTTGTGATAGCAGTGATTTACAACCTAAAATTTGATTAATCTATGAGCTGAATTTCATGAAAATGTCTTCTAAAGCCTATTAATGCTTCGAGTCTATTTTCTAACGGTGTAATTGTTATGATTTTTTGACTTACGGAACTCAAGTTATACATTTTCAAAAAATGTCACCAAAGCCAGAAATTTGTTCAAAGTTGGTTGAGAGAGAAAGAGAGAGCAATTGTGTTTATCTTTTCTCTTGGTTTTGTATGGTGAAATCATCTTGTTAATACCCTAAATACTTGAATATACCATAATCCTAGCATGAGAGCGAAAAAATTGATAGGTTTTGGGAGGTAGCAACCTTACTTTTTCTTGTTTCAAGTCTTGAATTTCTGACTTAACGACCAAACTATTTTGGACATTTTTAATCTCAAATTCATGGATGCAAGGGAGATATTTTCGTACCATCTTTTACTTGAATCATTGACCTAACATATACATAAACTTTTCCGTTGAATTGAACTGGAAACTATGTGATTTGGGGTGAGTTTGCTTAGTTGATTTGGAAGTAATTTCCTTAAAATGTTGTGGTTTGGAATAGTGTGGCATCTTTAATATTATACTTGAGTATGGCTAGGTGAGAAGATAGTCATTAATCTAATTACTTGAACTAACTTTGAATCTCGATATTCTTGTCCCGTTTTCTTCACAAGTCTTGCCTATAAGCGGCATGTTCTTGCACGGTATCATACTTGCCACATTGACCAATCATGCATGAAGTTTCTCTCCTGGATTTGAACAAGAAAATTGTGCACTTTTGAAAGCTATATGGGGAATAAACCTGTAAATTACTTTATTGGCTAAGTGAAGCTTCGAATTCATAGTTTGCATTGATATTGGCATGAAATGGCTAGACTCTTGATAGCTTATATGACCACAGGATTCGAGAGTGACCAAGAGAAAGAACCATAGTTTGAAGTAAAAAGATTGTAATCAATTAGTGAGTGTTCCATGCTACTTGTTGCTTGAACTGCAAATGAATAGGCAAGTGTGTACTTTATCGCACTCGACTTAACTTAATTGAGTTTTTGATATCCTATTTACAAGTGAACTGATATACATGTGCATGACTTAAAAGTCGATTGGTGATGTTATCTCATCGACTATACTGACTACTTGGGATCCCAAACTCTACTGGTTAGTCAGTCGAATCGAGCCAGCAAGAGTTTGGTCGGGAAGATTAACGAATCATGAGTATTATTTACTGTTATTCCATTGAATTGAATCCACTAAATTTGGTATACTCGAATATTACTACCACTGTTACTGTTTGGCGTTCGAACCCAGTAGGAGGTTGAATGGTGAACAGAGATTGGAGTAAAGCGGTGTTCTACAGACATTATTACTGTATTTCAAACATTAACGGAGTGTCAATAGAGTCAAAAAATGCTACTACTAGACTGCCTACAAGTGAAAAACGGTACGGATCTAAGGGCTATGCCTAGAATCTGGCAAGAGCCACCATATCAGTTGTATCAACATTTAAATTCTGGGTGCTCTGTCTAGAATCCGGCACTAGCTATCGAATCAGTTGTATCAATGTTTGAATCCTGGGTACTTTGGCTAGAACTTCGCGGGAGCCACCATATCAATACCGTATCCTTTTCTTGCTGGTGTTAAATTTTTTATTCGAATATGTGAACTGTTAATGATTTCACTTATTATTTCTTACTTTCTTTACTTTAAGATTTTTAGATATGTGATTGATGTCGTGCCAATTTGACTGCATGTGTTCTTGGAACCTCACTACGCAATAACTCACCCCATTAGTTTGATTTCCTTACAGGGAAAGGGCATGTGATCGGGGGAAGGTTGAGATTTTGTCTAGAACCCCTTGACTTTGTAATAGTGCTAGTACTCTTTTAGAGTTAGTAACTCAGATTGAGTTTGAATCTTTTGTTACATTTTGGTCTGAATAGATATTCGCAATAAACGAATATACATATATTAAGTTTGAAAGTTACTACTCCTCTTGCTTTTGAAATTATGACTCGTGATTCTAATAGTGGTGAGTGAATCTTGGAGAGAATTTGGCAGGCAGTCCGCCAAACCCTTGGGTATGCCCTAAGGGGAGGTGGGGTCGTCACAGGTAGTATCAGAGCCGTCTCGCGTGGTCTCTGTGCGGAGTGAGTTTGGGTCAAGTGGTATTATGGTTCCAATTATGTGAATGAATGTAAAGGACTAAGTACTCTTTTTGAGCGTAAGTTGTGAATCATAAATGTTATAGGTATAAAAACTTTATCATGATACTTGAGAAAGATAGGTATGTATGTTAGGTAGGAAACTTAAATGTAGGTGATTTACTCTTGGCACTGGCCGGCTCGAGTTGTGAATTATCTTATTTCGAATTCTTGTACCGAGTACTAAAGAGTTGAGAGCATTAGGACGAGAGTCGATATCTCGATTGAATTTGAGGTAAATGTTGATGGCATAAGTCAAGACGTGGAAGATTCTACTATTTGACCTAGGAATTGAACCGATCGAAGAAAGTGAATCAATAAGTGCTATCATGAATTAGTCTCGTAAATGTCTGACTAGGGTTTCTATAGATAGAAGTTAAATTTGAAATTTGATGGTTGTCGTAAATGTTTAAGGTGTTAGCACTGTAGACCTGTTTAATTGCTCCAATAATTGTGTGGCCTTGTTCTATATTTACTTGCTTTTGATGCAACCTAATTACAATTACCTATGTATTTCTCTTATGATAGGTTTTGACCCTAGATTGACTACCCTTGCCTATCTGCTTACTTGATTCCTATTCCTCTGAAATTGAGAGTTTTGGATTAGGTATGGAAGTTTTGGGGAAAAATAGTTTGGATTTCTCACCTATCTCCTTTAAAAATAGCCAAGATGAGTTTCTATGGATGACTTGGAAGCAACAAATGTAAGAGGCATCTGGTTAGAATTGTGATTTGTGATTAGCTTCACCTTTAGATACTTTGATTTGCTTGACAGGCTCTCATTTGAGTTTAAGTGAATCGGTGATATGAAAAATTTGGAAGGTGGACATGAGGAAATAGAGATTCGTCGAATGGAGGTAGAGTGCCCAAAAGCAATGAGTTGCACACTGGGAAGGACGATGAAAATAAGAATATACGGAGAAAACTGAGTGACTGGACAAGAACATGGAATTGAAAAAGAAATACGAAGGGATACCAGAGGAGGTGTAAAATAAGTTTGAATTGGTGCATTCCACTATTTAAGTTGCATCTCATGACATTCCTAGCACTCAACTTAAAAAAAAAGGTGAAGGAAGCTCATGCGATACTAAAGGAAAACGTAAAGAGACTAGTGAAAAAGGAATTTGCTATGAAGAATAGAGGGAGGAAGAAAAGAAAGAATGGACACATTAAGAATTAGTAATGTTTTGCCTGAAATAGTTGTATCTGTGGGAAAATATGCAGTGAACGTCTTACGTAGTAAGTTGTGTCTTTTGAAGGAAGTGCGATTAGAGAGGGTAGTACGTATCTAGTGATTTAATTGTAGACATGAGAGGAGATGTACTTTAGAGACTATTTGTCAATGCATGGTGTATGATTTCACGATTTAGCAAGAGTAGTAACCAAGTTTTGTAGTTACGGTTTCTCCTTTTCATTGAGTTCTTAAGTTTATATCACCTTGCACAATTTGACGCCTTCGTTGAACTTCCTTAGTATATCAGTTTGGCCATTACGTTGATAAGATTTTCCCTCTAACCAAGTTTGTGGTAGGACTATGAGTGAGAAAATGTCACTTGAAAATTGGAGGAAAATCCTACAGCATCAAGTTTTGTGTGAGCAAATGTTAGAATTTCGTTCTCGAAAATTATTTTAAGGGGGAATTTCGAGAACGAAATTTTTTTAAGGGGAAGAGAGTGTGATGATTCGAAAATTATTTTATATTTTCTTATAATTTTTCTTATTTTTGAATAAGCTAATTTATATTTTTTTTGTTTAATTTACTTGCCTTAATTTTTTAAATACTTTAACGATTGAATCAAGAGTTTTATCTTTTCTTTTTAATTAGGTGCATGTTAAGTCTCGTAGTGTATTATGGTAGTATGATCAATTATTAAGGTATGTAATAAATTTGGGGGATAAGAACAGTATGGTGTTAGAGGGATTATATGATTAGAAGTGTTAAGAGTGTATTAGAGGAACATAAACTAGCAATTAGAGGCTAAGAGAGACAAAGAGATAGGAATGGAACCATGAGACGACAAGTATCAATGCTTGAAGCTTCCTTTGACCAAGACTTCTTCTAGTCTTTATCTTGCAATTTCACCAAAAATCCTCTAGTTTTCTCCTTCCTTTGGCCGAACCTATAGAGGAAAAAAAAGAGAGAAATTACTCTCAAGTTCATCTTGATTTTGGCTTGATTTAGTAAGGAAATCAACAAGACACCTAAATCCAATCCATGAAACGTAGTATCAAGGGAGCAAGGAAGCTTGTGGTGGAGGGATTTTGGAAAGAAAGCTTTAGTTTTGCATTTTCTCCTTGGGTTTTGAAGGTCTCATGCTAAGAAACTTCCCTTCTCTCTCTTATCTTGTATTTTAATGGATATATGACTTGAATATGGAAGTTTTGTGGAAACTTTCATGGGTTTGTGAAGTTGGTGGAATTTTTCAACTTTGATTTATATTTTTCCAGCCTTGAGATGAGAATTTCTAGTCTTGATATGGACTTGTGAGTTTTGATAAGAAAATTTCTAGCTTGGATATGCACTTCTAGCTTCGTTATACGATTTTTCTAGTTCTAGTGGTCAATTTCCAACTTTGCTATGTTAATTTTCGGCTTTGGGATGCCATTTTTAGCTTTGTATGCCCTTTTTAGTCTTGATATGGGAATTTCCAACTTTAATATGAACTTTTAGCTTCGATATAGAATTTTGCAGCTTTACTTTGCAATTTCTAGCTTAGGGTTCAAAATTTCCAGCCTTGGTATAGTTGTTTATAAACCATGTATATGTTAAAATTTGGTTAGCCTTGATTCTTCAATTTCCAACTTCAATTTCTTGAGGAATAGAGGTAAAAAGAGATGTAAATCCTTCCTTCTTCCATGCCTTTTTAAGTTTTAAGGATGTAAATTGAGTTTGGGCAGAAAAGAATGAGTTTTGGTGAAGAAAAGTTTCAATTTTCTTACTGGAAATTTTGCTTAGCTAATGACAGCTTTATTGTGGTAGTTGATGACAGATTTTGTGAAGTTTTTGGTGAAATGCTTGGCTGAAATAAGTATGCACCAGAAACAGATTTTGCTAATTGCTTCATTTTATGTTGGATACGTTATATGTTGTGTATTTGGCATTTTCAAATAAATTAAAACTTGGAACTTCGGGTGACAGTCACCTTTGGGTAGTTTTAGTAAAGTGATCATAATTTAGTGTAGAAAAATCGCATTTGAATGTCGTCAATTGCGTTTGAAACAAGACTCATAGTGCTTCCAATGGTATAAAATTTAGGGTTTGGTTCAATTTCTATAAAGACCAGAAAATCTGTAAAATTTCTTGAAAATCATGACTATTCTGTTTCTGCACTTGTGATGCAGTGATTTATAACCTGAAATTTCACTAATATATGAGTTGAATTTCATGAAGACATCTTCTAAAGCCTATTAATGTTTCAAATTTATTTTGTAACGGTGTAATTTTTGTGATTTTTTGACTTACGGAACTCAAGTTATACTTTTTCAAAGAATATCACCAAAGCTGAAAATTTGTTCAAAGCTGGTTGAGAGAGAGAGAGCAATTGTGTTTAGCTTTTCTCTTGGTTTTGTATGGTGAAATCATCTTGTTAATACTCTAAATACTTGATTATACCATAATCCTAGCATGAGAGCGAAAAAAATGATAGGTTTTGGGAGGTAGCAACCTCACTTTTTCTTGTTTCAAGTGTTGAATTTCCGGTCTAACGACCAAACTATTTTGGACAGTTTTAAGTTCAAATTCGTGGATGAAAAGGAGATATTTTCACACCATCTTTTACTTGAATCATTGACCTAACATATACATGAATTTTTCTCTTGAATTGTGACGAGTGTGGCGTATACATATAACAATTAGCTCATTCACAATCAAGTTTTATATTTATAAAATCTTAAATACCCCACACACGATTTTTTGCAAATATACGAGTCGTTTATTGAGCATAGGGGTATTAGGTGTCAATCTCATAGGGAAGATTGTCAATTACCTATGATTTTCAAATTTCTCTATTATTTAGACTATTACAAGTACTAGGAATTAAATAAAGTAACAAAAATACAATAGAAAACTCTTAAATATATGGAATTCCTTACTACTCTTGCAAATGAAGTTACCGGTGAAATGAATGCTATTAT
This sequence comes from Coffea arabica, assembly GCF_036785885.1. Lineage (NCBI taxonomy): Eukaryota > Viridiplantae > Streptophyta > Magnoliopsida > Gentianales > Rubiaceae > Coffea > Coffea arabica. Next base: position 4,850,918 of record NC_092318.1, on the reverse strand, counting down.
CGTGGTTAGTTATGGCGTAATTTTCTAATATATATGAAACATACTTTCGTAATGAATCAACTATACTTATAGTTAAGCCATACCTACTTTCATGGTTATAAAATTAACTACAAGTTCATTCCTTCTATGAAATTACATAAAACAAATCACTAGGTGCACCTCTACTCTTGTGAGTGTACTCCCTAGGTTTATCATTTTTTTGAACTAGTGTTAAATTCCAATTCTCATTACAAATTTAGCACCTTTAGAAAACCACAACTAATGGCCAATTAATCATGATTAGATAAACAAAAGTGATAAATAACTTATTCAAAATAATATCATCAAATAACCAAATAAACATCACTAACAAGATATAAAAAGTTCATCCATAACTCTAGGCATAAACTTTAACTAAACATAAAGAACAAAATCCAAACTTGTATTGTAGTTAAACATGAACTTAAATACAAAAGAGAAAGCGATAAAACAAATGTCACCCTTGTCACATGAGCTCTAACTCTCCATCTTTGCTCTTCAAATCTTCATCCAAATCTAGCTACAAATACAAAAATGATAACCTACTCTAATTATACTATACTTATGAACTAAGAAAACTAGTGAAAACTACATTTTTGTGGAGTTTCTCTAGCCTTCCAAAGTTGTCAAAATGGTCTCCAAAGGCTGCTATTTATAGAGGATTCAAACTCAAGGCAAGTTGTTTCTTGGTTGGCAAAGTTGGCTTTTGAACTCACCAAGAGTTGTTCTACAACTTTCCACACTCTTATTGGTCAGATATAGCTGAAATTTTGAGTTGTAGATGAGGTGGAAAGGTTGTGTGAATGAAGAACAAGTTGTAGAGCAAGTTCTAGCTGAAAATGATGAATACGTGACTTGAAAACGCAACCTTAGGTCGCGTATTGTCTACCCATGTATTGATTCTGCAGGTTTACACTTTCTGGGCAGAATTCATCCTATATTTGTTTTTGGTCCAACTTCAACTAATAGTTTCTCAATGATGGAGGCTGACCTAACTCTTGTGTAAAACATAAACATTGTAGCCCTTTGCGTTAGCTTTCCAATGCATTAAGAATCATCCAATTTGGAGCTCTGTGGACTACAAAATTACCAACATACCCTCAACTGGTCAGAGCTCTATTTCAGCTTTTGATAACAGAGTTGTGCTTTTGTATTTTGACTTTTTGACTAAAAAAATGATTGAACTGGACTTCTATGTCTTCATACCAAATGTAGATATATCTCTTAGCTTCAAAATGATGTAAGCATCACCTCAATCTGATGTGTGTAACCCAAGATATAGCTGAAATACCACAAGGTGTTAAAGCTGGAAAACTTACATTTCATCCTTTGATTATTTTGCACTTTATGTCTTCTTTTTATCACTTCAAACCATCATCAATCATCCAATTATCTTCTCAATTCATGCCATTTGATGATTGAATCATTAAACCTACAAAAATATAAAGTTTTCACCATAAAAATCCATAAAAATGCAATTTTCATACGTTAAACCACAAAATGCATATTTTCACTAAAAACTTAGTTTATTAGCTATAAAAGTAATTAAAAAACACCAAAAATAATTAATAAAATACACTAAAAACATGTAAAATATGCACTTATCAAATTGAACTGGAAACTATATGATTTGGGGTGAGTTTACTTAGTTGACTTGGAAGTAATTTCCTTAAAATGTTGTGGTTTGGAATAGTGTGGCATCTTTAAGACTGTACTTGAGCATGGCTAGGTGAGAAGTTAGTCATTAATCTAATTACTTGAACTAACTTTGAACCTCAAGATTCTTATCCCGTTTTCTTTACAATTCTTGCCTATAAGCGACATGTTCCTGCATCGTATCATGCTTGCCACATTGACCAATCATGCATAAGTTTTCTCCCCTGGATTTGAACAAGAAAACTGTGCACTTTTGAACGCTATATAGGGATTAAACCTGTAAATTGCTTTATTGGCTAAGTGAAGCTTCGAAATTCATAGTTTGCATTGATATTGGCATGAAATGGCTAGACTCTTGATAGCTTATATGACCACAGGATTCGAGAGTGACCAAGAGAAAGAACCATGGTTTGAAGTAAAAAGATTGTGATCAATTAGTGATTGTTCCAACTGCATGTTCCATGCTACTTGTTGCTCAAATCTGACTTGTTGCTTGAACTGCAAATAAATAGGCGAGTGTGTACTTTATCGCACTCAACCTAATTTAACTGAGCTTTTGATATCCTATTTACAAGTGAACTGTTTGCAAGTGAATTATATACATGTACATGACTTGAAGGTCGGTTGGAGATGTTATCTTATCAACTATACTGACTGCTTGGGATCCCAAACCCTCCTGGCTAGTTAGTCGAATCGAACCAACAAGGGGTTGGTCAAGGAGATTGACGAACCATGTATGAGGACCTGAAAATTTTCTCATTTTTATCTTATATTACTGGCTTATTTAATTATTTAGTTACTCATTTTCTCCGGATAATTTATTTCAACTATTTTAAATTCATTTTTTATGGAACCATGTCTTATTTATATTTTTAAAACGTCTCGTTAACAAATTTAAATTTTTTGAAGACTCATTTATTATGGAATAACAAATACACATTTTCGAGATGATAGTCGATCTAAGAGTGCAATGATTTTTGGAGAATGAAGGATGATCAATAGTGGACTAAGACGAGTTAATTAAGAGATTAGATGTGATTAAGTTAAATAAAGCTTTTATTGCGCGCACATCGATAGTTTCTCAAAAGTCATATCGCGTAACAAATTGGAGACTTAAGAAATTAATATTTGTGAGGACTCATATTTTATTTCTAAAATAGTCATTTTTATAATTAATTACCCTAGAGATAGTTAATTATATCATCGTTACATGAATTCCTTTTAAAGTTTGCCTTATCGCGCGCGAATTGAAATTTCACGTATATCGAGCTGAAATGGTTAATTGGAGATTTAAGAAATTTATTCTAGACTATTAAGAGCGAATAATTATAATGTTAAAGGAAGTACATTAGAGGTTTAGTGCACAAGTGAAACGAACCGAGAGAAAACGGACACGAAACGCGCGCGCGGAAAGCACTATTCAAAGTTGACTTTTGCTCCACTTTTAACTACAAAACACCAAAGCTTCCAAGGGAAGCTTCATTCATCAAATTTTTCTCTCTCTCTCCTCACTCAAGGCTGGCCGAAATTCCTTAGGGAAGAAGAAGAGCAAGAGCTCTTTCTATTTCACTCCATTCTTGCACCATTTCACTCCAAAATCATCACACAAACTCACAACAACTTGGAGATTCACTTGGACTAGGAAGGAAGCATCTTTCTTACGCTTTTTCTTGGGTCTTAGAGGTGCAAAATTTCTGATTTTTCACCAAGGAGTAGAAGGTAATCACCCGGTCCCTTAATCTTAGTTCTAGTTGGTTAAATTTTGCTACGAAGCTTGTAGCTTCATGTGGGTGTTGTTATTTGGATGAAAATGATTGGAGTGGCCTCTATGAAATCCCACAATAGATATATTGGACTGATATGGTGATTATAAGTGTGGTTTGTGTTAATTAAGTGGTAAACAAGGTGAGATTAGTTGAAAATTGAAAGGAAAGTTGAGGAAAATTTTGGTTGGTTGCTAACCAATTCTGCCCTGTTTTTGCCGAACCTTTGATTCGAATTTTTGGTGATCAAATGACCTTGAATCTGATGTAGATATGTTGTGTAGGATGTGTGGAAATTTTTCACCAAAAATCACTTGATGTGGTTGAGAAAAAGTTGAGTTTTGGGCAAGAACAAAACTAGAAAATCGTATAACAGGGGGCCTCTGGCAGTAAACTTTGAACAATCATAACTCTCTGCTCAAAGGTCGAAATCAAGTACCGTTTACGGCATTTGAAACTAGACATCCGTAGTTTTATAATGGTGTATCATGCACCTAATTCTGACTGAGTCACCGGCAGTGACTGATCAAAGTTAGCTGCCCTGCATGATTGTTCAACCGAGGAAATTGTAGAAGCTGCAATTTGTGGCTCCATTTTCTCTTACTTGCAAAATGAATTTCAAAATGACTTCTTCTGATGAAGTGTAGCCTGTTAATTGTAGTTTTCAATGCCACCAACCATGTCCAATTTCAAGTTAAATTGAGTGAGATGTGGTCAAATTACCGAACTGCACCAGTGATAGAAAACCCTAATTTTTACTAGTCGAATGGCCTAGCTTGAATTGGGACTTGTTATTTTGAAAATTTTGGTGTTAATCACTTATCAAATGTATATTGGATGTTTCTCAGATGTTTGTTTCATAAATGAGACAGATTTGAGTCGTTTTCATTGGGCAAAATATTTGAAAAGGAAGAAGAAAGCAAAAGACAGATTGGTCCTAGGATTTTCTTGAACTTTGGTAGTTTTGTACACTACCTTCCCGTGTAAATTTTCAAATGAAATTTGGTAGAGGAGTAGTCCTCATATGGAGGTTGAATTTTCCAATTTTGGTATCATTCTAAGACTGTTTTGATGTACAAATAAGATCTCAAAGTTACCTTTCAAATCTGGAAAATGGACCGAGCAGTCCTTGTTTTTAACCAACTTTGAGCTGCTATGTCTTGATGCTAGAAACTCCAATTTTAGTTCCACTTATTGTGTTTTAAACCTTGATTGAAATTCTAACTGAGGTACAAATTTCAGAGGTTAGTTCACTTTCTGTGAATTTTTTCGAATTTCCAAAGTTTACCGAAAACTAAGACAGAAACTGCCTTGGGAGTCCAAGTCAGCCCCTTTAAGCCAAAAATTGAGTGTCTTCCATTTAGAATCTTAGGAAAGTGTCTTCTAGGAACTTTTACTTTGGAATTAGTTTCCAACGGTACCAAGTTTTCCAATTTTGGACCTACAGAGTGTAAGATATGATTTTTCAAAGATTGCTCCTTAAAACTGAAATTTTCAAACTTGATGGGAATTGAGTTTTTGGAGAGTCTTCCCTATCCTTCAATACTAATTGACCATTTTGGACTTGCCTTCATGAATGAAATCAGTTTTTCCTTGCGTTATTAAACACCACTTTTGAATCTTGAATTTGAGCAAGTAAAGCCCTATTTCATGATATTTTCTTAGATTGTACAAGTGTACAATCTCTCTTGTTAATAAGGGATTTACAAGTGATAGTGAGTGATGGTCAATTATTGTTTGTTCAGACACTCAAGGGGACCTTCAAGAGGATCTCACAGGAGACGCCTAGACAACTGATTGTGCTTTACTTCCTTATATTACTTGATGAGTGTCAAGTGTATGTGAACTTGTTACATGCTTAATTGTTTTTAGTGATTGAGTATTTTGAAAATGCCGACTCGAGTGTGTACTTTATCGCACTCTTCTCATTTAAGTGAAGTATATTTGAATTACTTGAAGTGAATATTTAAGTGAAGTGTTTCAATGATTAATTATGCTATTTTTGCATAAGTCGATTGGAGTGAATCTCCTCGACTCATTGGCCGACCTTGGACTCTAGCCGGCATGGGCTTGGTCGGGAACCTTGATGAGCCATGAGAAAAACATAAGTTTGATCTATTGAGAGATCTCGCTTGGCATACTCAAGTAGTATCACCTTATACAAAAGAAGAGCGGGCCCGGTACTGGGGTATGTAATGGTGAACGGGGAATGGATAAGTGAAGTTTCTACGGACTAAATACCGACCCGGTTGACGGAGTGTCATCGCGGGGAGGTAATTGATCGAGCATTGGCAAAGCAAGTGAAACTTAACTCTTGAGAGCTCTTATATTCTTGAATTGTTTCTGTTTACTTTTCTCGCCCGAATTGTTATTTACTTGAATATTACGGTTTTATTTGTTAAATGGGATTGTTACTTGGACTACGTGCTTGCATGTGTGTTCTTGGCCTCAGAGCAATCGCTCACCCTGTAAATTTGTCTTCCTTAACAGGAGCGAATTTGGAAAGGATTATGAAAAAACCTATTTGATAGCTCTTTTGACTAGAATTTTGGATGTACTTGTTTAGACATCTTTTGGGACAGTTGTATATTTTGGGAAATCGATGTATTTCGAACTCGTGGTGTAAGATTGGATATTTATGTATGGAAGTGACTCCACTTTTTTAATTCGTCTTGTCTCATTAGTTACTATTGTATTAAGCTTAAACGGGAATTGTCTTGAGTGCTGGTGAGAGTGGGGCAGGCGTTCCGCAGATACCCTTGGGTTCGCCCTTGGGAGAAGTGGGGACGTCACACCATGGGTATTGTTTACTGTTATTCCGCTGAATTGGATCCACTGAATTTGATATACTCGAGTATTACCACCACTGTTACTGTTTGGTGTTCGGACCCGATAGCAGGTTGAACGGTGGACGGAGATTGGAGTAAAGTGGTGATCTATATATATTATTACTGTATTTCAAACGTTGATGAAGTGTCAACAGACTCGAAAAACGCTACTGTTGGACTGGCTGCAAGTGAAAAAATGTATGGGTCTAAGGGCTACGCCTGAAATTTGATAGAAGCCACCATATCAGTTGTATCAACGTTTGAATCCTGGGTTCTCTGTCTAGAATCTGGCAGGAGCTACCAAATCAGTTGTATCAACGTTTGAATCTTGGGTGCTTTGCCTAGATCCTGGCGAGAGCCACCGTATCGGTATTGTATCTTTTTTTGTTGGTGTTAAATTTTTTATTCGAATATGTGAACTGCTAATGATTTCACTTATTATTTCTTATTTTCTTCACTTTAAGATTTTTAGATATGTGGTTGATGTCGTGCCCATTTGACTGCATGTGTTCTTGGAATCTCATTGGGCAATAGCTCACCTCATTAATTTGATTTTCTTACAGGGACGAGAGAAAGGGCATGTGATTCGGAGAAGGTTAAGATTTTGTCTAGAACCCCTTGACTTTGTAATAGTGCTAGTGCTCTTCTAAAGTTAGTAACTCAGTTGAACTTGAATCTTTTGTAACATTTTGGGTCTGTATAGATATTCGCAGTAAACAAATGTACATATATTAAGTTTGAAAATTACTACTCCTCTTGCTTTTGAAGTTATGACTCATGATTCTAATAGTGGTGAATGAGTTCTGACGAAAGTTGGGCAGACAGTCCGCCAAACCTTTGGGTACGCCCTAGGGGGAGGTGGGATCGTCACATGAACTCTGTATATACTTGTGATAATGTATGAAAATTTTATGTTAGGTTGCGCTAGTTATTTTAGCTAATTTTTTTCTTGTAGTTGGACCAAACAAGAGTTAGACAGGCATTTCATTGGGGTTTCGAGATGGGCACCCCATTGGGGTTTGGATATGGAATCTAGTTGCATCATCATAGAAGTTAAACTTTTGATAAACAAAACTTCTAAACATCGATGTGGATATAACTGGTGATCTTAACAATAGGAAGTCCACATCTGGATATTTGATAATTTTTACAAGAATAACAGTATCATGACAAAGTAAGTTATAGAAGTGTATCGCCTTTTTTAGTACGGAGGCATAATATATCGCAGCCACTAAAGCATGCAAGGAGACTCTTTGATTGCAAAAATTTCTTCAAGAGTTGGGTATGAAGCTAGAGAAATATAGCATTTATTGTAATAGTCAGAGTGCCATTCATTTGTGTAAGAATTCTACATTTCCCTCTCGATCCAAGAATATTGATGTGAGATATCATTGGATTTAGAATGTGTTGGATTCCAAGTGGTTCACACTAATGATAATGATGCTGACATGTTGATTAAGACATTATCTAGGGAGAAACTATTGTTTTGCAAACAAGAAGCAGATTTGGTGGAGCTTCCAAATGAACTAGAGGGGGAGATTCTTGGGCTTGTGGTCCAACCCATTTGGTGGGCCAAACCACAACTTAAGCCCATTAGATTTCCAAGTCAATTTTTGACTTAGATTATGTCATGTACTAGTCAACTTGACTAGTACAAGTGGCTGTAGGTTTTCATTTTTAAAACGAGAAGAAAAGCTTCAGCCGCTTTTGAGAGAGAAACAAAGAGAGAGAAATTTGAGGAGAGAAACAAGAGAGAGAAACAACTTCAAGATCTTGATTGAAGAGTGATTCGAAATCTAATTGAAACGAAATTTTACCCACGCGATCTTCTTATCAAATTCTACCCATTTACTAGTTTAGATTTTGAATTTCCTCTTCATTTGATGATACCTTTCCAAATCCACTTTTTTGACAGTTATAATTTTTGGAGGTGATTTTGTAGCAATTTTTCTTAGTTGATTTTGGTGATATTGTTGTCATCCTATATTTCGGGTAGACCTATGTATTTCCATTATTGTGATAGTGGAGTTTTTGATTGGATTAGGTCCCGTGATTTTTCTCAATTTCGATTTTTCAAGTTAAAAATCTTGATATCCTGTGCCATTTATTTTTCTGTATTTTATTATTACTATTGGCATTGTTGTTTGGTGGTTTGATTTATTCATATTTTAACTAGTATTTTGGAAAAACAATAACTTGTCCTGAGTTAACTATGATATCGTTTGCTTATACCAGTACCCTTTTCCCAACACATTGGTCTATCTCAAGTTATCATACTGAATATGTTGACCTTCAAGATAGAGTATTTAAGGTGGTTCAGGAAACATTATGTTGATACTTTTTCTTTGAATCCTTTGTATTTTTTAATTGTTAAGTTTGCTAATAATGATTATTACTTGGATGGAGGTGTTATAAATTCCACATGTCTTACTTTTACATGGGTGAGAAAGAAAAGAAAGTAATAATTGTGCTATCAGTTCAGGAGAAAATCATTTCTTTTAACATCAACAATATGTTTGTTAAGGAGCTTGATACAGTAGAGGAAGAGAAGTATTTTTAGAATGAAACCTTCCACCACATTGAGACACTAGCTGATATTTAATTGTTCAATATCATTGAGGTAAGCATTTTGATTTACATGGTATTTTTTTTGTCTTAATCTCCGAAATCAAGAGTGTATATATGAATAGCGGAGAAGCTTACATATTTCCATTTTAAATACTTTATTGATGGTTCTTGGTTAAAAAACCCCTTAAAAGATGATTTGAACATTATTATGTGGAAAAAATAATAAGAATCATCAATTGAGTCATTGCTTTATCATTAGGTCTAAAACCTTCACCAACTTTGGCTAATTTGGACCTTGTTATGAGTGTAAATCAGAGTTAAATGAAAATATAAACTCAATCTTTATCAATTTCTTATTCAATAATTGCTAAATGTAAATTAAAAATAACAAAAGCAAATCTTGCTACATATTAGATTTTTTTTTTATAAAAATTGTGTTTTCCTCAATGTTACTTTTGATTATTGGTTGAAAATTTAGTTGCATATTCAAAAGTAATTTGGAGACAATATGCAAATCCCATAACAGATTAATACATTCTTTATGAAAAGTTTCTTCACTCCAAGCTAGAATAAAAATTATGGTTTATCATTATCCAAATCTTAAATTTAATAAATCCTCATAAAAAATATAACTTGTTTTGTACAAATACTGCTATCAAGATTCAACTTGCATTGGGTACAAGAAGGACCACTTGAATGTTTAGAAAATTAGCTTTCTTTTAATTGTTTAGAAAATTAGTTTTGTCCTTTCATTATAAGAAGGAACACTCAAATAGGTTCTACTTTTGTGTCCTTTTGTGATTAGTTTATGAAAGCAATCTTACTCAAATTTAGTAAAATTATTTCTTTTAAAAATTGAAGACTTTAAACATGTAGGATAAAACTCTTTCTTAGGGCTGATGTCTTTTATCTTATATATAAAAACAATTTATATCTTCTATTAGAAAGAAAACATAAAAGGAAACACGTGCATGAGTATCAAAAACTATTTACTTTTGAAAGAGAGAACATCTACAAGTGACGTGCATTAAACGTGCATCTAAGAATGTTTGAAACTATTGGACTTATAATAGATTTAGCATTATACTCCGTATCATGGATTCTATTGCAATATTCTACTTCATATTCATTGTTTTATCTTTGAGTACACACCAATTAAATGTAAATATAAAACTTTTGGTCAATTAGCAAAACAAACAAAAATGACCGACAAACCAAAGTATTGCACATTCATAAACTATGTATTTATGGTACCTTATCATATCTTATTTTTGTAATATAAATAGTAAAAGGTATATAAAGATGCCTAATATCACTAGCTCTTGACAACAACAGAATAATCATAACTTAACCAATGTAAACCAAATTTTAATTTGGGCATTAATTTTATTTATGTTCTAATAATTATTTATTTAATTTCACTCTAAAAGTTCTTGTTAAGGTTCCTATTAGACTATATTTTTATGAAGGTTTTTGACAAGATTACAATAAATGATGTTAACCTCTTCATATATATATATATATATATATATCGTGTAAGTTCTATGTGACTATTGGCTCTATTTCTCTATTTTTTAGCTCTTGATACTTCCCTTTCATTGATGACATCAGAAATAGATAATAAATCGTATATTTTTCTAAAACCTCTATTAAGATGGAAACCTAATCCTTTGAGTAGTCCTCATTTGATAGTAATTTTTCTCACAATTAAGACAATAAATATGCTCTATGTGCACTATTTTGTCGTATTGAATGATGATGATGATAATAATAATAATAATATACTTTTTCTGTACCCATCTAGTATGGTTGTGCCATTGTCGAAATACAAACACAATTTGGAAGTTTTCTTGAGATAACTGAGGATCCATTTGACAGTATTTCAATGCTCCTTACCAGGATTAGAGAGATATTGACGAACTACCTTAACTGCATGAGCTATATCTGGTCTAGTGAAAATCATAGCATACATTAAACTACCAACAGCAGATGCATAAGAAATATTTCTCATATTTTCTTTATCTTTCTCACTTGTAGGACACTGCTTAATGCTTATCTTGAAGTGATCTGCAAGTGGAATAGAGACTTTCTTAGATTTACTCATGTTAAACCTGCAAACACCTTCTCAATGTATTTTTTCTGAAACAACCAAAGTTTTCATTTTGCCTATCCCGAGAGATTTTCATCCCAAGAATTTGTCTAGCCGAATCCAAATCTTTCATAACAAATGATTTACTTAATTCCCTTTTCAACACCTCTATTTTCATAGCATCACGACCAACAATCAACATGTCATCAATCTACAGTAAGAGAATAATAAAATCACCATCAGAAAAATTCTTCACACAGACACAATGATCATATGTAGTCCTATGGTACTCATGGCCCGTCATGAATGAGTCAAATTTCTTGTACTACTGTTTTGGCGCCTATTTCAATCCATACAAATTTTTTCTTAGACGGCATACAAGATTCTCTTTGCCACTTTCTTTGAACTCCTCTGATTGTTCCATGTAAATTTCTTCTTCTAAATCACCATGTAGAAAGGTTGTTTTCACATCAAATTCCTCAATCTCCAAATTCAAACTAGCTGCAATTTCAAGAACAACCTGGATTGAGGACATTTTTATCACATGAGAGAAAATTTCTTCTGGTTGAATCTCTCCACAACTAATCTTGCCTTGTACTTTGGCTGTGAACTGTGCTCTTGAATCTTCAACCTATAAACCCATTTATTTTTTAGTACTCTCTTGCCTTTAGACAGTTTTACCAAGTTATAAGTGTGATTCTCATGTAAAGACATCATTTCCTCTTGCATAACTTGAACCAATCTTCTTTCCTCTCATGCTCTAGAACCTCACTATAGGACTCTGATTCCCCTCCATCTGTCAGTAACACATACTCATTAGGATTATATTTGTTAGAAAGTCTCCTTTTGCTGGTAGATCTTCTAGGTTCATCTTGTGGTGGTGGTAGAGTTGGCAGTATCTCTTACTCAAATTCATTAGTAACAGTATCATTACCATCAATATCCTCTCTCTACTCTATCTCAACTCTCCCATGATCAAAATCAACGGGTACTCGAATTGGATTTGAATCTGAACTAGCAAGAATATCATCTGAGAATCTTGACTTGTCATCTTTATCAATGCTCTCAATTGTTTGATCTTCAAGATAGACAACATCTCTACTTCGAATCACTTTCTTTTCAATAGAATCATACAGTCTATAACCAAAATCTTTATGCCTATAATTCAATAAAATACATGTTTTGATTTCACATCAAGTTTGACCTCTCATCTTTGGAAATATGAACAAATACCTGACAACCAAAAACTCTCAAATGTTTAAAGCACACATCTTTTTCTGTCCATACTCACTTTAGGATATCACCATCCAAAGGAGCTGACAGAGAAAGATTATTCAAATCAACTGCAGTCCTCATTGCCTCACCCTTTTGGTAGTTTATCATTGAAGAGCATGCATCTGACCCACTCAATGATGGATCTATTCATTCTCTCTGTAATTCCATTTTATTGAGGAGTTTTTTGCATTGTCTTTTCTAGTCTGATCCCATGAGACTTAGAGTAACTTTCAAATGATCCCCTATATTTACCACCATTGTCAGCACGAACACACTTTAACTGTTTGCCAGTCTCCCTTTCAACTTTATTATCAAAATTTTTGAACACATTTAAAACCTGATCTTTGAATTTTCAAAGCAAAATACCAAACTTTTCTAGCAAAGTCATTAATAAAAGTTACAAAATAAATAGCACCACCAAGAGACCTATCTTTCATGTAACAAATATCAATGTACATCAACTCTAACGGATTTAATTTTTTAGATGGAGAAAATTTTTGAAATGCAATTCCGTGTTTTTTTCCATAAATACAGTTAACACAAGCTTTATGTGCATTACCTCTGATTTCAGGTAGGAACTGTTTGAGTACAAGTGTCTGAATCACCTTTTCACTCATATGCCAAAGTCGCCTATGACAAAGGTCAATGAAGGAATCATGAACTATATTTACTTCTCCCTTCTCCAACTTGACTTGCATTAAGTAAAGGGTACACTACTTCTCTCCTCTGACAACAACAAGATTTTCTTTGCTAAGTTTTCATTTGTTTCCACCTTACGAGTTATGGTAACCCTCATCATCAAGTTTTCCTATAGAAATGAGATAAGCACGAATATCAAGAACATGTCGAGTATTTTTCAAGACTAGTTGGCACCCGGTATCTGTATCTAAATACATGTCTCCCATGCCAATAACTTTACACGAGACCTCATTTTCCATCCTAACATAACCAAAGTCTCCTTTGGCATAGGTTGAGAAGAAATGTCATGAGGAGTAACATAGTAGTATTGTGACGCCCCCACTTCTCTCAAAAGCGAACCCGAGGGTATCGGTGGGACGCCTGCCTAATTCGCGCCAGAACTCAAAACACAAAATAATAAAACTAGATAAACCAAAAGAATACTATTCACAGTATATACAACCCCAAAAGAGTTCTATTTACATCCTCAAAAGGAGTTATCCAAACTACTACATTATCCTATGCTAAATCAAAAGTAGAAAGTAGACCCAAAGAGGGGTTCTTATATAGATCACCAAAACAAGAAGAAACATCTTAGTTGTTCGGCTATTACAAACCAAGCCTAACTATTCTAGTGATAGTGCCAAAAGAGTTCTATTTACATCCTCAAAAGGAGTTATCCAAACTACTACACTATTCTATGCTAAATCAAAAGTAGAAAGTAGACCCAAAGAGAGGTCCTTATATAGATCATCAAAACAAGAAAAAACATCTTAGTTGTCCGGCTATTACAAATTAAGCCTAACTATTCTAGTGATAGTGCCAAAAGTCCCCCGCGTCAACCCCTGTTAAGGAAAACAAAGGAAAATGGGTAAGTTATATGTTTAGTAAGTAAACAGGGGTAAAAATGTAAATTTCACATTAAGACGAACAATTACGTCACAAAGATGTCAAATCAAAAATATAAAAGTAACAATACAAATTAAGGATACAGGTTGCTCCAAAGCCACATCATGTGCCATGTGTGACCTCCTGTCGACATTCCGTCGACCACTGATAAGGGTCCGTAGAACTCCACTTGTACTCCCACCTAACACCTTATCACCCTCACTGGCCAGTCATCTCACGAAATGGCTCGAGCAAACGAAACGAAATTGAACTTGATTCACAAGCTCGGTTCACAAATTTGGTTTACAAACTTGGTTCACAGAACCACAAACTTGGTGACCTTAAGACTAGGTTGGACTGGATTCGACCAAACCCCAACCGGCTCGAATAGTCCGTCTAGGTCTTAAGATCGGGCCCCACAAAAGTCATCCCGAACTACAAGCTCAAGGGGTTTAACACCAAAATACTTCATATATACACATCTCATAAAGAAGCACAAGTGCAAATTAGGATTTAGATCGAGTATGATCAAGTACACCCTCGTCTAAGTACCCTCTCATTCACACCAAATCACATAAGCAAGTTATACACAAAAATGGCCTGAATACTTACACAAAACACAAAGATAGCACAAGGGCGAAAATCACTTCGCGTGTGATAGCTAGTGGGCCCCACTGGCTCCGTCTAACTCGCCACCATCTGTAATAGAAGGTTGCACTACATTATTACACAAACCACTACTAAAGTACATAAATCAAGCAAAACAGCAAACGAAAACAGAAACGGCCGGCAAATGAAAACGGGCAGATTTGGCACCTAAAACTGTTTTGATCAAATTTCAGGTTACGGTTATCGGATCGAAGTGCATGTGGTACCGTTACGAAGCTAAGAAGAAGGGCTACAACTTTCATGAAGACACCTCAAGTAGATCTCAATGGAACTAGGACAAAAATGCACAAGACAGTCCCAACCGTTTCAATTCAGGTTACCGAGCAGGCCCTGTTTGAACGACTATAACTCATGACTCAGAAATCAGAATCAAGAAATTCTAGAGGCGTTGGAAAGCTCATTTATAAAGCTATAACTTTTATGTTTTGACCAAAAGCTGAATCAGTACAGAGCATAGGGAAAAATGGGTCCAAAATTCCTGTCAGAACTGTCCAACTTCAAAGGTAGTTCTGACACCCGATCTTGTTTTAGGTATAATAACTAGAGTTACGGAACTCGGATTTGGACGCACTTTATGCGTTTTGAAGCTGAAACAAAGATCTACAAGTCTTATGAAGACCTCAATACCCAGTTCCTTCGTTATCAATGTGAACTGAGCACGGTCAGAAGCAAAATCAAGAAACGTAGCACAATTCATAGTTTAGAACAGAAGCGAGGGTTTTGGCCATAACTCAGGCTACACATATCCGTTTGACCTGAAATTTTGTAGGCACAACAAGAACTTAAGAAGCTACAACTTTCATGTTTTGGGCAAACCCTAAATCAGTACTTAGCACAAAGAAAAATGCAGCCAAAGTTCAGATTCTGGGCTGCCTTGTTTTCCAGTTTAACCGGTTTCGCACGTCGCAAACGCTTGGTCCGTTGCTATGGTTCTCATGCAAGTTTTCTAACCAATTTCATACCAAATAAACACACATATGTCAGCTCCTACATCTTACACAACTAATCCAAAGATTCTCCATAAAATTCCACAAAAACTATCCAAACACGAACCACAATTTCGAACCTAGCGTTATATACATCACTTAACCTAATCCAACCATTACTTAGCCAAACCCTATCCAACCAAACCCTAACCAAGCTAATACACCCTACCTTAACCTAGGGTTTCTTGATTCAAACCAGCCCTTGCTATCAACCAACCAAACAAATGAGGCAAATCATCAAACATATCAATTGCAAGTTAAACAACACAAGATTAGAACTAATTCACATGTGCATCATTAAACCCTAACTAGGGCAGCCATAACCAAAAGTTTTGGAGCAATAAACCACCAATATAATCCATAGAAACATCTCACCATCACTTCATAAGCCATATTAAGGCTCAACAACAACCATACACTTCATTTCCAACCATCTCAAAAATCATTAACCAAACTTAAACTTGCAAGAGCTTTCTTACCTTCAAACAAGGTTGATAAGGGTGCAAGCTACTACAACAAGCTCTCAAAGAGGTTTCTCCAAACTCTAACTTCAAGATTGATAGACAAAAGTTGATGCACCAAAGAAATTTTTCTTCTCCTCCCAAGCTTCAAGTTTCGGCCCTCTCTCCCTCTTTCTCCTTTTGATTTTTGTTTTGTTTATTTCTTATGATTATCTAGCAAATCTTATGATATAAACTTAGTCAAAGCATTAGAAGATATTTTCCCTAACAACCAATCACATAAAAGCTTCAATTTTGCTCTTTAGCACTTACACTCCAACTTTGCATGTGATCAACTCTTGCCCTTAAACATTTGAACTTCTAACTTTTTACTCCATAGGATCTAAACTTAATCTAGTCCAAATTACTTAGTTTCTCTACTAATCACCCCACTAACTTAATCATCTATACTTAACCATGTATTAACATACACAAATGCAATTAAACAACAAGCTTTTTGTCATGGGAAATATTAAGGGTTTAAACCCAACTTAGGATTCTAATAAATCATAACACTAGAGATTTTTTTTCTAGTTTAGGGTTTTCTAAGTTTTTAAACTTACTTAACCTTTATCAAATTGATCAGATCCTATACTTACCTGTACTAAAACACACACTAGCATAACTAACTGTAACTACAACTCGAACTTATGATTAATACAAAGACTAGGGTTTCAATTCCTAACCCAAATTAGAGTTTTCTAATTAGCCCTAACACCTAATTTTACCGCACAAATAATTCATTTCACCTACTATCAAACTTAAGGACTAGCCGGGGTCTCACAAGTATGCACCCGAATCAACTATTCATTCACTGTCATGACAAGTAATATTTACATGACCATCATTGCAGAACACAAGCATATCTTCATGAGCTGCCACAACTGATGTAGTTTCTTTATCATTTTTTTTCTTTCGCCTTGCCTTTGCCCTTTTTCTCAACTTATTCCTATTTTAAGATTTTGCACTCCTTCATATAATGCCCATTCTTTTTATAATAAAAGCATGCATCATTTTTTCACGATTTAGACCTGTCTTTGGATTTGTCATTCCTATTATGGGGTCCTCTACTTTTACTTTTCCTTCTTCCTTCTTTCTTTTCTATCACCAGGACCTGGAATTCATTCACAACTTCTTGTTCCTTTCTCCTAAGTTCTTCATTCATCGCAGCCTCTTTTGCTATATCCTTGGTCAACATACCATTTGGAGGTGAATTACTGATAGAAACCATCATTGTCTCCCAGCTATCCGACAGTGTACTGAACAATAGCAAAACCTGCACCTCATCATCCAAGTTCAAGTTCAACATAGCTGCATGGTTTATCAAGCTCTGAAAATTACTCAGATGCTCAGTCATGTCTGCACCATCTTTGTATCTCGTCCGAGTAATTTGCTTCAGACAAGAGAATCTATTTAAATCGGTCTTTTTTCATACATACTTTCTAACTTTTTTCACAGTACATTAATTCTAGTTTCATTAGCAAAGTGCTGAAAAATATTCTGACCAATCCACTTTCTAATATTATCAACAGTTTTTTTTTTTTTTTTTTGCATAGCAGCCCACTTCTCATCACTCATATCACATGACCTACTCTTATCCCCTAAAATAGATTCAAACAAATCTCTACAATACAAGTAGTCTTCCATTCTAGACTTCTAAATCGAATAATTAGTTACATTCAATTTTATTATACAACTACTATCCGAATCATCCATTTTAACCAGTATAAATAAGCAGTCTAACCTGACTACTGTAATACCGCTTTATTGAGAAAAGGGTACCGGTGCAGACACACAATATCAGAGTTAATCCAAAATAAATTACTCTTTTCCCAATTACCAGTTAAAATAGGAATAAATCAAATCACCAAACAATGATACTAACAGTAATAATAAAATGTAGAAAAATAAAAGGCACACGACACCAAGATTTTTAATATAGAAAATCCAAATTGAAAAAAATCACGAGACCTAGTTTAGTCAAAAACTCCACTATCACAATAAAAAAATACACAAGTCTATCCGAAATATTCGGATGACAAGAATATCACCAAAATCAACCAAACGAAATGTTACAAAATTACCCCCAAAAACTACAACCGTTAAAGAAGTGGATTTGGAAGGACGTTACCAAACAAAGAGAACATCCAAAATATGAATCAGTAGATGGGTAAAGTTTGACGAGAAGATCGCGTGGGTAAAATTTCGTCTCAATTGGGTTTCGAATCACCCTCCAATTAAGATTTGACTTTGTTTCTCTCTCAAATTTCTCTCTTTTCTTTTCTCTTCCAAAAGCGGCTGAAGCTTTTCTTCTCATTTTAAGAATGAAAACCTACGGCCACTTGTACTAATCAAGTTGACTAGGACATGACATAATCTAAGTCATAAATTGACTTGGAAATCTAATGGGTTTAAGTTGTGGTTTGGCCCATCAAATGAACTGGACCATAAGCCCAAGACAATGTAATACAGATGCCCTTCTAATACCCAAAATAAGAAGATTAAATCTTATATACACAAATATTATATGTACTATTACCGTTGGATACATGACATATGTACAAAAGTTAAATTTTAAATTCAAGTATATATATTGTTAATGTAGGAAAGATTAATCCAAATAAAAATCTCTATAAAAAAAATAATAATCATTGATCATGGAACTAGGCATTTCAGGCCTTAAGACTGTCATAGTCCAAAACAAAACACAAAGCACTACCCAATTGACTAATCCAACGAATATCACCCTTCCATAATAATATATTTTCAAAAAGATACAGCTTAAGATGCAACAACGAATTTGCAGTCTCTCTACAATCCAATTTAGGATGAATACACTAGGAATCGAAAACGAATTTCTACTGCTCTCATTCACGCGCATATAATCTTCCAATGATCATAGGGTCAAAATGGATATTGATAACTGGCAATATATCATACTCTTCTGCTTATAAACGTTTAAACTATACCAATATAGATATGTGGCTTACATGTTTATTAACTCAAATGAAAAAAATACCCTCCGAGAAAAAAAACAGACCAACTTATATCCCAACCAGCATTAATCATTATCTTGTCCTTACCTAATTCAGCTTCTCCTCAATCACAAGTTCACAACTCATTCTACACTGAGAAACTTGTGGAGTGAAGCAATTTTGTTGTTCCATATTTTTTTTATCAAGTGAGAAGAGACATTTGAGATCTAGAGCAGTGTAACTTAAACTACCTTCATTTTTTTTAGATGAAATGAACTTTCAAACCGTTCAGCATTTCATTTAAACCCTCGCCTCAGCCCACTCCATTGGTGTTATAGAGAAAGTTTTGACTAATGCAAATTTTTATAGAATTTAATTGAAGCAAATTCTAAATGGTATTGGGGCTAAGTCAAATAACTGCGAAGGAAAATCGTTTATTTAGTCCTCAAACTTTTGACTAGGATAGGTTATTCCCTAAACTTTTATTTAGTCAATTTGGTCTTTAAAGCTTAAATTTTGGACTTCTATATACTTTTTTGCCAAGTTTAGCCAAATAAAATTTTTTTGACACTAGAGGAGGTAATAAAAATACTTGGCCAAGTGTAGTCTTTGCGCAACCTCTTAGATGCAATGCTAGGTCATGTTTAACCTTTACTGGACATCTTTACTGCCCATCTAGCATAAATACACACTTGACTAAGCATTCAAAGCCAGTAATTAACCTTGTTTCTACTAAAAGCCGCTAAACAAATAAGATGTCCATGTGATTTCCATGACTACCATTATTAACAAGTTATGAACATGAAAGTGTTATTTGTACTTTGGAAAACCATCTTTTCTGCGTATATTTTAAAAGCTTTGCAAGAATTGCATGCGCCATTTTA
The DNA here is from genome assembly GCF_036785885.1 of Coffea arabica. Lineage (NCBI taxonomy): Eukaryota > Viridiplantae > Streptophyta > Magnoliopsida > Gentianales > Rubiaceae > Coffea > Coffea arabica. Next base: position 4,831,141 of record NC_092318.1, on the reverse strand, counting down.
TTTTTAACTTATATGTATAAATAAACTGCATAGCTCGGGGGAGAAATGAGTTGAATCACATAGAAGGAGGAAATATAAATAAGAGGTACCGAATTTGATAGCTCACACTTACACTTAAAACAAAAAGATTAGGTCTTAGAGAAAAGAGAACTGCATAACTCAACAGTGGTGGTAAGTGCAGTGTTTGAACCACACGTTACTCAACCCATATTTTTTGCGTTTTTTATGTTTTGACTCACAAGTCAGACCCCAGAATACATGTAAGAGGATGACGAGACAGCCAAGGCCTTAGTCTGGTAGAGCTTGATGGTGGATTTTTCAATTTGAAGTTATCTTAGTTCTATAATTGTTCTAGGGAAAAGAGCAAGGGGTCCAAGTTTAAAATGGCTAGAGGAAATGCCGTGAATGACAATGGCTGCGCAAATGGAATTTGGCAATGGAAATGGCCAAGATGGCAAAGTACCACTAATGGTGATGCCTGCGCAATTTATCATTGGGGATGTATTATTATGCACGATGAAGACAGTTCAGGTGCCTACTTTAGATGGTTAAGTGAACCTGACAAATCACGGAAATGCCAATGCGAGGTTCAGTAAGACCAATCTGATATTGGTATTCATGCAAAGTATTTCGCAAGAAAATAAGTGATGATCTAAAGAGAATATCCTGATATACAAAGCTACTCATCAAGGCAACGGAAATTGGACAGGGTGGATGATCTACAATTCCTCATCTTTCCTCATCGTCTAAGCATGCAGTACAAAGTATCTTTTGTACAACTTAAGCAGATATATTGATTATATGCCGATTTATCTATCCATAACACAATCTTCCGTGTAAGCATGAACTACTAATAAATTTCCGATTCAATTGGCTGTACAAACACTATGCTCAAACTACAGTCTTGAAATGCTTGAAGGTAGCGATAAAAATCTGCTTGTACCACCCTCCTGGTTTAATGCCTACAATCTACAAAAACTTAAAAAATAAAAATTAACAAATTGCAGGAATTAAATTAAAAGTTTTGTTCAACAAGAGCAGAATATTAAACATCAAACTCCTGATAAGCACAGAACAAGGAATTTCCAGCCCACTTAGTTTAACTAATACCTCAATTCAGCTGCTTCCAAAATTTATCGCCCTGCTGGTTTGACGCCTACAATTCACCAAAGAAAAAAGAAAAGAAAAGAAAAAAAAACGTAGAATCCCAATTATCTCAATCATGAATAGCAGGAACAAAATAAATTCATTGAAAATAGCATTTTACTGATCGTTTCATTTGGTTTAGAAAAAACAAAATAGAGTTATTTGCCCAAATCTTATCACAATCTCTAAGACTTTGAGGAGTTCCTGAACAGAGACAAAATATGTCAAAATTTTCAGACACAGAGAAGTCGTTCAGGAATATGCTTTAAAGACCGAACAGGGAGAAACTAATGTCTTTGATGCCCAGCTAACAAAAAATTACAGACACAGCTTAACACATTATTAACCTCTACAGGACTGTACCAAAAAGATTGATAATGATATTCAACACTAATTTCTAAGAGGCGCAAGAAGCCATGCATACCTCTGCCGGATGAAAGTCTCCTCAAACAAGGCTTTTTCTAGTCTCTCCTCAAAAGGAGTCTCATGCCAACAAACTTTCCGATCCTGCAAACATAATCAAATTTACCAGCTTTCTTCTTCATTTTTTAAGAGAAAAGAAAGAGGCAAGAAAACTTCAAAATAGGAAGAGAAGAAAGGAACGATCAGGACGGAGAGATATACCTCTCTGTACTTGTGTGTTGTATTGGGAATTCCATTCCCATCCCACCATTTGGGTGAAACCTCTTTGCACTTGTGTATTCTTCCCTGAAACTTAATCCAGCACATAGCCCACACCTTAAAATCAGAATATACACCGACTAAAATTCTATCCAAGCATTCACAGCAGGGAAAAATAACTCTAAATTGAGATAAATTACAAAGCTCCATGGATCTCAATCCACTGGTAACTATTACAGCAAATCTCAACTGTTCCATGCTACACATGCAGAGAGTACTAGCAAAACCTAGAAACATGCATATGACAATTACAGAACTCTTAAACTTAAGCCCAAAGTTATCTGTCATGACAAGGCCATAACATTTTAATCTTATCAAGAACAATATTACAAAACTTGAAAAGAAAGGACTCTAGACCAGAACATGTTCAATGCACAAAATAAGCAGACCAAATTTAATGAATTAGTCTGACTTAAAACAAGAAGGGATCTACTATCTTAGCATTGAAGATCATACTAGAGCAACAGACCTCATCCTTGAGCTTCTTTATATTGGACTCAAGTTCAGGCTTTGGCGTTCCCAAGTCTTGATCTTCCTTCAACTTAGTTGGAGTATCATCAGTCTCTTCAATTTTGCGAAGTTTTGTCCAAAACAAAACAAGATTTCTCCCATCAGAATCCCACAAACACAATAAGAAAATCAAATAAATAACACAGAATCACATGAGAGAATACCTTCAGACAGTAGTGCTGATGATAAAGGAGTCTGATTTCTAGTCACCGCACCCACCTGATCATGGAATTCCAAAAGAGATTCATCTTTATCCCAGTCAGAGGCATCCATCCCAAGAATGGACCTATCTACTTGAATTCTACAACAATGGGAGTTTTCACCAGCAGCAAACTCATTATGTTCGGGATCACCATCAGGATCTCGGAAAAGTGCTCTTGGCCAAGAGGACCAAGAGGACCAGCTTGCCTCTACCTTCAACTCTTGTCCCGCTGAAGTTCCACCTGTCCCCACATCTGACATAGGAGTTTCCTTATCAACACGTACACAAGGTTCTTTAATGTGACTGTTCTGATGATCATTAGTATCTTCATTCTTCAACTGTTTCCACTGAGAGAAATTCTCAACAGGATTCAAGACAGAATACAAATACAGAGATGTGATACGAGTATTTTTGTCCTGTCCAAAAGCATCTAGATATACAGGGAAAACTATTCCAGATGTTTGCATCTTATCAGACAGTTTGATTGGGGTTGGATAACAGGAAGAATTTGCAGTACTTAAATTGCTTGCTGATCCAGATTGATTCAAGCTTTGAGTAGATGTTTCAGATGAATAGTTTTCTGATGTAACTGAAGAAGTATCAGAGTAACAATCAAACTCCACAGACTTGTTCTCACCTATTATGAATGGAGAAATATCCCTGGGTGTAGCTAATGAACCTGTAAGGCCGTTTCTCGAACTAGCAATAAGTTCGACGGATCCAGCATCCTCAATTTCTTTGCCTTCAGTTGAGCTAGTAGAAACTCTTCCAGCATTTTGCCTATTAGTCATGCAACTTCAGAATCAAAACATGAAAAAATGTCAAGAACCATTGAAGTTTCAAGTAAATGGCAAATAAAACAGAGGAATGTTCTGATGTTTGGAGCAAGATAAACTACCATAAAGCACTGTATAGTAAGGAATTCGGAAGGCAAAGACAATGATCAGCTTTTATAACAAACTCTCCCATGGAATACCTAGTGTTTTCCTTAGACCTGTTCAAAAAAGAGACTTACTCCTTTTTTAACTCCAAACAAAAAGATTATACATGAACCAACGTCTGCCTACTGAATTATACAAACCATAATAAATAAAAACAGGGACGGAAAACCAATAAAAGTTATAAAGTTTATGTTCAACCAAATTAGTAGAATAAGCTTAAAGTTCTACTTGAGCTATGTCTAGTAAATTATAAAAACCATGTAGGGGAGAAATCTAGAGACAAAAAAGAAAACCAAAGAAGAGGTAAGAAAAGAGAACAGATTAGAATTTATGTAGTACAGAAAAAAAAAATGAGAGTTCTGCAATACCTTGTAAGTTACCATTCTACGTCATGCCCAAATATGACACATTCTAAAGACTAATAGGGAGGCCAGGTATTATACCTGCTAGATTTATGCTCCAATGAACCAGAAACCTTTACCCACCGCCCACAACATTTCACTGGTGTCAGGGGCTGCTCAAATTTCACTTCTAAGTCGCGTTCCTCAACAGATGTATTGGTGATCCATGATCTACATCTTGAATTCTCACAGCCTCCCTTCTGAGCTGATAAATTGTTCCATTTCTCTGGAGCTTGGCAAAAATTTGCAGGAGTTTCACGTAATGTTCTACAAGCCTGCAGCATAGTTTGCCGAAAACAGTAAATACCTTTAGTCTCCACATAGTAGATAAGTGAATAATGCTGCCCTGAAATAGTGAAAGATGTATCTAAAGTTAATTTTCACTGAATCTCAATCCAGCAAATGGCACACCCTTAATTATTAGAAGATTTACCAACTAGGATTTTATCCTAGATTTAGCAGCAGGGAAAAGTAACTCTAAAATGAGATGATGGCATGAATAATAAAACTCCATGGAGCTCAATGCACTGATAACCAAATAGAAAATCTCAATTGTTCCATACTACTTAATCTGACAGTACTAGCAAAATCTACAAACAATCATATGGCAGTTAAAGAACTTCGGAGTCAAAAACCAAAATTCCATAAACGTTTCATTTTTATCAAGAATGGTAACCTGAAACTTGAAGAGAAAGAATTATAAGCCAGCAGGCATTCCACAAAGTCTTTCTACATGGATTTATATCTGTATAATCCAAAAAAATGCAAATCTCAGAGGAAATCAAACAGGAAGCCTCTTGTAGCCTATGACAACCAGAGCAAGTTCAATGCACAAAATAAACAGACCTAATATAATTAGTTCACCTATCTTAACTAATCAGTAACACGGAAGAATATTACATGTTACTATTGAAGATCATACTAGAGAAACAGACCTCATCCTTGAGCTCCTTCAAGTTGAATCCACGTTGGGGCATTGGTATTCCCAAGTCTTGATCTCCAATCAACTTAGCTCGTGCATCCTCATTCTCTTCATTTTTTTTTTCAGAGGTTTATCCCAAACAAAACAAGATTTTGCCGATCAGAATCCCACAACGGCAATAAGAAAATAAAAAATTTAAATTCAGATGATAGAATTACATTTTAAAAAAATTACCTCCAGACAGTGGTAAGGATGAAAAAGAACTCCAATTTCGACTCAACATGCCCAACTGTTCATGAAATCCAAAAATATCACTGAATTGATAAAAGGTAAGAAATTTACTCTAATTCACATTGAAAATTCCAATTTTAGGAAAATGAACAATAACTCAAACAAACATAACAATGTGCGAATAACAGAATAATCTTTCGGTTTCTTCAATTAAAACCAACAAATAATATCCAATAATTTCCAATTCCATTTACTCACCCCAATTATTAGGAAACATCAAGTACTTCTATACATTTCATCAATTTCAGCATATTACGTGCCAATTTCATTTTGTTTTAATCATCATATTTGCTCACAAAATCAAAACTAAGCCCAAAAAAAACCTCAACTATCACTGAAAAGCAAACAAATTAATAAAAATTCCAAGAAACCAACATTATTATCAATTTTTTTACCAAAAAAAATTTAGAACAACACCAAACCGCTACTCCGATCATCTTAGTGAAGAACATCTTCACTTGGAAAAACCCCTGCCGCATTGTTTTAGTCAAAAAAGTCATCTTTTCAACTCATTCTCGCTCGCGGCAACAGAAGAGTATTTGTACTAAAACGAATTTAACTGGAAAACCAGCGCAAATAGAGATTTTGGAAAAGAGAGGAACGTTCAATGAGGCATTTCCAGTTTCCAGTTTTCCACTGCTCAGCCAGTCCCAATCAAATTTATACCATCTCGTCCGAACCTTTGCCGCCATAGGGGTTAATTACCAAAACCCCCTAAGGTATGTGTATTTTGCACTTCAAACCCTAAGATAATTATTTTCTCATTTTTCTCCCTCTGTTGGTGAAATTCGTCAATATGACCAAAATATCCTTGTTGTAAACCGGTGAAATTTGAGAAAGGTACCTTTGAGGAAAATATATTGAAAATGACTTGGAAGTTTTCGAAGCCAAATCTCTGTTTCTCCCCTTTTTAGGTATGTCGATTGTAAAAATATATATAAAAAATAATAGGAAAAATCATTCAAAACGTCCCTCATATTATGTATAATGATTTTTTTCGTCTCTCACTTTTAAAAGTATAATTTTACGTCCCTTACAAATTCATAGTGGTCAAATTTGGTCCCTATCTAAGTTTTCGATTAGTTTTTTACCAAAATCCACCACACGCCTTGCACGTGATCATTTTTTAAGAGCAAATTTGTCAAATCAAAGTTTAGACAATTCAATTTATAGTCCCTCATACTTTACAAAATGAATTTTTTCGTCCCTCATATTTTACAAAATGAATTTTTTTTGTTCCTTACATTTTACAAAATAAAATTTTCCATCCTCAATTATACAAAATAAATTTTTCATCTCTCATTGATCATGTATATAAATAGTTTTTTTCTTAAACTCATGTATGTATCTATTTGATTTTACCTAAATAATACGAATAGTAGGTGTACAACTATAATTAGCCTATTTAGACGAAATCAAACAGATATATATTACATGTTATTCATACTGTTTAGCTAAAATTAAATAGATATATACATGAATCTTAAAAAATTGTTAGTTTTTCACTCATGTTCATTTTATGTTACTCAAAAATTGAAAACAAAGAAGAGATTTAATCCGAAACATTGTCAAGTGTTTATATCGAATTAAATTTAGATAGAAAAAATAAAAAGGTAAAAGTAAAACAAAAGGAAGTAAATAATTGGCACTTTCAATTTTTAAGACAATCACAAAGCAAGTAATTCAATTGTTGGTCTTAAAGGTAACGAGTAGAAATTTTAAATTTAAACTGCAATTTGTTAGCATAACTATAGAATTCGAATTAAGACCCATTAATTAGATAGCCTTATTATACAACGCAATAAATGAATTATTACCAAAAGAGAAAAGGCCACAAATATTGAACAAGTTCATATGACAAAATCAAATAGATATATACATGGGTTTAAAACAAAATTGTTAGTTTTAAACCCATGTATATATCTATTAAATAGCATGTGTATAATTACAATTAATATATTTATGTGAAATCAAATAAAAATATATTACATGCTATTCGTACTATTCAGGTATAACTAAATGGATATATACATGAGTTTTAAAAAAACTATTCATACACATGGTTAATGAGGGATCAAAAAATTCATTTTGTGAAATTTGAGGGATGAAAAAATTCATTTTGTAAAATGTGAGTGACGAAAAAATTTATTTTATAAAATGTGAAGGATTATGGATTGAATTATGTAAAATTTGATATGACAATTTTATCCCTAAAAAATAATCACGTGCAAGGCATTGTTTGAGATTAGTGTTGCTAGAGTTGACTAACGACTTTGGAGACAAAAGGAGAAAAAATTTATGATGAATGACAAAATACAAAATATGCTATACGAAACCATATGCATGGCACGTAGTTGACCCTAACTAAGGAAGCCATGGTCTATTACCAAAATAAATAAATGACTGTAGAGTAGGAGTAAGAGTAGGTATAGAATAAACTATTACCGATTATCGAAAAAAAAGAAAAAAAATACAGGCATGGCTTTTATTTCACGCCTTTTTGGTTTCAAGCATTCAAAGGCATATTGTATTCTCTGATTTAAATTTTCTGGTCAATTGCCTTCCTTCTACTTAACTTATAAAACTCTGGTGTATTCATTTTCTGGTTGTTTTAGGAAAATTTTCTTGTAGCACCTTTTGTGATAAAAATTTGTATTGAAGAGATAAAAAAATGGCTGAAAATAAGTGCTTGGAATCTTTCACATATATGTATCTAAAAAACATGCATATTCAAACAAATTAATTTGATAACCAACTACTCTAGTAGTTGGCCACCAAAAGAGTTTTAAAATTCTACTTGGATGTAGTTCAAGGAATCAAATCTCTTAATCTACATTCTAATATTCAGATTTTCTTGAAAATGTTTCGCCAGCGGATACGTAAGCACCTGTCTGAATTAGTGGTGATTCACAGAATTAAATCTGTCGTGTCGATAAAAAAAAATTAATTTGATTAATTAGCTGCACATTCTGACGATGGGATGTGTAGCGTGAGTAGTAGCGTGTTGGAACCATTTTACATTTGTGGCTAACGTCTCTCGTTTTATGTGGGCCTAGAGTAGTTGGCCACCAAAAGAGTTTTAAAACTCTACTTGGGTGTAGGTCAAGGAATCAAATCTCTTAATCTACGTTCTAATATTCAGATTTTCTTGAAAATGTTTCGCCAGCGGATACGTAAGCACCTGTCTGAATCAGTGGTGATTCACAGAATTAAATATGTCGTGTCGATAAAAAAAAATTAATTTGATTAATTAGCTGCACATTCTGATGATGGGATGTGTAGCGTGAGTAGTAGCGTGTTGGAACCATTTTACATTTGTGGCTAACGTCTCTCGTTTTATGTGGGCCTATGACGTGGGAAAAATTTGTTTTGTCTAGTGTCAAATGGGCTTTTATCGATCATGCCGAACTCGACACAATTTTGATCACAATAATAGATTGGGTCTCGATTTGGTTGTGTTTTTAGAACAGTTTTTTTTCTTATAGAAAAATTATTGTAATACTTTTACAATGTGATGTGTATAAATTTAAAGTATAGATTAAAATGTTAAACATGGTTCACAAAATATTCTAAAAGAAAATTTTAAAAGAAGTGAGTAATACCCAAATAATCTCCGCTCTTGAAGCTGTGTGAGTCAAAAATATGAAGGCCCATGCTCAGACTACATCTGGCATTAAGTTGGGCTGGCTTGAACGCTATTTGTTCAAAAAGATATTTGATTGCAATTATACAAACCAAAATTTTAGTTACTTAATATAACAATATTACCAACTAGTAGTATGCAAACTAATCCACTAAATATTGATTACACTTTAAAAAATTGACAAAGCCTGTCAGGCCTCTTTCGGGCTAAGCCGATCTTACGCCTAAGACGGTCCATTTCCATATCAGGCTTGATGTTCAATTTTGAGTCCAAACATGACACTCCATGCAAAGCCCAACCTTAATTTTGTCGACAAATTTCAAGGTAGCTCGACCATGTTGCAACAGCTACCACCTTTTTTTTTTTTTTCTTCAATTCAAACTTGTAGGGATGAGGCACCTCTACAATTGCCCCAAGCAATTTTTTGTTTGGTTTTTGTTTTAATTTTTTTTATAGCATAAGTGAGAGGATTGAATCCGAAATCTCTTACTTATACTTTCTCCGAATCATCCAACTCATCTCTTCTCAAGCCCCAAGCCCACGAACCAATTGTTGAACGATACTCACACATACTTGTGTTATGTGAGTCTATTCATGTGGTACATTATTGTCTACTTTTGTGGTTTAATTATCTATATTACAATGTACAAATGCTATCTGGTGCCCTTGATCTAATCTAATTTTAAATGTTTTGGTACATATATATATATATATATATATGCATACATTCTTATAATACAACAATTGTTTCACATATTTCTAGAATTAATATATTTTTTAACTAAGAATATTTTGTATACTACGTATCCGAGTAAAATTATAATTCAAGGAATTAATCATCAGAAATTCATCATTTCGTCTTTCTGTGACCACTTTCTTGAACATTGCCTGATTCTATGAGGCATATGCTAATGTATTACCATGCATGCAATATAAAGACTGACTCTTCTGCGGAGAGATTGAGTTAGTTCTCAGGTTCTTTTGTTGTTTTTCTTGGAGAAATTTTGTGCCTTGGTTTGGACATGCTATATTAGCACGAACACTTACCTTCTATGGATTATTGATGCGTTTCTATAGCATATTAAAAAGGATTGGGTTACTCCCCATTACTTTTTTTAAATTTATACATACGTTTACGTTTTGATGACTAAAATTGTTACGAAATCAAATTATTATATTTGTTCAGTAAGTACATCAACATACTTAATAATCAAATCTAACTTTTTGTCCAAATATTTCGATGGTCAAAATGGGTCAAAACCATGAGATTGGTAACAACAACTAATCGAATGGCAAAAATTAGTCAATTCAGTTTCATTTTCTATGTATAATAAAATATTTAATGAAGAATACATGTATTTTGGTATAATATTGAAAATAATTTTGTTATGGTGTAACGGAGGGAAGTCATATTCAAAATGTAGCTTGTAAAACTACAACGTGTGGCGGTTTAGTCAAAATTGAGATTGTCCTACCTTTAACTGCAACCTCATCCAGGATTTGGTCCTGTTCTGTCTTTAGCCAATCGGACTTGAGTAATAATCTGTCAGCCCAAAATGGTACACAAATTGTTGCAAGCACATTCCTACATTAGTCTAAACACCAGCTTTTGCCGTGCTCCTCTCTAGAACTGCATACAATTCGAACCGCTCACGAGTAATTTGAATCAAAGTTCAACTTGAGATTAGTCAATATCGAATTTGAGTCGAGTTCAAACTGATTAAGTCAAACTCGAGTTCAAAGATACTCTTGAAAAGGCATCAAAGCATTTTTCTCTCTTGGGGTTTTTCACTCTTATACAATTGTTGGTAAATTGCCTGTCACACAGAGGATAAGCATCATTTTTGTAAAAGAATAAAAGATATAACAGGATAATACTCAAGACCCATAATTCTGCGTTTCGAGTTCGCAATATTCATAAATGAAGTTGAGATCGGTGACTGAGTAATATTATTTTCATTTTCAGGTAATATTGTTATATTCATTTGATAAAATTTACTTACTAACTGAAGAAAATGCATATGCACATAGTGAATGAAGAAGAATGGCTGATTCGTCCCAATATAGGTTAACAACTAAAAACACTTTGAAGTTGTAGTTTGAATTATGAACTCCATAGCTTGGCCAAATGTAGAACTGTCAACGGGTTAGGCGAAATCGAGTTCAGCCTTAAAAATTTAGGGCCAAGTCTTTTATATTATTATACTGCATTGAACTTGTGTTTAAACATGAGGCTCGATTAAATTGTGAGTCGTGTTTGGATCATATTAGGCTCAACTCAATAAGAACCTGTTTTGAATAAGTAAATAAATAAAATTATATATATATGTATAATGATGTGTATAATCTAATATCTATACATACTACAACATACCTAATTTATTATTTATTAATTATTAAATGTGTATTGATGCGACTGCCAAAAACCGTGTCCGAGCTGATGCGGCCGACCTGATTGGAAAAATCGAGCTGGGATCGTGCTAGGTGACCTGAGAAGAAAGAACGGAGGCGGGACTGATGTCGGATAACTCCGACGGTCAAGTTAGTTTGGCCGTAGAAGGATATAGTAATAGTAGAGAATACTTGTGAGCCTACCTTGCGTAGTCTTGATAGCGGAGTATATATAGGACCGTTCGAGTTGTAGTTTCCTTATGAGAGTCAAAGTTCCCTTAGGGTTCGGAGTCTTCCTAGGGTTTCCCGCGGCGGCCCCTAAATGTTCGGAGACGGCGGCCCATCAAGCCCATCATAGGAGACCTTCGACATGCCGAGCTGGCTTTCTTAGGCCGAGCTGGCCCATGCCAGCCTCGAGGTACCTACTGCCGACCTGCCGCGTGTGGTCTACCGACCTGACACATGTCATGCGCGGATTTGCCCCACTACACTAGCCCCCCTTGAGCCTAGAGTCACCGAGGGGTCGCGTGAATTTAGACCAAATCTCGAGGCGTCAGGTCTGCCAGGGATGGGACCCACGATCCCACGACCGTGCACCTTGTACGGATAACCGCCACGCATGCTGTCATAACCGTCACTTCAGGGGTCACGTCCGCCCATGACGGTAGTTGTCAGCTCAAACGTTTTCCAAGGTGACGGTTTCTCAGCAATAAATTTTGAGATTTCAATTCGGGACTCTTCATCTTCCCGCCCTGGTGGCCTATAAATAGGCCCTACCAGACGTCACTTTCATGCTTCCTTTCTCATTTCTCCTCCTTCACAAATTTTACCAGCTCGCTCCCTGTCTAGAGAGTTCCAGAGTAGCGCTTTCCCTTAAGCACATATCAGCTCTTCATCCACTAGTAAGTCTTCTTTTCCCTTTTATGTCTTCTTCCTCCACGCACTCAGACATCACCAGCTCGGCACCTAGGCGTAGAGTAGTCCGACCTGCACCTATAGAAATAATCTCTTCCTCCTCTAGCTCTTCTTCTTCCAGCTCGTTAGAGTACCTACCTTCCCCCATTCATTCTCCTGCTTTAGAGATGGACCAACCCACCCAACCTGTCCGGCCTGACGCTGGAGCTGCCGACATAGGGATTCCCCTAGAGGTAACTCCAGCTCGGACCAGGGCGGGACCTTCCAGGGGGCCGGATATCGACTTCGGGGAAGTCGAGCTTATCCCCCCTATCCTAGACCAGGGAAGTGTCGACAAGCTGGTGGGGAGGTATGATATCCCCCTTCAGTTTGAGGCCAGGGCTGCCCGACCAGGGGAGTACGCTTGCCGACCTCCTTTTGAGGTTGTGGCTATCTACAGGGATCAGCTCATAGCTGGTCTCCGTCTTCCCATTCCCCAATTCCTTTACCAAATTCTAACCTTCTGGGGAATTCGTATAACCCAGCTCGTTCCAAACGCCATCAGATCGATCCTCGGCTTTTTTATTATGTGCCGAGTCCTCGAAATTCCATACTCCCTAGACCTTTTCAGGTCATTCTTTCAGATGAAAGTGAGCAGGCCAGTTCATGGCTGGTTCTATTTTGCTCGCAGGAGCGGGGGAGAACTCCCAACCCGCGAGCTGTTCACGCACACCCCCTCTTCCATTAAGGGTTGGAAAGCTCAGTTCTTCTATGTGAAGAACACGGGTTTCCCTCCCTTGACCTGGAGGGAGGAGACCTAGGTGTCCGACCCCATTCCTTCACCTCTTCCTGCGGCCGAACTGGACCTCCTGGTCAGCTCGGATGCTCGATTATCGGTGAAGGAATTTACCAATGCCCAGCTCCGGTCGGCGGGACTGATTCGAGCAGAGGTGAACGACCCTGCGCCTGACCTCCGACCTCTCACCCCCGAGGAGCTTACAGCTTGTAATCCCTTTGATCTTCTTTTCCTTGCTTTCCTTTCTTTTCCTTTGTCGCACGAACTGACCCCTTTCTTTGCTCTCAGTGAAGAGGTTCTCCCAGCTTCTGAACATAGGGGGGACAGGCAGCTCGCGCGCGGCTACCTCGGTACCCTCCTCAGCTCCTGGTGACGTGGCTCCTCCCTCACCAAAGCCTATTCCCGCAGCTCAGTCTACCCCCTTGGAGGAACCCAAAAAGAAGAGGAGGAAGACCACCGCCAAGAAAGCCAGGACCGAGGTGACCACCTCGGCTACACCTATGCCCCAACCATCTCCTACTGGCGCTTCCACGGAGCACTATGGGGTCAACACTGCCGAGCTGCAGGCCTCATCTGAGTCGCCCCCTTCGATGTGGCGGACGAGGAACATCATTCCTCTCAAGCCCCCCACCGAGCTGAGCACACATCCCCACCCCCTCCATTTCTGCCCGAAGTGGGGGTTGTCGATGAATGACCGAGCTCAGTTTCCAGAGGCTGCTCGAGAGCTCGTCAAAGGTTCGGTGCTCCCACGCGACCATCACTTGATCCAGCTCGCATCCAACTCCGAGTTGCTGTCGCACTACTACCTGAGCGCAGCCCAGGTAGCTTCTTCACTTGGTACTTTATTAGTATCTTTAATCCGTAGACTTCTCATAGTTGGACCTGCAGCTCAACGCTGCCGGTGCCGAGCTGGCTCAGCGATATGAAAACATGGGAGAGAATCTCTCCCAGGCTGATGCGGCCAAGAACAGGCTGTCCGGTCAGCTCGAAACGACCGAGGCAGAGCTGGAGGCAACAAAAAAGCAGCTTGCCGACTCCCAGGCCGCCTGCGAGCTTGAGAAGAAAAAGTCCGCCGAGCTGACTTCCCAGCTAGAGAGTGAGCAGAAAAAATCAGTCGAGCTAGTGGAAGCGGCCAGGACGGAAGGGCGCCAGCTAGGCGTTCGAGATTTTAAGAAGTCCGAGGCCTTTATGGATGATTTGGCCATCTTGAATGGCCCCGTCCTGCAGCTTGGCTACACCAAGGCCATGGCGGATGTTCAGTCTTTGAATTTGCCGGGTTTTGACCTGAGCAGATGGCCTGATTATAATCCCCAGGCTGCTGACCAGATTGACAGACTCGTCACGGGCTACTCCAATGGGCGCGACCTGGCTGCCTTGGTCGCCAACCCTGCCCTGCCTGCGACCTCCCCTGAGCAAGAGCAAGAACAGCAAGGGGAGAACTAGGGATAGTGACTTAGATAAGTCTATTAGACTAGGGCGAGCTCGGCCAGCTCACTTTTTGTATGGCCCCCTCGATGTTTTTCCTCTTTTTGAAATGAAATAGATAGCCTCTGATGGCCTTTCTCGTCCAACACTTGTAAAGATTTTCCTTTATTCAAAGTCTTTGGGTACATAAAAATATCTCAGCTCGGGCATTGGAACCGTTCTAATACGGGCCGAGCTAACTAATGAAGTGAAGATCAGACCTGTCCAGCTGATTACCTCAGCTCGGACGAACTATCAAGAAAAAGCCTCAAAACTGAGTGGTGCCAAAATAGGCCCAACTAGATAAAGTGAACCAATAAAGTGAACTAATAAAACATAGAGCCGACCTGTCCAGCTGAGCACTTCAGCTCGGGCAAGCCCCTAAAGGAAAAGCTTCAGATTTGAGTTGTGCCAGGTACGTGGAACTTCGCTTCCATCCTGGCGGGCCAGCCTACAATAACCCGCTCGGTCAGCCTCTTTTACCACGTAGGGACCTTCCCAGTTCGGGTCCAACTTACCGGTGCCCATAGCTCGGCTAACGGAGTTTTTGCGTAACACCAGGTCTCCTGGCTTGAAAGAAATGCGCCTTACCCTAGCATTGTAGTAGCGTGCGACCTGGCCCTTGTACTTAACCATCCGTATAGCCGCCTCTTCCCTTCGGTGCTCGACCAGGTCCAAATTAAGCCGCATCTCCTTATCATTGTCTTGAGCCACAAAGTGTTGCACCCTACCTGAGGGTACCCCAACCTCTGCTGGAATCACCGCTTCGACCCCATATGTTAGGATAAATGGGGTTTCCTGGGTGGCCGTCCGAGGAGTTGTCCGGTAAGCCCATAGTATGGTGGGTAGCTCCTCCAGCCAACTAGTTCTCACGGACTCTAATCTTGTCCTCAAGCCATGCAGGATGGTTCTATTTACGTTTTCGACCTGCCCATTGGCCTGGGGGTGCCCTACTGAAGTGAAGTGCTGCTGGATGCCGAGCTCCGTACACCACTCTCGGAGAGATTGATCAGCAAACTGTCTGCCGTTGTCCGAGACGAGAGTCCTTGGTACGCCGAATCGACAAACTATGCTTTTCCAAAGGAACTTCTGAATCGACCTGCTGCTTATCGTGTTAAGGGGCTCGGCCTCTATCCACTTGGTGAAGTAATCAATGGCTATCACCAAGTGCTCACAACCCCCTGGAGCTCGGGGAAACGGCCCCAACAGATCAATTCCCCACTGGAAGAATGGCCACGGGCTGCTGAGAGGAATCAATTCCTGAGTGGGGCCGTGATGGATCGGGGCATGTAGCTGGCAAGACCTACACCTGGCTACCAGCTCGGCTGAATCTTTAAAGATGGTGGGCCAATAGTACCCCGCCAACATCCCCTTCTTGGCTAATACTCTCGGGCCGACATGGTTGCCGCAGATGCCCTCATGCAGCTCGCGTAAGACGTAATTACCTTCCTCAGGCGTCACACACCTCAACCAGGGCTGCAAGTAAGATTTCCTGTATAAAATCCCTTGTGTGAGTACATACCTCTGTGACTTGAGGAGGATCTTGCGGGCCTCTGTCCTGTCTGGTGGAAGCTCTCCCTGAGCTAAATACTGAATGACATGATCCATCCAGGAGCTCACTACCTGAATGACCGCCGTGCTGACTTGGTCATATGCTCGACTTTTAACCATCTCCACCAGTATTTCCCGACCTATGCCTCCTGCCGAGGTGGAGGCCAGTTTGGATAAGGCGTCAGCTCTCCTATTTTGGCTCCGCGGTATCTGCTCAAGCGCAAACTGCTCGAACAAACCCTTCAATTCGTGTGCCTTCGCTACGTACCTTCTGAGCGTCCCCGCTTTGACTTCGTAGCTTCCCCACACCTGGTTCACTATCAGCTGTGAGTCACTATAGATTTTTATCGACCTGGCCCCTAACTTCCGGGCTATCTCCATCCCTGCAATCAAAGCCTCGTACTCTGATTCATTATTAGAGGCTCTGAAGTCGAATCTTAGTGCATAGGGCAGTTCTTCCCCCATAGGGCTAATAAGGAGGAGACCTGCTCCGCACCCCTCTTTGCTCGACGCACCATCCACGTACAATGTCCAGGTGGGACCTGCTCGTTCCACCGCCTCTGCGTCCTTCCTAGCCTGGATAGTATCCCCTGCCAGTTTAGCCTTGTCTGCTTTTTCAAGATGCCCGGCCTCGTCAGCATCGGCGGCCTGTCCGACCTTAGCTGCCTCCTCGGCCTCTCCGGCCTTGGCAGTTCCCTGGGTCTGCTCGGCCTCCACTGCTTTTCCGGCCTGCCTATCCTTGACGGCTTTTTTGACCTGCTGAGTCTCATCCGCTTCTCTGGACGGTCTGTCCTCGGCAGCTTCTTCGGCCTGCCGGGCCTCAGCTGCTTCTCCGGACGGTCCTCTCTCCGCTACCTGTGTGACCTGGGTGACCTCGGCAGCATCTTCGGCCTGTAAGACCTCTGCTGCTTCTTGGGCCTGGACGGCCTTGGTAGCCTCGTGAGTCGGTAAAGCCTTAGCTGCTTGCCCGGCAGGTACCTCCTTACCAACTCCCCTGTTCCTCATAGCCTGCATGTCACTGGCCTGATTGACCTCCGCTTCAGGCGATCCAAAGGATACACCATCTGCTATGAAGTCTGCCAATGCTTGGGCTTTGATAGAGGTCCGGGGCTGGTAGCCCAAGTCATACTCCGACAGCTCCACAGCCCATTTTACCATCCGTCCCGAGGACTCGGGTTTGGAAAGGATCTGCTTCAAGGGCTGGTCCGTTATGACCACTACAGGATGAGCTTGGAAGTACGTCCTAAGCTTCCGAGCTGCATGTACCAATGCCAGAACATAGCGTTCTACCGCCGAGTACCTTGCCTCGGTCCCCTGCAGGGCGCGGCTAACGTAATACACCGGCTTCTGCGTTCTTTCTTCCTCTCGCACCAATACTGCGCTAATGGCCCCCTCTCCCGCAGCTAAGTAGATGAACAGGGTCTCCCCCAACTCTGGAGAGGTCAGGGCCGGCAACCGTGCGAGGTGGGCTTTCAGCTCATCGAATGCCCTTTGGCACTCCAGGCTCCACTCGAACTGCCGATTAGCTTTCAGGGCCTTGAAGAAGGGCGCTCCCCGAACTGCCGATTTGGACAGGAACCTGTTCAAGGCTGCCATCCTCCCTGTCAATCGTTGTACCTCCTTTATATTTCGAGGAGGAGCCATGTCCGTGATAGCCTTGATTTTGTCTGGGTTAGCTCTGACCCCCTCTTTAGAGATCATGTAGCCCAGGAATTTGCCCGACCTGACCCCGAAAGTACACTTCTTGGGGTTTAGGCGCATTCGCGAGCTCCGAAGGACCTCGAAGATCTCCCTCAGGTCGGAGACGAACTGCTCCTGGGCTCGGCTTTTCACTAACATATCATCCACATAAACTTCTAGATTCCGGCCGATCTGATTTCTGAACAGCTTGTTCACCAACCTCTGGTAGGTTGCGCCTGCATTCTTCAGCCCGAATGGCATGGTAACGTAACAGTAGGTCCCGTCCTCCGTGATGAACGAGTTCTTCTCCTGATCCCCCTCGTCCAAAGCTATCTGATGGTACCCCTTGAAGGCGTCCAAAAAACAGAAGATCTCGTAGCCCGTTGTCGAGTCCACGAGCTGATCAATCCGTGGGAGTGGGTAACAGTCCTTCGGGCAAGCCTTATTCAGGTCAGTGAAATCCACACACATTCTTCAGGCTTTCTCCTCCTTCTTGACCAGCACCGGGTTGGCTAGCCAGGTAGGATAATAGACTTCCTTAACGATCTTAGCCTCCAGTAACTTACCCACCTCGCTCTTAACGACCTCCTTTCGCTCAGGAGCGAAATTCCTCTTTTTCTGCTTCACTGGTCGGACGTTGGGATCTACATGTAGTCTGTGGACTGCCAGCTCGGTGGGTATTCCGGGCATATCATCAGCACTCCAAGCAAAAATCTCAGCATACTCTTCCAAGAGAGATTCCAAAGAACTTCGGATCTGCTCACCCAGGCCGGCGCCGACCTTCACTGTGTGCTCGGGTCGGTCGGGCTGGACGGGTAGCTCGACCAATCCCTCATCTGTCTCCAATCTTTCCCCCCTCTCCAGGGGTTCCCAGGATTTCAGACAAATCGTCTGAGCTACTAATTTTTCTTTGCCCTTAAGGGTGGCAATGTAACACGCCCTTGCCACCTCTGGATCTCCCAGCACCTCAGCCACCCCATCAGAAGTAGGAAATTTCATACTGAGGTGCAAGGTGGAGCAAACAGCTCGGAGGGCATTCAACGTGGGACGTCCCAGGATCATGTTGTAGGAGGACGGCTCCTTAACCACCGCAAAGTTTACCGGAATCGTTCGGCACTTCGGGGACACCCCCACCGTGACCTGGAGAGTGATCATCCCTTCCGGCCTCACCGGAGGACCAGCAAAGCCGATCAACGGAGTTCGGACCGGTACGAGCTGTCTATCCTCCAGCTGCAGCTCCTTGAAGGTCTTATAATACAGCACGTCTATGGCGCTTCCGTTGTCTATATACACCTTCCTCACCTTGAAGTTACAGGTGATGACTTCTATCACAATGGCTTCATGGTTATTAGAGGCCAAAGGGACTGCGTCTTCAGGTCCATAGATTATTTCCTCATACATCTTCAAACGCTTGGCCGAGCTCTCCCCCGTGGGAGGGGGACGGTTATGCCGCCGAGCTGCATGACTATCTCCACCCGCAGGTCCTCCGGCGATGGTGTTAATCACCCCCGCCAGGTTCTGTATTTCCTGCTCGGGAGTTCAGCCGCGGGGCCCCTGAGGCCGGTCCCGCAGGTAGCTCGGGCGTTCCGACCTGGGCCTTCCCCGTTGCTGGTCAGCTCGTTCCTCTCGTACAAACTGCCCCAGATGACCTCGTTTGATGAGCTTTTCAATGTCTTTCTTGAGGTGACGACAGTCCTCCGTATCGTGCCCCACATCCCGATGATAAGCGCAATACAGACCTTGATCCCGTCTGCTTTTGTCCCCAACCAAAGGTCGAGGAGGTCGGGATAGCCCCTCCTGCTCCATTACTGCGAGCACTCGAGCTCTGGGTGCCGTGAGGCCAGTCCAGGACTTGTCCCCTCCCATCGGGCGACTCCTGGGGAGGCGGTCATAAGCACCCCTCCTTCCCTGGTCAGGCCGTGCCCTCACTTGGTCGGCGCCCTTCCTGCGCTTGTCATCCCTCAATTTTTCTTGTGCACTCTTAAGGCGATTGGCTTCCTCCGCGTTGGCCTTCTCATGGGCTCGATCTAACATCTCCCGAACTGTCTTGGGAGGTCTCTCCACCAGCTCGGTGTACAGCTTTTGCTTGCGCAGCCCGTTAATGAAGGCGGCCATGACCACCTTGTCGTCGCGATCTCGAACCTGAAGGGACTCATTATTGAAGCGCACCATGTACTCGTGCAAGGACTCCTCGGCCTTCTGTTGGATAGTCATGAGGTGCGCGGTGCTTTTAGAATAAGCTCGTGAAGAAACGAACTGTGCTGAGAACTGCCGTGCGAGCTGAGTGAAAGAACTGATCGATCTAGGGGGAAGCCCCTGGAACCACTGCCGAGCCCTTCCTTCTAGGAACATTGGGAAGGTCTTGCATCTGACCGCATCCGCGGCTGTTTGTAAACGCATCTGCGTCATGAACACAAACAGGTGGTCTTCCGGATCCGTAGTTGCGTCGTAAGGCTTCATGTTCGGAATTTTGAATTTCGCGGGCAGTTGAAACTCCTCGATATCGAGCACAAAGGGGGAAGCAATGTACCTGTCCGCTTCTGGGTCCAGAAGTAGGTCCAGTTCGTCCCGCACCTGCTGTCTCTCTCTCCGGGGGGAGAGGTCTTCCCTGGGGAGCCTCCGGACGGGCTCCGGGTGTTCAGTCCGGGAGTTCTTGTGAGAAGGCTCCATGACCTCGACTTGCTCACGCGTGACTTCCCGGTGTGCTCGCTTGGCCCCAGTTTTGGTGGGACTCCCAGTTCGGGATTCTGACGGATCTGCTCCCTGAACCTTGGGCTCCTTGTCCTGATGACCTCCCAACTGCTCTTTGAGGTAGTTCATGATTGCCTCGAAGGTGGGCAGGTTTTCGGCCACTGTCTGAACCAGTTGTTCAGGCGGGATTCGTGAGGGCCCTGCCCCTCCTTCTCCGGGTGTTGGACCCCGAGAGGGGTTTTGGGAGCCACCACGCTCGGTCCCCTTGGACCCGCCAGCGTTCCTCTGCGACCTAGTCTTCGGCATGACTCGCAATGAAGTGTAACGTGTTTCCCACAGACGGCGCCAATTGATGCGACTGCCAAAAATCGTGTCCGAGCTGATGCGGCCGACCTGATTGGAAAAATCGAGCTGGGATCGTGCTAGGTGACCTGAGAAGAAAGAACGCAGGCGGGACTGATGTCCCTGGGATAACTCCGACGGTCAAGTTAGTTTGGCCGTAGAAGGATATAGTAATAGTAGAGAATACTTGTGAGCCTACCTTGCGTAGTCTTGATAGCGGAGTATATATAGGACCGTTCGAGTTGTAGTTTCCTTATGAGAGTCAAAGTTCCCTTAGGGTTCGGAGTCTTCCTAGGGTTTCCCGCGGCGGCCCCTAAATGTTCGGAGACGGCGGCCCATCAAGCCCATCATAGGAGACCTTCGACATGCCGAGCTGGCTTTCTTAGGCCGAGCTGGCCCATGCCAGCCTCGAGGTACCTACTGCCGACCTGCCGCGTGTGGTCTACCGACCTGACACATGTCATGCGCGGATTTGCCCCACTACATGTATAAATAATAAATATGACATAATATGTATACTATATATAAAGTCTGAGTAAGGAGTTTGGAGTTAACATTGGGTTAACATTTATCGTCATTTTATAAATTTCCTTTTATGCCCTTATAAAAATTACTTTTACTTTAACTACCTATAACTACAAATGATTATTTTTATTTTTAACTATTTAAGTATATGTTTTCAGCATAACTACTCCTAAACATTACAATTACCAATATAAAATTATTTTATGAAAAAAATATTTAAAAGCTTAAATATTGCTTTAGTAATAAAAATTTTATTTAAAATATATGACTATAAATATTATGTATTTTTTTATTGCACACACATGGGGTGTGAATTCAATTCTAGTACATATTATGTATAATTATGAGTTAACTCTGTATAAATTAGATCCGAAACTTTAATGTATCTGTGAGTTAAGTATGGGTCTCATATTATGAATTCAAAGCCCAAAATCCATAAGCCAAAAATGTTACTATAATTGTGAGTCAAACTTGGACTTACTAAGTGCCACTCACAAACCCCGATTGGCAGCCAAATCAACGTTACACAACTTTTTTTTTATGATAGCGTTACACAGCTTTTGAAGATTGTGCAAGACACTTTATTGATAGGGTAAAAAACCTGGATGACTCTTAAACTTTTTGTCTTGTTTAACTTTTAGCCCCTTAACTTATAAAAGTGTACACATGTGACCCTTTTAGTCAGTTTAGCCAGTTTTTCAACCGGTAAACCCACTACAAGAGCTGCAACCCCAAATGTGAAGGGTGTTTTTGTTCGAACAAACTTAGAAAAAGTGATCAAAAACTCCAACACATGTAATGGAAGAAACCCTACCTCCATATTATCATCTGCGAGTTGCAGAGACGAAGGAAAGGAAAAGCGGAAGATGTCTTAGTCGAGTGCAAAGATGCACATAGTTCGTAGCCCTCCCCTCTCCATATGCCAATGTGGGAAAGTAACAAAGATGATAACTTTGTGGACGGATCGAAATCCAGGAAGGAGGTATGCTGTTTGCTCAGTAAAAGTCGGTGGGTATGGGTTTTGGGATTGGATCAATGAAGAGATGTGCCCGTTGGTCCATGGAGTTGATACTAGGGCTTTTGAGGAGGATCAATGCAATGGAAAAGAAAAAAGATGAACTTGAAGATGCCACAAGAAAATTGTAGGCAAAAGCTGTGAAATTGAAGGCAAAATTGAGAGGATTAGAGCAGCAATTGCGGTGGCAAAAATGGGTCAGCAAGTTTCTTCTGAGGCTGCTTGCGGTTAGTTTGTTGAGTTTGCTATTGATGGTAATAGTTTGGCAACACCGTAAAGGAGGTTATTTAGGGATGCTGCAAATTGGTCATGAATCCCGTAGAATGATGGAAATTGAAGGTGGCTTATGAAGGCTCTTTATTCATTGACTGGTAGTCAATGAATAAAGATTGAATGTGAAAAATCTATAGTACTTGTAGTAGTAGTAGTTATGGTAGGATAAAATGTGAGAAGTGGCTGTACTTTTGTTACTGAGCACTATAAGATTGGTTTGTTTGAATGAGCATTTAAATCAAAGTTTCATGCCTAAACATTTCATTTCATATATAATTGACTGAGATGAAGGATATTAGCAAAAGGAACATAATCGAATGCTATAGTTTAATAGAAACCAGTTGGGAAACATTGTCATAACATTGTATCCAAAACCTGGACATGATGAGAATCTTTGACATCCCAAA
Organism: Coffea arabica; assembly: GCF_036785885.1. Taxonomy (NCBI): domain Eukaryota; kingdom Viridiplantae; phylum Streptophyta; class Magnoliopsida; order Gentianales; family Rubiaceae; genus Coffea; species Coffea arabica. The sequence goes on along the minus strand of NC_092318.1, from coordinate 4,808,375 downwards.
ACAAAACAAAAAACTACACAAAAAGGCTGTTCCAGGCTACATCCAATCAAAACATTTGGCAATTTATCTACATACACATTCAATTTTTGTTCTTGGTTTCAACAAAATAACAATCAGATTTGGAGGCTATCTTCCATTAGCATTAACTAGCTACTCCTTTGCCTTGATAATACCGTAATCAGCTACAGCAGACTTAATTGCGCACGTGACTCAAACTTCATGTCAACCTCAAACTGAGGGTCCATTAGAAATTTCTCTAGCACAAAATCTTTATATCTCCCTCTAAAATCTTCATCTTCTTCCTCATCCGATTCGCAATTGTCACTTGATAAATGATCAAGTATGAAGTCTTCCTTAGGTGCATCAATTTCATCTTCAACAGGTGTGGATTGGCTCGGCACTTTAGATTTTCTTACCCTCACCTATTTTTTTTCATGGCTTTGATTGCTGTGATTCAAATGGCTGGTCAATCACCTAAGCCTGTGACTGCTGCCCCATCTCGGCATGTTGTGTCCCTTCTCCTTGCTCATTAAAGTCTAACTGCTGCTGCTCGTGAGTCTAATTTCCATTTGCAGTAGCATTTCCCTATTACTATTGAGCCCACTATCATCGAACATGTTGTTGACCAGCTGCTCATCACCACAGTATTCATTTGCACTACTAAATCTGTCCTCTTCACAGTCTGACTCTGATTCTGGATCACTTTCAATGGACCCCTCTCCATTCTCACCAACACTAGCTGTTTCTTTGTTACCAATACCAGTATCAGGCCCTTTTGATCCCCCGGTTTCTTCTGTGTCCATGAAGACAGCATTGCAACGCCTTGTACTAGGGATCAATGCCAAAGAAGGCTTTCTGAACATGCAACCTTGCTAACCAAATCTTGTATGATAACTCCATCTTTCCTCTTTTCTATTGGTGGCCCTATATCTAACAGTCTTTTCAATTCATCAATTTCATTTGCTATCAAATGATGGTAGTACACTTCCATCACCTTAAACTGATATGCACATGACTATCAGTAGACAACTCTTGTAATCCGGTCAACATATCTTTATCCGGCTCAAGGTAATAGTATACTATGGATGCCCTAGTTTTGCAACCATACTGTCAATCTCATGAATGGACATTCATTCAGCATCACAAAGATCAATGTAATTTACGTTCCCACCATCATAGCTTTCATAAGTCCCCCCAACTAATTCTTCCCCCATGGTGTATTCTTATGGGAAATAATTCTAAATTTGTATCTGTGCATGAATATTTACTTATCAATTTCACACCCAACTCAGAAAATGACAGATACATAATGAATATTTAATTACCTATTTCATCGATAGCAAGCAAATATTTCATATAAAAAACCCTAATCGAATACTACTGTAGACACCAAAATTTTATCATTTTATTTTATTTTTTTGTTAAATTTTATTTATTTTAATTTGTTTGTTTCATTTCTATTTCTTGAGAAAAATCAGAAAAAGAAAGAAAAGAAAAGCAAAAAAAAAAAGAACAAAAATAAAATATAATTTTGAAAAAAAAAAAAGCAGACCCAAGCGCGCTTGCCATTGCCATTTTCGTACCCAAAAGACGGGAAACGCAAGGCATGAGTACAGCAAACTTGCAAATCCATTTCTCCTCCTATTTCCACTCATTTTTTCTTTCATTTTTTCCTCCATTTGATCACTCTAGTACATGGCCACCTGGCCCTAATCCAAAACATCAAGAATCTTCTGGAATCAGGCCAATCTAATGGCTCAAAGATTGCCAAGAAAGTGCAGCAAAATATGCACCATTGATCCTAGGTTTTGAGAGAGGTTTTGTTCCTATAAAAAGGCTCCAAATGCGGCCATTAAAGGAGGAGAGGCAGTGGACAAAGAAAAATAGAAAGAAAACAGAGGAAAAAGAAGAAGAAAAAAGTGCAGAAATTTTTTCTGGAAAAACTTGAGCCAAGGTTGAGCGGGAGGTCCTGTTCAGAGGCAATTTTTCTCCTTTGTCCTGACTTCTTTTGGATCGATTCTTGATTTCTGAATACTCTATAGATGTAGGAAAAGAACTTTTGTGTTGGAGATTTTTAGAGAAAACGTCTCTAAAGTCATCGAATCCGGGCTCGAAATCGGACCATTGTTAGCTCTTGAAGCCAGTTTTTTCAGAAATCTTCAATTTTATCTTTCCGATCTTGGATCCCTTTTTCCTGAGGTTTACAGCTCTCATTCGACTTCTTGAAACATCATAGGTATCTGTTAAACTGTCTTCCTTCGTACAAGTTCGGATCTATGACAGATTTCTCCCTTTTTTGCTCTCTACATTTTCATTCCTCTTGTTATGTTTTTTGTAAAATCTTGGTTGGAATTTTTTTTAGGGCAAAAAACTGCGGTGGTCCTCTAACTTTCAACTTTGTGCACTTTTAGTCCTCCAACTAATAATTGCGCAAATGTAGTCCTCGAATTAATAAAATTGTATATTTCTAGTCCATCCGTCCAATTTGGCTGTTAAGATGGACGGGAGAGACATCACAGACTACTCTCATAACATTTGTTGGGGGCAAAGTCATCAGCACAGCAGAGGGACTTACTTACCTTAAAAATCCCATTATTCTCCATTTTCACTCCAATTGACATCTGAAGCTTGTAGGACTGGTAGCAGTAGATTTTTGGTCTCAATTGAGCCGAAAATGAGGAGATTGAACACTCCAACTCTTCCCGTGTGCCCCTACGGTAAATCGACGTGACTTCGTGGACATCTTGGAATCCTGGCAAGAGGTATGCAGTATGCGCAGATGGGGGTTGCGACTTTTGGGATTGGATCGACGGGGAAATGTGTCGTCGGTCAATTGAGGTGATACCCGGTCTTCTAAGAAGGGTGAATGCAACTGAGCAACAAAGGGATGAATTGCAAACTGTACTGATCAAATTGGAGTCAAAAGCTGCAAAGTTGAAGGTGAAAGTGAAGGACATGGAACACGAATTGGTGAGACAAAAGCATATTAGGAAGTGGCTTGTAAGACTACTGGTACTCTCTTGGATTTTAATCTTATTAATGGTGGTTTGGCCTCGAGATGAAAGATGGACTTCTGGAATGCTGCAAATTGAAGAAGCTCTATGAAAATTGCATAGCTGACCAAATTGTATCTATCAAGATGTTGATGGAGTAATCTGATTTTAAGATAACTGTAAAAATTGTGTTGTAATCTTGCTATATTGTATTGGCCTTTTGTAGTGTTAGCTAGGCTAACGAATATGCAGTTGAATTGTACTGAATGCTTTTGGAAGAATGGAAGTAATAGAACTTCATTTGATCTGAACTGGTGTATTGTGCTTGGCAGGCTGGCAGCCATACAAGAAGACGATATTAGAATGGGAAAAATTGAATGAATGCTAAAAATAATAGTAGAAACCAGAATAAAACAAAACAAAATGCCCTGTTATGTTCATTCATTCATTTACTTGATACCATCCAACTATGTGTTTAAAAATAATAGTAGAAACCAGAATAAAACAAAACAAAACAAAATGCCCTGTTATATTCATTCATTCATTTACTTGATACCATCCAACTATGTGCTAAAAATAATAGTAGAAACTAGAATAAAACAAAACAAAACAAAACAAAATACCATGTTATATTTATTCATTCATTTACTTGATACCATCCAACATAGCAGTCAAAAGAGATACAATAGTCAAGCTTGACCATTTAACAATTAGTAGAAAAAAAAAACTAATCCACTTATACATAAAAAGCTAAGCAGTTGGACAAAACCATTACTTGGTCACAAGCTGTCTAATACAAAAGACAAAAGACGTTTCCCAGTCAAAAGAGATCCAACAATAAAGTACTGCTGGTTTGCAAAACAGTGGGTGTTGTTGGATTAAGCTGCTATCTATCCTCTTGTACCTCCAGTTCCCCTTCCTCTTCCTCTACCAGCTCTTCCTCTGCCCCTGCCACTCCATTTTCCCTTCCAATTCCCAACAGTGAAGGGAGGTTGCTTGCCCAAATATGCATAGTTCTGATTGATAAATCCTTTATCAGCATCTGTTAAAGGCTGGTTTGTTGAATTTTTCTGCTTCTGCCTCTTAGGAGATAGTTTCTACAAGAGGCCTGCTGTTCTTGAAGATTAGCACCATGCTGGAATGATGATTGGTGGTCTTCCTGATCCACTTGCTGTTGATGTGTCTCATTCTGATGCTCATGTTGGTGTTCATTCTGATGCTCATATGCCTCGTGAACTTGAGGAGATTGTCGCTGAACATTTCTTTTTTTCTTCCTTTGCTGGTCCTTTCTAACCTGTCAATGGCAGCAAATAACAAAAAGTAAGATTTTAATCTGTTTTTTCATGTATACCAGAATTTCTATACACTTATAGTCTGTCTTTTAGATGGCCTCGCAGAGGACTTTGGACTTTTAGGATTTTCTGCACCCTGTGGAGTATGTACACCAATATCAGTACCCTCTTTTACTTGACTAGATTGAGTAGACCCTTCTTTGCAGCATGTAGCCGCATTGTGACCTGCCTTCCCACACTTTTTACAATGTATAACAATTCTCCTTCTCAGTTTTCTACCATGATTTTTTCCTTCTGTGATGTCTATCCTTCGAGCCTTTCTTGGCCTCCCAGGCTGAGTAACAATGAGTGGTGGGTCCAATATAGGCATGGTGGATGGGCCATAGAATTTCACCACTAATTGGTTGGAGGACATTACAATATATCTTCAAAAATAGATCTGTACTGTAGCAACTTTCAACTTTGTTATAAGGATTTTCATTATTCTTATGAATTGCTGCTATTGCATGACAGTAAGGAATTCCACTTACGGCCCACAATTTGCACGTGCAATGCCTTTTTTTAGGTCTACAGCATATTGGTCTCCTTTAGGGCCCTTCACTTGATAACCAACAGCAGCATTCCAAATAGGATTCCAGTGAGTTGAACGCTTCACCCTTTCATCAACAATTTCGGTGGGCAATGGTCCAATAGGACCTTTACATTTCTCCATGGCTGCCTTTCTTTGTTGAATCCTATCCATAATATACTCTTTGATAGTCTTCAGTAGTGAAATTATAGGCTGATCTCTGGCTTCAAGGATATGAGCATTGAAAAATTCACAAAGGTTATTGACCAGAATATCACATTTGGTATGAGTTGGGAAAATGCCTTGCACCAATGCCGAGGATGAGGTGCCTTTTTCACCCAGCTATGTGCTTTCTTGTCATACGTCTCCAGGTTTGACATTGCCTCATTGAAGTGCTCAGGTGTAGTACAGCATGCAATATTCCAGAATCTCTCCTTCAACGCCTCTCCTGGATGCTTTTTCTTAAAATTTCTATATAAATGCTGTACACAATATCGGTGCTCATAGTTTGGAAGCACCTCAACTAATGCTATGTCCAGTCCCTGCAATATAAATAGAAAAGTAAACACCTAACTTGACGATAGAAACCAGATTACAATGATATAGTGCATAACCTTTTGTTGGTCAGAGATAAAAGTGTAGTGGTATTGGTTTTGTATATCCAAATCCACACTCAACAACTTCAGAAACCATGTCCATTGTTCCGTGGCTTCTTTCTCCACAACTGCCCATGCAATTGGCCAATAACCATTGTTAGGGTCCACTCCAAGAGCAGTAAGTAATTGTCCTGGATAAGTGCCTTTCAGATGGCATCCATCAAAGCCTATAATAGGCCTACAACCATCCCTAAAGCCTTGCTTAAGTGGCCCAAGGCAGCAGTATAGTCGCATGAATCTTGGATTACCTGTAGGCAGTCTAAATGGGGTAAACATGACCTCCATAGTACTTCCCTCATGTGTCTTCTTTATCTCATTGCAATATTCTCAAATCTTCTTGTATTGTGGCTCTACAGACCCCTTAATAAGCTGTATAGCCTTGGCTCTTGCTTTTCTAGCCACCCATTTAGAAATCTCAATCTCATAATCCTCATGAACAGTTTGCCTAAGCTCCCTAACGGGCATCTTTGTGTTAGACCTGATTCTCTCCATATACCTACTGGATAGCCACGTAGAAGTCATGTTTTTATTCTTCCAAGCGTGATTGCAATTCTCATGCACATCATGCATTGTCTTTACCACCAAATCTGATGTACCAAGTGCCCTCTCTATTGATGCAAAGACAAACCAAGGATACGGGTCTCTACAAACAGCCCTTACCCTTTTGGTATCATTTTTACATGTCCAGACTGGTTTACCTTTTTTGATACCATATTCGGTCACTGTTGCCTTGAATTGTTGCCTTGACTCAAACTTCATCCCCAATTTAAACTTGGGGTCTATCATGAATTTATCCCATACAAATCTCTTGTATCTCCCTTCGAACTGGTTCTCATCTTCTTTTGATGAACTGTAATCACTGCTTAAGTGATCCGGTACATAGTTCATCCAATGCATTTGTCTGCCTCTCAGGACCTTCATCTACAGGTTTCTCTCTTCTTCTTCTCACTTGTTTCTTCCCCTTTTTTGGCTGCTGTGGTTGCTGATTGTTGGTTTTCTGCTAACTGAGGGCTGTTGGGGTTGTTGCTCAGCTCCTACTTGATTTTTGGACTGCCGATGCTTGTTTCTAGCCTGCGAAGACCTCTCAGATGTATCATGCTGCTGTTCACCTCTTGTATCCAGTTGCTACTGGTCTCCTTCTCTAATGAGGTTATAGAGAAGCTGTTCATCTCCACAATAATCATTATCCCAAGGAAACCTCTCTACTTCAGCATCTGATTTAGATGCAACTTCACCATCATGTGTAGTGCCCTCATGTGTAGTTCTAGGCACCTCATGTGTAGTGCCCTATTCATTCCTTGGATTTTCAGCAGTTGGTCCATTGTCCCTTAATGGTTCTGCTGAAGTCTGCCCAGTGTCATTGTCAACAGTTTGCCAAGTTGACTATGATGCCCCACCTCCACTACGTACCATTTGTAAACAAGGTTCCGCAACCACCCTACCTTCATCATCTAGTTCTTCGATTACCACACCACATTTTTTCTGCTCTACTGAATTACCCCTACCAGTAGCCTCCATCAAAACTTGATCAATTTTTTCAATTGTTAAGTGTTTACAGTAAACCTCCATCACTTTATATTCATAAGCCAAGGTACAAAATTTGTTTACATCAGCATTTGTACACAATTCCCTTAATCCACTGTTAAGATCTTTAGTTGGTTCAAGATAGTAATACATTTTGATTTCCTGAATATGACCGAGCTCCTCTACCATTTGATTCAGTTCATGAATTGACATCCGTTCACAATCACATAAGTCTACATCGTCCACATCACCACCAACATAACTTATGTAACTTTTCCAACGAATCTTTCCCCCGTGATGCATTCTTATAGTAAATCATTCAGATCCTGCATCTACATTAACAATTATGAGTAATCATTAATTTGGTAACTAATTAATTAACTCATTAATTTGGTATATAAAAGACCTTAATCACAAACCTAGGTCAATAGGCACTAATATATACTAAATTAATCAACATTAGAAATTAAATAATTTGGCTAGCTCAACAAGACAAAGTAGTCATGGCCCAGTAGTTTAAAAAATATGCTTCAGGACCACTGGTGCTTATTTATAGACAGAGACAGTGAACCCAAATATGGGACCACTTTCCTCCCATATTTGAGACAAAACACCCTCACATTCAACCCCACAACCAAAATAAAACTTCCTATGTACTTAGCAATCACTATAACACAAATAACCATCAATTGTTGCTCATTTTTGCAGAACTTTGTACAGTTTAAGTGCACATACCGTATACTAATTGGGGGTCGAAGGAGACGCCCTTTCTCGTAATTTTCCATTCCACTATTCCTCTGGGTAGACTTCAAACCCAATCGTCTTTTTCTTTGCTGCAAATCTCGTCACAGCAAGGCGTAATTTAGGGTTAATTGGAGAAGAAGGAGTTCCACTAACAGTCCAAACTTTGAAGCTTTCGAGGGACTTTGTTGTTTTCGAGGGACTTTGTTGTTTTGTGCTGATGACTTTGCCCCCAACAAATGTTATGAGACTAGTCCGTGATGTCTCTCCCGTCCATCTTAACAGCCAAATTGGACGGATGAACTATAAATATACAATTTTATTAATTCGAGGACTACATTTGCGCAATTATTAGTTGGAGGACTAAAAGTGCGCAAAGTTGAAAGTTAGAGGACCACCGCGATTTTTTGCCCTTTTTTTATCATGTTTGCATGTGATTAAAGATGATATGCAAATGATGAGTTTTTGCTTGAGTTACCGGGCCATAGGATCTTGTTTTGGTCCAAATGATTAATGGTTTGTTGGTAGCATCCATTTTGACATGAAAACCCAGAAAAGTTGCGGAAGGAAGAAAGCTTCTTAGTACCAGGCTGCATTTTTAAATTACAGTTTCACCCCTCGATTTTCATCTAATTCCACTATAGCCCAAAAACTTGGAAAAATAAATCAGTTTTGTCCCTTTTTAAGTTTAATCCTATTTTTTCATATTTTAGCATGTTTTTTTCAGCAAATGATTCATGGGATTTAGAGTATAATTAGACTTTAATCATTTTTAGTTGACTTTTTAATTTGTTGGGGTTGGTGAATTAAAGGAGAATTGGATTTGGTTATTTTGTTTGGATTTTTTGGAAGTGGGTTTTAGTTATTTCTGATTGGGTTTGACTTAAGCTTAGAGGCTAAAGCCCATGGATTTTCCGGTTGGGCTTGAGTGATAAAAGTAAAGGCTGGCTTGTGTTATTTCTTTTGAACTTTTGGTTGGGCTAAGCGGTTTCTGGCCTAGGAAAATAAAAGAATGGCCCAAATGGCCTTTTATTTCAAGAAGTCTGATACAAAATTTGCATTCGAGCCCTATAATTTTAAGTAATTTTACTACGACCCTAAAAACTTTTGTTATCTTTCAATTAGGTCCCTAATTTAATTTCAATTTGATCCCTAAACTTTATTTTTCTTTGATGTTGACCCCTAATTTTTGTAATAATTATAATTTTACCCCAAAAACTTTCTTAATTTTTGCAATTAAATCCCTAATAGTTTTGATTTCTTAAATATAAGTTGCTTTTCTTCTTTAATTGTTAATTATACGTCATTTAAGTGCTTTAATTGGTAGATTTCATGATTATTTCCATTTCTTTATAATTAAATTGGTGCCATGATCATTTTATTGATTTTGGAGCATAAGTAGGGTAAATTTCACCCCATTTAACCACAACTTCAAGGGAGGTAACATTCTTTTATTATTTTACATCCTCTTATGTGCTCTAATGTGTTTTTTATGTGTAATTGCATGTTTTGAGTGCCTTTTCTTTTAATTATTCATTTTAAGTTTCATTTATTTATTTTTTTAATGATTATTTGAGAGGCATTAAAATGCCAAATTGTAATAGATAGGTGCTCAAGACATGTAATTAGCTAGCCTTTGTAATAAATAGGTTTTAATTTTTGCCAAAAATACAATTAGTTAGATAAATGTAATAGTTAGGTTATTATTATTTTAATTTTTCCCTTTGATTGTAGTTAGGACCCCAAATGTAATAGTTAGACTTTTATTTGCGTTTATTTGCTTGTGTGCTTATGTATTGATTCGTTTTCTTTAGGGTTTTTGCATCTAGATATTATGCTTATGTGCTATGTGCACTATGTGCTTTATGTGTTTACTTGTTTTAATTATGTTTTATATGGTTTATTTAGTTATAATAAGTGCATGATGTCACTACACTAGTCCAACACTAGTTGTGGCCTTTCTCCCGATTTCTCACTGGTCCAACACTAGTGAAGAGTTATAGAAATGTGTTAGTTCAATACTAGACTCTTAAGGCCGTTTTCGCGCTAGATTCACATTCCTTGCGTAACATCCATTGCATTTCATGCATATTTTTCATTTTTAGGATATTTTCTCATCTTGCATGATATTTCCTCTATATATAATCTCCCTTATCTCTATGTGTGCGAAACATGACATTTAGACTTGCATTTCATTTAGAAAATTAGAAGTAGGTTAGTCCATTTGCTTGATTAGGTTAGGAGAGTTACCCTTCAAATATGGGAAATGAACGAGTGTGGCTTTTTAACCTTAGCACGCGCTCGTCTCCCTCTATACGAAGGAAAATTTGAGTTACGAATCTTAGTTCCCTGTACTCGTTATATTGCATTCCTCTCCTTTAGGTCACATATGTTTATATATTATTATTATTTTTTTCTTCGAGTCTCATCATTGCACATTCGTGACATCTTCTAAGAATCATTTTGGACTTTACAATTAATGTGATTTGCACTAATTAACTTTTGAAGAGATATTTTGACCCTCTCGATATTCATTAGGTCTAGAATTGCATCCATATAGAAAAGCTCTAATGTGATAAGTTTTATAGGTTAAACTAAGAAAATTTTTAACTAAATCTCGCAACTAGTTTTGACTAGGTTGAAAGGGTGTTATTTGACAAGTACATGATAGGTATTGTAAATGCACGCCCACTGGTTTTGTCCAATGACACATAAATCATGACTCATACTTTTCGTTTTTTTTTAAAAAAAAAAAATGATAGGCATTTGATTGTCAGAAAGTGGCAATAATGATGATCCTAATGGTTAACATGATGTAATTAAATAAGAGGTTGGAGTGTTGGGACCTTCACCAATGCTATGCCCTTAGACTCACTACTCAATGGCAACGAAGGGGTTTACTTTACATTACATCTGTTGGCTAGAATTAGAAGCAAAATATCAAACTAGAGACTGGTAATATATTAAATGCACTTGTCACACCATTGAAATCTTGAAAGTTGCACCTACTCGTTCCTAACATTATTGATAAGATTCATTGAAGGTGGAAAGTAAGAACAATATATGTTAGCCTGAGGATTCGGTGCAAATGGGAAAGCTTGTTTCCCGATGTTTGCCTACAAAATGTACAGTACCTGACATGCATGGAATAGCTTTTACTAGCGGATATAGTTACAGATTCATTGAATGAAGGAAAGGGTTAGATTGAGTAATAAAGTGGAAGGAATTATAAGTTTGAGGTTCTGATTTTAGATATTTTATTTTAAAAAGTTATTGAATGAGTTTGGCATCTTTTTTGTGTTTTTATTTTTTTACCTTGTTTATGTCCTATTCGTGAGTTAGATTGAATAATAAAGTAAACAAAAATTGTAAATAAAAGATTTTAAATTCAAAATCTTTAATTATTTTTAAAAAAAAGTCATTGAACGAGTTTGACATCCCGTTTGTGTTGCTATTTTCTTCTTTTTTTTTCACATCCTACTCACATAAGTAGACAACAAACTCTATCGTTTCCGGAAAAAAAAAAAAGGTAGACAACAAACACCATGTGATGGATTGCATCTCTATAATCCAAACCAGATTCATGGTCAAACTTGTGGTTACCCTACATAGAATATGCTAGCCTAATTTTCTGGTGTGAGATAACTCACAGCTGAACCAGAAAGAAAATCAAATAGTACATGGTTTAATGGTTTTCAAAGATTGTTTGAGAATTTTCATGTCCCAATTATTCGTCGGTTATAAAAATCTTAGACCACGTCAACTTACACTACAACTGACATAATAAATTTTATATGATTGTCTAATTGTTCTAATTGTTGGCATATTAAATCAAGTCTAAAAAATAGAAATTTCTATGTTATTGTTTAGTAGAAGTATTTTAGTCAAGTCAAGTTTTTAATAATTCATTGAACTCAAATTATAGTAGTTTTATTATTTAAGAATTAATATTTTATTAAGTAATTCTATTTTTAATTTTCTTTTCTGGGTTAAGCTACAAATGTACACTGCACCACTAGTATGCTTCAATTCACACAATTAAGGTAGATTAAGATGCAGCATGTTTAGGCGAATCATACCATATTTGCTGCACATGTTAGTTACGTATTCCGGATTTGGAGCAGCACATAGACTAGAATAATCCTTATTTTATCCTTGATCACACATAATTTTTGCGAGAATTAATAATTAAATTTGGGATAAATTATATATTTAACTCCCCGTGATTTCAACATAATCACGACATCTCTAATATTTTTAAATGTCCACATAACCCCATTGTAGTTTGATGTAAAGTAAAAATTTGATGAAAAATAGTATACGTGACATCGTTAATTGAAATGTCAAAGTCACTCTTACCTAATGTTAAATCGAACAGTGGTTTAATAATCATACATAATACCATAAAGAAAACACAAGCGGATAATGCAGATAATCATGTACAATTCATTTGGGGGAAGGGGGGTAGGGGAGGTTATGTGCATATTATGAGTCCATGACACGCATTTTTGGAGATGTCTGGTTAAATCACCACAAAACTATGGTGCTTCCAGTCCATTTTCAGTCTTACATACAAGCATAGGGGGTCATGTGGGTATTTTAGAGCCTTAATGTGATCATGTGACAATATGCAAAACTATAAGGGGCTATGTGTAATTTACCCTTAAATTTGCATATTTACTATCTACACAAATAGCTTGTGCAACTCCAAAATTTTATGTGGTTGATCTCTCTCCATAACCAAAGAGAGTGATGGCACATTGTGGCATCTGCCTTGGGTTTGTATAAGAAACTGCCAAAGGAAAATAGGAGAAGCTGACCATATTGATCAAGTTGTCCGGCCTAGCCAAAAGGCATCCTTAACATAATCTTAAAAAGATCCTATAACAGATGTTACAGACATAAGAAGTTGGGTATATGAACTCGAGAAGATCTCTTTAATTTACCTGGCTAAAACTCTATTGCCTTTATATTGTATGTATATGGTTACAGGTATCTTCGTTCCGCCTATGATGCAGACAATAAATTACTCAATACAGTTAAGATTGACTGCTATAAATTAGTGACAGAAGCCACGTTTTGCTCTCTGCAATATAGGAAAGATGTCATGTAGAAATATAAGTATGGTTTGTCCAAGGGAGAAGTCAAGGTCTCCGTTTTCTTTCATCGCTAGAAATAGGAATAGCAAAAGTAACTCCAGAATATGTTTTGAGCTGAAGTTTTCATCGGCTGGAATGGTGCCTGCAGCAGTAATAACTGATGTTACTAGTCCATCAAGAACAACATCAGAGGAGAAAGTGTATGATGTAGTTTTGAAGCAAGCAGCTCTTGTGAAACAAAAGAAGACAGATAGAAGTATACATGAAAAGAAATTACTGGAGCAAAGAACTGGTAATATAAGCTGGGATTTTCTGAACAAGGCCTATGATCGATGTGGTGAGATCTGTGCTGAGTTTGCAAAAACATTTTACTTAGGTACCTCCTTGTTCTTCTTGCACGTTCTTTACTTGATCATCTCATTTTTTCGCCTTCTACTCAGTCTTGGTGAACTAGCTACTGATCGATTAAGCAAGCAAACAAACAAATCAGGGCTGACAAACCAAGGTTTCATGATTATGCTAAATATAAAAAACCATGAAAGTAACCATTTCAGAAATTTCCAAAAATCCAATGTTCTGAGACCATATCACGAAACATACTTGACCTTTTCCAGTACTATTTCAGGAACATTATTGATGACACCAGAGAGAAAAAGAGCTATATGGGCTATCTATGGTATGCCTGTTGAGTCTTTTGAAGCTTAATTCTTGATATCTGATTGTTTGAGTAATGATGAAATGAATGACTTCGCTCTAGCGTGGTGCCGAAGAACTGATGAACTTGTAGACGGACCTATTGCTTCTCATCTTACACCAAGGGCTCTTGATAGATGGGAGGAAAGGCTAGCCGGCCTGTTTGAAGGCCATCCATATGATATATTTGATGCTGCTTTATCTGATACTGTATCCAAATTTCCGGTTGATATACAGGTGAAGTATCAGAAAACAAAAATTTAGTACAATCACTTTTTGTCCTCAAGCTACACTATTTTAGTGTTGCAATCTTCATGTTGATAGTCAAACCAAATAGACATGCTTAAACAGAATGAAGAGATTCTAAGCTGAACCTGACTTACCTACCATTAACTCTTTGTACCCCTCTGGAATTTAACATAAAGTTCATGTTCTAGAACAGATGCAGTCTCAACTAGACTCGGTCTATCTCTGGATCTTCTTGACTAAATTGGTTATAAACAGTTCATTTTGTTTGATTTTTATTTAACTTATATTTGTCATATCAGCTCATACTACATCATTAGCCCTTAAGGTGACGTTTGTGTCTTATATTTTGACAGCCTTTCAAGCACATGATTCAAGGAATGAGGATGGACTTAAAAAAAACACGGTACAAGAATTTTGATGAGCTTTACCTCTATTGCTATTATGTTGCTGGAACAGTAGGGTTAATGACTGTTCCTGTGATGGGGATTGCGCCAGAATCAAAGTCCTCAGCAGAAAGTGTCTACAATGCTGCATTAGCCCTTGGGATCGCTAATCAGCTTACCAACATCCGAGTAAGACCTCTTGAAACTCTAAATTAATGCTAAATATTAACTAAACTATACCTTGAAAGATCGCAAATAATGAATAATTTTCACAGGATGCCCCATGCATGTAGAAATGCTAATACAACCCTGTTCAAACATAACAATTTAGCAGACACTTTTTATTAATCTGCATTTCATCACTAAAATCTACATAGTTTCCACTACAATTATACAGTAATTTATCTATTTTTTTTCCCATTTTATCACCCTAGTATAGTATGGAGGAAACTGATCGAAGTAATTTTTCCATTTCACTGTAAATATTTCAAAATAGCGCGAGGAGAGGAAGAATATACCTTCCACAGGATGAACTCGGGCAAGCTGGTCTATCAGATGATGATATATTTCGTGGCAAAGTAACAGAAAAGTGGAGAAACTTTATAAGTGGACAGATAAAAAGAGCAAGGATGTTGTTTGATGAGGCTGAGAGGGGCATAGCAGAGCTGAATTCAGCTAGCAGATGGCCTGTCTGGGCATCTTTACTAATATATCGACAAATCTTGGACGTCATTGAAGCTAATGATTATGACAACTTCAGAAAGCGTGCTTTTGTTGGAAGAGCAAAGAAACTAGTCTTCCTTTCAGTGGCTTATGGCAAAGCTGTTGCTGCTGAATGATGTTGCTCCAATTTTAGCAGAGTTCATGCTAACATGAATTCAAATAATACTTAGAGCAGACTTGTGAATATATTGTAGTAAAATTTTTGAATGTAACAGGTACTTGTGTATATACACTTTTGGGGTTAATACAAGGACTTGCTTTGCAATCTTCTGCTGTATTCTTGTTAGTTGTTTCTACACTACATATATTTGCATATGTTTATTGCAAAATAGTAACAGCAAAAGACTCTAAAAGCATGAATTAGAGATCAAGAGTGGGCAGGAGAGAGTTTTTAGAATGCTTCTTACTGTTAGGTTCAGAGTTCAAATCTTGTGCCTCATAGTTAAGGATAGAAAGGATGTGGGGAGGAGTAGGAGGATAAAAAGAGAGAGAGAGGTCAAGATTAATTATCAACAAATAATATCGCCACAGTCAAAACTTTAATGCAACCGTTTTGGTATTTATTGTTAAAATTACCTTTCCAAATGGTCTTGGAGGGGGTAGTTTTCGAAATTTTGGTTTGACATTTAGATTTTGTTTGTGGCAATATCACTGGCCAAAAAATTAGTTTGTAGCTCTTTGTTGAGCATATAGTTTGAGCTACATTTTGAAATTTTTGCAGTTCAGCAACGTGAAATACCTCTCTCTTCCTATTAATTAGCGTAGTTTTGACAGTCAAATAAGTTGATCATCGGATTTTTTTCTCTATTTTACTATTTCATATTTTGAGAGTCATTTTTATTTTTAAAAATTAAGAAAGTGACTAATAACTAAAAAAAATTTATTGAGTTAGACAAATGATTTTGTTCCTTTTTTTCACACTTTAAGAACTTGAATATTCCAGTGGAAAATTTTTGCGCATAAAGTTGGAATAATGGTACGTTTTATACATGAATGTGGGAAAAGAGTAAAGACACAACGAATCTTGAACCAAGGCTGCACGTGCTCAACCACAGTCCACTGGGTTCCTATACTTAAACTATCAAGGGGAGAGCTCTTAGGATCTTCTCCACAGTGCCACTAAAGCTCTAAATTTGGTTGAACTGAATCTTTCATAAGACAGAAATTGTTAATATAAAATTGGGCAAAGAAAATTGGTAGGTGTCTATTGCGAGGAACTTTGACCAGAGGGTTTTCCGATAGTTTCATACAGTGGATTTAGTTTAATTATGTATAGGGATCTATATTGATAAATTATTTATTTATTTATTAAAAAATAAATTTATCTGTACTGATAATATAGAGTATATTTCTTAAATATCACGCCTCCCTGCTAGAAAAAAAATTTTAAAAAGAAAAGTTTGTAAATTTGAAGCATATCCTCGACTATTCAAAATTTTGAAGCTAATCCATCTTAAAGTAGCAAGCTAAAAAGTAAATTATTCGAGTTTGAAGGAACAACATAAATTAATAAGGTATCATGAATAAATGACAACATTGCCAATTACTAATAACACGTGAATTTTAGTAGAATAGCTTGCTTGAATCTTTCTGGGATTTAGATTGATCCTCTCTCTAGTTATTCTGCCCAAAAATGCATTAAAGAAAATAATTTAGACTCGTTATAACTAAATTGTCAAACTAGATTAACACTAACTAGAAAAGGTCGATATTTCAACTTCAAGGAAACGTGAGCATCAATTTCAACACTTGGCCAGTTTTCAATAAATATTCTTCATTCATATCATACAGAAAATATTTTAACAACTACTTAAAAACTGTAAATCTAAACATAAGAACAACTAACATCAAGAAGTTAGGCTGCCTATTGAAAAAGCATTAGAAGCTTTTACAGGACAACGTAATCTGAGGTATATGCAAGCACTGAGCAGTGTTGCAATACACTATGTTTTCGGCAGCAAATCCTAATTCAGCAGATTTGCTCAGTTTGTATCTTTTCTGTTACCAAGGCTTTTCCAGAAACACTACCTGGATGTATGCAGATGAAAAAGATTTTAATAGCCTGGTACTACATTTCCTCATCCATTGATGTCCTTGTCTAGTCTCTTTCTCAAATACAAATCTTTTCTAGTTATTATGTGATATCACTGATATGGTAGTCTTGGTACTGCTCTATCTTCCTTGCAAAAACTATTGTGCAGTGCACTGAGAGAATAATCACAAATAGATGTCCAAGTAATTATTGATTTCATCTTTTGCAATATGATTCTGGATGAGACTCAACTACTAAGAATCGCAACGAGCTTTGAACATAAAGCTAGAATGGTTCAGATGTCATATTTCCGGTTTGGTGTTCTCTACCTTCTTATGGATGGTCTGATAAAGCATCTTTTTCATCTGACGCTTGCTGTGTAGCTTAAGATGGAGACGCCCAACAAATCCAGGAAATAGAGGTTAGTGACGTTTAACTTAAACATGAATATCTACATTCAATTGACGACTACGGTTCTTCTGTTATCCCCTTTCTGGTGCTCAGGGAGAATAAAAGGAATCATATTCCACTACAAAGATCTAAATAGCTTGCATCAGTCAAAATTGTACCATTTTAGCAGTCCTACTGAATTCGGATACAAGGATTAAAACCAACAACAGATTCAAAATACTCGTGCACCTGTCTTCAAATAAACTTGCAGTCTTCTTGCCATTTCTGCTTGCATGAGAAGATCACTGAATTGAAGGTCCATCACCAGATCTGAAATCCGTGCTCCAATTGAAAAGACCATGCCAGACTTCCAAGTTTGCAACATCTAATCATGACCATTTAAAGCCAGAGCTGCAACTCTCTTCAGTGATTCACCTGCTTTCATTAGGTCGTCTTCTGTATGAGCAGCAGAGACAAATAATCTAATGCCCACAGGCAATTTGCATTTGTCAAGAGTTGATCTTCTTGAAGTAGCAACGAAAACAGTGTCTTCCTTCAGTACCTGCGGACACAAGATTTATTTCAACTTCAATTTTCAAGATGGACAGAAAGGATGTGCAGGCGTGTGGTTTCCAAGTTCCAGATGTAAACTCAATCAGGCAGACCAATTAGGGAAGTAAAAGAATTTACTGGATGAGTTCAAGTACAAAACTTACACGGTGAGCTATCTCTTCAAGCACCTGAAGGTCACCTTTCGAGGAACCTGTTGATTTTTTTAATTGGAGAAAAACAATTGGTGATGCCGGATCACTTGCTATCTCAAGCCCTTGAATACCAGATAACCCTGCAAGCCAAGTTTGAAATGAAGAGCATATTCCTCACAGTTGAGGGATAAATGTAAATAACAAGACATGAAAAACTGAACGAACCTTTCCATAGCGTGCCAACATTTTTCTTCAGTTTTGTGATAAGATCAGGATTTTTTTCCAGGATATCAATTGCTGTGATTGCTGCAGTTGCTAGGTAAGGGGGCAAAGAAGCAGAAAAGACATAGCCAGAACTGCTAAGCCGCTGCCCAAAATATATACTGGGTAAGCATTAGTGCAAAGACCTAAACAGCTCAAGGAATATTGTAACTGAACTTTAGAGTCGTAAATTTATCTGCACTGTATCCTCATCAATGCAAGAATTCATATTACAACATTAAGCAGATAAAGTTTACATACTTGGTGGTCAATCACTCTTGCATTCCCAGTGCATACTCCTCCCTCTGTAGCCAATGCATGCCCCATAGCCGCCGTTATGATATCAATCTTGTCAACCTACAAGAGGACACAAATATAAAGCCACAAACAGGGACCTTTTGACTAATTAAACTTGGAAAAGGTACAAAATCATTACCGGAACTTTGCAGTACTCAGTTAAACCTCTGCCGGTACTGCCAAGAGCACCCAATGAATTGCTCTCATCCAGTAAAACACGGAATCGATACTTTTCCTTGAGTCTAACGATTTCATCTAAGGGAGCAATTTGTCCAGAATTCTGTAATTAAGCTAAGCCATTCAGAATAACACATCGTTCATCAAATAGAAGCTAGTTTGGAAAAATAAAAAATTTTAGTGGTAAGCATGTTAAGACTTGAAAAATACAAAGAAAAGAGAAGAAAAGAGGCAACATCAGCACTGCCTTCTTGGGACCAGTTTCCTTAACTTTGTCACATGGCACAGCCAGTAGTGCTACATGATCTATCATACTACTCTCTGGATTTCATGATTGATCCTTTATACCATATAATGTATAGTATTACTTGCTCGCCAATATTTTTCTTGCCATGTATCCAGCATACACCTCTCCTTGTCCTCTCCTTGTCCAACATACACCTTTTCATGCCTTTACCTGACATGCCAACTTGACCCTATCCCCTTGTCCTCTCCTATGAATAACAATCCCCTCTCACTCTGTCTCCCTTGTGTTACTTTGTCTAATTCTGTCTACTGCCTTGATCACACCCAAGTTTACATAATGCCCCTGACTAGTTTACAACTAAAAAGATAAGAAATACTCTTAGCAACTCAACAACTTGGAACAATGCAGAGGAAAGTGGGGGGAAACTTTTCATTAAGGTGAGGTGGGAGGGAAAAGGGAATATCACACTACATATCTATTTGCTTCTAAAACATGATATGTGCAAGGATGATCAATGCACGATGTCATAACAAACCAAATAATACCTGATACACCGCTTCTACCACAATATAGCGCCTCAGCTTCTTTGCACGCTTGTTCTCCTGGGTGACCTTCTCTAGCATATTTCTTAAGGATTCCATGTCATTGTGCTTGAAATATACTACTGTACTTCTGGAAAGCTGAAGGCCATTTTGAATTGCCCAGTGCACTCCCTCATCCCTGGAAGAGCAAAAATTCTTTTGAGAACTCATAACAAACCTTTAGACAGATTACTGCAATAGATTTGCCAGTCAACAACTGAAAGAAACAAATACACAAAATTCCGGTGAATCATGACAAAGTGACATTATATGATGATGTATATTGATGCCCTGTACCATGAAGGAACAGGTAGACATGGAAATCATAGGGATATAACTGATATATCATATAACTAATATCCAACACTGTTGCTCAAAAGGGTGGCCAGTATATGCTAGAGAGTAGCATGAATGAAACAAGAAGAATAAGAAGATGATGCTGATGAGAGACCGAAAAGTAATTAGGCAAGCAGGAGGAAAAAGTTAAAAGAAGGGGCAAAGAAACAGATGATAGCCAAAGCTTTAGAAAGGAAGAGATGTTTCAGTATGCAGAAGTGATCAGAAATTCTACTCAGACATCTTCATTCGTTGTTAGTTACATAATTGGATGATGCGATACATCAAACATAAGGCAAGCCATTAATGACATATACTTGGAATCCGATCCCCAAGCAAAGAAACATCAGTAGATGACTAATGTTCATTGATGAGTTAAAACAGATAGATTGGATATACTCACACAACAATAACATCTCCCTTTTTGCAAAATGCTGGGATTGCACTGAACATGGTGGAAAGCCCATAAGAGTAAAGTATAGAATCTGGAGTACCCAAAAACTTTGCTATTCTGGCCTCACAATCAAGGTGGACATCTGTACCAAAGATCAAAGGATAACTGGGTGCCCAAATTTCCAAGTTAAAAGGAGAAAATTGCAACCATGCCCATTGAAGTTTTGCAGATTAAATCAATTTATACCTATTGTTCCATAAAATCCACGAGGACCGCAAGAACCGACACCATATTTCTCCAATGATCTTGTACAAGCTTCCTGTTGTGCAACTTAGCTATGAAGGACATGTTTAAGAAATCCAACAGCACAAATTACCAATGACAAGAAAGGTAGCTTCTCCTTACAAGTAATTTCCCATGTCCGACTAATCCAAGGTAATTTGCTGAGGCAAAATTGATAACTTCTGTGCCATTAATTAATGTATGTGGTCCTGCAGCACTGCAAAGATACACCTGTTAATCAGAATGTATTCTTAACTGCAATAAAATCAGAAATTGAGATACTCAAGAACTTGTTTACTTAAACAAGGGAAGCATCATTGCTTTATCCATCACCTGGAGTCACAGTATCACGGGACCAATTTTTTGAAATAGGGCTATCGAAACAAATGGCCCCATTTCATTCAGTAAATATAAATTCAAGTTGCACATTTCCTTTCACACGTACGTTATTCTAACCATTTTCTCGGTAATTCCAGATAAAATTCTATGGTTCCATTTACCCCTCAAAAAAAAAAAAAAGTCCAACTTTACTAAACATGGCAGTTGGAAAAGCCAAACTTCAACAGGAAAATACTATGTAGGGGGCAAAAAAAGCCCGACTTTACCTCTCCAATGCAGGAGGTTCATATTTCATATCATCTGTGATTTTAGGAATTAGAGGTTCAGGAACCCACTCATCACATAGCTCATCAATTTCCTGAAAATATCAAGAAAATGCATTTGTCAGATCAGCCTGGTGAAACAAGTGACACTTTAGAAGACAGAGACACCAAAATTTTAACAGGTTAGCCCGGTCAGAAGACATAGAATAGTGCTTTCATGTAGTTTACTCTTCTTCCATTACTCCAGTATGTATTAGGCTTTATAAGAATTGATGGACTTCGATTTTCTTGCACTAGATATTGGAAGGTAATTCACTTGTAAGTTTAGGCTCCAAAACTTGGTGCACACTTCAGCTAAATATTATGCATCTTCATTGTGATAAAACAGGTAAGATGACATGCTCTATACCCTACTTTCTCAATGTGGGTTTTCTTTAAAGACCAAAAACAATACGTATACTAATTAACAATTAAAAAAAATGGACACCAATTGAATTATTCTCAGATTGGAGAGGGGGCCTGGCAGAGAGAGAGATTGCAGCTTTAACATCATATGCACAGATACATATTGGGGCAAAACAAACTTACCATCTTTATATGCACTACAACTTCGAATATAGACACTTCTCAGTCTTTCTTTTCTGAAGTGTTTGGTTGCATTTGGCTGGGGAAATCTTTTGTGTTTCCCCCTTTTTTTTTTTTAATTTTTCATTTCCTTGCTTTCATACTGTGATATATATCTCTCCAGGAAGTTTTATTTCTACAACATGCTCATCATTCTATTCCTCTAAATCCTAAGCTCAGGGAAACAAAACTTGGCATAGATGCAGCTATCTAGTATCTCAGTTAAGACAATCGCACTAATGTTTTGACACCAAAATTCTTACTCTAAGACATGATACGGATAAAGAATGGTCCAGAATGAACAGATACACCAGCCTCGTGAGAACAGAGTAACATACATCAACTGTATCATACAACGCTCATTTTAAACAATAAACAAGCACTTTTCCTATAGACACAGAACAATTCTAGTATCAAGAACTTTACATCCAACTCTGAGTATTACTGCACCCTAATAGCAATTCTCTTACCATATAAAGAATCAACACTGGAAGCAAAGGAGTAAGAGAAAAGCCCAGATCAAATTCTTTTTCTTAATTTGAGTCTCAAAAAGCACAACACAAACCAGGCCAACTGAAAAAAATAAACAAATGAAGAAATACAAGTCCTTTGGTGGCTAGGTATCCCTAACAAACCTTCTTTGTCAATGGTCTTTTAGGTGGTTTATAACTCTTCTGCGAAAGAAGGAAAATAATGACCACAACGAGAAGACCCTCCACAAATAGATGACCTACATGGAAACAGGAAAAGTTATACACCCCCAATATGAGGAGTAAGCATTAGAGCTTTATCTGGTTTGATGGCATACCTCCAATGTTCACTCCAAAGACAACTGCTCTTGCAAAAGGAGCATCAAAAGCAAAAGTAAGCCAATCTGATGCAGCTTTTAGCATATCCATAGCAACTGATGCCATTGTACTAGTTAGCTAATTGCATAAATGCAAGGAAATTTCATTCAACCCACAAAGAAGTAAAAAGAAGGACAAATAAAAGGAATTAGAAGATTAATATATAGAAATTAAAGGTTGACTAATAGCCTAAAATAAACGTTGCATCTTCTCAAGCATAAAAAATAAGAGACATATCTTGTTAGACGTGCCAATCATCTAATATTCAACATAGTAAAGAATTTTCGCATGCTTTGGTGTTTGGGGTTGGCAACAACATCCTAGTTCTCCTAGTGACAGATATCTGGATAGATTCTTCTTCTTTATCTCCTTTATTTTCCCCCACATTCAACTAGAAGAAAGGAGATTTAACACTGACAGATATTTTAACCTCCCTTAAGATGAAATGTCAGTTTTACACTAGCAACTACACCTCAAGGTCCAAATGGACGTAACATGTTTAATGATGGCATCAAGAAACTCAGAGATTCTTTATCGTATACATGTCTCTAAAGAATGGTCTTGATTATTTCTCTAATCCAAAAAAAGTATAAGACGATGAGTTTCATTGTCATAAGATATCAAAAAACTTACTAAATGAGGCCTACAAAGCTTTCTGATCAATTACAATATTGATATGGTTTGAACTTTCAATCCCATAATTCTAGCTCACACCACCGCTCATGTTTTTGACTCTGCATTCAAAGTTAGCTTCAGCTTACGTCGTTGTTAATTTAGTGCCAATAGCAATTAATAATAGGAATTATAAGCATAAAGATGAGAATTTTAACTTCATTTGAAATGGTTTCTAGCCCAAAAACTCCCATATATTCTTCCAATTACATCATCCATCCACTAGGCTCAAAATCACAGCCAATCAAACAGTAGCTCCTACCAAAAAAGGGAAAAACAAGATGAATATATTTGGCAAATTCTAACATATTGAAACTGGCCACCCCAAAAAAGTGAATTTGATCAGATCACATCAATCGCCTAATTAACAATCATACTCGCAACATTTTCACCAAAAAACTAATACTAATCAACAGCTTAAGAAAATCAAATCTAGTTAAACGGAGGAATTCCTGTGGAGGAGAATATTTTTGTAGAAATAATTAAGCAAAATCTTAACCTCCAAATCCAAAATTATTCTAATATGCATGCAGAAATTACCAAAGCAGATTTACTAATACATAAGGCGGAGAAGTGTTAGTGAAGGGGTGGGGGATGGTCGCCGGCCGGCAAAGAGGGGACGGGAGAGATGGATGGCGTACCTCAGGCTGGTGCTTGGCTAGATGCTGAATGACAAATGGAGAAACAGTTAATTTTGTTAGTCTTTTTGTTTTAATAAATGGGAAATAAAGTCCAATGTCTTTTTGGAAAAGTCGAATTTCTTTATGAAGCCAACTTTGGCGGTTCGACTGGTCAACCAGTGAACCAGTAGCATAACCGAGTTGGGTTTTTCTTATCTGATCGGACCAGAAAATGACCCAATACTCCAATAGGCACTTGAATTTCAGTTTATTTACCCCCCCGCGCGCGGGTTTCACCAACACCAAAAAAAAAAAGGGTAATTTCAGAAACCTCCCCTAAGGTCTGTCATAAAATCGCTCAGCTCTCCTA
Source organism: Coffea arabica (assembly GCF_036785885.1). Lineage (NCBI taxonomy): Eukaryota > Viridiplantae > Streptophyta > Magnoliopsida > Gentianales > Rubiaceae > Coffea > Coffea arabica. The sequence goes on along the minus strand of NC_092318.1, from coordinate 4,784,017 downwards.
AAGTTTTTAAAATATCACTTATCTCCCCTATTAACTTGATAAAACTAAATACTCCAATGAAAGGTTACAAATTGACAATAATACCCTTGTTCTTAATAACTATTTAAGCAAAATGCCCAAACAAAGTGAAATTTTTAAACCAAAACGTGTAAATTAAAAAAATTGCTATTTAATAATGGTCCATATTTCTTTACATTGGAGTCGTGGTAGGATAGCCAAGGACCGGGATAAATTAAATCTAATGAAGATCAGCTGCTTAGGAGCATTTAATGAGTAATTAACATGTTGAAAAATTTCGTGGGCGATTATAATTAAAGAAGTGAAGGTATTTTTTTTAGAAAATATGTTTTAATAAATGATTTAGTTTAAGTTGTATTGAAAACTAAAATAATCTCTTCATACATGTGAATTTTTCAAGGTGTAGAATTTGTTTTTGCTCCAATACAACCAAAATAAATAGTTTAAATCAAGAAATTTACCCCTTATAAAAATTTAATCTTATTTTATTTGTTATTGTTGTTATAAACTCCATAAGTAGGATAACATAAGAGTAGTATTGGAGCAAAAGTTTTATCTTTCTTGTATTTCCTTCAAAGGGGTTACAATGTTACAAGAAATGGCAATTCAAAGGAGGTAAGTGAGATTTTAAAAATTTTAGGGGGCTAAGTGATATTATGAGAAATCTTAGGGGAGGTTTCTAAATTATTCCAAAGAAAGGAAGAAGGCTTTAAATGATATGCCTACTTGGCTAATTGATAAACACAAACATGGGAATTTCTAAAAATTAGGAGGTAAACCATTTATTAGTTTAGAATAATATGCTCCATGAGTTTTATGTTGTTCATAATATTTGGTTCGCGGAATGACACAAAACTGGACTACTAATCGTATGTCATCTTATGTTTGGTTGCATTTTTATACATGAGATGATACATCCCACCTAATCGAATTAACCCCTCATACGGGACATAAAATAATTCGATAGGGAGAGGTGATATGAATTATCCCAGGATAGTTTAGTGGTGAGATGATAAAATAGACTTATTTATCCCTACCAATAGAATAACGTTTTATTCCAATAACTATATAAACTTATCCTCTCACTATAATATTATCTAATTTTTGGACTAATTTGCCACTATTAATACCATAACAAGATTTTGCACGAATTTGCCCCTGCAATAAAAAATTAATTTTGGACTAATTTGCCCATGTTAATAATATATAATAATCTAGGACTAATTTGCCCATACTATTAACAAAAACTAAAATTTTTACTATTTGCCCATATTAATGAAAAGACTAAAATTTTGGACAAATTTGCTCTTACTAATGAAAATTTTATGTTTTGAACTAATTTGCCCATTTTGATTAAATAACTAAATTTTGGACTAAATTACCCCTATTATTAGTAAAATTAAAATTTTGACTAATTTGCCCCTATTAAATTTTTAGATTGATTTATCCTTATTAAAAGCAAAAGTAAATTTTGTGCTAATTTGGCCGTACTAGTTAATTATATGACCACATTTTGTTGGTTAATATTAATGTGTAAAAGATTAGACACGTCAATTGAAACTTGTGAAACCCATTTGGTAAGCTCGAATTGGGCTCAAAATAGAAAGACTTGTATGTTGGTTCAGGCTCGAACCACTCAAAACTCATATATGTGTGTTATTTACTAATATCAAATTCATGTTCAAATCATGTACATATGTACATGTGCGTGCGTGTGTATGTTTGTGTATGTAACTTTCTACAAGTTGAGTTTGGGCTTACTAAAACCCAGTTAACAATAACTATAGGTTTGCTATAAGGGTATTTTGGTCTATAAATAAGTAATTCCAACTCATCCTATTTTCAATTAAATACAAGTTGAGATTATTTTCTAAAACATTCCATTTAACATAAAACCAACTAAATACTAGCTAACGAGATTACTCATCCAGAGATGACTCAATCCAAGGATAAGTAATCCTCTCTCATCCAATCCGTGAACCAAACGTACCAAACCTTTGGTAAAGAAAAGGGCATTTCTCTTTAAATGTTTTGAATTTAAAACATAAGCCTTTGAAACTTTAAACTTTTCAAAATTCATGCTATTAGGTAAAATCATTCTTCTCCTAATTTACTATTTTATGAGAATATAAACAAATAATGTTGAATATGTACAATATATGATTATAGGAACTTATTCATCTTGTAATGTTAGTTACTAGTGTAATTTAGTACGCATTTTTTGTTATTTGGTCTTTTGTATCAAAAATTTCATGATTTGGCTTACAAGGTTTCTTGGAATCTATATGATTTTATGAATGAATGATGTTTTTCATATAAGATTCTTTTAATTTCGACATGATAATTTGTAAATGGACGCAAATTTGTTTTTGATATGGTTCATTTTTTTTTTATATGTCATTGTTAAAAGGGTAAAAGAGTTAAGTATTGATCCTTAAAAGATAAATGTAAGAAAGAAATTAATAATTATTATGATATATGTGACATGCGTATAAATAAATATAATAGAGAAAAACCTTTTAAAGTTTAGTAACAAGTTAACTAGCATCACACAATAGCACAAGTTATCTGAACTCTCATGTGAAAGGTTACAATGAATTACATATTTGTAGAAAGGTATAATATATTTTACAAAATGAGACATTTTCCTATACCTATATCATTCGTGGACCATGGAATAAATAGTAAATATTTAAGTCTTATATAAGAAAAGTAATTGGCAAACCACTTTAAGAGGGCAAAATATTTTCTTATATACTTTGAAAGCACACAAAATTTTGTAAATGTAGTGATAGAAACATCATACTTATTATTGAGTTGTTGAACCCATAATCCAAGGAAAGTTACAATATAATGAGTTCCTATATACAAATACATATATATATATATATATATGTTCCTATAAGTTTCTAAATAAATTAAATCCTTTTTATCCCAATCAATAAATACAAATTGTGACGACCCCACTTCTCCCTAAGGCGAACCAGAGGGTTGGCGGGTCGCCTGCCTAGCTCTCGCCAGGGCTCACGCAAGGAAACTGGCTAAACCCTTCCGACGTACAACTTAAACCATTACAAAATTCGTCACCCGAACAAGCCAATCCTTAAACGACCAAAACACTAAGAACACATTAACTTCAGAGATAACATTACCATTGGACAACTGAACATCCACTCTTACGTACATCTCCAATCAGATTAAAACATAATTACACTTATACATTACAAACCACAAAGTGAAATCATAAACCCAAATACATTCATACAAGTCAAATAACAACACAGGGTTTGCACTTTTCCAGTTTCAAGTGGCAACCCAAGACGAAAGATACGTTGTCTGATTCAAAACAACATTCATAAAAGGTAAAGGCAGACTTCAGGTCTCTCAAATGCCAGAACCTGTTCAGGAAAACAAGTAACGTGAGGTGAGCTAAAACTCAGTGGTGCCCCAAACATGCAATCATATAAAACAAGTAGCAAATAATAACTCCAAACTAAAATTCAACAAGTAGGAAAGCATATAACAGCACAAGGTAGGATACAGGGCTCTCAGGAATCATTTTCCACGAACTTGATCAAAATTTAACCGCAGTTGACCCTCCGTCAACTCTCACTATCTAAAGTCCTAGTAGATTTTTTTTTCATTAACATGCTCCGACCAACTTACTTCCACCGGGCCCATTCATCTCACGAGAGAGTTTGGTATTACTCGAGTATACCTTTTTATAGCCTAGTCGAGGGATTCACCCAACGACGTCACAACAAGTGGTTACCAAGTCAGGATAAGAGGCCCTCCCACCTTAAGGTGTGGTACATTCCCCTGCCTGGTGGTTTAGTTGATGAGTCCATACTCCAGTCAACAGTTGCAAGGTTTTTGGTACTTGAGTTAGGATAAGAGGCCCTCCCACCCTCAGGTGTGGTACATTCCCCCACTCAGTACTTAACTAGAGCGAGCAAAATATTCGAGAAAATATTTCAAGCAAATCAGCACTCGAAAGGGCTAGTGCGATAAAGTACACACTGCCCATTTCGATGGATCAGGAAAACCACTATCCGATTATCACATAACAAGTCAAGAAAGCACTTTAACAAGATAAACATAGAACAAGCAAGGACACTCACCAAAAGTGAAGCTCAAAAGTCAAGCTGGGAATCGAAATCCACGTCCTCGCTAAACCCTAAAAGACCAAGTTTTAAAACTATAAGTTTTACTATACAAGTTCTTGGTTTATATATGAAAGATTATCCGATATATAACTAGTTTATCTTCTCAAAGTAAATCCACAATTCTCTTTGAATTAAAACTAGTAAAAGTGATAAAGTATTTTGTACGGTTTCTTTGAAGGTACTTTCTTTCTAGAGGTGCAAACCAGAACCCCCTTACTTCAAATAAGGTTTCTTGCCGGACAAGTTTTCTACGCCTTTCATTTAAAGTTATTAAAATCTCGTGTTTTTAACAATTTTCCCCTAAAACAACTAGCCAGAGACAATTTTACAAAAAATCTAGAGTTTAGAAGTTAATGCAATTATTTCCTAAAGGTAATAAGGCTAGTTTAAGCAAAGGAAAGAATTAACTAGTTGGCATGGTTTTAAAAGTCCCGACACTCGAATTTTAGCATTATCGTACTATACTCAATTTCTATAGCTTGATACTAGGACAAAATATTTCAACAAAGCTTGGTTAAAAAGTACTCAAATTCAAAGGACCAAAACGGCCTTCACGATTCTAATTTACTTGCACATTATATTCCAATTTGCCAATATAGAAAAATCACAATTCAAACATCAATTTCACTAGGGTTTCATCAATCATTAGCCCTAGGTCTCAACAAGTTCAATTCTAATCAAGAAAAAAAAAATTAAACAAAGGAAGTCCAAGACATCAAAACAATTCCAAACCACAAGTCATGGACTTTCCAAGTGCATTTCGGCCAAATCACTTAAACGATTCCACCAAAATTTGACTCTTGTAAAAAAATACTCAAATGGCCAAGAGCTTCATCAATCATTAGTTCTTGGCATCAAACAATCACTTCTTACAATAAATCAACCGGAAATTCAACTCAAAACATAAAGGAAAGTCACGGCCAGCTTAACTCACAAGTAACTCTAGAAATTCAGATTTTTTTTTCTTTCATCCACGGCTCAATCAGCAACATGCATGATCAAATAACTAATTAACTATCAGTTTAATTCAAAACCAGGCTCGGACATCATAAAAAAAAAATCATCAACCAATCAGAATTTCATCCAAGGCTTCTCGGTTGGCTTGCATGCAAGCAGATTCTGCACTGCTTCGATTTTCTTGCTTATTCAAGGCTGATTAACCTCATGCAAAGCTTAATCATCCAGTTTTTAGTTAGCTAAACACACATCTTGGCTCAGATCACCTCAAATTAACAAATTAAAGCTGCAATTCCCAGCTCAATCTCTCGGCAATTCCCATTTTCTTCACAATCAGATTTTCCTGTGACTTAATTCATCATCCAACTGCACAACCATCACATGCATGCTCATAAGCAACTTCATCTACCTATAATTAACTAGTCTAAGTCCAGAATTTACCTCAACTTGAAGCTCAACTCACGCGACAAGCAGCTGCAATTTTTCTCTCCTCTCGGCTTGCTAAGGAACTCGGGTATGGCTGGTCTGAGCTCGGTTAGTGCAGGCTGTGGTGTTGGTTGTTGGAGTTAATCACAAGTGGTTGAAGATGAGGAAGGAAATGGTCAGTTCTCGGCAGTGATGAAGAAGATGAAGACAGATAGCTCGCACAAACTACCTCTTGCTCTCTCTCTCTCTCTCTCTCTCGGACAGTTCAGAAATGCAGCTTGCCGACTCTCTCTCCCTTGCTCAATCTTACAAATGAAATGGAGGAAGTGTTGGCTCTCGGTTCTCTTCACCAGCTCACGGATGGAATGAAGGAAGAACGGTAAGTTTCTCTCTTTTCTCTCTAGCTTACGGACAGAAAGAAAAAAAATAAAGAGCTCGGCTCTTTCTCTCACTTCACTCTCGGTTTGCGGCAGAAGAAGGAAATGGAAATGGAATTGTTGTGGTGAATTGGAGTTGATGTAGTGGTGTGGGTGTAGTGGGATGAGCCGGCAGTATGGAAGTGCTTGGATTTGAAGCTTGCCCAATGAAGTTCCATGACTGCATGGTTAATTTGAGATGGAGGAAGGCTAATTTGGTCTTTTAACATCTTGTCCGACCTTCCACTTAGGTCCTCACTCATAATCTAATTCCCAAACTTTACCTCAAATGAAATTTGATAGCCTACTAGTATACTAATCTCGTAAAAATTCAATTATCGAGATTTTAACGTCCTAAGTGAAATTATAAAGGGTTTTGACCTAAAATCGATTTCATCTTAATTCTAGGTTCCCGTTGACACTTAACGTTATTAACACTTTGAATTAGCGATCAGAATTCAAAGAATTAATTTTAAAGCAATAAAACAATCTACATCAATAAATATTATTTTAACTTGGCAAAGTTCAAATAGTTTAATATTTTGCACAATTAAATTATTTGTAACATAAGAATTATTATATTTTTTTTCCATACTTACTTAAGAACAAATGAAAATAAAATTTATTAAAAGTCTAAAATGCAAATGCAATATGTATATATATATATATATATATATATTTCAAGGTTCTCACATCCTCCCCCCTTAAATGAATTTTGTCCTCAAAATTCTCACCTTCTAAAGAAATAATTTGGAGTATTTTCTCTGCATATTTTCTTCTAGTTCCCAAGTTGCCTCCTCTATTCCACGATTTCTCCCAAGAATCTTCACCAAAGGAATTTTCTTACCTCTCAATTCTTTCACTTCTCTTTCCAAAATCTTAACTGATCCTTCTTCATAAGTTAACGACTCATCCACCTCAATTTCTTCCAATTGCAACACATGGCTTGGGTCAGGGTGATATTTCTTAAGCATAGAAACATGAAATACATTGCGAACCTTGGCCATGCTCGCAGGCAACCTCAACTGATACGCCACTTTACCGATTCAGTTCAAAATTTCAAAAGGTCCAATATACCTCGGCTTTAGCTTCTTACCCTTTTTGGACACTACTCCGCCCTTCAAGGGTTTAACTCTTAGGAAAATTTTTTCTCCTACTTTGAACTCCAAATCTTTCCTCCTTGTGTCGGCGTAGCTCTTTTGTCGACTTTGGAAAGTTTGAAGCCTTTCTCTAATTAGTTTCACTTTCTCATGAGTTTCTTCCATCCAAGGTATAGCCGTTGGGTCTAAAATTTTCTTCTCTCCCATTTCATCCAAATGAATCGGAGATCGACACCTTCTCCCATACAATGCCTCATAAGGTGCCATTTGAATTGAAGCGTGATAGCTGTTATTATAGGCAAATTCTACTAAGGTCATATACTGACTCCATTTACCTCCAAAATCCAATATACACGACCTCAGCATATCTTCCAAAGTCTGAATTGTCCTTTCTGACTGTCCGTCTGTTTGGGGATGATAATCAGTGCTAAATTTTAACTTGGTCCCCAATGTCTCTTGAAATTTCTGCCAGAAACGTGAAACAAACCATGGATCTCGATCAGACACAATGCTTATAGGAATACCATGCAATCTCATGATCTCTTCTGTGTACAACTTGGCTAGTTTCTCCAAAGAAAAGCTCATGCTCACAGGTAGAAAATGTGCGGACTTGGTAAGCCTGTCAACTATCACCCAAACCGCATCACATTCTTTTTGATTTCGAGGCAATCCCGTTACAAAATCCATGGTTATGTGTTTCCATTTCCATTCGGGAATTTCTAGTGGGTGCAATAGACCAGAGGGTTTCTGATGTTCAGCTTTTACTTGTTGGCATATCAGACATTTTTGTACAAATTCCGCCACATCCTTTTTCAAACCGTCCCACCAATATAACTCTTTCACATCGTGATACATTTTGTTCACTCCTGGGTGTATAGTATACCTTGATCGATATGATTCTTCTAGAATTTCTTTCCTTAACCCTTCATCAACTGGAACCACAATTTGATCTCGAAACCATAACACTCCTTCAGACCCTAATTTAAAGTCTAGGGTTTCTCCTTTTTGCACTTTCTCCAACTTTTTCTGGATTATAAGGTCCATTTTCTGTGCCTCCTTAATACGCTCCAATAATGGTGACTTCAACGACAAGTTCCTAAATAAAATCTTCAATCTCTCCAAGCGAGGGTTCCAAATACTAACCTCTTCTAACATGTCCCATTCTTTTACCATTAACCCCGCTACTTGGGCCTTTCTACTTAGAGCGTCTGCTACCACGTTGGTTTTTCCTGGGTGGTAGTTGATAGAACAATCATAATCTTCTAAAAATTCTACCCACCGCCTCTGTCTCAAATTCAATTCCTTTTGGGAGAACAAGTACTTAAGACTCTTGTGGTCCGTATAAACTTCAAAGGTCACACTATACAAGTAATGCCTCCATTTCTTTAAGGCAAAGACCACTGCGGCCAGTTCTAGGTCATGCGTTGGGTAATTTTGTTCGTGAGGTTTCAATTTTCTAGAGGCATAGACAACTACCTTACCCTTTTGCATTAGTACGCATCCTAGACCTTCCCTAGAGGCATCAGAGTATACGACATAACTTTCTACTCCGTCAGGCAATGCCAAAACAGGAGCTGATGTTAAGCGCTTCTTTAACTCCTGAAAGCTTGACTCGTACTTTGGAGTCCAAATGAACTTATTTTTTTTTTGTCATCTCTATCATAGGTCCAGCAATTTTCGAAAAGTTCTTGATGAACCGCCTGTAATAACCTGTTAAATCCAAGAAACTTCTAACCTCTGTTGGAGTTTCTGGCTGCTTCCACGTTGTGACTGCCTCAACTTTTGCCGGATCCACGGCAATTCCATCTTTAGAAACTTTGTGCCCTAGAAAAGAAATTTCTTCCAGCCAAAACTCGCACTTGCTAAATTTAGCATACAGCTTTTGCTCTCTTAAGATCTGCAGAACTACCTCCAAGTGTTTAGCATGTTCTTCTCGAATCTTAGAATATATTAGGATATCATCAATAAAACTACTACAAACTGATCCAAATACTTTTTAAAGACTCTCTGCATTAAGTCCATGAAGGCAGCTGGTGCATTGGTTAATCCAAATGGCATAACTGTAAATTCAAAATGTCCATATCTTGTATTAAAAGCAGTCTTAGGTATGTCTTACTTCTTAATTTTCAACTGATAATACCCTTGCCTCAAATCCAGCTTGGAGAAAACTACTGATCCTTGCAGCTGGTCGAAAGGCTGTCAATCAGTGGTAGAGAGTATTTATTTTTAATTGTAATTTCATTTAATCCTCGATAATCAATACATAACCTCGAACTTTCATCCTTTTTCTTAACAAATAGAACAGGTGCTCCCCATGGCGAATCACTTTTTCTAACAAAACCTCTCTCCAATAAATCCTATAATTGAATTTTTAATTCTTTTAACTCTGCAGGAGCCATTCGGTACGGAGTCTTAGAAATCGGAGCCGTTCCCGGCACTAGTTCAATCTTGAATTCCACTTCTCTCTCTGGAAGTAATGTTTTTAATTCTTCAGGAAAAATATCTGGATATTCCCTTACCACTGGCACATCTTTCAACTTTACTTGGTCACTGGGAGCATTAATCAGGAAGGCTAAGAAACCTTGCGCTCCTTTATACAACATTTTCCTTGCCCGAATTCCCGAAATCATAGCAGACGATGCTAACCTACCTTTGACATCCAATTTCAGGGTTGCTTTCCCGGGAATCCAAAATTCTAACACTTTTGCTCTACAATCAAGTTTAGCATGGTAATGAGTTAGAAAATCCATTCCTATAATAATATCATACCCTTTTATGTCCAAACTGACTAGATCTACTAGCATCCTACGCTCTCCAACCCAGAATTCGCAGTTCTTATAGGCCAGGCTAGTGATTATGCTTTTATTGCCCATGGGTGTCCTAACTTCAAGATCAAAGGGTAATCTAACAGGTTTTACATCAATTCCGGACATAAAAGTTGGATTCACAAATGAATGAGTTGCGCCAGGATCAATTAGTACTCTAGCTGATCGGTGAAAGACTGGAAGAGTACCTTCCACAACTTTCGAGGAATCAGGTACGGGTTGATCGTCTATGGCGTACACCCTGGCAGGAACCTTCGACCTACTTCCTCCAGAAGTGACTTTTCTGGCACTCGGGGTACCACCTTATTGTGTTTTCGGACAACCGGCAATCTGGTGCTCGCTACTTCCGCACCTCAAGCACTTTCCTTCTTTCCTCCAGCATCCGTCCTCGGTATGACCAGCTTTCCTGCAATACCCATAAGTTACCTGAGGGGTTGTCACACGACCTCCTTGCGAGGCGTTCCTAGGTTGACCCCTTCCATTTAGTCCTCCTCTAGCTCGGGTATCTCTTCTCCCGGCACCTCTTGCCCCAACTCCTCTCGCTAGAGCGCCTCGTGGTGCTCCAGGACTATTTACTCCACCCGTTCCTCGACCCACTTCGGCCGGTGGAGCATTTGCATAAGTCAGCTCCCGACTGCTGTTAGGGGCAAATCTTTTCTTAGCCTGGAAAGATTTTACTTGAGCTCTGGCAACTTCAACCCTTTGAGCTCTCTCTACTGCATCAGCAAAGGTGTCTATCCGAACAGCAGTTAATCCCTCCTGGATCTCCACGTTTAGTCCCTGCACAAACCTCCTTATACGTCTTTGCTCCGTAGCTACCAATTCAGGAGAAAAACGGGACAGTTTCGTGAATTGAATCTCATATTCGGCGACACTCACCGTCCCCTGCCTACACTTGATGAAGCATCCTCTCTTTTCTCTTGGATGAGAGGGGGAAGAAACTTGGCGTTGAACTCCCTTGTGAAGTTCGCCCAGGTTCTAGGAATATGGTTCTTGTCCCAATTAACCCTAACTAGGTTCCACCAGGAACGAGCAGCTCCCTCAAACTGGAATGCTGCGAAAGTCACTTGTCTCTCCTCCGCATAATTTAGAGCTGCAAAAATGTCAGAGATCCTCTCCCACCAACCTTCTGCTACCTCAGGTTCTGGTCCTCCATAAAACTTGGGAGGTCCAAACTTCAAGAATCTCTCTAATGCCCGATCCTCAGTATCGATTGGGCCTTCTTGGTGATGCACCGGTCCAAGGGTTTGGTACTCAGTCATGCGCTCTAAGACACTGGGTCTCCGGCCACGCCCTCTTGACCATGGTCTTGATTGACCTCAGGTTCCCTATCACCACTAACCTCGGGGTGTTGTCTAGTTGATCACCCACGTTCTCTACCTCTAACTTGTCGATCCATAATCTAGTTATGCCTATTGATAAAAATTAAGCAATTAAGCGAGGATATTTTAATTAATTAATTTAATCTTTTTTTTCTTTTTGTAAATAAAATCAACATGAATATTAAGGAAAAGGAAAATAGAACACTTAACACATATTCACATACCGAGGTTCATACAAATAGCAAGTTAGGGTGCTCTCCAACAGTATGGCACATAAGTTTAACAAATATATGCAAACAATCCTTTAAACCAAAAATAGGGATGTAGTGCCTCAAAAGTAGGCCATCAAGCTAGACAAAATGTTATGACCTAAACTAGTGTCACCCTATCTAACCCCGAATACTTAGTTACAAGCAAATCAAACCTAGTCTAACTCTCAGCAGGGCTGCCAGGGGCAACGTCCTCCACAGGGTCCTCCTCCGGGTCCTCCCCAACACCCGCCTGAGCAGTACCCTGAATAATACCCATGACCTCGTCTATCATCATAGTGGCGTCAGTCATGATACCAACACTCCTATCTCGTAGCTCCTCAGCTACTCGAGTCAATCGAGAATTCTGTCTCTCTAACTCCTCACGAGCAGCCTCTGACCTAGCCCTCTCGGCTGCTAACCTCTGATCTAGATCAACTATGCGGTCAAGCTGAGTATCAACCATGAGCTCAACTCCTCGACGTCCTGGGTCAAAGTGTGATTAGCATCCCTCAGCTGGCGACGCTCGTCGTCTAAAGATAGCACCAACTCGTTAGGGTAGGCATATGTGACCCTACACTGACATCGGTGGTACCTATCAGCTGGTGTATAACGTATACGAGATCCTCCGCCTCGTGGCCTATAGGAGATGGACCTAAGAGGCTATACATGTCCATTAGCCAATCCGTTACCATTAGCATGTCCGTTTCCGTTTTTCATACCTGCAAAATAACCCAAGTCCAAAGGTTAATGCTTAAAAAGCTAATGTAAGGCCCAAAGACAACCTAAGAGGGGGGGTGAATTAGGTTGATTAAAAACTTAATTGAGTTTATGCACTTTTTACTTAATAAAAATTTACCTTCTTTTCTAGTAGAGATCAATCAAGTAAATTCAAAGAAGAGAACAATTGTTGATCAGAAATAAGGATATATATATAAGCAATGAGAATTTTATTAAACAAAAAGAATAAGATAGAGTATCAAACCGATTGTCTACCAAACTTTCCTCAAACTTGAAGACCAATCACAAAGATGAGCACCTTCTCTTTGATGAACAATAATCAACTCAATGTACAATGGAGGGATCACTTCCCCCTTGCCCCAAGCCTCTCTTAGTCAAGTTAGGAAGTTTTACTATCACTCAGATAACCCTCAACAAAGCTACACTATTGAAAATTTCAAACACAAGAGAAGAGCTTACAAGTACTTCACACTTCTTAGAGAACAAATCGTTCCTAGGAGACTATTTTCTTGCTAAAATATCTCTTGAGATCTTGTAAACAAAGTGTGCAAAAGTCCCTTTCTGATTCAGAATCGTTTGTATTTAAAGGGAACCAAAAATGGGCTTCATTAATGCTTCCAACGGATAGAAGGCAGATGAAGAGTCAGCTAGCCGTTGGGGCTGTTGGACGTCCGACATCTTAGTCATCGTCCGATCCCATCGTCCGAAAATCAGTCAAGTTGTTGTTCGGACGTCCGATGGAATTTTATCGTCCGACAGCTTCTGCATTTGAACGTTGGCAGAGAGTCATCAACACTTTGTGGAATTTTTAGGACGTCCGACACGATCGATGTGCGTCCGAGGAGTGCGTCCGATCAATCCGGACGTCCGATGCTTCCTCACGAGCGTCCGACAGAATTTCCTTCTTGATGTTCTTCATCCTTTCGGACGTCCTACAGATTCCTTACGGACGTCCGACATGAGTGCCCTGTTTTTGCTTCTTCTTTTGATTGATTTTCTTTTCTTGACAACCTTGTACCTGATTCTCTAAAAAGCAAAACACTTATATTTGAAGAGAATTAGATAATTATTTCAAAGTGCTTTGTGATCATCAAAATCAAGAATAACATTCTCCCCCTTTTTGATGATGACAAAACACTGATTTGAATTGAAATTTGATGATTATAAATAGGCTCCCCCTTTCTCAGTCAATCGAAGAACAAAAATTGAAAAACTGCCCCTTACTTGGCTACTTCACAGATTTATTCAATCATCCAAAAATAGATAAGCAATTGAAAAACTCCCCCTGACTTAGTTAAGCAATTTATTCACTGATTTATCCAAAAAAAAGTTAAGCAATTGAGAAACTCCCCTCACTTGGCTACTTCACAGATTTATCCACATATCCAGTCAATTCAACGCAACGCATATCCATATTCATATCTTCTCCCCCTTTTTGTCATCACAAAATTCAAAGTGTAAAGATACATTTGGAGAACTAGTAACAAAGATTCGACCATATATCCAATCCATTCAGAGCAAAATGATCTTACGAGCATTACATCCATATATCCAACCCATTCAACCAAGCAAAATGTAAAAATTCAACCATTCACAAACATTACAAACATATGTCCAGTTTTGGACATTACAAAACACCAAATGACACCAAGCACCAGAATTCAATAGATAAAAAGAGTTCAAGGCAACTATCTAACATTCAGCAAATAAAAAACAGTCAAACAGAATGCAAATGATCCTAATAAGACTAGTGATCCTAAATGATAAGCTAAGAGGATCCAGACTTCCTTCGAGTAAGCTGATACTGAGAGAGATCCTCCTCCTCAGTGTCTTCATCATCTTCAACAGCTTCACCAACTGGTTTCTTGCCTTTATCAGATGTGGAAGGATCATGTGGTGCCACGGGAGTAGAGGTGAGGTCGATAGGAGCAGGACTCATAGAGCGAACAGGGGCTGATGAACTTGGATCATTGGAGCGTGGCTCCTTGCCAGGAGGAACTTCCTCAACCACAGGTGGGGGAAAAAGGAGATTCTTTTTATCTAGGAAGTCAGCTTGTTGCTGGGATGACATGGTGAGCATGAGACCATGTTCAAGAAGCAGAACATGTTGCTTAAGGTCTCGAAGGAGCTCAACCACTTCAGAATTTGAAGAAGAAGATGCCTTAGTGGCAGCCTTTCTAGGATGAATAGAAGTCAGTGCAACAGAGGATGAAGTGTGAAGTGGATCATGTGCAGCCTTAGACCTAGGTTCATTAGAAGTGGCCCCCTTATACGCCCACAAATTATCCCTAAAGACAAGATTTTTGCGCTCAAAATAAGCCTTAGTGAAGGCAGAGGAAAAAGTTTCTTTGGGACAAACACCAAGGATAGGTACTTTGTAAAATTCAAAAATCTTTTGAAGGAATTTTCCATAGGACAGTTTTCTACGAGAATCAGTGGTATAGCGAAGTAAAAACTTGCACATGACAAAGCCAAAATCAATGCGAATTTTTTCTCTAAAACAATAAAACAGATACAGCTCCATTTTATTTGCATCTGTTCTATGACCGTCAGTAGGCACAAGCAGATTTGAAATGATTGAGAAAGCAATAAGATTCACAGGGGCAAGGTCATTTAGTTTTGCATCAGCAGGAGCAGAAAATTTGTTTCGAAAATAGGTTAGCATTTTAGCATTATCAAAGTGATTATCAGCAGTAGGATGCTCTTCATAAGAAAGAAATTGGCAATTTTACTTTTGCATCCTGGTTCAATAACAGTATTTAAAATGGCATTCACAGTTTCAGGATCAAATACTAAGTCTACCCCATTTACCCTGGACATGATTTCAGTGTGATCAGTGCCTTTCCTAAGATTGGCAAAGAATTGATACAGCATTTCAGGGTAATAAATATTAGGCATGGAAATGATATGTGACCATTTCTGAAATTCAAAGAGATTTAGAATAGACTCTAAACCTATCTTACGGAATTCAGAGAGATTAATGGTGCGTTGAGGAATGAAACCTTTCTGGGATATCAAGGAGTGTTTTTCTTTGGCAGTAGCATCAAAGAATGGGGAGACAGTGGTTGATTGAGAAGGCTGTTGAGATGGAGTTCCTTGTCCGGATGCAGGTTGAGCGGAAGGCCGGGGAGTTTGAGTCTTTACTGCTCCCCTTTTGAAGCGTTTGGATGATCGTGAGGCCCTAGGAGAATCCACATCTTCATCCCTGAGTGTGTGCTTGCGTCCGGCAGGGACTTTTCCTCCTCTTAGATTCACCATTGTGTGAAATGTGTGAGATGTATGATGCGAATGATGCACACAGTGGAATGGAAGTGAATCACACAAGAATTTCGAGATAAAGAAGCCTTGAAGATGATTGACCAGAGCGGTTATGAGAAAGTAGGGTTCTGAGGGAAATTTGGGAACTTTCGAAATATGATGAGATTTGGTGAAAAGATCCGAAAATTGAACTCGCAATGATCAGGAGAAGTTTTTGGTTGAGTCAATTTTGGAATGAGTGCTTCAGAAAAGCACGAATTGAGTGTGAGAAAAGTAGAGGTTTCCGTCCGAATGAGAAGAGAGGAAGAGAGTTCTGAAGCAAATGAGGAGGGAAGTCACTTTAAAAAGTGTACCGTTGCACTGTCGGACAGCCGAACGTCGTCGTGCGTCCGACAGTTTTGTCCGAACAGATGTTTTCTGGGAAAAAATAGCTGAAGAACATCATCGGACGTCCGTTCATCTGCTTTAGGACGTCCGAAAGCTTTGAACAGAAAAATTTTAAGATGATTTTACGATTATCCCTAATTTTGATCTTAGATGAATGAATTGATCCAATGGCAAAGCTTTTGTAAAAATATCAGCAATTTGATCTTTAGAGCAAACATAATTCACACAAACTTCACCTTTTTGGACAAGATCGCGAATAAAGTGGTGCTTTATATGTATATGTTTTGTCCTAGAATGTTGAATTGGATTTTTGGTCAAATTTATAGCACTGGTATTATCACAGAATATAGGCATGCAATCATATAACAATCCAAAATCATTCAAGGTATGCTTCATCCATAAAAGTTGAGCACAACATGCACTAGCGGCAATATATTTCGCTTCGGTTGTTGACAAAGAGATTGCATTTTATTTTTTGCTAAACCAAGAAACTAAGCAATTACCAAGAAAGTGACAGGTTCCACTAGTACTTTTTCTGTCCACACGACAACCACCAAAATCCGCATCCAAATATCCATATAGAGCAAATTCACAAGATCTAGCATACCAAAGACCATAGTCTAATGTACCTTTCAAATACCTAAAAATTCTTTTAACAGCATTCAAATGTGATTCTTTTGGACAAGATTGAAATCTAGCACACAAGCAAACAGCAAACATAATATCGGGTCTACTTGTGGTTAAATAGAGTAGGCTTCCAATCATACCTCTATAGTGCTTTTCATCCACATGTTTACCTTCTTCATCTTTGTCAAGTTTTGTAGAAGTGCACATTGGAGTTCCAACTTGCTTTGAGTCCTCCATGCCAAATCTTTTCAGCAATTCCTTGGTGTATTTTGTTTGATTTATAAAAATTCCCTCTAGTGCTTGATGTATTTGAAGTCCAAGGAAGAAATTTAATTCTCCCATCATACTCATTTCAAATTCACTTTGCATAATGGTGGAAAACTCCTTGCATAGATACTCATTAGTAGCACCAAAAATAATATCATCTACATATATTTGCACAATAAGAAGATCATTTAACACTTGCTTAGTAAAAAGTGTGGTGTCCACAATACCTCTTTTGAAACCATTTTCAATCAAGAAACCACTCAATCTTTCATACCAAGCTCTTGGAGCTTGTTTTAGTCCATATAATGGTTTTGAGAGTTTAAACACATAACTTGGAAATTTTATATTTTCAAAATCGGGGGGTTGATCCACATATATTTCTTGATCAATAAAACCATTTAAGAAGACACTTTTAACATCCATTTGAAACAGTTTGAAACCTTTGAAGCAAGCAAAAGCAAGAAGCATTCTAATCGATTCTAATCTAGCTACGGGAGCAAATGTTTCATCAAAATCAATTCCCTCTTCTTGTGCATATCCTTTAGCAACTAATCTAGCTTTATTTCTTACAACTACACCTTTATCATCCAACTTATTTCTAAATATCCATTTCGTGCCAATGATAAGTTGATTTTGTGGTCTATCAACAAGAGCCCAAACCTTATTTCTCTCAAATTGATTAAGTTCCTCTTGCATTGCCAAAATCCAGTTTTCATCCTTTAAGGCATCATTGATATTTTTAGGTTCAAAAAGAGAGACTAAAGCAAAGTTATCTATCAAATTCTTAGATGAGGAACGAGTCTTTACCTTCTCGGATGGATCACCAATTATAAGCTCTCTTGGATGATTTTGGCTAAATTTCCAAGCTTTGGGAAGGTCTTTGAATGAATCATCATTATTGTCTTTATCTTCCTTTTCTTGATCTTCATGAGTTTCATCCTCCATTTCCTTTGCTTCCGGATTAGAGTTTCCTTCATCTTCAATTGTTATCCTTTTCATTCCTTCACGAACACCTACATCATCATCCTCATACGAACTTTTGGAATTATCATCATTAGTTTCATCAAATGTTATGTGTATAGCTTCTTCTATCACAAGAGTTCTTCTATTAAAGACTCTATATCCTCTTTTGTTCTCACAATAGCCCAAAAATATTCCTTCATCAGATTTTTTCTCAAACTTACCAAGATGTTCCTTTAAATTCAAAATAAAGCATTTACAACCAAAAACTTTGAAATATCCAACCGTAGGTTTCTTATCAAAAATCAGTTCATAAGATGTTTTATTCAAAATAGGTCTCAAGAGGACTCTATTCATCACATAACATGCGGTGTTTACCGCTTCAGCCCAAAGATATTTTGACAAACTACATTCACTCAACATAGTTCTAGCAGCCTCTTGGAGTGTCCTATTTTTCCTTTCTACAACACCATTTTGCTGTGGAGTTCTTGCAATAGAAAACTCATGTATTATGCCATTATGATCACAAAATTCTGAAAAATCACAAAACTTGAATTTCGTCTCATTATCACTTCTAATCCTAACAATTTTTAAACCAAGCAGATTTTGCACTTTAGCAAACAATGAAGTAAAATTCTTGAAGGCATCATCTTTATGAGCAAGGAATATCACCCAAGTATATCTAGAATAATCATCAACAATCACAAAACAATATCTCTTACCTCCCAAGCTAGTAATCTGAGTAGGACCAAATAAATCAAGATGCAAGAGTTCCAAAGGTTTAGAAGTTGATACACACTTCTTTGGTTTAAAGGAAATTTTTGTTTGCTTCCCAAATTGACATGCATCACAAATTTTATCCTTTTCAAAACTGATTTTTGGCAAGCCTCTAACTAACTCCTTTTTTGAAATTTTCTTTAGTAATTCCATGTTAAAATGACAAAGTCTCCTATGCCACAACCAAGGATCTTTATTTGAAGCTTTAAGACATTGGAAGTTAGATGAATCAAGTTTATCAAGAACAACAATATAAATATCGTTAAACCTCTTACCTTTGAACACAACATTATATTTAGAGTCAAGAACAATGCATCCATGCTTTTTGAACAAAACATTCAAGCCTTTATCACATAATTGACTAACACTAAGTAAGTTATAACCTAAGTTATCAACTAAGAGCACATTATGAACAAAAGTTTCACCATCCTTACCAACATCACCTATTCCAATTGTCTTAGCTTTCACGTCATCACCAAACGTCATTTTTTCACTTGATTTTGATTTTAACTTTATGAACAAAGAAGGATCACCGGTCATATGCCTTGAACAGCCACTGTCAATGAACCATTTGGAGTTGCTTGAGCCTTTTTCCTGAAAAGAGAGAGTGTTTGGTACCCTTTAACTTTTTGGTCCTCAATAGTTAGCATTGTGTTTAACTAACCACATGCATCTCATTCCTCTGTTCAGATTTCTTTTCACATAACAATCTCCATTTAAATGTCCTTTTTGACAGCAAAAATTACACATAATGGAAGAGTTTTCAACATGTAATGGTTTGATAAATCTCAATCCACTCATTCTATGTGTTGTGAAACTATGTGCATTTTTGTTGTGTGTTAATGTTCTTTTCTGATTAGTAAGACAGGTGGTTGACATGGTCTTTATGAGATAGTCTTGTTTTCTAGCTTTTAAGGTCTCATCTAGCTTGTCCATCCTTTTATTCAAATCCCCATGTCTTTCCTTTAGCATTTTACAAACACTTGTCTTTCTATCAAGTTCATTTTGAACATCAAATCCGGCTCTTACAAGACACTCATTGTCAGCTTTTAGTTGTTTATTTTGTTGAAAAAGACTTGCATTTTCTTGAATGAGAAAGACAATTTTCTGTTTTAGCTGCTTGTTTTTATCACAAGATTCCTTCAAGGCATTATGTAATTTTTCAACAAAGGATTCAAGATCATCATCATCTTCATCATCACTATCAGATTGAGAGTGTATGGAAGTTACCTCATTATCTCCAATAGCCATGAAGGCGATTTGAGCTGATTCTTCTTCTTCTTCAACTTCACCTTCGGAGTTACATTCATTCCATGTAATCTGGAAGTTGTTGAACATTGGCTTTCGATCAGCTTTTCCATCTTTCTTTTTCTTCAAAGAGCATTCATTTGCGTAGTGTCCAGGCTGTCCACATTCGTAGCATTTGTCCAATTGTTTCTTGTTGAATTCTTCTTTTCCTTTGTTTCTTGCGTTTGAAGACTGATTCTGGAATTGATTGCTAGGTCCTCCTCTTCTAAACTTCCTTTTATTCAAGATTCGCTTGAAACTTTTTTGTGATGAGAGCAAGATCGTTGTCATCACCATTCGAGTCTTCATCATCCAACAGAGTTGGATCATCTTCACCTTGAGCTGATTTTAGAGCTATGTTTCTCTTTGCTCTCGCGTCATCTTCCTCCTGCACTTTAGTTTTCAACTTCAACTCATAGGAGGTTAGTGAGTTAATGAGAGATTTAATAGGCACAGAATTCAAATCCTTAGCCTCCTCTATTGCAGTCACTTTACTTTCCCATTCTTTGCCCAACACATTGAGAATTTTCCTATTTTTCTCTCCCAAGGTGTACTCTTTGCCTAATACCTCGAGATCTTTGATCAAGTCATTGAACCTGCAATACATTTTGTCAATATCCTCAAGGGGTTCTATTTTAAATGATTCATACTTTGTGACCAAGATAGACTTTTTCTGTTCTCTCACGTTGTCACTCCCCTCATGAATTTCTCTTAACTTATCCCACATTTCTTTAGCAGATTTACAACCTTTTACTCTAATTGATTCATTTGAGTCTAAGGCACTATAAAGAACATTCATGGCTTTGACATTCAAAGTGAGATTGGTTCTATCTTGAGCATTCAACTCAACTCCTGTTTTAGGCCGAAACAAACCTGTATCTGCATCAAGAATGTTAGCATCATGCGGTCCTTCATTCACAATAAATCATAACTCAATATCAATGGATTGCAAAAAGATAATCATTCTTTCTTTCCAACTAATATAATTAGAACCTTTAAACATGGGAGGCCTAGTGACAGATTGCCCCTCAACAAACATGGCATGATTAGTTGTCATCTTTACTCCAAGCCGCTTGAGCTTAATCTCTAGGAGACCAAGTTCTGATACCAATTGTAAGGCCCAAAGACAACCTAAGAGGGGGGGTGAATTAGGTTGATTAAAAACTTAATTGAGTTTATGCACTTTTTACTTAATAAAAATTTACCTTCTTTTCTAGTAGAGATCAATCAAGTAAATTCAAAGAAGAGAACAATTGTTGATCAGAAATAAGGATATATATATATAAGCAATGAGAATTTTATTAAACAAAAAGAATAAGATAGAGTATCAAACCGATTGTCTACCAAGCTTTCCTCAAACTTGAAGACCAATCACAAAGATGAGCACCTTCTCTTTGATGAACAATAATCAACTCAATATACAATGGAGGGATCACTTCCCCCTTGCCCCAAGCCTCTCTTAGTCAAGTTAGGAAGTTTTACTATCACTCAGATAACCCTCAACAAAGCTACACTATTGAAAATTTCAAACACAAGAGAAGAGCTTACAAGTACTTCACACTTCTTAGAGAACAAATCCTTCCTAGGAGACTATTTTCTTGCTAAAATATCTCTTGAGATCTTGTAAACAAAGTGTACAAAAGCTCCTTTCTGATTCAGAATCGTTTGTATTTAAAGGGAACCAAAAATGGGCTTCATTAATGTTTCCAACGGATAGAAGGCAGATGAAGAGTCAGCTAGCCGTTGGGGCTGTTGGACGTTCGACATCTTAGTCATCGTCCGATCCCATCGTCCGAAAATCAGTCAAGTTGTTGTTCGGACGTCCGATGGAATTTTATCGTCCGACAGCTTCTGCATTTGAACGTTGGCAGAGAGTCATCAACACATTGTGGAATTTTTAGGACGTCCGACACGATCGATGTGCGTCCGAGGAGTGCGTCCGATCAATCCGGACGTCCGATGCTTCCTCACGAGCGTCCGACAGAATTTTCTTCTTGATGTTCTTCATCCTTTCGGACGTCCTACAGATTCCTTACGGACGTCTGACATGAGTGCCCTATTTTTGCTTCTTCTTTTGGTTGATTTTCTTTTCTTGACAACCTTGTACCTGATTCTCTAAAAAGCAAAACACTTATATTTGAAGAGAATTAGATAATTATTTCAAAGTGCTTTGTGATCATCAAAATCAAGAATAACAGCTAACTTGCTCAAGTACTACTCAAGATATGTCTAATTATCTCACTTCTTAACTCTAAAAAAATTCAGGATTTCTAACACTTCTAATATATCTTTCAAATAACTTTTCTAATTTAAACTCTGATACCAACTGTGACGACCCCATTTCTCCCTAAGGCGAACCAGAGGGTTGGCGGGTCGCCTGCCTAGTACTCGTCAGGGCTCACGCAAGGAAACTGGCTAAACCCTTTCGACGTACAACTTAAACCATTACAAAATTCGTCACCCGAACAAGCCAATCCTTAAACGACCAAAACACTAAGAACACATTAACTTCAGAGATAACATTACCATTGGACAACTGAACATCCACTCTTACGTACATCTCCAATCAGATTAAAACATAATTACACTTATACATTACAAACCACAAAGTGAAATCATAAACCCAAATACATTCATACAAGTCAAATAACAACACAGGGTTTGCACTTTTCCAGCTTCAAGTGGCAACCCAAGACGAAAGATACATTGTCTGATTCAAAACAACATTCATAAAAGGTAAAGGCAGACTTCAGATCTCTCAAATGCCAGAACCTGTTCAGGAAAACAAGTAACGTGGGGTGAGCTAAAACTCAGTGGTGCCCCAAACATGCAATCAAATAAAACAAGTAGCAAATAATAACTCCAAACTAAAATTCAACAAGTAGGAAAGCATATAACATCACAAGGTAGGATACAGGGCTCTCAGGAGCCATTTTCCACGAACTTGATCAAAATTTAACAGCAGTTGACCCTCCGTCAACTCTCACTATCTAAAGTCCTAATAGATTTTTTTTTCATTAACATGCTCCGACCAACTTACTTCCACCGGGCCCATTCATCTCACGAGAGAGTTTGGTATTACTCGAGTATACCTTTTTATAGCCTAGTCGAGGGATTCACCCAACGACGTCACAACAAGTGGTTACCAAGTCAGGATAAGAGGCCCTCCCACCTTAAGGTGTGGTACATTCCTCTGCCTGGTGGTTTAGTTGATGAGTCCATACTCCAGTCAACAGTTGCAAGGTTTTTGGTACTTGAGTTAGGATAAGAGGCCCTCCCACCCTCAGGTGTGGTACATTCCCCCACTCAGTACTTAACTAGAGCGAGCAAAATATTCGAGAAAATATTTCAAGCAAATCAGCACTCGAAAGGGCTAGTGCGATAAAGTACACACTGCCCATTTCGATGGATCAGGAAAACCACTATCCGATTATCACATAACAAGTCAAGAAAGCACTTTAACAAGATAAACATAGAACAAGCAAGGACACTCACCAAAAGTGAAGCTCAAAAGTCAAGCTGGGAATCGAAATCCACGTCCTCGCTAAACCCTAAAAGACCAAGTTTTAAAACTATAAGTTTTACTATACAAGTTCTTGGTTTATATATGAAAGATTATCCGATATATAACTAGTTTATCTTCTCAAAGTAAATCCACAATTCTCTTTGAATTAAAACTAGTAAAAGTGATAAAGTATTTTGTACGGTTTCTTTGAAGGTACTTTCTTTCTAGAGGTGCAAACCAGAACCCCCTTACTTCAAATAAGGTTTCTTGCCGGACAAGTTTTCTACGCCTTTCATTTAAAGTTATTAAAATCTCGTGTTTTTAACAATTTTCCCCTAAAACAACTAGCCAGGGACAATTTTACTAAAAATCTAGAGTTTAGAAGTTAATGCAATTATTTCCTAAAGGTAATAAGACTAGTTTAAGCAAAGGAAAGAATTAACTAGTTGGCAAGGTTTTAAAAGTCTCGACACTCGAATTTTAGCATTATCGTACTATACTCAATTTCTATAGCTTGATACTAGGACAAAATATTTCAACAAAGCTTGGTTAAAAAGTACTCAAATTCAAAGGACCAAAACGGCCTTCACGATTCTAATTTACTTGCACATTATATTCCAATTTGCCAATATAGAAAAATCACAATTCAAACATCAATTTCACTAGGGTTTCATCAATCATTAGCCCTAAGTCTCAACAAGTTCAATTCTAATCAAGAAAAAAAAAATTAAACAAAGGAAGTTCAAGACATCAAAACAATTCCAAACCACAAGTCATGGACTTTCCAAGTGCATTTCGGCCAAATCACTTAAACGATTCCACCAAAATTTGACTCTTGTAAAAAAATACTCAAATGGCCAAGAGCTTCATCAATTATTAGTTCTTGGCATCAAACAATCACTTCTTACAACAAATCAACCGGAAATTCAACTCAAAACATAAAGGAAAGTCACGGCCAGCTTAACTCACAAGTAACTCTACAAATTCAGATTTTTTTTTCTTTCATCCACAGCTCAATCAGTAACATGCATGACCAAATAACTAATTAACTATCAGTTTAATCCAAAACCAGGCTCGGACATCATCAAAAAAAATCATCAACCAACCAGAATTTCATCCAAGGCTTTTCGGTTGGCTTGCATGCAAGCAGATTTTGCACCGCTTCGATTTTCTTGCTTATTCAAGGCTGATTAACCTCATGCAAATCTTAATCATCCAGTTTTTAGTTAGCTAAACACACATCTAGGCTCAGATCACCTCAAATTAACAAATTAAAGCTGCAATTCCCAGCTCAATCTCTCGGCAATTCCCATTTTCTTCATAATCAGATTTTCCTGTGACTTAATTCATCATCCAACTGCACAACCATCACATGCATGCTCATAAGCAACTTCATCTACATATAATTAACTAGTCTAAGTCCAGAATTTACCTCAACTTGAAGCTCAACTCACGCGACAAGCAGCTGCAATTTTTCTCTCCTCTCGGCTTGCTAAGGAACTCGGGTATGGCTGGTCTGAGCTCGGTTAGTGCAGGCTGTGGTGTTGGTTGTTGGAGTTGATCACAAGTGTTTGAAGATGAGGAAGGAAATGGTCAGTTCTCGGCAGTGATGAAGAAGATGAAGACAGATAGCTCGCACAAACTATCTCTTGCTCTCTCTCTCTCTCTCGGACAGTTCAGAAATGCAGCTTGCCGACTCTCTCTCTCCCTTGCTCAATCTTACAAATGAAATGGAGGAAGTGTTGGCTCTGGGTCCTCTTCACCAGCTCACGGATGGAATGAAGGAAGAACGGTAAGTCTTTCTCTTTTCTCTCTAGCTTACGGACAGAAAGAAAAAAAATAAAGAGCTCGGCTCTTTCTCTCACTTCACTCTCGGTTTGCGGCAGAAGAAGGAAATGAAAATGGAATTGTTGTGGTGAATTGGAGTTGATGTAGTGGTTTGGGTGTAGTGGGATGAGCCGGCAGTATGGAAGTGCTTGGATTTGAAGCTTGCCCAATGAAGTTCCATGACTGCATGGTTAATTTGAGATGGAGGAAGGCTAATTTGGTCTTTTAACATCTTGTCCGACCTTCCACTTAGGTCCTCACTCATAATCTAATTCCAAAACTTTACCTCAAATGAAATTTGGTAGCCTACTAGTATACTAATCTCGCAAAAATTCAATTATCGAGATTTTAACGTCCTAAGTGAAATTATAAAGGGTTTTGACCTAAAATCGATTTCGTTTTAATTCTAGGTTCCCGTTGACACTTAACATTATTAACACTTAGAATTAGCGATCAAAATTCAAAGAATTAATATTAAAGCAATAAAACAATCTACATCAAGAAATATTATTTTAACTTGGCAAAGTTCAAATAGTTTAATATTTTGCACAATTAAATTATTTGTAACATAAGAATTATTATATTTTTTTTCCATACTTACTTAAGAACAAATGAAAATAAAATTTATTAAAAGTCTAAAATGCAAATGCAATATGTATTTATATATATATATATTTTTTTTCAAGGTTCTCACACAAATAAGTTCTTATAATAATTATGATATGAGTACTGAGCTAAAATCAAGAAAACTAACTATTTTTTTTTAACTAACAGTTTTACTTAATGCCAAACTTTGTAAATATAGTGATAAGAACCACATACTTATTATTGAGTTGTTGAATCCATAATCTAAGAAAAGTTACCACATAATGAGTTCCTATAATATATATCTATTTTTAAATCTAATAAGTTCCTATAAGTTTCTAAATAAATTAAATATTTTTATCCTAGTCAGTAAAAATAAATAAGTTCCTATAACAATTATGACATGAGTACCAAGCTTAAATCAAGAAAGCTAATTGTATCACTTTAGCACCAAATTATAGGGGAACAATAGTTCTTAGAAGAAAAGAATGACAATTGAAATTAACTTGACCAGAGTTTCTCCTGAGAATAGGTGGAAATACTTGCTTTTTTTTTCTTTTAATATCATGAGTTTTTCCATTAGAATGTGTATGCAGCATGCTAGAATACTTAATGTGCTCCTCACCAACCCCCCCTTCCCCGAGATTTCACCCCTATATTGAACGTGCATACCCATTAATGTCAAAACAAACACAATTTTAGTTTTACTTGTCATGGAAATTTGCTTGTTATTTTAATTGTCTAGGATAGTTTGAAAGGTAAATCTATTTTCTATTTCGCTTTATGAAACATAAATGGTGAATTAACAATAAGAAATGTACTTCCACAAAAAAAACCCAAAAAGATTATTGAACCAATAATTCCATTGTAATACATAAAAATGCGTTAATCTTGATTAGGATTATAAACCACTGTATAGTACATAACAATGCATTAAATCCAATAAGTGTGATTTTTAAGTTTCTTTAAATGATTGGTGCAGTTTGGAGACACCCTTCCAACTTTCATATTTTTTGGACTTCTTTTTCTTTTACATTCCCACATAGAAGGGCCATATTTTTCTTGGCAAGAAACCTCAAACTCTTAAATTTTAATTGACCAAAACACGTGTCAAAATCAAATATCATCAGAAACTACATAATTAAAGCAAAGTATATTATGACAATTGCGAAAGATAGCCCACAAATGATTGATGTATACACACACACATACAAGCATTTGCTAAACAAAATGCAGAGCAAGTTGGCGAGCTAGAAGAGTAAAATGCTATCTGCTGGAGGTTGCTTAGTCTTGATAAAACATGTTTTGGCTGCTATACCTTTGCACAGCTATGCTATTTTAGAGCCTCCTAAAAGTGTAATGCGTCAAATAGAGCGACTAATGTCTCATTTTTTCTGGGGTGAGGTGGATGGCCATAAGAAAGGCATTGGAGGAGCTGGAGCGGGTTGTTTTTCCCTACTGAGCAAGAGGGGTTAGGGGTTTCTAGGCCTGATGAGATGTTAATGGCTTTTGGGTGCAAGTTATGATGGAAGCTGCGGACAAGTGACTCGCTCTGGGCCCGCTACATGCTGTCCAAACACATACCACTAGAGGAGCACGTGACAATAGCACCGGTGAGATCTTCCAGGTCACGGATTTGGAAAAGATTACTAAGAGTTCGAGATTTCATGGAGGAAAACATGCAGATGCTAGTTCGAGATGGTAGCTTTTCATTCTGGTTTGAGAATTGGTTGGAGACAGGACCCCTAGCTAAACACAAAGACCAGGTTACGCTGCTAGGGGTCAAAATTTCGGACTTGCTTGTCAGGAATGTATGGCACTTAGATGGCATCCAAGCGTCACTTACAATAGAGGAAAAGCAGCAAATTCTCGCTTCCCAAATTCACATCTCTAATGTCAGAGATTGATTAGTTTGGACACCCTCCTCTGCGAGGAGTTTCAAAGTTTTGTCAATATTGGAGAAGCTTCGACAATCTGCTAATTCTTTAATTTCGTTGAAGCTAATCTGGGATCGGCGTATCTCGCTCAAGATTTCTATTTTCATTTGCCGACTACTGAATTGCATGCTTCCATTTTCAGATATATTGAGGCAGTTCAGTTTTCAACTACCTTTAAAATGCTCCTTCTGTGATAATGAAGATACTCTCGCTCATTGCTTTGTCGAATGTCAAGTAGCTAGTCAAGTTTGGACATGGTTTGAGCAGCTACTCGGCCTTCACATGGCCACTGCAGATTCGCTCACACAGAAACTGCAAGGTTGGTGGTCATGCTCATTAGGACGATCGCTCAAGGCTATCTTAGCCCATTTATTACCTTTGCTTATTTGTTGGGAGTTGTGGAAGGTGAGAAATAAGGCTATCTACGAGAATATTAGGGCGTCGCCTGCTCATATCTATCGCCAAGTCATTTGGTTGCTTAACGTTATTGGTGTAGCTCACCCTTTCATTTCTTCTAGTCCTGAAGATATCTCTTCGTGCCATTTAGGTTTAATTCCTTTTCTTCGGCAGTCTCGCATAGCGATGATTAATACTTTAGTTTGGTTTACGCCATCTTAGCCCTATATGAAACTAAATGTAGATGGCTCCTCTCTTGGTAATCGAGGATATTCTGGGGGTTGGGGTATTATATGAGATCATAACGGTCAAGTAAAGCGAACTTTCTCTTCCTTCTGTGGGTTCCATACCAATATGGAATTGGAGGCTATGGCTCTTTTGGAGGGCCTTCCACTTTGCACAGCTATGGGATTCTCAAAGGTGGTAGTGCACATGGACTCAGAACAATTACTCAACTTGGTGCGGCAAACTTCCCCTACACCCTAGAGGATTGATGGCATCATCAGACAGGTACAACATGAGATGACCAAAGCAGAGTTCATTTTGGAGCATTGCTCTAGGGAGATCAACTCAGCAACGGATGCCCTTGCAAAACAGGAGGCTTCTACCCACCAATTAGCCACTTATGATGCTATCACACTGCCCAGGGAAGTGAAAGGCATTTCCTGTTTAGATGTTAAGCACTTCCCTTACATTCGCTCCAAAAGGTTACATGTAAAGTAGTACTCCTGATTTTTTTTTTTTAAAATACATATGTACATATGCATATGCATATGTATGTACATATACATATATATGTGTGTGTGTGTAACTGCTGTCAATCCAAGACAATCATCGATGGATATACTTCTTAAAAAGCTGTCAAAGATTTTGTAAATTGTGGTAAAAACTCATCACATAAAAAATGTCAATCATATAAGAGTGAATGGCTGAAATGGTCACTCAACTATTCAAAATGGCACCCTTTGGTCACCAAACATTTTTTGTGGCAAAACTCACATAAACGCGCCAGCGGAGTCATCTTACTGATTTTTACTGATGAATCATCCGGTTACAAGGCTTTATTGAGTGGAGGAATATTTGTGAAGGGGCAAAAATGTCCAAAAAAATATGACAAACCTATTTTTTCCTTCCTCGCAAGCCGTGTTGGTATGTGGGAATTGTCTTCTAGTGTGAGAAAGAGTAAAGCAGAATTGTACTCTTCTTCATGCATGAAGATCACGGTTCCAGTAAAGTGCAAGATTCCCTTCCACTTATTATTTAACTCTTTCCTTGCATCAAGATCATCACCATCGTCATTATCTTCTTCTTTGTCTTCTAGTGTGATATCAAGATCTGATGATACTTGACTTTCTCTCTGAGTTGTCATCTGATGATACTCTTTCGCTCTTGATGGCATTATTTGCAACAGGATCCTCCCTCTTTGCCTGATTTTTTGATAGATCTGAGCCTTTTTTTTCTATTTTTGGTCATATAATTTTAGCTTAACAAAATGGAGCAGCCGAGAGATGGGTTTTTGCTCCTCTCTGCTTAGCTTATGATTTCTTCATAACCCGGTTCGAGAATTCCACTAGGTTGATATTTTGAAATTTAGATCTAGTTATCGAGGAAGGAAAGGAAAGGAGGGAAGGGGGATCGAGGTAGATGAAGGGAGAAGAGGGGAGGGGAAGGGTGGAGAGAGTGTGCATTGATAGAGGAGGAGAAGGAGGAGGAAAAAGGAAAGAATGATGTTGTTGGTGCTTTTTTTATTAATTACATTTACCTTCTATAAAATTTGGCCACAATACAGATTAACAAAATGCAGCTTTCTTGTGTTTCTTGTGCTGTGATAGTACCTGCCAACATTTTTTTCTCCATCCAACCAATCTCTATCGAATTCCTTCTCATATTGACTTCTCTTGCCAAACTGATGGCTTCGGGATTGTCTTTCATCTTCATATTCTCTTTCATCAAGAACCTCTAGCCTCTGTGTCATCACTCTAGCAAATTTTTTTTTGTACGACTTGCGAGAAAGGAAGAAACAGGTTTGCCATATTTTTTTTTGGACATTTTTGCCCCCTCACAAATATTCCTCCACTCAATAAAGCCTTGTAACTAGATGATTCACTGGTAAAAATCGGTAAAATGACTCTGCTGGCGCCTTTATGTGAGTTTAATGACCTTTTTTACCACAAAAAAAGGTTTGATGACCAAAGGGTGCCATTTTGAATAGTTGAGTGACCATTTCGGCCATTCACTCATTATATAATTAGAATTTCTATTCTTCAAAGTAATACCATTTTGTTTTCTTTTCAAAGGACAACGACCCTTTCATTATTGTCAAATTAATAAATTTTCTAGAAGTTTCATCCAAGTTAGCAAACATATTTTTATCATGTTCATATGAGAGCTGCAACCAAGATCCAAGAACAAATTTTTCTTTTTCTTTTTTTAAATTTTCTTCAACTCTTGAGAATAAAATAGTCTACACTTTTTTACTATTATTATTTACTACATTACCATGCCCAACTTTATTATTCATATTGTACAAAAATTTATTTTTATAGTGATCAATTTTTTTATAATTATGGCATTGAATATATTATTTGCGAGAATTATTGCTATTTTCTTGTTTACTGTTAGGATTATTATTACCTCTCTACTAGTAAAAATTATCTCTGCATCGACCTCTAAAGTTGCCTTTGCCTCCATTACCTTGTCCTCTATTTTTGAAATTCACATTTTGCTAATTTGAAGTCTCACTTTTGTTCTTGACTTTATCTGTCTGCATTTGCAAAGATTTTTCCATTTTTTATTTCTCTGCACCAATCATCCAACTTTCCATTAGTTCTTTGTTCATAAATAATTAATAACCCATGCAAATCTTCGATTATCAAGATTGAAATATCTCTTATTTCTTGAATCATAGCCACTATATGATCAAACTATAGTGATAAAATATTGAAGATATTTTCCACGGAACCCATTACTAACATCATGACCATTGGGCTCCATCTTAATTTTTTTTTAAGTCTTTCAATCTAGAAAAATAAGATTCGATGATCATAACCATTGAGTTGGATCTCATTTAAAAAAAAAAAGAAGATTGTTTGAGTTGGATCTCACTTTTTTTTAAGCC
This sequence comes from Coffea arabica, assembly GCF_036785885.1. Classification (NCBI taxonomy): domain Eukaryota; kingdom Viridiplantae; phylum Streptophyta; class Magnoliopsida; order Gentianales; family Rubiaceae; genus Coffea; species Coffea arabica. Next base: position 4,752,867 of record NC_092318.1, on the reverse strand, counting down.
TATCAATCTAGAAAATTAAGATTCGATGAGTTTTGATTTTTATTTGGTGGTGATAAGCTTGAAATTTCTCTTCAACCCGAGCAGATTATTTTTTTGTAAATTATTGACTCCTTGGTATGCTTTTGCCAAGTGTTTTACATTTACTTTACATTTTTGGCAACAAAATTTTTTTTCAAAAATTAAGACATCAATTGCCTAATGGTTGAGACAATACAATGCTTCTTTGCCTGTTAATATTCATATCAATATCCATAGCAATTTTTCGTTAAATAAAGTCAAATAAATTGTACATCTCAAGATGAGTCTCTGCCTCTTGATATTCGTGTCAACTTCTACACTAATTTCTTATTGAACAAAGCCAAATAAATTGTATTCTCAAGATGAGTTTCCAACTAAATTCTCCATGAAGACTACATAGGTAATGTTAATTGGAGGGTACATATCTTCAATTAAACTTAACTTTAGGTACCAAGTTATAGGTGCTCATATTTAAACAAACTGAACAAGTTACAAGGCTTTCTTTGGAGAAAACAAGAAAAATATGAAAGACAACCTCGAAGCCATAAATGAAGGAATAAGAATAGGGGCAAATGCCTTTTTATTTAAGTGTTTCTAACTATTTTATTACACAAAATTAAACATCCATAAAAACCTTTAGATAGACAATACAAACTACTAAATCCAACAAGAAATAGGATTACCAAAACAAATAATCAAAAAATTTCATAACCAAATCATATTGTGACTTAACTATCAAAACACAAACTGGCTTAATGACCTACAATTAGTTTCTTAAACAAATAAAACTAATAAAAATAAGAATTAAAATTGGTTTAAATTCCTAAAGTTAAAAAGAACAATTTTGTCTTATTCTTCACAAATCAACAAAAAAAACGTGTGCAGTAGCAGAAGTAGGAGAGACTATCATTAATATTCAAAAGAGAACTTGTGATGTAAAAACTAGTTAAGAGTTTTTGATTTGGCATTTTTAAATTTGTGTTTTCTTATTGTAGTTCTTAATTAGGACTTTCAATTTCTATTTTTTGGTTTGCATATTCATTGCATCATAAAACTATGACCATAGTATGTAAAAGTTCATTGTAGTAGTTTACCATTTTCTTTTAGCACACAAAGTTATGCTCTAAAAAGCATTAGTTTTTTATAGTATAAAAATTGAAAATAGATAAATATTATTTGAAGTTGTAATGTAAGGAGGCACTACCTAACAAAAGAAGAGAAATATTCAAATCTATCTTAAGTTCTTTAACTAGACCAATTAGAGGAGTCAAAATATTTTAATTCCTAAATTATATAACTAATTCCAAATTAAATTCAACAAAAGAAGCTAAAAAACGTGCTCCAAAGTTAATTTGGAATCAAGCAATCATTAGGAATTTGTTTAGTATAAATGCAACTGTCATATGACCTCACAAGAAAATAATGGTGCACTTATAATATTGGAAAAAATCATTTCACCATTTTTTTAGTAATTAAAGTAGGCAATTCAAATAGCATTAGTTTACGATAACAATTCTAGGGAAACTAACTCCTCTCAATTTCTCATCAACTATAGGGATATTTAGGGAAGGCAATATCAAAACTGCATAACTTATCCTGTTAGAAAGTGGTATCCTGTAGCCACAAATCATGGGTGCAAGATCATGAAAGGAAGAAGAAAAATTCTTAATTAGTTGTACTAAATCTAGGCAATCTATTTCAATGTATAGATAGAAAGAGTTAGTTCCAATCCATCTCTTTGACCCCAACATTCAGTAGTTATGTTATGGGTTAAGATTTCTAACATAACCCCTAATCCATTTTCCAGTGGACTCTCTAATAACTCCTCCAACTCTCACTTTATTAGCATTACTTTTAGCTAAACTATTAGAATTTAGTTTCATTTATCCTATAGCTAGAGGTTCCTAACAAATGAGGATTTGAATTTTGGAAGAAATTAGAGGGAGAATTATTTGACCTAAGGAAAAAGAGTTTGGCAACAAGGTGAAGGAATAAATGCAATTTATAGATTTCAAAAATGCTTTTATTTTTAAAAGACTATATACATTAACAAACATAGGAAAACACCAAGGGATATGTGGAAAGGACAAGTTTCAAACAGGGAATGGCATGTTTTTATCCATATTTGAAAGTCCAAGTTCGAAGAAATTGGAGGATTTAGGAAGTTGTAACATTCTTGTACCATAATGAAGTCTTGAAAACATGTTTAACATCCTCAATTGAAATTTGGGGACCAACATCTCACAAATACGAAGTCTTTGTAAATAAACTAAGGCCTCCCAGAAACAACTTTTAAGTGATTTTCTTCCTTCTTGAATTTGATACTATAATAATCTCTGTCAATATCCATGATGGATTATTTTCAAACTGGCTTCTAGATTTCTTTGATTTTTTGATCCACATATTTAAATCCAAGTTTTTTGCCAAGAGATTTGATGATGATAGCCTTTGACATGGGTTACAAATCGTTTCCTTATCCTTCTTAGAAAGAGTGACTGTATAGGACACATTTAAATCCCTATTATCTTCAAAGTCTCCAAGTGGGTTGTTGTTTTTGAATATTTTTGCGATGAATATTTTTGAAGGAGAGATAATTTGGTGTCGAAGCTTAATTAATTGATGGGTTATGTTTACTTTATGATTGAAAAAGGCAAACTGGTGGGCATGAGTAGGAAGTTTAGAATAAAGAAATTGGTTCTAATTTAGGAATGATGTAGGGGATGGAATTGAAGTTTAGTTATGGATCATGTTCATTTTGTAAGAGTAACTGATATCTAAAGGTTTTTTATCCTCTTAGAAAGAATAACTAATATTTATTCAAATTCTAAAAAAAATGAAAATATGACTCCAAAAATAAAAACACTCATCTATAAAAATTCCTAAAAATAAAACATGTGTGAAATGTAGTATCCTTATACTATATAAGATTGAGTTTTGGTCAAAGAATAGGTTGGATTTCATCCGCATAGGTGGGGGCTTTCTGAGAATGTGAAATTTTGTGTAATAGTTTAAAAGCTTTAGGTACAAGTTAAGGAAGCATGTATTTGGGTATGTTTACTGAAATGACCCTATTTTAATACATTTAAAGTTGTCATTGATGAGTAGAGTTATCTAGGTATTGATAGAATGTGTAATTAGTGTGCAACCGTTTTTGCATTTTGTACAACCCATATATGCTTGTGTGTTGGTGTAATTACCAGAATATCCCTTAACTACCAATAATTTCGCTTTTCAGCCGCAAATAATCGTTTGAGATGTTGCTTTGTCTGAAACATTTGAATGGCAATCGTATTTAGGAAATGAGTCAACGATTTCTCTATCAATGGTAGGAACCCATTTCTCTATCATTTATAATCTGCATTTTATGAGCCACAAATGTTAGTCATTTTATCCCCTTTCAGCTTCAGGAGTTAAGTTTTTCCTTTTTGCCTTTGTCTACAACGATTTGCCTCATCGTTTTCTCTTCCATCCGAGCTCAACTCTGAAATTACCTATTATTTCGTCATTAATTACACCCAATTCAATTGCCGAACCGTTGGTATCTTAATGCCTAAACGGTTGATTATCAGTTTCTCCCCGTTCGCATTCTAGGATTGAGATAATTCTATCTGGTTTCATACTAATCAGCTCAGAATGCTCTTCAGTCCCAGCTACTCCTAGTGGTTCAACGTGAGGATAGATTTCACCGCCCCCCCCCCAATTTTTCAGTTCCTTCCTTAATTTTGTCGGTGTGTTCTTAGTACTTATAATTAGCGACTCTTATCGCGTTGCCTAGCTACAAGATAGCATTTTTCGCGTTGCCTAACCCCAATTGGTCTGGGTTGGTTATAATCTTATAGGTTTGGAGCAACAGCAAGAAAGAACTCTTAGTGGGGATTCTGGAATAAGGTTAGCTTTTTGTATTGCTCTGCCTTTCTGCATTATCAACGACCTTCAATTTGACACAGTTTTATTGTAACACTGTGTGAATTTGACTGATTATATCATTTATCTTTTCATACTCAATTTTATTTCTTCTCACAATGTACTATTGTTTGTTCAACAAAAAAACCTCCTTTCCCACAGGCACCAAACACCCGCGCGATGCGCGGGCACTTCCCTCTAGTGACCATACTAAGATTCATGAAATATGGTCTGATCAAATTCTCTTCGTGCTAGAGTTGAATTAGCATGGGAGAAAATTTATTTCTACATTAGCATTGGACAACCAATAAATGTCGTGTCCATTTAACCGTTGCAAACATTTTTGTATGGTTTACTTCTTCAATCACAATCAAACTACCTTTCTTACCTTATAAGTTATGCTACTATAAAAGTTATTACTTAGTTTAATATCCTTCATCAATTAATTGGTTTTAGAATGTAAGAGAAATTTTGATAAAGTTAGCTCATGGGTAAGGAAAAGAAATTAGTAGGGGGTAACATGGTCTTATCCAAATAAAAATAGGATAGTGGGAGTGCAAATAATATAATAGGAGTACAAATAACATCATCTAAAGTTATAAGAGATAAATTTAATAAAATAAAATCAATTTATACGGTTAGATAATTTACACATGTAAACAATATGTGTAAGAGAAGAGAAATGATATCAATAATACCATAAGAACAAATCTATCAAATTTTTACTTTTCTAAATTGATGACCATACTCTTTATTTATATCCTTGATGACTTCGTAAATAGTCTTGACAACTACAATAAGTTGCCTAATAAAATATCAATTCTTAAATAACAAAACTATCACAAAATATGACTTTTAAAACTACTAAAAATTTGATTGAATAAAATATTACCACTAAATAATAACATAGAAATATCAATAATACCATAAGAACAAATCTATCAAATTTTTACTCTTCTAAATTGATGACCATACTCTCTATTTATATCCTTGATGACTTCGTAAATAGTCTTGACAACTACAATAAGTTGCCTAATAAAATATCAATTCTTAAATAACAAAACTATCACAAAATATGACTTTTAAAACTACTAAAAATTTGATATAATAAAATATTACCACTAAATAATAACATAGAAACCTTTATTTTTTACGATTGATTTAATATGCTAACATTATTATACTATTGTGAAAAAAGCCTCAAGTCGACTTTTAGTGTTGATACATTTTTTTTTCAGCATCATTTGCCTATCATTTATGGTTTTTTTTAAGACAAGAACAAGTGATGAGAACATTTTAATACCAAATTTTACATGCTACTAAGTGTCAAGGAATTATGGAATTGTGAAGGGTGAAATGCTTGGTATATTGAACGCGCTAGAAAACATATGTAACTGTAAAAAAGATGATGGGACTTTTAATATTCTTTGTGGCAACAAAAATACCACTCAAATTGCACTAAGTGATTATGAGGAGAAGGAATATAGTGGGAAAAAAAACTATTTTTGTTCAAATCTAGACAATAAGAAAATAGGTAAAAGAAGTTGGTATCCAGTGTGTCACTGAATATATGTATGGCAAAAGAAACAGAGCGATGAATGCCTTGGTGAACAAAGAAAAGACAATGCACAAGAAAAAATCGAAAATCAAATAAATGAGAGAGAAGATGCCATTATCCAATAGGGAGTCTGAATCCCTAGAAAGGAAGCTTCATCAGGATCAGATTGCTCAAGAAAATAAGGTGAAGAATCCGAGTTAACCTAGGAATTATTGTAGCCAAAATAGGGCTAGGGACTGGTTAGAAATTTTCTAGTTTAGTTAGGTTTTTTACTCTTGTAAAAGCTATAAATAAGCCTTGTTCCAACATTTTAAAATTCAATGGAGTTATGAAGAAATTTCCAGCAAAACACTTGTGTGTTTGGCAAATCTCTTGTCTAAGAAATCCTATTTGAATACTTGAGAGCATTATTGAGTTTTCAATTGACTTATCAATCTAGAAACGCACAAAATTGTGGCGTCATTTTATCTCTAACACGGTCTTTGAGCTGTCCTTGATCGTTTAGAATCCGCACTCTAAACTTTGATATCAAATTCTAGATCCTTGGGCTTGTCGTTTTACGAGTTGCGTAACGAGTCGAACGCAGGTCATATCAACCCACTTCGTGCATCATTTTGCTGACTTGATCCGCATCTCACAAATCAGCCATTCTCTAACCCTTATCTGCCCTGCATATCAGTGGGTACCCATCACACCATACTTATCATTTAATTTTTTTAAAACTTGATTTGTACTAATTTAATTTTATATTTTATATATTCATTTAAGATTTAATAAAGATTTTTACTCAACAAAGTCTCCTACCAAGAAGCAAACAAGCGAAGACAATACAAGAAAAAGAAAAAAAATTAAATAATTCAAAATCAATAAAAATTTGAAATAAGTAGCACCTTTTTTTTAATTATATATTTCACATTAATTAAATTCTTTTAAAAAATATAATATCATGACCTCTATAAATGAATATTAAAAACAAACTATAGTCTCCTATATTTATAATGCAATTTATTCAATGAAATTACTTATATAGCTCTAAAAATATTATTTTATAGTACATGTACAAAAATAAAAATATATATATATATATATACGGAGCAAGTCGGGTATCCGCGGGTCTTTAATTATGTGACCCTAACCCACTTCGCATCTAAATGAGTACTTGATCCTATTTTGATCCGATCAAATAATACGGATTAGGTATCCTAATTCTCGAATCAGATCGAATAAATATCGTGAGTTTTCAGGCTAGCGGGTATTCGAATCGGATCGAATAATACGGTAGTTTTTAGGCTAGCGAGTTTTCAAGTATCCCTACTACAAACCCTTAATAGTATTAGACTAATAATAAAATTGGGAAAGATTCACAACTTATATCAAATAAGTGTGGTAATGCAAAACATCCATTATCATCACATATAATGGATTTTGTAGCATTGGTATTTGGGGATAGTGAAAGAATTTTTATATATATCACATAACTTTTGAGAGTCATTTTAGGGTGACTGTATTTGTGGACAAAAAGAAAGTTGTGAAATTAGATTTGCAACTAAAAGCTTTTGTCTTTTCTCAAGTTTACTTATACATGTCTGAATAGAAAAGTCTTTACTATTAGAAGTGAAGGCTGACCCAAAGGACAAGACAAGTGGGCTGGTCTTTTGACAGGCAAATTTGAAGATGGACATGGATATATATCAAAGGATAATAATGCTAGATTTTGGACAGCAGTCATCATATTTCCCAAAGATTGGGATGAGGATTTTTATTTTAAAAAACTTGCATTTAATGTTGGACATTTAATTTTGGATGTTTGGAATATTTGGAATTTACCTAAATAGTTACTGGTTGCATTTAAAAAAAAAAAGAAGTAAAGTATAAATAAAAGCACATTAGGTAAATAACACATAGAACATAGTATTAAAAAAAGTAATTACACATAGAAACTCATAAGTCACATAAATCAAACGGGGTTATCTATTATATGGAACACCTAGCTGTAATCTAAGAAAAGAATACAAAATTAATCTATCGATTGCATGTAGACATCTACATCTAAATTAATGAAAAATCTATTTATTACATTTGAATGCTTAAACAAAATGCAGTATGATGACTTAAAATAAAATAAAAATATCAAAAAAATAAGAAAAATATGAAAAATATGAAAAACAAAATGAGTGATGAAAATAAATACATAGGCCACATAAGTATGAATAGACTACGGTTTGTGTAGTGAAAAAAAAATAGACTGCATGCTCAATCATATACAAAATAAATAGATGCATTAATTATTATGAATTAAGCTATAATTTTTTATTTTTTTTAACATATCCCTATAGGCCAACAAGACAAAAAATGGTAAAAATAATAAAATTCAGGCATGAATGAAATAGAAGCATATTTTGGTAGACTTTAATTGAACTAAAAAATGACAAACTAAAATTGCATTATAGTTATTCAGTTATAGAGATTAACAAACACATTATTATAACAGAACACAAACAAATCAGTTAATCATTTTGCTTCTAGATCATGCTTAATTTGATATTGATATAGTTAAAAACTATAAAAAAAAATTAGCTTAAAAGAACACAATACACTAGGACAGATAGATCAACATCCCATCATTTCCACAAATAATATGAAAAGCTCGTGCATATACCGCATTAAAATTTGTTTTATTAATAGGTTAGATAAACTTGCAAAGTATTTAGAAAATCTTAAAAGTTGTATTCTAGAACAAAATCATTAGCCCCACCAAACTTATCAAAGCCACTTATGAACTTTTAAAATTTAAAGTGTTAATATTATTCTTTTTGCCGTTCCATTACAATCATGGAGAAACTCGTAAATTTATTAAAGTTTAAAAGGAACTTTTTGCCATTCTATTTATGTTAGAGAAGTATATATAACCATACCTCACTATGAAATGATAGTTAAAATAAATAAAATACTCTATCTAATACTCAAAAGATGAACAAATAAATAAATGTACTATAATATATATATATTGAAATATTAAAAAAATTGAAAATAAATTAATACTACATTAATATAGTTTGTAGTGTAAGATAAGGTGATTATTTCTATCCTTCTTTTTATTGCTTAATCATTTTCTCTTTGCTAGGTTGGCTCACAAATCTACCGAGGATGGAGTTACAGTTAAACCTGGGGCTATAACTGATAATAAAGATTCCAGTGAAAAGCCTAAATCAATTTGAAGTTGGTGATGTTAGTGGTGGTGATAATGCCAAAACTTCTGGATTTTATGAGGGCAATTAGCATAGGTAATTGTCATGTTTTAAATAATTGAAGTGGTTATGATTACTCTCAACCTAAGTGATTGTCTTATTGTTGCACAATAGGTGGGCCAGCAAGTAGTTTCAGATGCGTTTGGAATAATCTCTGTGATAATGTGGTGCGCGACATCAGTAGTAATCATCATACAACAATATTCTTCTATTTAGTCGAGTCTACCATTATATATGTTATATATATATATTGTTTTAACGTGAAAATTTTATGTTGATTTTGTTTATATAGATGCATCCTCTGATGCACGTGATAACATGTTAAGGGTGGACAAATTTATTTTGGATGCATATTAGTATTTATTTGGTATTGAAACTAAAGAGATGGTGATCGATGCCATCAAGAAAAAATGAAAAGATTTGATGATCGAAAGTTGCAATTAAAGTCAATTGCTATGTGATTGTTTGATTTGGTATTACATCATACATTGAGTGTGGATGACAAAACGAAAATTGTTGAAATTATCAATTTAGTGGTAGAAAAGTTAGTAAAGCATAAAGGTCATCTCAATCTTCTTCTCTTTGCTTGGTTGGCTCACAAATCTATCGAGAATGGGACCTACAGTTAAGTTTAGGGCTATAGCTGATAATAAAGATTCCAGTGAAGAGCCTAAATTATTTAAATTTGGTGGTCTTAGTGGTGGCGATAATATCAAAACTTCTGGATTTTGTGAGAGTAATTAGCATGGGTAATTGTCATGTTTTAAATAATTGAAGTGGTTGTGATTGGTCTCAACCAAAATGATTGTCGTATTGTTGCACAATAGGTGGGCCAGCAAGTAGTTTCAAGTGCTTTTGGAATAATGTCTGTGATAATGTGGTGCGCGACATCAGTAGTAATCATCATACAACAATATTCTTCTATTTAGTCGAGTCTACCATTATATATGTTACATATATATTGTTTCAACGTGAAAATTTTATGTTGATTTTGTTTATGTAGATATATCCTCTGATGCACGTGATAACATGTTAAGAGTGGATAAATTTATTTTGTTTGGATGCATATTAGTATTTATTTGGTATTGAAACTAAAGAGATGGTGATCGATGCCATCAAGAAAAAATGAAAAGATTTGATGATCGAAAGTTGCAATTCAAGTCAATTGCTATGTGATTGTTTGATTTGGCATTACATCATACATTGAGTGTGGATGACAAAACGAAAATTGTTGAAATTATCAATTTAGTGGTAGAAAAGTTAGTAAAGCATAAAAGTCATCTCAATCTTCTTCTCTTTGCTAGGTTGGCTCACAAATCTACCGAGAATTGGGCTACAGTTAAGCCTGGAACTATAGCTGATAATAAAAATTCCAGTGAAGAGCATAAATCATTTGAATTTGGTGGTGTTAGTGGTGGCGGTAATGCCAAAACTTCTGGATTTTGTGAGGGTAATTAGTATGGGTAATTGTCATGTTTTAAATAATTGAAATGGTTATGATTGCTCTCAACTTAAGTGATTGGCTTGTTGTTGCACAATAGGTGGGCCAGCAAATAGTTTCAGGTGCTTTTGGAATAATCTGTGATAATGTGGTGCGCGACATCAGTAGTAATCATTATACAACAATATTCTTCTATTTAGTCGAGTCCACCATTGTATATGTTACATATGTATTAGTTTCAACGTGAAAATTTTTTGTTGATTTTGTTTATGTAGATGCATCCTCCGGTGCACGTGATAACATGTTAAGGATAGACAAGTTTATTTTATTGGGATGCATATTAGTATTTATTTGGTATTGAAACTGTAGACACCAAATTTTAATTTATCTTTATTTTATTGATAATTATTATCTATTTTTTATTTATTAATCTCATGATTTTGTTTTTAGACATTTTTTTTAGCATTTTAGATACCAAATTTTTAATTTAGCTTTATTTATTGTTATTTTCATTTTTTTGGATTAAATGTTAATTATTATTTATTTTTTATTTTTTGCTTATTAGTCTCTTAATTTTTATTTTTAAGACATTTTTAGCATAAAAATTTATCGAAAAAAGAAAATTGTTCACAAAAATATGCTTTATTTCTTTTAGATTCAATTTATGAAAGTTATTGTTGGTTTACCTAAATTAAGTGAAAATTAGGAAAAAACCATCAATCAAAATCAACAAATTTTTTAGCATTTCATTTGATTTGATTAATCTTGTTTTATTTTTTTTTTTTGTCATTAAAATTATTTCATTATTTGTTAAATTAAAAAAATTATTAAAAAAAGAGGTCCACGCATGCGTGCATCGCACGCGCACCATTTCCTTCAAACTTTTGGCTTCGGCCAGTACAGAAACGGAATGGCAGCTGCGTTCTTTTTCCAGCTCTTTCTCATTAATTTTTCTGATTTTTAGCTCCCTTGGATTGTTGTAGTACAAGCCATATGGCTTTAATCTAGAAGACTCAATTGTCTTGGGCATCAAGAACCATCAAACGATTCTAAAAATAGATGAGAAAGGGGAGCTTCATCCCATGGTCCAGCCAAGGGTTTGAGGAGTATAAAAGGAAAGTGCAGCGAGTGGTAGAGGGCAGAGAATCTAGTGACGGCTGGAGAGATAGCATATAGAGTGGCGGCTGAGGTTGAGAGATAGAGGGAGCTGGAGAGAATCGGGAGAAGAGCAACGGGTTGCGGCTAGAGCTAGAAAAGAGCGTAGAGAAACAAGAAATAGGAGTTTGAGAGGAAGAAAACCGAAAAAAAAAAGAAACTAGAGGGAGAGTGAGAGTGAGGCGAAAAACCAGAAAGCAAGAAGAAGAAAGAAAACTGAGCGAGAGAGAAAAGGGAAAAGAAACTGGGAAAGGAATCGTCTGGGCAAGAAATGAAGGAAACCAGAGAAACCAAGCAAGGAAAGGAAAAACGAGAAAGCATTAGCGAGAGGAAGAAATACTGAGCAAGCTTCGGCCAAAAGAGAAAGCCGAGAGGGAAAGAAAAAAACTGAAAAAAAAAACTAAAGCTTTTTCCGGATCAGGTTCTCCCTTTCTTTTCTTTCGCTCACTGATCTTGCCATTTCAGTTTCTTGTTCCTATTTCAGTCCACTGCTTCTGTTTATTTTCACATTTTCCTTCAGTCATGATGTTTAGTCTGTTTTACGTTTCATTTGTGTCTCTTCAATGCATGAGTATAGGATGTTGTTTTGCTGGGATTTTGCTCTGTGTAACCTTTGGGGATGTTAAGCTACGGAAGTTGCAGAAAGTAGCAATGAAAAATTGCAGAAAGTTTCTAACTTTGATTGTTCTTTATTCAGAATCTTTTAGCATGTATGGATCTAGAGTTGGGCTTTGTTCGGACTAGGTTTTTGGGGGGAGGAAGGAATTACAGTAACTGGAGTTGTGTTTGTTTTGTTGTTTGGTTCAAAAATGAGTTAGGTTGAGTTTAGGGGCACTAGTTGATGCATCTACAGGTTCACTGGGGTGTTTAAATGTTTCATATGCATGCTGAATTTGTAGGAAGGAAGTTGAGCAAAGTCTGTTTTTAGGATCGATTCAAGTTGTTCCTTATGCACCTTTGCTGCATTTTTCATATGGCTGCATTTTCTAACTTGTTGGATGTTGAGATCCTCTTTGATGACTATGAGTCATGCCCAGAATCCATGCGGCAAAAGTTTGCTGATTTGCATTTGCATTTGCTGATTGTGTTTCCCCATTTCTTGTTTGATTACTTGCATGTCCACGTTCCTATTTTTCTTGTTCCCTTGGATTGCATTGGTTTGCATTGAAGTTTTATCATTGGGTTGATGAATGTTTCATCATGTCAGTTTTCATTTCTCCAAGCGCATGAAGAACTCGCTGTTTCTTTTTTCATTTTTGTTCACTTGCTGTTTTCATGTTCGTTCAATAGTGTTGTTTCATATCTTCATTTTCCTTTGGCTGTAAACAAATTTTCCTTTTCTTTGAGTTAATAAAATGAAAGCTTTAGTCAAGTTTTGGGAGGGGAATTTCCTGGCTTGTTGCAGCAATAAAGGTAGACTTTGTTTTGGAAATGATTGAAACCTTCGATGCTCCAAGTTCATTTTCTTTTGCTGATTTCATGTCCAGTTTCCTGTTTGATTTCTGGGGGGTAAACAATGGCATTTGGTTGATGTTAACAACATGGTCTTGAGGTCATTGCATTTATGTTTGGTTTGGTTTGAGACGTTCCACGTCAATGCGTTTTGGTTGGAATGAAAAACTGTGGCAAGCATGGCTGGTTTACCGTTGCAGAAAATGTTTCCCCCATTCCCTCATTGATTACTTGCATATCTTTGTTCTAGAATTTATGTTTACAAACACTAGGTGACTTGGTTGATGTTTTGGCAAATCATGTTAGAGGATTAGGATGGCTTTGCTTGTTAGATCACAAGTTGTGAGAAGTTGCCGAAACATTGCGGTGTGGAAAGTTGCAGAAAGAAACTAACAAGGAAGAAAAGATTGCTTCGTAGCATGCATGGAAATAATTCTGAAAATTACACTTTAGCCCTTTAGTTTCTAGCCAATGTTATTAAGACCCATAAACATTAGAAAAATTAATCGATTTGTCCCTTTCACATGTTACTCCTTTCTTTAAAATGATTTAATGTGACTTTTGGATTGATTTTAGTGTCGTGCCCCATTTTTTATAAAATAAATAAATGGTTTAAAAAGTGAATTTTTTATTTGAAAAATGAATTTTGATTTACAAAGAAAATGAAGAAAAATATGGGTCTAAATGGGACTTGAAAATATGACGATTTGACCCAAAATATAGTTTAAAAAGGGTTTTTGAATGAAAAATGGAGTCGCCACTTGGTATAGAGTTAAGGTGTACCAAGTCACCTAAAAAATAAGTTTTGAAAGAAAAAAGTAAAAAAATCCTTTTTAAACGACTCCAAGTCTACAAAGTCAGAAAAAGATTCGGGAGTCACATTTGAAGAAAGGGAAGGCAAGGATAAGAATCCAAGGCACCCTTTCAACCTAGCCAAGGCTAGTTGCGCGATTTAGTCAAAGACTTTCTTAATTTATTCTAAAAATTTATCGCATTTGGATGTACTATATGAATGCAAACCCTAAACCTAAGAGGGTATCGGGGGGTTAAAATATCTCTTCAAAGCTCGAATGGTGCCAATCACATTAATTGTGATGCCCAATAGTGACTCTTTGGAGAGGTCACGAATAATGTAAAAATACGAGACTCTAAGAAAAGAAAAGGAAAATAAAAATAATTATATAAATATACGTGACCTAAAGGAATGCATCATGTCGGGTGCGGGGGACTAATGTTCGTGACTCAATTTTCCCTTTAATAGAGGGAATACGAGCGTGCTAAGACTAGAGAGCCAAACTCGTCCATATCCCATATTCAAGGGGGTTATCCCTAATCTAATCAAATAAATGTACTATCTTAATTCTAACTCTTAAATGAAATGCAAATCTAATGTTATGTATCACACATAGGGGTATATATATAGGGAAATTAGGGATAAGGGCTATACGTATAAGGAGGGATGTCATGCAAAATGATAAAGGACCCTAGAAAAATGGAAAAATATGCATGAGATGAAGTGATTTTATCATACAATCATGATCTAACGCGCGAAGGGCTCCTGAGGGTCTAGCGTTGGATTAGCCCATATTTCTATTTTTCCCACTAGCGTTGGACTAGTGAGAAATCGAATAAGGAAACCACAACTAGCGTTGGACTAGTGTGGTATCGAGAAATTGATCACAACTAGCGTTGGACTAGTGTGATAACGTCACACATTAATCATAACTAACTAATCATGTGAAATATAATATAATAAAAGCATGTAAACACATAATATCACATAGACACATAACAAATAAGCATGATATCTAGATGCAAGGCTCTAAGAAAGCGGTAACACATAGCACATAAGCATGCAAATCACACATAAGGCAAATAAAGCAAATAAAACCCTAACTATTACATTCGGGGGAAGCCTACTACAATCTAAGAGGTGAAATGGAATAAAATAAAATAAATAAAATAATAACCTAGCTATTACAACTTTGACATTCAAGTGCCTTTCAAATGATCGAAATTGAAAATAATTATACAAAACTAAAACAAATAAAGTGGATAAATAAATAAATAAATAAAATGGAAACCTTCCAAAGGCATGCAATTAAGCACATAAATCACATAGACACATAGGGTCAAATAAAGTGGAAATAAAGGATAGAGTGTACCTCCCTTGCAATGGTAATCAAATGAAGGAAAAATAGCTTCAAAACAATAAAAGGGTCAAGGCACCAATTAAATAGTAAAGTATAAACAAAATCACCAAATCCCTCCCAATTGCAACTTAAATGAAATCAAATAATGCATAATTTCCAAGAAAAGTAAATTATTGATCATATTTGAAAAAGAGAAAAACTACCAAGGACCCAATAGCAAATATTAACCAATCACTCAATCCCAATTAACACATTTTGGGAAATTCACGGGTCCAAGAGCAAAGAAGGGGTCAAGTAATGGTTCAAATTGCAACTACTCTAGGACCTAATTGCAAGAAACTAGAATATAATTGAGCCTTTGTAACATGAGGAGGGACATGTGGGGTTGGAATGCAATTATTAAAATCATTTTCATGCAAATGCCATGCAAAACTAGTATGAAGAAAGCTTCTGCAAAAAGAGCTTCGACAGCTGATGAAGACTTCGGCAACAAAATAGCTACGAACTTTCATGCTCAAATACGGATTTCAGCCTTAAAAAAAACAACTTCGAGCCATGCCTTTTTAGTCAAACACCAAGCTTTTAACTAAAACAAAACTTCAACAAGTGCAGCGAATGACCTTGAACTGACCGGAAAATGCAGCCAAACTTCTGCAATTACTTTATGAAATGAAGCTTCGGCAACCGAGAAATCACAGAAAGGAACTATGCAACTCTTAAAAAACTTAAGCGCAGACTTACGAAAAGAACTGCTGCAACAAACTTGCGGAAATTTCTGATGCAATACCGAAAAATGACTATGCGAAATAATGGGAATGAGTGCAGCAGCCTTTCACTTCCTTTTACTTCAATTTGGACATGGTTACAAGCAAAAACTCACATGACCTCTATTAACTTAACAACCAAACCAAAAATGCCAAGCTTAACTTATTGAAAAATTCTGATGAAATCTCAAACTCGTGACTATCAAACAGAGCAAGTCCAAACTAATGACCCCAAAAGGAACACAAGAAGCAACTACTTGAGCAAATGAACAAATAGGGATGCATGCATAATTATGGAGACAGCACGCCATAAGGCAGCACGACAAAAGGCAGCAGGCATGCATAATTATGGGAACCCAAATCCTATCAATTTTATCATGCAAACATCTAAAACTATTTCTGCAATTTCCCTTGCTGCTACGAACCATAACAGCAGCATTTCTACGAAAGCTCAACATCAAGAATTCAAACTCACTTCTCAACGAAATCTAATGACCGAACACTTCATAGGCAAGATTAAAACAATACAGGCGAACAAGAAAACACATAAATCAGCAAGCAACTACAAGCATCAGCAGCGACAAAACAACGCAAGAAACACAGCTCAGCCACGAAGGAATATGAAAAGAGCTAAGAAATCAGTTTAAGAAGATACCTGAGGAAGCTTTTGGATAAAAAACGGAGCAAAAAAAGACGTGAAAGAGGCGCTGGAGTTGCTCCGTCGCCGCTTCGAACCCGCACTAGTGAGGCCGGGCAGCAGTCTTTGGGGGCAGATCCGAAGACTTTATCAATGTTTTCTGCGAACGATTTCTGAACCAAACCTTCTCCCCTTACTTCCTAGTTAGTGCAGAACTCGAAATTTTCTTGAAATCACCAAAGACTGAAGAAATATGAGGGCTGAAACATGACTGGTAATCAGCCTTTGTTGAAAAAATTGCAGCTTTTCATTCTTTCCTTTTCTCTCTTTCGAATCTCTCTTCCAGCTCTCTCTTTTGATCTCTCTTCCGTCCCTTTGCTCAGGTTTCTTGCTTCAGGCTGTAGCCTCCTTAGTTTTTCTCTCGGTGAAGATTTACGACTGATGACGGCATGATGAAGACGATGACAGCTTCCTCTCTCGGCCTTATCTTTGTCTCGGGTTTCAAACTCTCTCTCACTCTCAGTTCTCCCTCGCTCTTCTCCGTTTCTCTTTCAGTTTTTCCCAGACCTTTTGTTTCCCATTCTTTTTTCCTTAGCTATGCAGCCGCCCATCCCTCCTCTCAATCTTCAGCCGTACTTTTTCATCTGCGGCTGCTGTCCCTTTTTCCTAGCCGTAAACAACCCTCAGCCCGTTACTCCTAGCTCCCTCCGCTAGTGGTTCTCTCTCGCTCAGTTCTTCTTTGCTGGTTTTTCTTTTCTTCTCTCATACACACATTCCCTCTCGCTAGACCTAGCCGCCGCTCCTTGCTTTCCCTAGCCGTCATCCGATGCTCTCTTGATTTTTTCTATCCCTCAAAACCCCAACCGTCATATGTTCTCCCCCTCCTTTTCAAAAGCTGCGTTTTTATTCTATTTATACCAAACACACACTCTCAAACCCTCGCCTCAAAGGTGAGGATGAGAGTGGAGGTTTGCTGGGCATCCTAGGGCCATCCGATGGATGTTGTTCTAGAAAGATCAAAGGCAGAAAAATGAATAGAAACAAAAAATGGCGGTGAAAAATGGAGCTGCAATGCCTTTGTACTTCTGCCGTATGTATGGACTTTCTTTTTTCTTTTCCTTTTCTTCTTTTTTTTTTGTTTTTTCTTAATTTAGAAAATAAACAATAAACATTTCATAAAAATTAAATCTAAAGGAAATAAGGCATATTTTTTGAAGAATTTTCTTTTTCCGACAAATCTTAATACTAAAACTCTTAAAATAAAATCAAGCGACTAAATACGCGAGAATGAATATAGAAATAAAAATCAAACAAATAATAATAATCTAATATGCTAAAAAAAATGCCTAAAACAAAAATAACTTAAAAATTTAGTTTCTATAGTTTGCCCCTCTTTGTCTGAGTTTTGAAAAAACTTGATACAAAGAAAAAGAAACCAAATACTCACCTGTGTTATTCGGCTGCAAACTACTCGGGCGACTGAGGACTGACCCCTTTAACAAAATTTTTAAATGGGACTGACCCAAACAAGAAATTTAAAACGGGACTGACCCAAACCAGAAATTTAAACGGGACTGACCCGAACGAGAAATTTAAAACGGGACTGATCCGAACCAGTAATTTAAAATGGAAAATTTAAAATCGGGACTGACCCGGGATAGGAAACTTAAAACGGGACTGACCCGAATAGAAAATTTAAACGGGACTGACCCGAACAGGAAATTTAAACGGGACTGACCCGAACAGGAAATTTAAACGGGACTAACCCGAACAGGAAATTTAAAAGGGGACTGACCCCAACAGGAATTTAAATCGGGACTGACCCGAACAGACAATTTAAACATGGGACTGGCTCGAACAGGAAATTTAAAAGGGGACTGACCCCAACATGGAATTAAAATCGGGACTGACCCGAAGGGGACTGACCCCAACATGAAATTTAAAATCGGGACTGACCCGAAGGGGACTGACCCCAACGTGAATGGCGGTGCAAAAGAAATGCTCACTAGTGGGACTGACCCACGACTAGTGGCAGTGTAAATGAAATGCTGGTATGTATGAAGAAACTGTATAAGATTTGCTTGAAAAATTATCCAAAAATTTGCCCCAGTGTGATGCATTGGTCAGTGGGATTAAACCCAAGCCTGCCTTAGTTGGTGGTACAAAATTCAAGCCCAACGTGATGTTTGTGAAGTTGGCGGCACAAAATTCAGGCTCAACGTGATGTTGGCGGCACAAAGTCCAGGCCCAACGTGATGTTGGGATGTTGGCGGCACGAAATCCAAGCCCAACGTAATTTTTGTGATGTTGGCGGCATAAAATCCAGGCCCAACGTGATGTTGGCGGCACAAAGTTCAGGCCCAACGTGATCTTTGTGATATTGACGGCACAAAATCCAGGCCCAACGTGATGTTGGCGGCACAAAGTCCAGGCCCAACGTGATGTCTGTGTAGTTGGCGGTACAAAATCCAGACCCAACGTGAACTTTGTGAATGGTCAAGAAATTAAGTGTGATTGTCAAGAAAAGGGGGGATAGAAGGGTGCGCAGCATACGCTGAAACTTCGTCCACAAGACATTAAATTTGATTTTTTTTTGACCTTTTCGAGAGAACCTTTTTCAAAAATAATTTGCCCCAGTGTAGGTCCCTTTTCCCGTCTTTCTTCTCTTTCTTCGGCATCGGCCTTCCACATCACCAGATGCTCTTTCGTCAATTTCAGCCATGAATACCTGCACAGGGGGCTTACCAAAGTATGACATGCACTTAAATTTTATGAAAAGAGCAGCGTGATTGATTTGAAAAATGTATTATTTGATTCTTGGACGAAAATCTCAAATGTATTACAAAAAATTTGCCCCAGTATGGGTCCATTTTACGAAATCTCATAAACAAAAATTTGCCCCAGTGTGGACCCATTTAATTGGAAAAATTTGTTTGGATGACTCTCCATTTATTTGAACACTGTAAGAAACTATGTTTCCTAACAGACAATTTCATGATGAATTTCTCGAAATAATACTAAATCACAGAAGATTTATTCCTCACCTTAGCATCGGTGTTTAGGGTAACGGGTCACCACTTCTTGTTGGCTCATCTTTCAGGACCAATCAAGTGGGCGTTATTTCTGGGGTTAATTCCACTTTGTCCCCCCAAACTTTGGACGATTATCCACTTAAGTCCCTAAACTTCAAAATGGGACACTTAAGTCCCTAAACTTATAAATACCTCCCACTTAAGTCCCTGAACTTATAAAATGGGACACTTAAATCCCTAAACCCTTATAAAATGGGACACTTCGACCACCAACAGCATTCAGGATTTGTTAACAATTTTCCTTAAGTGGGAGGTATTTATAAGTTTAGGGACTTAAGTGTCCCATTTTGAAGTTTAGGAACTTAAGTGGATAATCGTCCAAAGTTTGGGGGGACAAAGTGGAATTAACCCTTATTTCTGATTTGGAAATGGCTAAAGGAAATGGGAGGTCAAGATTTGTCTTATTTTTGTGCCCATTCGATAACACATCTTAGTGAAAGCAAACAGCTTGTCATCCTTATTTCTTAAGAAAACGTAGTCAACATATATGTTTCATAAGCTTGCAACATATGGGTAGAAACGATAACTAAACATGTGAAAACTGGTTATACCCTTATGATCACAAATGATTGATGGATTTCTTACGAGTATAATCCTTACTTTGGGTCGTCATGAGGGATAAGTCAGCGATGGACTTATGAGCTTGTAATGTGGCTTGAAAACGATAGTTAAAGAATAAGACTTTCAAGGACATTGCACCGAATATCGCATTTTTCCAAAATTGCCCCTATTTTGAACTCAAAGATCTCAGACTTTGTTTGCATTTTTCTCATCATTCACCAGGGACTTCAGCGTCGAATTTCTCTGTATTTTCCTTGCATTTACTTTTCTTGCTTTGCTTTTGCTTTTGTTTTTTTTTCTCGACCTAGTGGGTTTTCACATGGTGAGCAACGTCAACCCCATACCCAAACAATTCAGAAATACAGTTAAAATTTTTCCGTATCAGAAATTTTCTTGACAGGGCCATTGCAAAGAACAGAAGTCAGGACTTTCGGCTTTTGTAAAGGGGTCAGGTGGGGTGCTTAGAAAAGTTAAGGCTTGAAAGCGGAAAGCGAATTTTTCAAAAGTGATTTAAATGATCTGAGATCGCATTATTGTGTCAACCCTCTTTTAGGGTTAAATCAGAACTTGCCCCAGTTTATTCTCAATTGAGACTCTTTTCCTTTTCATTTTGTTCTCTTTTTCGGCCTTCTGCCATTCTTTTGAATTTTTTAAAAAATTTACCCCAATTTATGCTCAACCGAGGTTCTCTTTTCTATTTTCTTTTGATTTTGTTGCTTTATCACTTGCACCTCTTGAGACTTTTCTTTCCTTTTCAACTCAAACTTGCCCCAATGTGGGGTTTGCGATTTTCAGGGGTTGCCAAACGAAGTATTTTATTCTGAAAGGTCAAAAGGGATAACTAGGGATAGAAATTTAACTGAAAATGAAGAGGGCCTGACTTTTCGTTCCGTTCCTTGCATTAACTCTGAAAGGAAACTTTCATTAATGCGAAATTTCTTGCATGTACTTGAATTAATTAACTAAGAATGACACCCGTTCATCCACATCTGTGAAGCATAGGTGATTTGCCGGACACTCTTTCCTTCTTCTTTTTCTCTTTCTTCTTTTTCTTTTCTTCTCTTTTCATAATTGAAACCCAAGTAGAATCAAATTTTCCTAATTTGTGGTCCTTTCTCTTTAATTTTATCATCTTTTGCCCCCCTTTCTTTTCATTTCTTTTGAAAAATTCGCCAATCTCCCTCTCCGGTATGGGGTGCGATCATAGGTGCTTTTGAAAGGAACCACCCATTTTAGCTCAAACGAGGGTGCAAGGGACGAATAGTGTTTAGGTTGTAGAAACGATGACCAAAGTATCATTCTACCCCTCATGACAACCAAAGTAACGAAATGGTCATTGAAAATCCACTCCCTTTTTTTTTATATTCGAAAATCTTCCAATATAGGGTAGTAATCATTAAGTCTCTTATTTGAAACGAAATTATTCTTTCAAAGGCTCAAATGGGAGAGCGAATGATAAAATCTGTATAGGTAGAGAAACGAATGCTTGAAGTATCATTCCAAATTTTCAAAATAAACAAGAATAATGTATATTTTTACTTTCACTTAGATGTGAATTGAACCGGATTAGACACAGTGGACACTTTTAAACAAAGATTGCCCCAATTTGTAATTTATCAATCAATGTAACTGATTTATTGGGGGCTGATAGAAGTAGGCAAAATATGAATTGTACAGTGAAGGAGAAAAAGGTATCGTATTGGGTCTTTTAAGTGACCTCTTTTAGTTCTGAGCACTCTTATTGCATAACTCGGATCACCAATCTGGTGTATACATTTGTGAGTTTTCAGGCAAGAGGTTGAAAGAATCTCAATTTAGTCTTATTTCTTAAAATTCATCATGAAATCTCCAATGAGCAAAATAAAGAATGAAATGTACATGAGTATATACAATAATTGCCTAAATAGAACTTTATTGCTGAGAAAGTTTAAAGCAAAATTTCTTGTTCAATTATAATACAAACGAGAAAAGAAAAATCTCTACAGAGCTCCACATATACACACTTTCTGTCTCATTTTCTTTTGAAACAAAAATGTATTAACAAATCAAAATTTTTCTTTGAAAACAATTATGAAATCTCTTAGAGGCTTTAGCCTAATGCTTCCAGATAGATCCTTCATGTTTTCATTACAAGGTCTGCCCAAGAATCAAATAATACTTGTAATTTTCACACTTTATTAGATCAGAATTGTTATCAGATTTAGAAAAATACTCTTTACCTTATTAAAGCATTTTTATGAATGCAGGGGAGGGAAAAAAATAAAAAAAAAATACCCTGAGTTAGTAATCAAGACTATAAAATTGGTATGCATGTCCTATGGGGGAACCCTTTTATGCCAAGGATAGGCCTAGCATGAGAATGCAATCCTCTAGGGTAGGCACCATACAATACCTGATGAATCCGATCAACTGATTTGAGTGAAAAATGATTTGAAAAATTTGGCCAACCTGGAGTGAGAAGAAACATTTGTCCTAAAAAATGAGGACAAAGTCCGAATGGATTGCTTACTTTGGTCAACACATGATATATGAAAGAGAGCTTACTCTTGAAAGGATTGCAATGCCTCGACTAATTTATTCAATGAACCTTAGACTTAAACCCTGAAGGGAATAAGCGGGTCAAATGAATAGGATGAAATTGATGATTTATTCAAAATCGACTAGATTATCTTAAAAAGGGTAAACTGGTCAAATGAATTGAATGAAATTTGATTACTTATTCAAAATTGAATGGTTAACCCTGAAAATGAATGAAATCAATTAATCAAACAGATCGAGTGAAATGATGATTTATTCAAAATTAACTGAATTGTCCTAAAAATAGGCAAACTGGTCAAATGGATCGGACGAAATTGATGATTTATTCAAAATCGATAAGATTGCCCTAAGAACTAATCAAATTAATTGAATGAAATTGGTGATCTATTCAAAATCAACTAGATTGCCCTAAAATGGGTAAACTAGTCAAATGAATTCAACATCGATTAGGTTGCCCTAAAAATGAACAAATTGATAAAATGGACTGGATGAAATTGATGAATAAAATGGTCCAATGGATTGAATGGAATTGACAGCTTATTTAAAAAAATCAATCTATCCATTGGTAGTTCAAAAATTTATTACGATGCATTAGTCTATGAGCCTTCTAATATCAAATTTTGGCCTCAATTTATTTATCGTCTCAACAGTGAGGAAATATTGGTGAATTTCTTCAAATTAATGTCCTTTACGCAAGGGATTTTTACCAATTTTGATAAAATGGCCAAAAAGTGATTATTAAACGCTCATATTCCAAAGATCGCTCTATGAAAAATGATCGGATCCTACCTTATCTTGTGCACTACCCCTTTGGATGGTACAAAATGTAAACGTGCAAGTCCCCTTGGATTAAGTATCCGAGACACGAGGTGACTTATTCCTAACACGGGATCCCCTAAATGGCATTCCCTTTCTAGGGTTTATGCATGATGTCATTTTATCAAAGCGCGTAAATATGCAGTACACAAATGAAACGTGACCTAAAAGGAACCCCTTTTTGTATGCCGAAGTGAGCCTAAAATGAATTTTATTCATGTTACAAATGCGAAGCATTGAATTTAAACGTGTTACATCAAACGGGGTAAGCTCCTAGAGAGTACCATGCCAGGACTCTTATTTCCTAGGGCTGACGAATGCAATAGAGACAAAGACAAAACCAAGAAACGTTAGTTCAATAAATACACATAACACATTGTAGCAAAGCAATACAAAGAGGTAAAGCAAAAAAAAAAAGGAATAGAGGGGTTGGATCCCTCCCCTCGTGAACGGTGTCCCTAATAGGGTAAGGCAGACTTTACCCTAGGCAAACTACCATGGATGCATGAGGTATTGGCTCACTAATGCATCTAGACTCGATAGGTTTTAGGTCCCCGAGCCTTCAGACTTGGAAACCAAAGGTCATCAATTCCAAGGTTCTTTGTCGGTGGCTCGAGCGATTCCCCAGACATTGCTACGCACACGTCGTGTTACGGCTACATGTCTGAGCGAATCTATCAAAAATCCTCAACTTTCGACTAAAAGCTAAAGGCTATTAACCCAAAGCGAAAAGCGGAAGATTGAGTGACCCCTCGGATCATGCTACGCACACGTCGTGTCGCGATCACACGTCCAAGTGGGTCGCCTAATCCTAATAGGGTGGAGTGGCGTGACAAGCCACTAAAAGAAAAATAAATGAGGGGTACAAAATTAAAGCGTATGCACGTATGCTAGTGCTCGTTTGGAGGGGAGGGATCGAGAACCAACGCGAGGCTCTAGGGTAATATCCCCCACCCAAATGCAATGCAAAGCGCGGAATCACATACATAAACCATCCATCCATCAAAACAATCGTACGCTAAATGGGTGAGTGAGCGAGTTGATACGCGCGAAATGCAAAATCCTAAAGAAAAATGCAACCCTAAACGTCCAAATGCGATATATGGAAAGGTTAAAAGGAGAAAAAGATTGACTAAATCAAATTTGTTCGGAGTTTCTAAGTCCCCAGTGGAGTCGCCAGCTGTCGCGCCCCATTTTTTATAAAATAAATAAATGGTTTAAAAAGTGAATTTTTGATTTGAAAAATGAATTTTGATTTACAAAGAAAATGAAGAAAAATATGGGTCTAAATGGGACTTGAAAATGCGACGATTTGACCCAAAATATAGTTTAAAAAGGGTTTTTGAATGAAAAATAGAGTCGCCACTTGGTATAGAGTTAAGGTGTACCAAGTCACCTAAAAAATGAGTTTTGAAAGAAAAAAGTAAAAAAAAACCATTTTTAAACGACTCCAAGTCTACAAAGTCAGAAAAAGATTCGGGAGTCACGTTTGAAGAAAGGGAAGGTAAGGATAAGAATCCAAGGCACCCTTTCAACCTAACCAAGGCTAGTTGCGCGATTTAGTCAAAGACTTTCTTAATTTATCCTAAAAATTTATCGCATTTGGATGTACTATATGAATGCAAACCCTAGACCTAAAAGGGTATCGGGAGGTTAAAATATCTCTTCAAAGCTCGAATGGTGCCAATCACATTAATTGTGATGCCCAATAGTGACTCTTTGGAGATGTCACGAATAATGTAAAAATACGAAACTCTAAGAAAAGAAAAGGAAAATAAAAATAATTATACAAATATACGTGACCTAAAGGAATGCATCATGTCGGGTGCGGGAGACTAATGTTTGTGACTCAATTTTCCCTTTAATAGAGGGAATACGAGCGTGCTAAGGCTAGAGAGCCAAACTCGTCCATATCCCATATTCAAGGGGGCTATCCCTAATCTAATCAAACAAATGTACTATCCTAATTCTAATTCTTAAATGAAATGCAAATCTAATGTTATGTATCACACATAGGGGTATATATATAGGGAAATTAGGGATAAGGGCTATACGTATAAGGAGGGATGTCATGCAAAATGATAAAGGACCCTAGAAAAATGGAAAAATATGCATGAGATGAAGTGATTTTATCATACAATCATGATCTAACGCGCGAAGGGCTCCTAAGGGTCTAGCGTTGGACTAGCCCATATTTCTATTTTTCCCACTAGCGTTGGACTAGTGAGAAATCGAACAAGGAAACCACAACTAGCGTTGGACAGTGTGGTATCGAGAAATTGATCACAACTAGCGTTGGACTAGTGTGATAACGTCACACATTAATCATAACTAACTAATCATGTGAAATATAATATAATAAAAGCATGTAAACACATAATATCACATAGACACATAACAAATAAGCATGATATCTAGATGCAAGGCCCTAAGAAAGAGGTAACACATAGCACATAAGCATGTAAATCACACATAAGACAAATAAAGCAAATAAAGCCCTAACTATTACATTCGGGGGAAGCCTACTACAATCTAAGAGGGGAAACGGAATAAAATAAAATAAATAAAATAATAACCTAGCTATTACAACTTTGGCATTCAAATGCCTTTCAAATGATCGAAATTGAAAATAATTATACAAAACTAAAACAAATAAAGTGGATAAATAAATAAATAAATAAAATGAAAATCTTCCAAAGGCATGCAATTAAGCACATAAATCACATAGACACATAGGGTCAAATAAAGTGGAAATAAAGGATAGAGTGTACCTCCCTTGCAATGGTAATCAAATGAAGGAAAAATAGTTTCAAAACAATAAAAGGGTCAAGGCACCAATTAAATAGTAAAGTATAAACAAAATCACCAAATCCCTCCCAATTGCAACTTAAATGGAATCAAATAATGCATAATTTCCAAGAAAAGTAAATTATTGATCATATTTGACAAATAGAAAAACTACCAAGGACCCAATAGCAAATATTAACCAATCACTCAAGCCCAATTAACACATTTTGGGAAATTCACGGGTCCAAGAGCAAAGAAGGGGTCAAGTAATTGTTCAAATTGCAACTACTCTAGGACCTAATTGCAAGAAACTAGAATATAATTGAGCCTTTGTAACATGAGGAGGGACATGTGGGGTTGGAATGCAACTATTAAAATCATTTTCATGCAAATGCCATGTAAAACTAGTATGAAGAAAGCTTCTGCAAAAAGAGCTTCGACAGCTGATGAAGACTTCGGCAACAAAATTGCTACGAACTTTCATGCTCAAATACGGATTTCAGCCTTAAAAAAAACAACTTCGAGCCATGCCTTTTTAGTCAAACACCAAGCTTTTAACTAAAACAAAACTTCAACAAGTGCAGCGAATGACCTTGAACTGACCGGAAAATGCAGCCAAACTTCTGCAATTACTTTATGAAATGAAGCTTCGGCAACCGAGAAATCATAGAAAGGAACTATGCAACTCTTAAAAAACTTAAGCGCAGACTTACGAAAAGAACTGCTGCAACAAACTTGCGAAAATTTCTGATGCAATACCGAAAAATGACTATGCGAAATAATGGGAATGAGTGCAGCAGCCTTTCACTTCCTTTTACTTCAATTTGGACATGGTTACATGCAAAAACTCACATGACCTCTTTTAACTTAACAACCAAACCAAAAATGCCAAGCTTAACTTATTCAAAAATTCTGATGAAATCTCAAACTCGTGACTATCAAACAGAGCAAGTCCAAACTAATGACCCCAAAAGGAACACAAGAAGCAACTACTTGAGCAAATGAACAAACAGGGATGCATGCATAATTATGGAGACAGCACGCCATAAGGCAGCACGACAAAAGGCAGCAGGCATGCATAATTATGGGAACCCAAATCCTATCAATTTTCTCATGCAAACATCTAAAACTATTTCTGCAATTTCCCTTGCTGCTACGAACCATAACAGCAGCATTTCTACGAAAGCTCAACATCAAGAATTCAACTCATTTCTCAACGAAATCTAATGACCGAACACTTCATAGGCAAGATTAAAACAATACAGGCGAAAAAGAAAACACATAAATCAGCAAGCAACTACAAGCATCAGCAGCGACAAAACAACGCAAGAAACACAGCTCAGCCACGAAGGAATATGGAAAGAGCTAAGAAATCAGTTTAAGAAGATACCTGAGGAAGCTTTTGGATAAAAAACGGAGCAGAAAAAGACGTGAAAGAGGCGCTGGAGTTGCTCCGTCGCCGCTTCGAACCCGCACTAGTGAGGCCGGGCAGCAGTCTTTGGGGGCAGATCCGAAGACTTTATCAATGTTTTCTGCGAACGATTTCTGAACCAAACCTTCTCCCCTTACTTCCTAGTTAGTGCAGAACTCAAAATTTTCTTGAAATCATCAAAGACTGAAGAAATATGAGGGCTGAAACATGACTGGTAATCAGCCTTTGTTGAAAAAATTGCAGCTTTTCATTCTTTCCTTTTCTCTCTTTCGAATCTCTCTTCCAGCTCTCTCTTTTGATCTCTCTTCCGTCCCTTTGCTCAGGTTTCTTGCTTCAGGCTGTAGCCTCCTTAGTTTTTCTCTCGGTGAAGATTTACGACTGATGACGGCATGATGAAGACGATAACAGCTTCCTCTCTCGGCCTTATCTTTGTCTCGGGTTTCAAACTCTCTCTCACTCTCAGTTCTCCCTCGCTCTTCTCCGTTTCTCTTTCAGTTTTTCCCAGACCTTTTGTTTCCCATTCTTTTTTCCTTAGCTATGCAGCCACCCATCCCTCCTCTCAACCTTCAGCCGTACTTTTTCATCCGCGGCTGCTGTCCCTTTTTCCTAGCCGTAAACAACCCTCAGCCCGTTACTCCTAGCTCCCTCCGCTAGTGGTTCTCTCTCGCTCAGTTCTCCTTTGCTGGTTTTTCTTTTCTTCTCTCATACACACATTCCCTCTCGCTAGACCTAGCCGCCGCTCCTTGCTTTCCCTAGCCATCATCCGATGCTCTCTTGATTTTTTCTATCCCTCAAAACCCCAGCCGTCATATGTTCTTCCCCTCCTTTTCAAAAGCTGCGTTTTTGTTCTATTTATACCAAACACACACTCTCAAACCCTCACCTCAAAGGTGAGGATGAGAGTGGAGGTTTGCTGGGTATCCTAGGGCCATCCGATGGATGTTGTTCTAGAAAGATCAAAGGCAGAAAAATGAATAGAAACAAAAATGGCGGTGAAAAATGGAGCTGCAATGCCTTTGTACTTCTGCCGCATGTATGGATCTTCTTTTTTCTTTTCCTTTTCTTCTTTTTTGTTTTAGTTTTCACTTAATTTAGAAAATAAACAATAAACATTTCATAAAAATTAAATCTAAAGGAAATAAGGCATATTTTTTGAAGAATTTTCTTTTTCCGACAAATCTTAATACTAAAACTCTTAAAATAAAATCAAGCGACTAAATGCGCGAGAATGAATATAGAAATAAAAATCAAACAAATAATAATAATCTAATATGCTAAAAAAAATGCCTAAAACAAAAAACCATGAGATTAATAAAAAAAAAATGAAACAAAAATAACTTAAAAATTTGGTGTCTACATTTAGTGAATTTTATGATGTTTTTTGAAGGTTCAACATTTGTTAATCTATGATTGGATTTGGGTTTTAGTGAAATTTAGGGTAATTTATTAAATAAGTTTCCATTTTTCTTTTGTGAAATTTTTAGCATGTGATTTTGATAGGTTCCATCTTAAGCCCTTAAATTGTAGCATTTCATTTTAAATTCTTAAAATTTTCTATTTAGGACCTTGTTTACTTTAATTTCTTGCACATGGATGGTTTATTTTATGTAAATACTTTAAGTGATTCCATTTGGTGTTTAATTTTCATTTCATGTTTAATTTTCGTTTCGTGTAATTAATTGTTAATTAAAGTGATGTCTTGATCCTTTTTGTTATTTTGGAGGGTAAATAAGTAATTTCGTTCCATTAGGGCACCAACTCAAGGGAGGTACACTCTATCCCTTATTTTGACTTTATGTGCCCCTATATGACTTTATGTGTTTAATTGCATGCCTTTTGAATGTTTTTCATTTATTTATTTATGTATTCGCTTTATTTATTTTAATTTTGTATATTTATTTTAATTCAATTTTGATTATTGGAAAGGCATTTAAATGCCAAAATTGTAATAGTTAAGGTTTATTTATTTTATTCCTTCCCCCCTTAGATTGTAGTAAGGCCTCCCTAATGTAATAGTTAGGGTTTTATTTGCTTTATTTTGCTTTGTGTGATGTGCATGCTTACGTGCTATGTGTTACCGCTTTTTTAGGGTCTTGCATCTAGATATCATGATTATATGTTATGTGTTTATGTGATATTATGTGTTTACTTGCTTTATTATGCTTTATATTATTTGTTTAGTTATAATCAATGTGTGACGTCACCGCACTAGTCCAACGCTAGATGTGGTCCATTTCCCGAATCCACACTAGTCCAACGCTAGTTGTGGCCATTTGTTCCGACTTTTCTCACTAGTCTAACGCTAGTGAGAACTCGTAGACATGGGTTAGTCCAACGCTAAACCCGTAGGAGCCCCTCAAGCGTTAGATCATGATTGTGTGATAAAATCATTTCATCTCATTCATATTTTACTTTTTTTTAGGATTTTATCATTTTTGCATGACATTTCCCTTGAATATACATCCCTTATCCCATATCTCCCCTATAAATATCTCTTATCCCATATTTTCCTTTATATAATCCTATGTGTAAGACATGACATTAGACTTGCATTCTATTTAAGAATTAAAATTTGGATAGTACATTTGCATGATTAGATTAGGAATAACCCCTTGAGTATGAGATATGGACGAGTTTGACTTTCTAGTTTTAGCACGCTCATATTCCCTCTGTTAAAGGGAAAATTGAGTCACAAACATTAGTCTCCCGTACCCGACATGATGCATTCCTTTAGGACATGTATATTTGTATCATTATGATTACTTTTATTACTTTCCTTTTCTTTTCTTTTCTTAGAGTCTCATACTTTTGCATTTATTCGTGACTTTTTCGAAGGGTCTTTATTGGGCGTCACAATTAATGTGATTAGTACAAAATAAGTTTTGAAGATACATTTCCTCCCTCCAATATCATCTTAGGTCTAGATTTTACATTCATATAGTACATCCAAATGTGATAAATTTTTAGATTAAAAATAAGAAAATCTTTGACTAAATCACGCAACTATCCTTAGTTAGGTTGAAAGGGTGTCTCGGATTTTTATACTTGCCTTCCTTTCTTCAAATGTGATTCCCGAACATTTTTTCTGATTTTCGTAGACTTAGGAGTCGTTTAAAAAGGGTTTTCCATAATTTTATCTAAAAATTTATTTTTAGATGACTTGGTACACCTTAACTCTATATCAAGTAGCGACTTCGATTTCTATTCAAAAATCCTTTTTAAACTAAAATTTGGGTCCAAATCGTCGCACTTTCAAACCCCATCTTAGGCCCTTCTTTTTCTTTATTTATTTAAACCAAAAATTCTTTTTATTTTATTTTTTAAAAAAATTGGGGCACGACAGAAACTAAAGAGATGGTGATCGATGACAGCAAGAAAAAATGAAAAGGTTTGATGATCGAAAGTTGCAATTCAAGCCAATTGCTATGTGATTGTTTGATTTGGCATTACATCAAACATTGAGTGTGGATGACAAAACGAAAATTATTGAAATTATCAATTTAGTGGTAGAAAACTTTGTAAAATATAAAGGTCATCTCAATCTTCTTCTCTTTGTTAGGTTGGCTCACAAATCTATCGAGAATTGGGCTACAGTTACGCCTAGAACTATAGCTGATAATAAAAATTTCAGTGAAGAGCATAAATCATTTGAATTTGGTGGTGTTAGTGGTGGCGGTAATGCCAAAATTTCTGGATTTTGTGAGACTAATTAGCATGGGTAATTGTCATATTTTAAATAATTGAAATGGTTATGATTGCTCTCAACCTAAGTGATTGGCTTATTGTTGCACAATAGGTGGGCCAGCAAATAGTTTCAGTGCTTTTGGAATAATCTCTGTGATAATGTGGTGCGCGACATCAGTAGTAATCATCATACAACAATATTCTTCTATTTAGTCGAGTCCACCATTATATATGTTACATATATATTGGTTTCAACGTAAAAATTTTTTGTTTATTTTGTTTATGTAGATGCATCTTCTGATGCACGTGATAATATGTTAAGGGTGGATAAATTTATTTTGTTGAGATGCATATTAGTATTTATTTGGTATTGAAACTAAAGAGATAGTGATCGATGACATCAAGAAAAAATGAAAAGATTTGATGATCGAAAGTTGCAATTCAAATCAATTGCCATGTGATTGTTTGATTTGGTATTACATCATATATTGAATGTGGATGACAAAACGAAAATTGTTGAAATTATCAATTTAGTGGTAGAAAAGTTAGTAAAGCATAAAGGTCATCTCAATTTTCTTCTCTCTGCTAGGTTGGCTTACAAATCTATCGAGGATGGAGCTACAGTTAAGCGTGGGGCTATAGCTGATAATAAAGATTGCAGTGAAGAGTCTAAATCAGTTGAATTTGGTGGTGTTAGCGATGGCGATAATGCCAAAACTTCTGAATTTTGTGAGGGTAATTAGCATGAGTAATTGTCATGTTTTAAATAATTGAAGTGATTATGATTGCTCTCAACTTAAGTGATTGTCTTATTGTTGCATAATAGGTGGGCCAACAAGTAGTTTCAGGTGCTTTTGAAATAATCTCTTTGATAATGTGGTAGGCGACATCAATAGTAATCATCATACAACAATATTCTTTTATTTAGTCGAGTCCACCACTATATATGTTACATATATTGGTTTCAACGTGAAAATTTTTTGTTGATTTTATTTTTGTAGATGCATTTTCTGATGCACGTGATAACATGTTAAGCGTGGACAAATTTATTTTGTTGGGATACATATTAGTATTTTTTTGGTATTGAAAATAAAGAGATGGTGATTGATGACATCAAGAAAAAATGAAAAGGTTTGATGATCGAAAGTTGCAATTCAAGCCAATTGCTATGTGATTGTTTGATTTGGCATTACATCAAACATTGAGTGTGGATGACAAAACGAAAATTATTGAAATTATCAATTTAGTGGTAGAAAACTTTGTAAAATATAAAGGTCATCTCAATCTTCTTCTCTTTGTTAGGTTGGCTCACAAATCTATCGAGAATTGGGCTACAGTTACGCCTAGAACTATAGCTGATAATAAAAATTTCAGTGAAGAGCATAAATCATTTGAATTTGGTGGTGTTAGTGGTGGCGGTAATGCCAAAATTTCTGGATTTTGTGAGACTAATTAGCATGGGTAATTGTCATATTTTAAATAATTGAAATGGTTATGATTGCTCTCAACCTAAGTGATTGGCTTATTGTTGCACAATAGGTGGGCCAGCAAATAGTTTCAGTGCTTTTGGAATAATCTCTGTGATAATGTGGTGCGCGACATCAGTAGTAATCATCATACAACAATATTCTTCTATTTAGTCGAGTCCACCATTATATATGTTACATATATATTGGTTTCAACGTAAAAATTTTTTGTTTATTTTGTTTATGTAGATGCATCTTCTGATGCACGTGATAATATGTTAAGGGTGGATAAATTTATTTTGTTGAGATGCATATTAGTATTTATTTGGTATTGAAACTAAAGAGATAGTGATCGATGACATCAAGAAAAAATGAAAAGATTTGATGATCGAAAGTTGCAATTCAAATCAATTGCCATGTGATTGTTTGATTTGGTATTACATCATATATTGAATGTGGATGACAAAACGAAAATTGTTGAAATTATCAATTTAGTGGTAGAAAAGTTAGTAAAGCATAAAGGTCATCTCAATTTTCTTCTCTCTGCTAGGTTGGCTTACAAATCTATCGAGGATGGAGCTACAGTTAAGCGTGGGGCTATAGCTGATAATAAAGATTGCAGTGAAGAGTCTAAATCAGTTGAATTTGGTGGTGTTAGCGATGGCGATAATGCCAAAACTTCTGAATTTTGTGAGGGTAATTAGCATGAGTAATTGTCATGTTTTAAATAATTGAAGTGATTATGATTGCTCTCAACTTAAGTGATTGTCTTATTGTTGCATAATAGGTGGGCCAACAAGTAGTTTCAGGTGCTTTTGAAATAATCTCTTTGATAATGTGGTAGGCGACATCAATAGTAATCATCATACAACAATATTCTTTTATTTAGTCGAGTCCACCACTATATATGTTACATATATTGGTTTCAACGTGAAAATTTTTTGTTTATTTTATTTTTGTAGATGCATTTTCTGATGCACGTGATAACATGTTAAGCGTGGACAAATTTATTTTGTTGGGATACATATTAGTATTTTTTTGGTATTGAAAATAAAGAGATGGTGATTGATGACATCAAGAAAAAATGAAAAGGTTTGATGATCGAAAGTTGCAATTCAAGCCAATTGCTATGTGATTGTTTGATTTGGCATTACATCAAACATTGAGTGTGGATGACAAAACGAAAATTATTGAAATTATCAATTTAGTGGTAGAAAACTTTGTAAAATATAAAGGTCATCTCAATCTTCTTCTCTTTGTTAGGTTGGCTCACAAATCTATCGAGAATTGGGCTACAGTTACGCCTAGAACTATAGCTGATAATAAAAATTTCAGTGAAGAGCATAAATCATTTGAATTTGGTGGTGTTAGTGGTGGCGGTAATGCCAAAATTTCTGGATTTTGTGAGACTAATTAGCATGGGTAATTGTCATATTTTAAATAATTGAAATGGTTATGATTGCTCTCAACCTAAGTGATTGGCTTATTGTTGCACAATAGGTGGGCCAGCAAATAGTTTCAGTGCTTTTGGAATAATCTCTGTGATAATGTGGTGCGCGACATCAGTAGTAATCATCATACAACAATATTCTTCTATTTAGTCGAGTCCACCATTATATATGTTACATATATATTGGTTTCAACGTAAAAATTTTTTGTTTATTTTGTTTATGTAGATGCATCTTCTGATGCACGTGATAATATGTTAAGGGTGGATAAATTTATTTTGTTGAGATGCATATTAGTATTTATTTGGTATTGAAACTAAAGAGATAGTGATCGATGACATCAAGAAAAAATGAAAAGATTTGATGATCGAAAGTTGCAATTCAAATCAATTGCCATGTGATTGTTTGATTTGGTATTACATCATATATTGAATGTGGATGACAAAACGAAAATTGTTGAAATTATCAATTTAGTGGTAGAAAAGTTAGTAAAGCATAAAGGTCATCTCAATTTTCTTCTCTCTGCTAGGTTGGCTTACAAATCTATCGAGGATGGAGCTACAGTTAAGCGTGGGGCTATAGCTGATAATAAAGATTGCAGTGAAGAGTCTAAATCAGTTGAATTTGGTGGTGTTAGCGATGGCGATAATGCCAAAACTTCTGAATTTTGTGAGGGTAATTAGCATGAGTAATTGTCATGTTTTAAATAATTGAAGTGATTATGATTGCTCTCAACTTAAGTGATTGTCTTATTGTTGCATAATAGGTGGGCCAACAAGTAGTTTCAGGTGCTTTTGAAATAATCTCTTTGATAATGTGGTAGGCGACATCAATAGTAATCATCATACAACAATATTCTTTTATTTAGTCGAGTCCACCACTATATATGTTACATATATTGGTTTCAACGTGAAAATTTTTTGTTGATTTTATTTTTGTAGATGCATTTTCTGATGCACGTGATAACATGTTAAGCGTGGACAAATTTATTTTGTTGGGATACATATTAGTATTTTTTTGGTATTGAAAATAAAGAGATGGTGATTGATGACATCAAGAAAAAATGAAAAGGTTTGATGATCGAAAGTTGCAATTCAAGCCAATTGCTATGTGATTGTTTGATTTGGCATTACATCAAACATTGAGTGTGGATGACAAAACGAAAATTATTGAAATTATCAATTTAGTGGTAGAAAACTTTGTAAAATATAAAGGTCATCTCAATCTTCTTCTCTTTGTTAGGTTGGCTCACAAATCTATCGAGAATTGGGCTACAGTTACGCCTAGAACTATAGCTGATAATAAAAATTTCAGTGAAGAGCATAAATCATTTGAATTTGGTGGTGTTAGTGGTGGCGGTAATGCCAAAATTTCTGGATTTTGTGAGACTAATTAGCATGGGTAATTGTCATATTTTAAATAATTGAAATGGTTATGATTGCTCTCAACCTAAGTGATTGGCTTATTGTTGCACAATTGGTGGGCCAGCAAATAGTTTCAGTGCTTTTGGAATAATCTCTGTGATAATGTGGTGCGCGACATCAGTAGTAATCATCATACAACAATATTCTTCTATTTAGTCGAGTCCACCATTATATATGTTACATATATATTGGTTTCAACGTAAAAATTTTTTGTTTATTTTGTTTATGTAGATGCATCTTCTGATGCACGTGATAATATGTTAAGGGTGGATAAATTTATTTTGTTGAGATGCATATTAGTATTTATTTGGTATTGAAACTAAAGAGATAGTGATCGATGACATCAAGAAAAAATGAAAAGATTTGATGATCGAAAGTTGCAATTCAAATCAATTGCCATGTGATTGTTTGATTTGGTATTACATCATATATTGAATGTGGATGACAAAACGAAAATTGTTGAAATTATCAATTTAGTGGTAGAAAAGTTAGTAAAGCATAAAGGTCATCTCAATTTTCTTCTCTCTGCTAGGTTGGCTTACAAATCTATCGAGGATGGAGCTACAGTTAAGCGTGGGGCTATAGCTGATAATAAAGATTGCAGTGAAGAGTCTAAATCAGTTGAATTTGGTGGTGTTAGCGATGGCGATAATGCCAAAACTTCTGAATTTTGTGAGGGTAATTAGCATGAGTAATTGTCATGTTTTAAATAATTGAAGTGATTATGATTGCTCTCAACTTAAGTGATTGTCTTATTGTTGCATAATAGGTGGGCCAACAAGTAGTTTCAGGTGCTTTTGAAATAATCTCTTTGATAATGTGGTAGGCGACATCAATAGTAATCATCATACAACAATATTCTTTTATTTAGTCGAGTCCACCACTATATATGTTACATATATTGGTTTCAACGTGAAAATTTTTTGTTGATTTTATTTTTGTAGATGCATTTTCTGATGCACGTGATAACATGTTAAGCGTGGACAAATTTATTTTGTTGGGATACATAGTAGTATTTTTTTGGTATTGAAAATAAAGAGATGGTGATTGATGACATCAAGAAAAAATGAAAAGATTTGATGATCGAAAGTTGCAATTCAAGTCAATTGTTATATGATTGTTTGATTTGACATTACATCATACATTGAGTGTGGATGACAAAATAAAAATTGT
Source organism: Coffea arabica (assembly GCF_036785885.1). Lineage (NCBI taxonomy): Eukaryota > Viridiplantae > Streptophyta > Magnoliopsida > Gentianales > Rubiaceae > Coffea > Coffea arabica. The sequence goes on along the minus strand of NC_092318.1, from coordinate 4,716,117 downwards.
TGTAATTATCAATTTAGCAGCAAAAAAATTAGTAAAAAATAAATGTCATTTCAATCTTCTTCTCTTTCATTGGTTTGCTCACAAATCTATCTAGAATTGGGCTACAGTTAAACCTGAGACTATAACTGATAATAAAAATTCCAAAGAACAACCTAAATCATTTAAATTTGGTTGTGTTAGTGGTGGCGATAATGCCAAAACTTCTGAATTTTGTGAGGATAATTAGCATTGGTAATTGTCATCTTTTAAATAATTGAAATGGTTATGATTGCTCTCAACCTAAGTGATTGGCTAATTATTGTACAATAGGTAGGCCAGCAAATTGTTTCAGGTGCATTTGGAATAATCTCTGTAATAATGTGTTGCGCGACATCAGTAGTAATCATCATACATTAATATTCTTCTATTTAGTCGGGTCCACCATTATGTATGTTACATATATATTAGTTTCAACGTGAAAATTTTTTGTTGATTTTGTTTATGTAGATGCATCTTCTGATGCACGTGATAACATGTTATGGGTGGACAAATTTATTTTGTTGAGATGCATATTAGTATTTATTTGGTAATGAAACTAAAGAGATAATGATCGATGCCATTAAGAAAAAATGAAAAGATTTGATGATCGAAAGTTGCAATTAAAGTCAATTGCTATGTGATTGTTTGATTTGGTATTACATCATACATTGAGTGTGGATGACAAAACAAAAATTGTTGAAATTATCAATTTAGTGGTAGAAAAGTTAGTAAAGCATAAAGGTCATCTCAATCTTCTTCTCTTGGCTTGGTTGGCTCACAAATCTACCGAGAATAGAGCTACAGTTAAGCCAGTGGCTATAGCTGATAAAAAAGAGTGCAGTGAAGAGTCTAAATCATTTCAATTTAGTGGTGTTAGCGGTAGCAATAATATCAAAACTTTTGAATTTTGTGAGGCTAATTAGCATGAGTAATTGTTATGTTTTAAATTGTGAGAACCCGTAAAACCCTAATTATTTTCCTAGGGTTTATTTCCTCTTAATTGCATGTTTTCTGCATTTTCTGGCTTAAAAATATTTTCTTAGTGGATTTTATGAGCAATTATAGTTTTAAGATGATTTTTCTAGCATTGGAGAATTTTTAGAAAATTAAGAGTAAATAGTGGATGTGGGACCCACTAGTGCGAAAAGTTTGGAAAAATTCGGCCAATAAGGTTAAGTTTCGGATACTGTTTAAAATTTATCGGGTGTTAAGAGATGAGTAGAGTGTGTGAAGTGATTGATGTGAGAGAGAAAAGAAAGATAGGAATGCATTTAAGGAGGTAACAAGTGTCACCTTCTCATTTGATGCCTTTTAAGAATTACTATTCACAATTTTGACTTTTTTGACCAAAGGTTAAATATCTCAAAAAAATTGCACAAAATTCACCATTTTTGCACCCTTGATGGCCGGCTCTCTCTCTCTCAAAGAAGAAGACAATTTCCTAACTTTCAAGCTTCCATAAGCTTCAATCTTCCATGAACAAAGGCTTAGACTAGATTCTACTCCATAAAACCTTATCTTCTAGTGATAGTAAGTTGCTTGGTGAAGTTGTTTTGAAGCTCTAAGGTGGCCAACCTCTCTATCTCTCTTAATTCCTTGGTAAGTGATGCTTGAACACCCTACTACACCTAATGATGGTTATATTATGCTTAGAAGTGGCTTGAGTGTTGGATTATATGATTTATTTCTTGGTTTGGCTTGATTTGGTGAAGTTTTCCATTTTATGATGAATTTTCTGGTTTCATATGATTTTGATGTTTTGGACTAGTATGATGGTGGTAATAAGGGGCTTTGGCTCTTGTAGGTGTGAATTGTTGTTAAATGCAATCAATTTTGGATTTGGAATGAAATGTGAAAAGTTAGGGTTCTTGAACCCCTATTCTGTCCGAAATTTTAGGTCATAGCTAGAGGCCGAATTGGACTTTCCTCAAAACATGAAAGTTGTAGGTATTGATGAGTTTAGTGTGCCTGCAAAATTTCAGGGAAATTGGCCAAGTGTAGAGTGAGTTATGCCGTTTTTGCTGTTGCTGTTTTTGGTGCACAGAAGGTCCGAACTGCGATAGTAATTGCCTGTTTTGACTGGAATTGGTTTGGATTTTGGAGTTGGTGTCTTCTGATGAAATGTATCTGGATGTCTTAAATAACTTATGCCTTTGGAATTTCGGCATTTAGACTTGTATGGACTGAGATATACCGATTACAGTTTTCTGTGTTTTGCAAATCTGTTTTGGTAATTCTGGTTTGGTATTTGGCACTTTTGACCTAGTTGTGCTAGGATTTGGACTGAGAGGCCTTCTACATTGTTGTAGCCCTGTTTCATAGCTTCGAAACGGTGGGTCTTACACCCCCAACCGATCATTGTAGTGAGAGTTGTGCCATTACCGCATTATGACGTCAAAACCGGTTTTCTTATCAAGGCCAACATTGAAGCCTTTCTTAATTTCTGGTTTGCTTTCATGCTTGTATATGTTTATAAAACCCTATTGGGGTTGTAAATTGGTGTTGTTTATGGCTCGGTATGGTTTCTTGTTTTATGATATTGTGAGCCTATGGAACGGCTCTTGACATGAAATGCTTATATGTGTGTTGTTGGGTTGTGATTGAAGAAAAATAATGAAGCCTTATGGCTGGAAAATTTGGTAAACACAAAGGGCATGCTGCCCGCATTTTTTTCTCGAGATTTAGAAAACTATATTCTCGACTTGAGTAAAGGTTAAGTATTGAACCCTTGAATTTCCATGCATGAAACCCTATTGGGCGATAATTGGTTTGACTTTATGACTCGTTATCGAGTCTTATGGTATTTGTTTACATGTTCTAGGGCGTGACGATAGCTCACGACATTCTCCTGACGGAAGTGCATGAAATAGCACTTAATTGATTGGTGAGTGTACTACTCACTTGTGTGCTATTATATGGCTTTGATATTTGAACTTGAGATGTTGTATGTTAATGGATTGATGTGAGAGTGTACTTTATCACTCTCACTTATTGTTTCACATGTTATTGAAAAGTTATTGGAAAGTTATTGGAAAGTTATATGAACTGATATATGAAATGAAATACATGACTTGATATCGATTGGACAAGTATCCAACGACTACAAATGTTATCATTGAGCTCAACCCCATTGGTAGTTGATTGAATCGAGCCGACAAGGGTTTGGTCGTGACAATTAATGAGCCTTGGGTAAAGTTATAAGGAATCTTGTAGTATGAGAGACTCTTGATTCCGGTATACTCGAGTAATACCACAGTGCAAGTGTTTGGAGTGCGGGCCCGGTAGGGGGATGTTTGGTGGAAGGAATGGGAGAGAAGAGGAGTCTACGGTTGGTTACTCTTCAACATTGACGGAGGGTCAATGAGGTTGGATCAAGAATGGAAGCGTGGAAATGGGCTCTTGAGAGCCGTCCGTATCCTTTTATCGATGTGTTTCATTCCTTAATTGTGTACTTGAAATGAAAGGTTATGCTATATGCTCTTAGTTGCTTATGTGGTAGTAACTCACTGGGCTTTAGCTCATCCCGTTCCATTTGTTTTCCTTACAGGGATATAATTACTTTTGGGACTGATTTGGATAGTCAATTGCCAAGTTGAGCTAGTGTAAATGGCATTTGTTTAGCTGGTCGAATGAAACCCTATTGGGTTCATTTTCTTTGATTGGCAAACCGAGTATGTATATTCATGATAGATGGTTTTTGGCATGACACTATGGTTGTAAAAGTTGAATTTCAATGTATATATGCTTGGTTGATGTTTGGATGAACTTTGAATCGATTTGGATTTCAAACGGCAAAAGTTAAATTTTGAACGAAAAGTCACTGGACTGAATCCGGCCTTTTATAAACTTGATGTATAAAAGGAATATGACTCTTTTGGGATGAATTTTGATAAATGGTTGTCGAATGAACTAGATGAATGACTCTTTTGTATTGTATATAAAATGGGACCCTAAATGTATCATTAGGGCCGTTTTCACTTTTGTTTTGGCAAACCATATATGTAGCGACTTCTGTATCACTTTTAAATGTCATTTTTGGTTTGTAAAGGCTAAATGTTATGTGGTTTATGTAATTCGATGTTTGGTTGGGTTCGGACGAGTCGGTTACTATTCATGGCCGACTCCGGATTTTGTTTCTTTTATTTTGGGTTATTTTGCCCTTTTGCCTTATTTGCGCGCGTTATAAGTTCCGGAACGTGAAAGATCGCTCTATTCTGCACCGTTAGTCCTGGCGAGAGCTGGGCAGGCAGTCCGCTAACCTCTTTGGTTCGCCTTAGGGGAAGGTGGGGCTGTCACATAAATAATTGAAATGGTTTTGATTACTCTCAACCCAAGTGATTGTCTTATTGTTGCACAATAGGTGAGCCAACAAGTAATTTCAGGTGTTTTTGGAATAATCCGTGATACTGTGGTGCGGGACTTCTGTATTAATCATCATATAACAATATTCTTTTATTTAGTCGAATTCACCATTATATATGTCACATGTATACTGGTTTCAACGTGAAAATTTTTTATTGATTTTGTTTATGGAGATGCATTCTCTGGTGCACGTGATAACATGTTAAGGTTAGACAAATTTATTTTGTTGGGATATATATTAGTATTTATTTGGTATTGAAACTAAAGAGATGGTGATCGATGACATCAAGAAAAAATAAAAAGATTTGATGATCGAAAGGTACAATTCAAATCAATTGCTATGTGATTGTTTGATTTGGCATTACATCATACGTTGGATGTAGATGTCAAAACGAAAATTATTGAAATTATCAATTTAGTGGTGGAAAATTTAGTAATGAATAAAGGTCATCTCAATTTTCTTCTCTTTGTTAGGTTAGTTCACAAATCTATCAAGGATGGAACTACAGTTAAGCATAGGGCTATAGCTGATAGTAAGGATTCCAGTGAAGAGTCTAAATCATTTGAATTTGGTGGTGTTAGTGGTGGCGATAATGCCAAAACTTCTGAATTTTGTGAGGGTAATTAGCATGGGTAATTGTCATGTTCTAAATAATTGAAGTGGTTATGATTGTTTTCAACCTAAGTGATTATCTTATTGTTGCACAACAGGTGGGGCAACAAGTAGTTTCATGTGCTTTTGGAATAATCTCTGTGATAATGTGGTGCGCGACATCTGTAGTAATCATCATACAACAATATTCTTTTATTTAATCGAGTCCACCATTCTATATGTTACATATATATTGGTTTCAACGTGAAAATTTTTTGTTGATTTTATTTATGGAGATGCATCCTCTGGTGTACGTGATAACATGCTAATGTTGGACGAATTTATTTTGTTGGAATGTATAGTAGTATTTATTTAGTATTGAAACTAAAGAAATGGTGATCGATGACATCAAGAAAAAATTAGAAGATTTGACAATTGAAAGGTGCAATTCAAGTCAATTGCTATATGATTGTTTGATTTGGCATTACATCATACATTGAGTGTGGATGACAAAACGAAAATTGTTGAAATTATCTATTTAGTAGTAGAAAAGTTAGTAAAGCATAAAGGTCTTCTCAATCTTCTTCTCTTTGCTAGGTTGGCTCACAAATCTATCGAGAATGGGTCTACAGTTAAGTTTGAGGCTATAGCTGATAATAAAAATTTCAGTGAAGAGTCTAAATCATTTGAATTTGGTGGTGTTAGTGGTGGCGATAATGCCAAAATTTCTGGATTTTGTGAGGGTAAGTAGCATGGATAATTGTCATGTTTTAAATAATTGAAATAGTTACGATTACTCTCAACCTAAGTGATTATTTTATTGTTGCACAATAGGTGGGCCGGCAAGTAATTTCAGGTGCTTTTGGAATAATCTGTGATAATGTGGTTCACGACATCAGTAGTTATCATCATACAACAATATTCTTCTATTTAATCGAGTCCACCATTATATATGTTATATATATATTGGTTTCAACATGAAAATTTTTTATTGATTTTGTTTATGGAGATGCATCTTCTGATGCACGTGATAACATGTTAAGGTTAGACAAATTTATTTTTTTGGGATGTATATTAGTATTTATTCGGTATTGAAACTAAAGAGATGGTGATGGATGACCTCGAGAAAAAATGAAAAGATTTGATGATCGAAAAGTACAATTCAAGTCAATTGCTATGTGATTGTTTGATTTGGCATTACATCATACATTGAGTGTTGATGACAAAACGAAAATTGTTGAAATTATCAATTTAGTGGTAGAAAAGTTAGTAAAGCATAAAGGTCATCTCAATCTTCTTCTATTTGTTAGGTTGGCTCACAAATCTATCGAGAATGGGGTTACAGTTAATCCTGGGGTTATAGTTGATAATAAAGATTCCAGTGAAGAGTCTAAATCATTTGAATTTGGTGGTGTTAGTGGTGGTGATAATGCCAAAACTTCTGGATTTTGTAAGGGTAATTAGCATGGGTAATTGTCATGTTTTAAATAATTGAAATAGTTATGCTTACTCTCAACCTTAGTGATTGTCTTATTGTTGCACAGTAGGTGGGCTGGCAAGTAATTTCAGGTGCTTTTGGAATAATCTGTGATAATGTGGTGCGTGACATCAGTAGTAATCATCATATAACAATATTTTTTCATTTAGTCAAATCTACCATTATATATGTTACCTATATATTGGTTTCAAAATAAAAATTTTTTGTTGATTTTGTTTATGTAAATGCATCCTCTGGTGCACGTGATAACATGTTAAGGGTGGACAAGTATATTTTGTTGTGATGCATATTAGTATTTTTTTGGTATTGAAACTATAGAAATGGTGATCGATGACATGAAGAAAAAAATGAAAAGATTTGATGATCGAAAGGTGCAATTCAAGTCAATTGCTGTGCGATTGTTTGATTTGATATTACATCATACATTGAGTGTGGATGACAAAACGAAAATTGTTGAAATTATCAATTTAGTGGTAGAAAAGTTAGTAAAGTATAATGGTTATCTCAATCATCTTCTCTTTGCTAGGTTGGCTTACAAATCTATCGAGAATGGGGCTACAGTTTAGCCTGGGGCTATAGCTGATAATAAAGATTCCGGTGAACAGTTTAAACCATTTGAATTTGGTGGTGTTAGTGGTGGCGATAATGCCAAAACTTCTGAATTTTGTGAGAGTAATTAGTATGGGTAATTGTCATGTTTTAAATAATTAAAATGATTATGATTGCTCTCAATCTAAGTGATTGTCTTATAGTTACACAATAGGTGGGCCAGCAAGTAGTTTCAGGTGCTTTTGGAATAATCTTTGTGATAATGTGGTGCGCGACATCAGTAGTAATCATCATAAACAATATTCTTCTGTTTAGTCGAGTCTACCATTATATATATTACATATATATTGGTTTCAACGTTAATATTTTTTGTTGATTTTGTTTATGTAAATGCAACCTCTGGTGCACGTTATAACATGTTAAGGGTGGACAAGTTTATTTTGTTGGGATGCATATTAGTATTTATTTGGTATTGAAACTAAAGAGACGGTGATCGATGAAATCACAAAAATGAAAAGATTTGATGATCGAAAGGTGCAATTCAAGTCCATTGTTATGTGATTGTTAGATTTGGCATTACGTCATACAATGAGTGTGGATGACAAAACGAAAATTGTTGAAATTATCAATTTCATAATAGAAAAGTTAGTAAAACATAAAAGTCAAGATGTCAAATTTACAAATCTTGACAAATGGAGGGTCAACTGTCATGCAAAATTAATAATAATCAAATTAAATTCAAATGTTGGAATGGAACTCAAGGACAAAGAAGATGGACCTTAAAGCTGCCTAGAGGAAAGTTTCAGGATGTTTTGTGAATTTTCATTATTGGATTTTAGAAAATGAAATCATGAGTTGAACTAATTTATTATTCTTTATATAGTATTTTATATAAAAAAAGGTTTAGCTTTTGCAACACTCCTAGCCACACTTGTTAATGGGTTTCTTTCTATTCTTGAAAGCAGTTCATACAATGCAAAGTTGACGTTTCTATCTTGTGTTAAATAATAATAATTGTTGGATTTGGGTTTTATCCCACAAACCGTTTATTTGTTGGATTTGGGTTTTATCCCACCAACAAATTACCCAACAATCAGAGTTAAATAGGAAAATTTACTCTTTTCTCAAGTATCAATTAAAATAGGAACAAACAAAATCACTAAACAACTTTATCAACAATAATAGTAAAATGCAAAAAAATAGAAGTTACAGGACAACAAGATTTTTAATGTAGAAAACCTAAATTGAAAAAATTACGGGATCTAATTCAGTCAAAATTTCCACTATCACAATAATGGAACATATAGGTTATTCAAAAAAAAAAGGATGATAACAATGTTATCAAAATTAACCAAGTGAAATTGCTACAAATTCATCTCCTAAAAGTTACAAATTTCTAAGAAATGGATTTGGAAGGGTGTTAGCAGGCCAAGAGGAACTCCAAAATCGAAACTGGTAAATGAGTAGAGGTTGACGAGAGGATCGCATGACTAAAATTTATCTCAATTGAATTTCAAATCATTATTCGATCAAGATTTTGAAGTTGCAAACTTTCATTCTCTCTCTAACCTTTTCTCCCCAATCTCCTGCTTTCTCTCACTTTGTTCTCCCCAATATATATTTTAAATGTTTTAACTGTATTTTATTATTTAGTTTGGTGTATTTTATTTATTTTTATAGCTAATTAACTAGGTTTCTAGTGAAATTTACATTTTGTGGTTCAAAGTGTGAAAAAATGTGTTTTTATGTGTTTAAATGGTGAAAATTTTATATTTTTGTAAGTTTAATGATACAATTATCAATTGGAATGAATTTAGAAGATATTTGGATGATTTGAAGTGATTCAAAGAAAATATGAAATGCAAAATGATCAAAAGATGATATGCAATCAAGTATAAAAGAAAGGCAATTTGACGGCATTGACACCTATTGGTATTTCTGCTATATCTTGAGTTACAAGTATCGGATTGAGGTGATTCTTGAGCCATTTTGAAGTTAACACATAATTCTACATTTCTTATATAAATATTGAAATCCAGTTTGTGAGGACTTGTAAAATCCCTCATATTTTTCTTAAAATTCCCTTTTATTTGGAATCCATTACTTTATAATAGCTATACTACTCATTTACCTTCCCAATGGTTAAAATAAAGAATAGGATTAAGAGTTTTCCCCTTTACTTTCATCGTTAGGGTAAACTAGGGTTTTTACGTCTTTCAGTAGTGTAATTACTAAGTACAGAGTGTGTACTAAATTTGGTAGTTAAGAGTGAGTTTTTGATAAGAAAAAGTATGTGATTAGAAGTAATAATAATAAGTTAGTGAAATATAAGTGAAAACCCTAGTACGTGCGAGTCATGGAACAACGATGTGAACCGACATGTACCGTTTGTTACCGAGTGAGTACATCATTTGAACACTACTTTATTACCTTAATATCCTTACTTTTATTTCAGCTAATTAACCCTAAAATATCCCTTAAACCAGCCACAATCTTTGACCAAAGAAAAGAGAGAAAAGAAGAAAAATTTGAGATTCAATCCTAAGGTGACACTTGGAAGTCATCCAACCAACTTTGATTCAAACCAAGTCCTATCTTCTTATCTTTCTTGGAGCTTCATTCCTTCCTCATTTCCTCCATGGTGGCTATGAGTTAGAGGGAGAAAAGAGAGAAGAAACACCACACTTTCAATATTGATTTTTGGCTTTGTTTAAGTTGAGTCCAAAATCTAAACGGATTAAACTCTCACTTGGGAACTTAGGAAGCTTTGTGTGGTAAAGTTTTGGAATGAAAGGCTGTGGTTTTCTCTTGCAAGCAGCCTTGGTGAGGTATTATGGTTTTCTTTCCTTTTCTTGTACTTAATCTTGCTAAAATTTGGATAGAAACTCATATTCTTGGCTTATGAAGGTTAATTAGGGAGTTTTGCATGATATGGTGGAATGTTGAGCTAGGGTTTGATATTTTCAGTTGTGATTCTTGTTTTTATCTAGTATATGATGTTGATAAGTTTGGATAGGGACTTGGGGTAGTGATTCAAGACATGAATGTTAGTTTTAAGCATTGAATCATCAAATTCCAGAAATTTGAGACCAATCTGTCCTGTTACTGACCTGTATGTTCGTCCATGATAGAGGCTGAATCAGGCCTAAGTCAAAACATAAAAGTTGTAGGAAATGGTTTATATAGCTTCCTGTAAAATTTCAACTCAATTGGAGCACTGTAACATGTGAAATGACTAAAATACCCCTGACTGCCAAATGCAATGTTTCGTGGATAGTGTTCTGTTTTCTCTGATATTGCACATTTTGATCTTGAAAATGAATGAATTGGGTGTTGATGTATTCATAGGAAATGTAGTTTTTTGTCTTAGCTTCGAAACGGTATAAAGTGTACCCCAATCCAATAGGCGTAGCTTTAGTTGTGACCGAAACGCCAAGAGACGTCAAACCTGCTATTAAGCCATTTGTCTTTAAAACTTGTTTCCGGTCGCATTGTTAGACTTATGTTGTAATTGGATGACATTGAGCCTAGTTGAAGGGCTATTGTGTTAACATTGCTTATGTGTGGCTTTGGGGTTGATTTGAGGAAAATAATGAAGTCATAAATGACTGAAAAATAGCTAAATACAAAGGGCATGCCGCCCAAATTTTCACTCGAGAACTAGGTGGATGTACTCGCGACTTGAGCAAAGATTTGAGGACGAATTGAACTTGAATTGTCTAGGGTATTCGAATCTTCTTTCGTAGAGGTATAGAAATTGGAATTTGGCCGAAACTCGTACCCTTGGAAAAGTGAAAGTAGTGACCAATACAAATACGTTTTCCTTGTCTTTTCGATTCAAATGAGAATTCCAAAATTTTAATCGTTTCATTGCCAAAACTAAACAAGCGCGCATGCATTTCTTTACCCTTTTCGCCACTTTGGCCGTTTTAGTTTTTATTTCCATCATAATGGTTGTTTGACTGATAGTTGAGTATAATCTTCTATCACAAGCAGTGACGACCCGGACGGAGTCAATGGACCTGTATAAATTGCTTTGAGTTGCGTGCTAGTTGTTTTGGGTCAGTAATTGGGTTTGTTATGTATAAATTGTCAAAGTACTTTGTATATGTTAAATGGGTACTTAGACAAGGGTGTACTTTATCTCACTCGATCTAAACTCATTCTCTGTTCTTGATTTAATATGTGAGAATACATGCCTTATGTTGAGTATCCCCCTTGTGTTGTATGCTGTTGGGGTGATTACATGACTTGAATATTTTGATGAAGTACTTTGTTGAGAGATATCCTTTGTTGAGAGATTGAATATCTCAGGGATTGATTCCAACCTGATTCCAAGGGTAGACGGACTATTCGAGTCGGCCGGGACTTGGTCGAAGTTAATTCTATACTAACCTTGGAATTTTGTTCTTTGTTAAAGCAAATGTGATTTTGTTTTTGCTCGAGCTGCTGTGTGCTGTTGACTGGCCAGCGGGAGTTGATAAGGTGAACGGAAAAAATAAGTGGAGTTTACGGACAATGAGTATTTTGGTTGACGGAGTGTCAACAGATGGTCAAACTCGGGGAATTGAACTGGTTTTGAAGCCACTTGTATCATACCATTGTGATGTTATATTTCTGTTTATTGATGCGAAATATCTTAGTTAGATGTTTATTTGGATGTGATTTTACGTTTTTACCCCCGATTATTCACTAAGCATATAACTTACCCCATTCCATTTATTTTCCTTAGCAGGGGTCGACGTGGGAATCGCTCGGAAAGGTGTATAGACTTTTGGTTTATTTGAATAGTGATTTTTGCCCTAATACTTGTTATAAGTTGACTAATAAGATGTATATATTTGTTGTGGTAGTTATAGTTAGTAGTTTCTCTAGAGTTTACTTTCTGGTACTAGTGGTGTGTATGGCTTGATGTAATAGTTTACACAACTTTTGAAGATGTAATAGTGTATATAGAACTTTCTTTTAGCGTGAAATCTATTTTCTCGTTTTTGGTATCGAGCCCTGGCGCGAGCTAAACAGACGATTCGCTAAACCCTTTGGTACGTCTCTGGGTACGGTGGGGTCGTCACACAGTTCATGAGTTTTCCTAGTCAAAACATTGAAATACTTTTGGTTATTTCTGTTGTCCAAAGCTGAAACAGAGTTTTGACCAATCAAGGGTAGTTTGGTCATTTTGCAATATACAGAGCTCCAAATCGGATGATTCTTGAAGCATTGGAAAGATAACTCAAAGGGCTAAAACTTTGTATTTTGCACAAGAGCTATTTCAGCTTCCATCGTCGAGAAAATAGCGGTCGAAACTGGCGCAAAAATAAAGTAAAGTTGAAGATTGATCAGAAATGAGGAAACCTGCAAAAAGACAAAACGGGGGTCAATATGCGACCTCATGCCCTTGTATTCATGCCTGCGTTTTCTTCAATTGAAGCTGCAACTTGCACTTTAACTTGCTCTGCATTCACACAACTTTTTACAACTCAATTCCAGCAAGAATTTCGGCTGTAGCTGTAAAGAAAAATGTGAAAACGTGTAGAAACAACTTTTGATGATTTCAAGAGATAATATTGCCAACTAGAAACAACTCATCTTGAACTTGAATTCATCTATAAATAGAGGCCTTGGAGAATATTTGCATAACTTTGGAAGGCTAAAACACTACCAAAATATAGTTTTTACTAGCTTTTCTTAGTTCATTAGTATAATATAATTAGTATAGTTTATCCATCTTATATTTATAACTAGATTTGGATAAAGAATTAAAGAGCAAGATAGAAAGTTGGACTTCATGTGATAGCGGTAATCTCTCTTCTATCACTTTCTCTTTTGCATTTGATTTCATGTTTAGTTACAATACAAGTTTGAATTTTATTATACAGAGGGGGTTCCACGCGGTTCCCTCGCTGCTATTGTCATGGTTCTTATCTCACCAGTTGGTGACAGCGAATCATATACGGGTGATCGTTCCTGTGGCGTCCCTGTGGTTTATCTGGCGAGCTAGGAATCATGCGCGCTTCGAGGGATCGAGAATGAGCGCGGAGCGTATTATTGGGCAGGTGGGAAACCTCATTGAGCAATTGGGGGACGCGCAGAAATTAGGGCACGCATTTCGGGGAGACGGGGATTGTGTCTGGGCTAAAGGAAGGCAGGTGGTAGCAGGGCGGAGGCCGTCGCTGGTGGCATGGGTCAAACCCCCTCCGCAGTATCTGAAACTAAACGCGGATGCCAGTGTCACTTCAGCGGGGGCTTTCGGAGGAGGCGTGGTCCGGTCCAGCGAAGGGAAGGTGATCTTTGCCTTCTACAAGGAGTTTGGGGAGGTGAGTGTGGTACATGCGGAGGCGCTTGCTCTACTCGCGGGTCTCAACTACTGCCAGGAAAGGCACTTCACAGGGGTAAGGGCAGAGAGCGATTCGGATACGCTCGTTCGAATGATCTCCTCGGGGGCTTTGGCAAACTGGCCACTATGCAATGTGCTGCGGAAGCTACGGTGTCTACTAGCAAACCTGGGGGCAACGGTTAGTCATGTTTATCGCGAGGCGAATATGGTTGCTGATGCAATGGCTTCGGCTCAATTGGGACACGAAGTGGTGTACAACGGGGAAGAAGCGATGCCACGTAGGATTAAAGCTCTTCTGAGATTAGATAGGCTAGCAGTTCCTTATGTTAGGCATTAAATGGTGTTGACCAAAGCCTTGTATTCTTCGGCGTTCGTTCTTTTTGAATAAATAAATTTTGATTAAAAAAAAAGTGTTCAAAAAAAAAAAGTTTGAATTTTATTATGTTTTGCTAAAATTTATGCCTAAACTTATGATGAACTTTCTATATCTTGTTAGTGATATTTACTTGATTATTTGATGATATTATTTTGAACAAATTATTTAGTACATTTGCTTTTCTAATCATGATTAACTGACCATTAATTATGATACCTTAAAGTGTTAAATTTGCAATGAGAATTGAAATTTGACACTAGTTCAAGGAAGTGCTTAACTTAGGAAATACACTCATGAGAGTAGAGATGCACCTTTGTCGCTTTAGTAGCTTGTTCCATTTAATTTCATCGAAGAAATAAGTTTGTAGTTAATTTCATAACCACGAGAGTAGGTATGGATTAATTACAAGTATGGTTGATTCATTATGAGAGTAGGTTTCATATACATTAAGAAATTATACCATAACTAATCAAGATAATAACATTCAATTAACTGGTAAATTTACTTGCAAGAGTAGTATTGAATTCCATAACCTAGGAGCTTTTTATTGTTATTTTTATTACTTTTATTTTATGTTCGTAGTATAGATTTAATCTCTTGAGTTTGTAATAGTCTAAATAATAAATAAATTAGAAAACCATCGGTAATTAACAATCTTTCTTGTGGGATTGACACCTAATACCCCTATACTCGATAAACGAGCTGTATACTTGCAGAAAATGGGGTGTTTAGATTTTATTAAAATTTGGTGTATGGTAGAACCTCGTCAACATTATTTGAGAGCTCCATCAAGCCTACTTCCTATCTACAAAATAAGAGTTTTTCTCTAGACAGTGCCTTGATCAACATATCAGCACCATTATCATTAGTATGAACCTTCTCAAGTGTCAACAACTTGGAATCCAACACTTCCCAAATCCAATAATACCTCACATTAATGTGTTTGGATCAAGAGTGAAATATAGAATTCTTACACGATTGAATGACATTTTAACTGCCATAGGGAAAACTGTACTTCCCTTACTTCATATCGAACTCTTAAAGGAATTTCTGTAATCATAGTCTTTTTACATATTTTAGTGGCTACGACATACTTTGCTTTCGTATTGAAAAGGATGATACTCTTCTACACCTTGTTTTGTCATGACATTGCTCCCCTACAAAAATTATCAAACACTCAGATGCAGACTTCCTATTATTGAGATTACCTACTATATCTGCATCGGTGTACCCATTTAGCATTGTTTTGTCATTTCATTGCTGAAACACAAACACAACTTGGAAGTTCTCTTGAAATATCTGAGAATCCATTTGATAGCATTCCAATGCTCCCTATTAGGACTGGAAGATACCTGATAAGTGACTATCTTGCACAATCTTTTGATGAGAGATTTTGTCATTTTTAGTCACTTTTTGGAGGTTAAAGGAAGAAATAAGGTCATCTTGGTTAGAATGTGTGTTAATAGCCAATTAGGGTTTTGATATGATTTGTCCCCTTTTTACTCGCATGAATTTTATGTTTTTGTAGGAGTTGAAAATGAACTTTATCTTAGATAAGAAACAAGCTTGCAATATGTTGATTGAAGTCTTAAAATTTGCAAAGTTGGTGAGTTTCAAAGGTGCACAAGAGTAAGAAATTGGAGAAACTTATCAAACAATGAAGTAAGACCGAATCCCTCCAAGAATACCTAGTTGGATTCTGGGAGGAATTCAAGGTAGAAAGTGAAATTTTGGAGCAACAAATGGTAGACGGGGGAGGAATCTGTCCAAGAATCCTTGGTTAGATTCTTGACCGCATTGAATCCTATGAGGAATCCCCAACCAGATTCCTGGAGGGAATTCGATTAACTTGCTCTACTTGATTTCAACTCCATTATTTCATTACTTTTAAGGGATGTTTTGTAGACTTTTTTACAGCTATAAAGATGAGATTTTAACCTAATTCTTAACTTTTTTTCATCTATAAATATGTCTTGTATGCAGGATCTTAAAGGTTTTAGTTTTTAGCACTGGAAGTAGATATTTTTCTCTTTTTAGAAAAGAGATAATTATAGAAGAACTTGAAAAACATTCATTGTAACAAACTCATTTTGGGAGGATTAATAGAAGATCTTTGGGAGTTTTGTTCTTTTGTTGGCTAAACTTTTCTCAACTTTCTCTCTCTCTTTTTTTTTTTATCAACATGAGTTTTTGCAATGAATCTTGTGCTTACTTGCTTTACTTGATATGTGAAACTAAATTCTAGATCTAGGGAATAGATAAAAGTAATGATTTCTTGACTATGAGTTGAATGTTATTTACTCATGTTGCATTTTGTACTAACTTATCTATTTATTCATGTTTTAATTCTTATGATTGTTTGATCATCAATTACAAGTTATTAGTATTGTATTTCAATGAAAATTAGTCATAATAATGGAATGGAAATAAATGAAACTTAAGGAGCAGACTCACGAGAGCAAGAGTGTACTTAAGTGGATTTTCTTAAATATTTCATGTAGTAAATTAACTAGTTTAGATCTTTACGATCAGAGTAGGAGAGTCTAATGTTAGTGATATCCAATTTATCATGAGAGTGAATTTTGGTTAATTTTGAAATGAATCCCTTGTTAGACAAGAGTAATAACAATAATTCATTTACTTATGTTTTTGGGCCATTAGAGGATTTTACAACGTAAATTCTTAGTATTTGGTGCTTTTTCTCCATTTGCTTCTCTACAAACTATTTAGTTTAAGTTATTAATTAGTGAATCATTTACTTTTTATTACTTTAAATTGATATTAGTATAAATAATAGAATAAGTAAGGGACTTTGTACTTGATAGAAACTTCTCTTGGAATCGATTCTTATATACCTTGAACTATAGTATTGGCTTATATGCTTGCAGCAAATGGGTATATTTTGATTTTAAACTTGAGTGCATATTTACATTCCGACAAATTTTTTGTGCTATTATTGAAGAGTAGCAAAAATTAGGGTCTAACAAATTTTATTAATTTAGACTTTTTCTTTAATTTTAGTGAAAATTATTACAAATTTTTCATACAATTTGTATTTGTTGTTGGTGTGAATTTTTAGAAATCATTATTTTCTCTGACTTATAGTGTATGCCACCGAACTTTACGTGTTATTCTTCTTTTTGATCTAGAAATTGAAAGAACAATAAGAAAACAAAGAAGGAGTGCATTACAAATGGAGAAGGAAAGACACTAAATAGAGAAAATTTCTGTTGAATTGCCTTTCATTGAATGAAGGGTGGAACAAGAACCAAATAGTGAGTTCTTAGAGATTTTGCTCCATCGAGAACTCAAGATTCTTAGACGATCATTACAAGACCAATGGTAAATGCCCACAATTTTGAAACTAAACCATCTCTTATACAAATAAGTTCAATAATCTCAATTTATAGGTAATATCATAGAAGATCCAAATGCTTACTTGGGTATTTTCTTGGATATTTATGATATAATCAAAATGAATAGAATAAGTGAAGATACTATTAGATTTAGGTCTTTTTTTTTCATTGCATTATAAAGCTAATATGTGGTTGTAATCCCATGCTCTTCATACTTTTACTTGTTAAAACGCCTTATCTCGAACTTTCTTGAATAAATATTTTCCACTCGAAAAGTTGGCTAAATATAGAATGCGTATAACTAGTTTTTGTCAACATGATTGTGAGTCATTATATGAAACTTGAGAAAGAATTAGAGACTTGTTAAGGAAATTTCCACATCATGAACTTTCTGATTAGCTTATAGTTCAAACATTTTATAATGATTTGACCTGTCAAACTAAAACTACTATTGATGCAGCTGTGGGTGGCGCATTAATGGGAAAGTCCCTCAAGAAAGATCAAAACCTAATTGAGGAGATGTCGGCCAACAACTATCAATGAGTAAATGAAAGAGGTAATCCAACAAGATTTGTAGATATGTTGAAAATGGATACTCTCAATATGTTGAGTGCCTAAATGAATAATGTGATTAAATTGCTTATTAGGCAAACGAGAGGTGATACTAGTTCTTCACCTAACATAAGTGTTGCTTGTTGTACCATATGTAGAGGGAATCATGAACTAATAAATGTGTTGATTGTGAACAGATGCAATTTATCGATAATTACAACGATCATCATAAAATAACTCCTACTCAAATTCATAGAGTCTACATGGTGCAATCATCCAAATTTCGGTGGAGAGATCAAAGCAATCAATAAAGACCTACTGATCTTCTAGGATTCCAATCAAAACAATAACCTATGGAGACTAAACTGGCATGAAAAATTGCGGGGGAAAAAATAGTTAAGGGTACCTCGGAGAGACTTGAAAGATTAGAGGAAAAATTGAACTAATTGACTAGCATGTATAGAAATGTAGAGGTTCAAATATGACAAATTGTTAATTCTATTAATAATAGAAACTAAGGAAATTACCTAGTAAAATGGAGGTTAATCTAAATAAGCGTGTTAAAACCATTACTCTCATAGTGGTAGGCAACTAGAAGACCCTCCAGTGATAGACAAATAAAAGAAAAATGAGTGTGAGGAAAAAGAAATGGAGAGCAAGAAAAAGGAGTAAGTGTGGGGGGAAGTAGTAAGTAAGAGTAAAATATAGATCAACCTTCATTTTTCACTATCATTCTTATATCTTCTGTATTCCATTCTCTCAAAGGCTTAAATCAAATAAGTTTGACAAAAAGTTTGAAAATTTTGTGAAAATTTTTAAACAATTGCATATTAATATCTCTTTTGTTGATACTATTTTGCATATTACTTGATATGAAAAGTTTCTTAAAGCGATCATGACTCATTAGAGAAAATTGAAAGATTGTGAAACCATAGCCCTAATAGAAGAGTGTAGTGCCATTATCCAAAATAAACTACCACCAAAGTTGAAGGATCCGGAGAGTTTCTCCATACCATGCACAATTGGTAACATTGAATTTTTAAAAGTTTTGTGTGACTTTGGTGCATTTTTAACTTCTTATATTGTAATGAGACAATTAGATTTGAGTAAGGTTAAATGTAATAATATTATCTTACAGTTAGCAGATAAATCAATTAGATATCCATTGAATGTGCTCATTAATGTGTAAAAATTCATCATTCTCGTAGATTTTATTATTTTAGATATGA
The DNA here is from genome assembly GCF_036785885.1 of Coffea arabica. Taxonomy (NCBI): domain Eukaryota; kingdom Viridiplantae; phylum Streptophyta; class Magnoliopsida; order Gentianales; family Rubiaceae; genus Coffea; species Coffea arabica. The sequence continues at coordinate 4,697,251 of NC_092318.1, read as the reverse complement.
GAAAAAGATATATCCATGCCTATTATATTTGGTAAACCATTCTTAACAATTGTGGATACTATTATGGATGTGAAAAATGACAAATCTAAATTTCAAGTAAGATAAGAGGAAGTAGAGTTTAACTTGAATAAAATGAAAAAATATATTTCTTTTATTGATCATGTCTATTCTATTGAGACTGTTAATGATAATGTTTGTTCTATTAGCATTGTTGATAAACTAATTTAACTTGAATAAAATGAAAAAATACTTTCTTTTACTGATCATGTCTATTCTATTGGCATGTTGATAATCATGTCTGTTTTATTGGTAATGTTAATAAACTAATTTAATTTGAATAAATGAAAAAATATCTTCTTTTTTTTTACTGATCATGTCTATTCTATTGGCACTGTTGATAATCATTTCTGTTCTATTGACACTATTGATAAACTAACTTAAGAGTTAAGTCAAGTCAACATTGACTTCGACCTGCTTGAACTTTATTTGATGAGTTTAGGGTTGCAAAAGAGAGATTATGAACAAGTAGAAAAATTGGCTAAATACTTGAATTTTCAAATATCGTACAAAAGGGGCAATGTTTGTAAAAGTTTTGGACAAGAAAAAGAAAACTAGAGTCCAAACCACTTTAAGTTGTCTAAGATATGAATTTTTTTTAGAGATAATAAAACTCTATTGGTGATTATTAGTGCTTACTTAAATGATGAGTAACTTGAGAAGTTATTACGAATCCTAAAGAAGGACAAAAAAGTAATTGAATGGACAATCTCAGATATTAAAGGCATTAGCCCTTCTACATCTATGCATTGCATGCTTTTGGAGGATAATTACAAATCGGTGATTGAAATAAAAGAATGTTTAATTTAAAAATGAAAGAGTTGATAAGAAATGAAATTCTCAAATGACTTGATACAAGTATAATTTTCTCTATCTCCAATAGTGTTTGGATTATGCCTATTCACATTGTTCCAAAGAAAAGTGGAACTACCATGATAATGGATAAAATTAATGAAATAATTCCATCTAAACTTATGGTAAGGTAAAGAGTGTATATTGATTATAGGAAATTAAATGATGCTACTAGAAAAGACCATTTTTCTTTACCCTTTCTTGATCAATTATTAGAGTGAATAGTTGATTATGAATTTTATTGTTTCTTTGATGATTTTTAAGGTTAAAACCAAATAGTTATAATTCTGAAAAATCAAGAGAAGACTACTTTTACATGCCTTATGACACTTTTACTTTTAGAAAGATACTATTTAGTCTTTGCAATACCCTAATACTTTTCGACGTTGCATAATGGTTATATTTTTTGATTATATTAAGAAAATTATGGAGATTTTTATGAATGATTTTTAACATTTGAATATTCCTATGATAATTGTCTCCATAACTTAGATTTGATTTTGTAGAGTTGTGAAGGGACAAATCTTATTCTAAATTGGGAGAAATATCATTTCATAATGAAAAAAAGTATTTTTCTTGAAACAGAAGATCTCTTTAAAAGAAACAGAGGAGGACAAAGAAAATGTTGAAGTTATTAAGAGAATATCGCCTACAAACAATGCCAAGGGGATTTGAAACTTTGTTAGACATGTAGGTTTTTATAGATGTTTTATTAAAATTTTTTACAAGATAGCTAAACCTTGATGTAAATTAATTTGTAAACATGTCTCTTTTCAATTTAATGTTGAATGTTTAATTGCTTTTAATAGGTTGAAGAAAGAATTCATTTCACCTCTAATATTACTTCATTGGATTGGTCTTCACTATTCAAGTTGATGTACAATGCAACTGACTATATGATGGGAGTAGTTTTAAGCCAAAAGAAGGAATAAAGGTTCTATGTGATCTACTATGCAAGTAAGTTGTTAAATGAAGTACAACTCAACTATGCAATCATGGAGAAATAGCTATTGACGGTTATATTTGCATTAGATAAATTTTGATCTTAGTTAATATTCTAAAGTTATCATTTATGCAGATCATTCGGCTATTGAGTATTTCTTACATAAGAAGGACGTTAAACCTCGTCTAATCTGATGGATTCTCTTATTGTAAGAATTTGATGTGAAAGTTAAGGATAAAAAGGAATCGAAGAACCTTATTGGGGATCACATTTGGTCATATCATCATTGTCTGATCCCAAAAGGATTTTGATAGCTTAGCATTGGAGAGCATATATTTGATTCATTCAGTGATGGATCTCTGTTCATCCTCTTTGCCATCCTTTCTCTTGAGAAGTCTTTGGCACTGTCTTTTCTAGTGTGATCCATGGGACTTGTGGTAACTTTCGAATGACCCCCTGTACTCACCACTATTATCAGCATGAACACAGTTTAACTACTTGCCAGTTTCCTTCTCAACTTTGCTATGAAAGTTTTTGAATGCCTCCAAAATATGGTTTTTGGATTTCAAAACAAAACACTAAACTGATCTATCAAAATCATCAATAAAAGTTACAAACTAAATAGCAACACCAAGAGACCTATCTTTCATATTAGCAAATATCAGTGTGCACCAATTCTAATGGATTCAACTTTTTAAATGGAAAAAAATTTTAAAATGCAATTATGTGTTGTTTTCTATAAATGCAATCAACACAAGATTTAAATGCATCACTTCTAATTTCAAGTAAAAGTTGCTTCCGAATAAGTGTATGAATCCTCTTTTCATTTATGTACTCAAATCGCTTGTGTCAAAGGTCAATGAAGAAATCACAAATTGTATTCACTTCTCCCTTCCCCAACTTGGTTTGCATTAAGTAGGGGGTACTGTGTTTCTTTTCTTTAGCAACAATAAGATTTCCTTTGCTGAGATTCCATTTGCCTTCACCTTGAGAAATAAGTAGTCCTCATCATCAAGCTTTTCCATGGAAACAAGATTAAGAGGAATATCAGAAACATGTCGAATATTTCTAAAGATCATCTAGCACCTAGTATCTGTGACCAAGTATATGTCTCCCATACTAATGACTTTGCACGAGACATAATTTCCCATCCAAACATAATCAAAGTCTCTTTTGATGTAGGTTGAGAAGAAATGCCCGTGGGAGTAACATGATAGGATGCAACCAAATCAACTACCCAATCCCTATCATTTCAAGTGATATTGACATGACTATCATCACAAAATACATGTCATCATGAGTTGCCATAATTGCTGTAGTCTCTTCTTCATCTTTTTTCTTTACCTTGCCTTTATCTTTTTTCTTAACTTATTTTTGGTTTAGAATTCTACACTTTTTGATGTAATACCCATTCCTTTTGCAATGGTACCGTGTATCATTTCTTCGCGACTCAGCCTTACCTCTAGATTTGTCATTCATGTTGTGGGGTTCTTTGCTCTTGCTTCTCCCCCTTTTTTCTTTCTTTTATATTACGAAGGCCTGGGATTCATTAACAACTTTTTGTTCCTTACTCCTGAGCTCTTTATTCATCATAGCGTCTTTTGCTATGGCCATGGCGAGCACACCATTTAGTTGAATTGAATTACTAACAAATACCATCATTATTTTCCAACTATCTAGTAGTGAACTGAACAACAATAAAATTTGCACCTCATCATCTAAGTTCAAGTTCAAAATAGCAGCTTGGTTTATCAAGCTCTGAATATTACTCAAGTGCTCAGTTATATCTACACCATCTTTGTATATCATCCAAATAATCTGCTTCAGACAAGAGGATTTGTTTAAATCGATTTTGCTTTCATATATGCTTCCAAGTTTTTTCACAGTACATTAACTCTAGTGTCATTAGCAAAGTATTGAAATATACTCTAACCAATTCACTTTGTAATATTACCCAACAGTTTTCCTGTGCATAATCTCACTTTTTTATCACTCATATCATTTGGTTTAACCTTATCCCCTAGAACATGTTCAAACAAACTCTCATAGTACAAGTAATCTTTCATTCTAGGCTTTCATATTGAATAACTAGTTGCATTCAATTTTATCATACAATCATTATCTGAGTCATCCATTTTAACCAATACAAATGAGTAGCCCCAACCTGGCTACTCTGATGCCACTTTGTTGGCAAGGAATACTGGTACAGACATATAATGTCAGAGTTAATTCAGGACAAATTACTCTTTTCGTAAATACCAATTAAAACAAAATAAACCAAATCATCAAACAAAGATATTAACAGTAATAGTAAAATGTAGAAAGTTAAAAGGCATAGGAAAACAAGATTTTTAACGTGAAAAATCCAACTTAGGAAAAATTATGGGATCTAGTCCAGTCAAAATCTCCGGTATCACAATAATGGGAATGCACAGATCTATCCAATATATTCGGATTATAATAACATCATCAAAATCAACCAAATAAAATTGCTACAAATTCATCTCCCAAAAACTACAAGTTTTTAAGAAGTGGATTTGGAACGGTGTTACCAAACAAAGAGAAACTGCAAAAATCGAAACCGATAGATAAGTAGAGTTTGATAAGATGATCGTGTGGCTAAAATTTTATCTCAATCGGGTTTCAAACCACCATTTGAACTAGATCTTGAATTTGCAAACTTTCATTCTCTCTCTAACCTTTTCTCCCCAATCTCCCTCTTTCTCTCTCTTCATTCTAACCAAAAAATGGCTGCTAATCACTTATTTCCAAAATGAAATCTGCGGCTGAACAATTGATCTTGTGGTTGACCATTCATCAAATTAAACATGACTTGGTTCACTTATCATCTAGTCAAAAATTTTGACTAGGTAATAATTGTGTTATGAATTTTAGTTTGTGATTTGGCCCACCAAATGGGCTCGACCATCAAACCCAATAGTTTACTTGTAAGGTTCAAGGGGAACTTTTGTCCCTCAAGGGTCTACCTTTTCAGGTTGTTTAGAATTTTTTTTTTTGTGTATTTGCATTCATGTATTATCATCCAATGTAAAACAAATGCTTGGAAGTTACATGAGGTCATCAACACCTAAAATATTGAAGTAAATGCACTTAAAAATATATGAAATTTATGATTGAAACTATGTCACCTTGACTATTAGTCTTTATAGTAGGAACTAAGGAAGTGCTTAATTTTAGCTTGGTCTTACTGAGCACATCTTTGTTGAGTTCTTCTAAGTTCTTTTCCTTCGTCACCTCCAAAAACGTCTTTTATTCTCTATGTTATTTCTAGTTGCAAAAGTTGTTGACATCCCATTGAATTCTAGCCCATAAAAATTAACAAGAGCATCATGGCAAGTCAAGATCTATTGAAGAGGATAAAAGATGGCCACCTTGGTTGAGGAAAAAGTTTTTATTTAATGCAAGAATTGTAAAAGAGGATGCAATAGGTATTGCTTAAATTACAGACAGAGGGTTCTCTATTCTCTATGTTTGGCTATCATAAGGACTCTAGTGTCCTTCAGGCAAGTAGTGTTTTCGGACAGGACAGATGAATCACAAATCCGTCATGCCATCAGTCCGATTGTATACCAAAGCCAGAAATAGTGATCAAACTGGTCAAAGCTGGTCATCTCATTAAAAACCAATAAACTTGGTTGAACTAGTGAACCCCGATTTTTCATTTTCTTCTCACTTTGATTTTAAAATTGGTAAAAATGTGTGTTGATGCTAAGGTTCGAACATGGGACTCTTGTTACAGGAAACCAAAGTGATATCACTACACTACTGCTAGCTTTTATTGCAAGTTGTACAAGATATATCTTTTCTAATAACTATGAAGGAAAACAAATAAAAGAAAAACCTCAATGCCCTAAGAAGTCTTAAAGAGACATAAGCCAAGTACTAGCTCTCAGCTGCCATCTTCTTCTCTCCTATTTTCTCTCCACTCTCCAAAGTCTCCAATTTCTTTTTTCTAATCTCACCTCTATCTTCTCCTTCTTTAATCACATGGATTTTCATGGCTAATAAATTCATTCACAAACTCATTTTTCTAATCAATCTCTAAATTTTTTTGTTTTTTCTATTTCTTCACTTTAATCTCTTGAAGTTTTTTTTTCTCTTTCTTTCTATATATTGAGTTTGTCCTTTTTTTTTTAGTGTGAACTTTTCTTTGTTTGTTTTTATATGATGCATTTTTTCTTTTTTTTTTATATATAGTGCTTTTTTTTAGCCTTGTGCTTTGAAGTTTTTTTTCTTAAATTGTGATGATTTTGTTTGAAGTTTTCTTCACTTGGTGGCCAGAAGAAATTAAAGAGGTGAATGTTCTCAAGGTTACTTTATTTTTATAGTGAAATTACAGTGATGAATGTTCACAAGGTTACTTTATTTTTTAATTTTTTCATGTTTTGGAGAAATTTTTATTTTCGGGAAAATATTAGTTAACATTAATGTGTCCAAAATTGTTAAATTTATTTGGTAACATTGGTGACGAGGATGAAGTGAAAGCAATTAGGAATTTGAGATCAATTTCATCACAAGGGTTATCACTGTGACGGGGTGATTGGGAATGATGATATTCAGATTTTTTAAATTAAAAAATAGTGAATCGGTGAACTGGCCGATTGAACTGGTTAAACCGAGAACCAATAACTCAACTGGTTCAATTACCGGTCCGAGTTTAAAAACATTGTAGGTAAGGAGGTTAGCAAATAATTATGATGTGATTTGGGAGACTGATATTCAAAAGCATTTGGATATCTTCTTTGTTCAAACCTACATGAACAACGATGCCAAAGTTGCGGTCTTGCACGAGCGGCCTTGGTCTAGGACTCACAAAGTTCATGTGCCTTCACATTATTGTTAGTGTGGGGCATTGCCAGAGGAAAAAAATCGTTTGTTTAGATTTTCTAGGACTCGAAATACATTGTGTTTACAATCTTTTAAAATTAGGATGTGAGGCTTTAAGTTTCTCCTGGTCATATGTTCATTTGCAAGCTATTAATAAAGTGATATTTACTTTGTTGGGCAGTGTGAATATTTTGGTACAATCTTATAATAATATAGGAAAATCTTCATATAATGATAGTTGAATTACAACTAAGCCATATTGTGTGCATAATTGGATTATTGATGTACTGATATAAAAACGTGCTAATATGTGGATCAAATTTAGATTGCATGTGTATAATGTTAAGAATAAATAACTTTCTTAGGGTGCATTTGATAAAACTGAAGTTTAAAAATTGAAGTTTGAAATCTGAAATCTAAAGTCTGAATCTATTAAGTTATTGAATTGTTAAGTATTAAATCTAATACATTTGAGTACATATTACATTTAGTGATAAGTGAATAGCTTATCACTTACTTTTGAGAGCAAGTTTTGTTTAGAAAATTCAGTGCCACTTAATTAATTCAGATATTCAATTTTTGGTTATCAAATGGTTTGAATATATTAAGATCTAAATCCATTAAATTTAAGTGTTGAATTGGGTTATCAAACAGGACTTTAGTAGCTTGAAATGCCATACGCCCGCCTTCATGTTCAAAACTTAATGAACATATACATAACCCTGACCTACAAAACTTATATTTGACTAGATGTATAACTGTGATATATAATTTTTCTTCTTAATTTGTTAAAATCTTTTAAAGAATTTTATAAAAATATTATTTTTTCTTACAAGTTGAATCCTTATCTTAGAAGTGCATAGTATGGATTTCTCATTCCTTGACCATACATAGATAAGTTAAAATCTAATAGAGGAAAAACGGTGTTGCAGTTAACCCTATTCTAGATCACACATTAATGGCTTCATGAGCTATATGAACATTCGATTAATTTATCATTTTTGTTGCCTATTAGAAAAAAGAACAGAAGGTGCAAATGAAAATGCAACATAAGGTAATTGAACTGGCAATATGTATTGCAAGTATTACCTACCCAAATGATTGATATGGTTGATGCATGTTTTTTTTGGCCACATTTGTTGTGATATATGCTTGTCATTTTTAAGCGCTACCCTTATTTGTCGCTTAAATCATAGTAACTGTAAGTTGTTTTGTAAATGGAATTTCCTATGCACTCTGTTGTGTGGCATTTTCTTATACAATTTCTATTCTAAGACTTTTTGTTTGCTCCTAGTCATTGGATTATCATGAAGTGGATTTTAATTTATTTACTTCACTATTTTCTTTGACAACATTTTTCCTTTTGTCCTAAAGGCTTGTGGGTTTAGGGTCTAATCCAAAGAGCTTGAGGTTCCTCTTGATTGATACTGGTATTCCAATGGTTTTTTATCTTATTATCTGTTCGTCAAGAAAATAAGTAATGGATAATTTGTCCAAGTTTGTATCTCATACCTATTCCATTTTCGACTATGTTATCATGCATCCTTAATGAATATCCTATTTTAATTCTTTTTTAATTAAATTTCATTAACCATTAATAGATCTATTGGCCGGAGTGACTCGTCTGGATGGAAAATATTTTTAGAATTTCAATGTTATCTTTCTATTTTGGATATGTTGGTTTTCAAATTGTGTGTCTCTTTATATTTCATTTTTATATTTGATGTATTTTCTTTCAGCAGTGCAGATATTGTAATGAAATTAAATTTTTTTTATTGAAAAAAAACTAGGTAATAATAATTGTACCCTAACAAAAGAAAATTGAAAATAGGAATTGCGAATTAGTAACACTAATGGGCTGTCAAAAGTCACCACTTTGTACGATTATGGGCCAGGCTGAACTGCAAGCCCAAAATGGTCACATCCAACTAAACGCCGAGGAGTCAGAATCATTATTGAGATTCCAATTTGTCGAAGCGCCGTAGTCCAAGTCCAGCTTGATGAGCTTAAAAGGACAGTTACATTGCGTATCAAAAACGTTTCTGAATGTTGTATATCATTTGGGAAAGGGATAATTGCAGAAACCTCCTCGAGGTTTCTTGTAGTTGCACTCACCTCCACTAAGGTTTTGAAAATAGCACTAACCTCTCTTGAACTTAAGGTTTTGATAGCAGATTCAGCACATGTCAGAGAAAATGTCATTAAAAAAATCTTGTGAGAAGTGAGATAATAATTTTGTTCCATTTATACCCTTTTTATTTATTGTGAGGTTGTATTAGTAAAAGAATGAATATGAGATTCAAAAATGTATATAGTATACAACCAACTCCAAAAACTCTCCTTTACTAAAGAAACTTTTTGTATTAAGTTGAGATGATAAAGGATTGCTTACCTATTGTCTTTTGATTGCCGCAAATTTTGAACAAAAAAATTTCTTAGATTTTGCCTTGATTTCTGCTTTCTTTCTCCTTCTGCTTTATGAATGTTTAAGATAAAATGAGTTCAACGAAAACTACTAGAACTTATTTTCTTATGGAGTCTTGTCTAGAAGTTTCTTTCCCCTACATTTTTCTTGCTTCTACTTCTCTTTTATGCAGATAATGTACAATTTGGATTGTCCTCTCAAGTGCTGTCAATCACAAAATAATATCATATTGGAGCATTAATTGGCACCATTTTGTGGCAACATTTTGTAAGTGCACTTACAATGTTTAATTAGGTAAGAAATAATCATTGATCTTGTTTAACTAGTTATCTTGAACTTGTCTATTGTTCCTTTTTTTTGTCCCAAATTTGCTTACTAACAACCTTAAACTCTAAGGGTATATGAGTAAATTCACCCTGTGCCCCAAATTCATGTTAGGGGAGATTAGTACTATTTTCAAAATCTCAGAGGAGATGAGTGCAACTGTCAGAAACCTTAGAGGAGGTTTTTGCAATTATCCCTTTTGGAAATCTCCCTTTCAGCCGCCTCAAGAAAATGAAAGCCGAAAAATGAATTAGATGGACACGTAGCTGTTGTGGATCTTTCACTCATCTAATTATCAATTTTGTGATGTGAAACTGACAAATTTAGATTTGGATATTTGGTTACTGCCATCCGTTTTGGATATTTGGCATCAGATGCCATGAATGAATTCCGGGCTTCTCAAATGTAACGGGTACCATATCACACCCGTGTGGTTCGAATTTCTAATCGTCTCATTGGGCTAATTTCCTTTTCCTATAGGACAAAAGTAGTTGAAAATTATTGCCATCTGACCATATATATATATATATATATATATATATATAATCAACAATTTTAGATTTGGATATTAGGTTACTATTATACTCTTTTTTTTTCACTCTAATACATTTCACTAGTAGATAAGGCATAGCCTATGTGTATACAAATTAAAAGCAAAAATTTATAAGGAAAATAAGTGGAATTTATTTTCTTTAAGATAGAAAAGATGGAATTTGTTATGAGTTCATGATTTATAGACTGTAGGTTTCAAGAAAAGAATTCGAGGTTGAAATACAAACTTTGCGGTCGCCATTATTCACAAAGCCCTTGAAACTTGGTCTAGCTTCGGGTGATTTCTTGGGTATTAAAGTATAAATGGCCCTTATAATCCTTGTTTGGTGAGAATTTTCTAAATACAGTTTAGGCAATTTCGATATATTGAGTAAGCTCCACACCCTTAATCCCCCCTCCGGCTTCTTAAACCCCAAATCCTACCCCTCCTGAGCAAAACCAGGACGACATGAGAGGTGTACATTGTACACTTATTTGTTTGGATAAAGATTATTTGCTAAATTTTATCTGTTTGTATTATTAACACATTTTTTAATTATTTTTTTATCTCATATAATCACATCAGAATGTTATGTTTGGATAAGAGTTTATTTGGATGATTTATTTGAAATAATTACTGTAGCACTTTTTGTGATGTGATGTGATGTATGTGAGATAAAAAGATGATTGGAAAAATAAAAAAAGTGATTGGAATTTGTGAAGTAAATTATTTTGTATTATATCTATCTCAAAGTGTTTCACAAAATTATCCCAAATAATCTACTATCCAAACACACTAAAATCAATGGTGAATCCAAGCAGAATTATTAGTGTAAAATTGCAAATTACTAACCCTTAAGCATACTGCTAAGTGACAAAAATAGTCCCAGTTTGATAATGTGTTAGAAGTGTGAGCGAAGCTACAAACCTATAATTTTTTTTAAAATTTCACATATGACATATTGTACCACTACAGATGTTTGCTCCCTAAAAAATGTACTGGGATCAATACAAATAAAAAATTGAGGTGGGGCTCAACATTTGATATCAAAATTTTGAAAGTTAAAGCTAGTAGAATTTAAGTTTTAAGGTTTATTCATTTAATTGATATTTAATTTTACAATACTTGCTGCTTTATTACTTAGTCTAACATCATATTGTTATATTAATTTTGAATTTATATGTAATAATCAATTATGTAGTTAATAATTATGGTTTAGGCATTTTACATGTAACTACTAATTTATAATTAAATTAAGAATAAATCTGCTATAAATCGCCATTAAACTACTAAATACACAAATGCAATGCATAAACCGTTTGTAATTGATGAAATATTACATTTGTTTAAGATTTGGTGTAAATAATGATATAAGTTGCGTATTTGGATGCACATTTGTGATTTGTTTTCCTTTTCGTTTTTTGCTTTTTTTTTTTCTTTGAACATTGTCAACGAAATTAAGTGTTCCTTTTTTTTTTTTCCAACATTATCAGAAGATAAGTAGGATGGAATCAGGGGGAATGGCGAGGACCACCTCCTCCTCCCCCCCCCCCCCCACCCCACCAACCACTTCTCAAAGCTTTAGAAAATTCAGTTTCTATTTCTTGCAAAATTAGAAATTTTTAGAACATTCTTTTCAAATTTAAAGTTTGCCCCAATAAAAACTTAAAAATATTTTATGATATACATATAAATTTAGATACATTCAAATTCGCGCCATCAAGATGCATTTCTGGTTTCGTCTTTGTAAGTAATCCTAGAGGACAATTATAATGTATATATGACATTATAGTTTTGAAACAGGTGTAGTTGAGCCTTTTCAACGAAATTAAGTGTTCCTTTTATTCTAACATTATCTATAGAGGACAATTGGGGGGATATGGTGAATTTTCGTTCCTAAACTTTTTGGCTAATATCGATTTAATCCCTAATTTTTTTTTAGACAATTTAATACTCAAACTTGTTTTGCAATTCCAATTAAGGATTGCGACAGTGGCACCACTACATAAAATCGATCTGACTCCTAATTAACTAATTAAACAGAGGTATTATGAGAACATGGCTTACAAGACAGTAATAAAATAAGTAAATCGTGTAAAAAATAACCACATATTTTTTAAAAAAAATTTAATCTTGTGATTTTTTTTATATAATTTACTTGATTTATTAAAGTCCTGTGAGTGATGTTTCCAAAATACTCCAATTTAGTTAATCAATTAGGAGCCAGATCATTTTTAGGTGGTGGCACCGCCATAGACATCCTTAATTAGAATTGATTAGAATTGATAAGTTCATGTATCAAATTGATTAGAAATAAAAGTTAGAGACTAATCAACAGTAGTGAAATAATTTAGGGACAAAATTAGTCATTTTCCCATACAATTATAATGTATATGTGTCAATTTACTAAAATAGGTGTCGTTGAAGCCGTCTGCTTCTCACATTTAATATTTTTTGTTTTTTCAATTAGTTCAAGTAGCAGCCTCCCCCTGTTGCTGTTGATGTTCTAACTTCTATCTATCGATTTGTTCCGGTATTCTCTCTAAACCTTTATTTCAACAAGCTTTCCTTAGAGCTTTCAAGTACTATATAGGAAGAAGTCTTAATTACTCAAACCACTACTATCTTTCTTCTGCTGCTGAATAGAGCCACCCACTCAAAAGTTATCTCCAAAATTGTCAGGGGATTTCGAATCTTCTGCTGCTTACAAGTTACAACCCCCCCTACTTATACTTGTTCTTCTGGGTCATTAATATCTGTTGTGGAATAACAAGAAAAAACTGACACTTCTAGGAAGCAAATTAAATCTGCCGGGTTCCGGTGATGCCGGTGATGGTTTCTCAGTGATCACGTACTCCTCATCAGGATGGTGGCCGCGACGGCTTTGGTGGGCGGCCTGAGTTCTTTGAAAGATCGCAAGAAACATTCTTGTCTCTGGTTACCCAGGAATACCTTCTTCTTCTTCACTCTCGTCCTGGTTTTTCTTTCCGGCTTCACTTTCTTCCACTTCTTCTCCTTGAAAAGAGGTACTGGTAACTAGTATATTCAGGAAGAAAAAATCTAGTCAAGAAATCAGTTTAACTGCTGAATTTTAGCTTAGTTTCGCTAAATCCCAAGAAAGAGTTTAATAGCTGAATTTGCTAATACGTTTCTTTTTTTGGATTTTGTTGGGTTTGAATTTTGATATATTATTGATTTCTGTTGGATTAAAAAAAATTCCCATGCCATCCAATACTATTCTCTTGTGGGAAGTGAAATTGAAGTGTCGATGAATGACTTCTATAATTGAACTAAAACTTATGATTAATTGATTGATCGTGTGATTATGTAGATGAGTACTTTCGTCCAAAGCTCAAGTCCACGTTGCATATTTTCCCGATGCAAGCTGTTTCCGGCGAATCATCGCCGGCGACTCCGGCCATCACAATTCAAGAGACGGTAGCTCTTCCTGACCAGGTTCTGGTGTTCCTAAAGTACCCTCCGTCAACTCCGTTATTTACCAAAGATGACATCAGATGTTTATACTTGTCCTCGCCCAACTCAACCAATAATCATCATCATCATGATCAGCTTGAGCTCTTCCCAGAATCAGTGGAGGACGAACACCTGGATCGGCAGATCGTACGGTGCCCACATGTGCCACGTGGCTTGGTGGTTTCTGTTTCCTTCAAGGCCAAGGGCAACTTCCCAATCGGGCCCATATATCGGTGGGACTCATTGGCCTATGAGGCGATGATCGACCATGACAACACCACGGTGGTTTTTGTCAAAGGTTTTAACCTACGGTCGGGACGGGTCTATGACCCTTCCAAATTCAAGTGCGTCTACGGTTGGGATTTGTCGAGACCCAAGTCAACGTTGTTATCCGACGCCGTTTCAGTAGCTCAGGAAATTGTGCGTTGCAAGACGCCTAGGAGCATCTTGACTGGGTCACACAAGAATTGGCATGGGAATGTTTCAATCAAGGTTTCGGTTAGGCTAGTTGGTAGGAGGAAGATGTTGAATTCAATTGCAAGGCCCGAAACCCGTTTGAAGCCCGGCCCAAAAGTCGAGAAACGGCACCAAATGTGCATTTGCACCATGCTAAGAAATCAAGCACGCTTTCTACGGGAATGGGTGATGTATCACGCTCACATTGGCGTGGAACAGTGGTTTATTTACGATAACAACAGTGTTGATGACGTTAAGGACGTAATCCAATCATTAATTGATGATAGTTACAATGTTTCGCGACATGTGTGGCCGTGGATCAAGTCCCAGGAAGCTGGATTTGCTCACTGTGCTTTGCGGGCTAGGGATTCGTGTGAATGGGTTGGATTCATCGACGTTGACGAATTCTTTCACTTGCCATCGGGCTTGTCACTCCATGATGTTCTCAAGAACCAGTCCAAGTCAAAAGAGATCGTAGAGCTACGGGCCTCGTGTCACAACTTTGGCCCGTCGGGCCTTCGCAAGGTCCCCATGGAAGGGGTAACCGTAGGGTACACTTGTCGAATGAAGTCCCCGGAGAGGCACAAGAGCATAGTGAAACCTGAAGCACTGAATGATACATTGATCAATATGGTGCACCATTTTCACTTGAAGGCTGGTTTGAGGCCAGCCAATTTGGGCAAGAACATGCTAGTCATCAACCACTATAAGTACCAAGTGTGGGAAGTGTTCAAGCAGAAATTCGACATGAGGGTGGCTACATATGTCTCTGATTGGAAACAAAAGCGAAATGGACGGTCCAAAGATCGAACACCTGGTTTAGGGACCAGTACTGTTGAACCACCAGATTGGACGAGCAGGTTTTGTCAGGTCAAGGACACTGGCTTGCGGGATCGTATAATCGATACGTTTGCTGAAACAAGGACCGGCATGTTGCCGTGGCAAAAGAATATTAGCTGAGCCGGAAAAATCAATAACAGTTGCAGGTGGAGCTGGAGGAAGTGAACTGTGCATGAGGAACGGAATCCAATCAGTAAAACCAAGAAGGTAACTCAGTGGTCACGAGGAGGGCCTTCTTGGATTGTAGGGATCGTAGGTAAGATTCAAATTACACTTACAAAGAAAAAAATTTAAAAATAGTGTTAAAATATTTCTTTGAATTGTATGCCTACTAGTTTCTAATACAAAAAGCCTCTTTAGACTCTTCCTTTCTTGTAAATTAGGATAGAATAGGTTATACAATTGTTATCGTTACCGAATAAAAACAAAAAAACCAAGAAGGTACCAAGTGTTTTGTTAATAGTAAACTCACTGTATATTGATGCAAGAAAAAGAAAGAACTCTACATATTGGCTAGCTTTTTGTTCCTCCATTTTATTTTTCTTCCTGTAATAAATTGTTAGGGGTATAGAGTACTGGCCTCATTTTTTTTTGTACTTATGTGACATTTTAACTGTTAGAATACAAATTAATTGCAGGAGTTTGCCCATTGTTTATTTTGTCAATTAGTCACTTTGCAAATATTGCCATCATCTGGTTTTTGCGCATGATTTGTCCGTCAAGCTGCTTTTTGAGCCACCGGCTTTGTATTATTATTATTATTATATATAATATCAATCTAATGGGGCTTAGTCGGCCGCTGATGGTGACCATGTTCTAAATTCTAATGCATTTGTTATCAGTTGACTTTGCTTCCACCCTTCACTATTTGGAGTTTAGACTTGTCTGACTTGTTCTAATTGTTCATTAGTCACTAATGCAAGTTTATTTGTAAGTTTTCCAGCTAACCTGCTGTCTAATTTTTCTCTTGAAAAGAGTATTTGCCTTTCAATTCGTTGAGATGCATAATAGCTTGTTTGCCATCACAAGCTATTCATGGTTTTTTTTTAAAATTGCCCTCCCAATCCCCAACTATCAGGCACTCAATTTGAATCTTGAATTTAATAGCGGAAAAGACTCTAAAAACAAGCTATTCATGCTGACAAGTACCAAGCTATAGCAAGATTGACTTTTGAGGTAAATTTTCAAGTGCTTGTTAACATGGTTGATGTTTTGAAGGACGGATTATCATTAATTTTAAAAAACACAAAGAAACACAAATTAAATGAATATTTAGTACGTAGATTTAAGGTCTCAACAAACATTTACAATTTTTTGGAGTGATGTATGTACTCTACAAGAAAGCTACACATGAAAACTGTGCACTTGATCTTAAGTATAAAAGTAGTTGTTGAACCTTAAATCCTAAAACCCAAAAAAGCGAAAGAAAAGAGACAAAAACGAACAGAGAAAGCAAAGGCTTTTTTCTTTCTTTTTTCCAAAGGAAAAAGTGAAGGCTGTCGAGTAGGAGAGATAAGAGGGAGAGTAATCGTAACTGCCTATTTGATTCATGTAAGTTATGCCACAATGATGCTTAATTTGGAAATGGTCAAACGATCAATCATGCATTAGCTACGAAGTCCATCTTTAAGCGATCTATATGATTGCACCCACAATCTGCACGAATGGACGAGACACTGGAGATGACAACAAAGGGGAGGTAGGACCAAATCTGCCCTCTATTCTAAACTCACGCTCATGTAACTATTGACAAAAATGCCCTTATCTTTCAAATTTGTTTGATGATTATTAATTATATAGTTTCAACTTTCAAGACAAGTATACTTACAGAGCAAAAAAAAAAAAGGAAGAACAAGCGTTAACATGTAAAAGGCAACAATTTTAAACATTTTACTAGTGCTTAAGAATATTCAATTTTAATTTAGCAATTCAGATTTTTCACTTTCGAATAAGCATGTAAATTGTAAATAGCAATATCTAGATATTTTAATTCCATAAATTTAAAATCCAATTAAGCAATTTTCAAGGTGAAATATGCAATCATATTGACTTCTTCATGCTAATATGTGCCATTTGATTTTATCAAAATCAATCTAAAAAGAATTCAACAAAATAAATATAGTACTCCATAAAAGGAATAGGGAAAAAATTTAAAAAACTATAAAGAATTATAAATTCTAGAATTAAATAAACAAGAAAATGAATTTCTATATAGCACTAACATAATGATTAGGGTGTGGATTTTTTGTCTTTAAGAAAGATATTATCGTTTAAATACTGTAAAAGTTTTCATTAGACATATAAAAGATAAAAATTTTAGTGTATAAAAATTGTACAGGGTGTGATTTAACCTCTCCCAAAAAGAAATAGGGAGTAGCACCACGAAATTGTCTATCCACATGAAGCTTATTAACCCATTAGTATAAGAAAATTGATTGTGCAAATCTAGAGGTAGTTGGCTGTGATTTGGTGGTGATACAACATCTTAAGCCTTACATCTTAAGTCATTTGAGGGGTGAAAAAAGTTCGTTCGGGATAAACAAATAGGAGAGGAGAGGAGAGGAGAGGAGAGGTATCAGATTTACATGCAAGAAAAAATTATGAGGATAGATTGTTGGAGAAAGTGAAAGACAAGTAACAAAAGCAAAGGCGGAGAAATAAAAGCATCTACTACTTGACAAGACACTCAAAGGAGAAGGCACAAACTTCACAAAAGGTAATGACTTCGTGTTTGCATAGAGCAAATTTGCGGTACCCGACGTATTGTCTCACAACCATCACAACCATAGAGCAAATAGCCTTAGGCTGGTGGCCACCACTAAGCCTTTAAGGCTTTGGTGAGGTGGAATCCTTATCTCCCATCAATTTGTCACATTTGTAATTCTTCAAAAAATTCATCCGGGTGCACCAGAAAAATTCAGACGGGTGCGTGGTGCATCCGTTTGATCCGGTGGTGGTTCTGTCCCCATCGATCCCCCATAGGTCCAGTTGGATCTTCCCGTAGTTAGATCAGGATAGAGTAGGAGTAGCAGTAGGGATTACGATTGATAAAAAAAAAAAAAAAAGACGTATTGTCTCACAGTTCTTTCAATTTTATTGTGCCACCCCTTTTGCAGCTTTGCTTCCTCTCTTTTGTCGTGTACATTTTGCATCAGAACTGACCTTAAAAGGATTTGAGTTTTCTAAAAGAAAATTTAACGCATGAAGATTGCTAAATAGAATTCAAAGGTAGACACTTGATTGTTTTCTTTTTTACCTCCCAATCCTCTCCACATCTTTCTTACCCCAAACTATCAGATTTAGGATTTAAATCCTGAATCTAGTAGTAAGGAGAACCACTTGAGTTAATTTTGTCTAGCAGAAAATTAGACAAAGTTTGAGGTAAAATTCAATGTTGCCCGAATTTGTTTTGTTGGATGTTAATAATCCTCATTTTCATTTTCTTTTCCTAATGTCGTAGCTAATTAATCTAGTCCTCTTGGGACCAAGAAATTTTATGTAAGTTCGGAGTAACTATTAGGCATGTTTAATATTTGTCTAGGATAAACAAAAAAGTTTCACAAGAATATATAAAAATCTCACTTACTAATTCACATGTTAAGTGGAGCCCAATTGACATATTAAATGAAATCAAGTGAGACCTTTATATGTCTACATGAAATTTTGTAGTTGGTTTGGAAACAACTGCTTAGTAGTTGATTCGAACTAATATAAAATTTTTCCTTTCGACCATTGAAATTTTGTTATCCTTAGAGAATTCAAATGGAAATAAATCTAATTTCTTGTTATTTCGTGGAATTGTCTAAATGACATCGGAAGAATTGTGCAAGGTTGGTTCTTCAGGGATCATTGAGGAAACAAAACACTACACTTATTGGCGGATCTTCATCAAAACTTCCCTCGAAAGGAAATACAAGTGCATGAAAGTATGCCATCTAGCTTTTTTTAAAATTCTTTTTATCAGCGGAGGAGTGGAACTTAAGAATTGAAGAAAAAGAAGGGGGATTTCAATTGAGAATTCTAATTTTTAGCGTCTCAATCTCTATTATATTAATGGATTGCTAGAAAATATCTAGCACGATTTGATTTATATGATAAAAATCCGCACTAATGACCTCAACCTCAACTGTAATCACTAGACCAATGCTTTCTCGACAAGTAGTCATCTACCTATTTCATTACAAGTTAATTAAATTATAGTTTGTTTAGAACTAAGTATGGATTAAAGAGAGAAAGAGAGAGAACAGTGTATGGATTTATTCCAATTGAACACGATCTTAATTTGGATACGTAAAACACGCCTAAAATGAATTTAGCCATAAGAACTACAAAATCCTTTCTAAGAGTGCTATTCACGCATAAATGATTAATTTGCTGTATTTTCTATCATCTAATAATTGCATTGAATTACAAAATCAGTTAAAATGGAATCACCAATAAAAAATACAAAATCATTTGAACTAAATTATGCTTTCCTAGAACAAATTATAAGTGAATTCTTACTTACTCGAACTTTGTAAGGTTTGATCTTGTCAAGGGTGCGTAAGCAGCCTGAGCATATTACCTAGGTGCAATCCCAAAAATAAGCATTATACAAAGTTTCTCTTTTCTTATTTACTTAATTGAATTCTAAAAGTGTCATCGATAGAAGTCAATTAGAATCAAGAGCGTTTCTCTTAATTTATTAAGAATGTAATTATTAGATTCAACATCTAGATTGGGTCCAACTCTTAATAATAAAAATTCGTATGACTAAATCTTATAAATGAAATCAATTAAATAGTAATTTAATCTATTTATTCTGCAAAGTCAGAATTTTTGCCAAGAGTAGTTTTTTATTTTATTTTATTTCAGGGCAAGTGTAAAAGTAGTTAACGTTGTACTATGCCAAAAAATTTTTGACTACCTTAATAAAAAAAGAGACTTGTAGTTTTGATCCTCAATATTTGGCTTGTATGCCAAATTGGTATCCAATGGTTCTGCCAAAATAAATCTAATCATCAAAGTTTATAATTTTAGGTATATTCGAGACAATTAACGGAAATAGATCAATGACTAACGGTCAATATCAAATTGTCATTAGTCAACAATTTTGACTTTGCATTTTTGGTCCCTAATGTTTTGATTTTGAATCATTATATTTTGGGTAAAATACACGGAACCCCCCTATGGTTTCGCGAAAAGACACGGAACCCCCCTATCGTTTAAAAACATACACATAAACGCCCTAAACTTCATAACTAAAGTGGAAATAGACCTATAACCGACTGAGCGAACTACTGATGATGGGTCTGCGAGGGTCTTTTGAAAAGATCGTGAGTTTCATTCCCAAGCTACCCTTCAATTACTATATAGAAGGCGCTACATATTAGGGGAGAATAGATTTGAAGCTATCAAAGAGTGAAAGGAAAAAGGGAGAAGATCTACTTCTGAATATATCGAAGTCGTCATGTCCACTTCAGCAAATTTTGGAGGAGGTTTGACAGATCTAAGGTATGCATGGTCTCGGTGCTTCTGCAAGAAAAGAGCAAAAATCAAGATCGTGGAGTCCAACAAACCCTCAAAAGGTAGGCTGTATTACATTTGTGAAGATCAATCCTGCTCCTTTTGGGCATGGTGCAATCCTCTAAGAAGGGATGGAATGGGCAATGAATGTACTAGTAAAAGTCCAGAAACAAGATTAGACGAAAGTTCTGGATTCTCTCCAAGAGTGAACAGTAATGAAGGTGTGCTGGCTGTGAACAATGGTGACATTTTGTTGGGGCTACATGCAAAGTTGAGCACGGTTGAAGGCACTGTGGGGTTGTTGAAAGTGATAATGATTTTGTCTCTTATTATTTGTTGTTTATCTCTAGTTATTGCTGCTTATAGAAAATAGTAGTTTGGTTAGTGGCAGTATAATGATGTACCAAATAATGTAATAATTTTAGTTTATGAAAAAATTCCAAATTTTGTCATGATTTGTATTCCTGTCTGAAAGAAAGATAATAACCATACAACCTATTTACTCATGAACCAACTGTAATTTGGATAGTCATAATATGATAACCACAATCCAATATATGGCATTACAAAAAAGAGCAATAATGCCAATAATGTCATTACAAAAAAGAGCATCACTTACAAAATATGTTAATCCATTATACAATGTCTGCTCTAAAGATAGCATATATACCATTACAACTTGTTTACATGGATACAAGTCCTAAAAATAACATTCCTGATTCTAATTTTTCTTAAATCTTTTGGATCGAGAACTAGGGTTGTTATCAGTAATTGCAGCAGTGCTGCTTTGTTGAGATGCTTGATGCACTGGTACTTCTCTGGTTGGGGCTGAAGTGGAAGCTGTTCTTGCCCCTCGTTGGGTATTGCTTGGAGCCTGCAACCAGAGTAAAAAATTTACTGCTGGAATAATTATCAAGAGTACATAGTGCAAGAAAAATTCAAATACTTAAATGTACCTTGTACAACTTGGATTTGGGATGAGGAGGTTCCTTACAAGTTTTCCTATTATGGCCAGCTTTTAAACATCTCTTACAGTATACTGGCAACCCCTTTTTGGAAGCTCTTTGTGGATCTCTCGGTTCATCCGGACCTCTTCTCCTAAGTTTTTTAGGTCTCCCAGGTTGTTTCTTCACAAATGGTGGATTTAACAGCTGCATTCCACTATCAATCCAGTGTTCTTTGGATGGAACAGCTCCAATGCTATAAGCATATGCCCTCAAGTATGCCTCTTTACTATAGCACTCATCGACATAGTTTTCAACCTTCATCCGCATGCTTTGAATGGCAGAAATAGCATGCACACATGGAATTCCAGTCAACTGGAATGCACCACATGAATAGCTTCTACGTTGCAAGTTCACAACGGAGGTTCTGTTGAAACCATCAACCTCAAATGATTCAATACCATCAAATACAGCAATACAATGTCTGCTCTTCTCTACACTTTTAGCTAACTTCTCAACAATGTTTGGACACAATCTGCCTCCATATTTCTCCATGCCTTGCCTCTTCAATGTCAATCGTTGCATTAACTTTCTTCTGAAAAATTCAAGAAGAGTCACAATTGGCTCGTCTCTTGCTTTTAAAATGTAGTTGTTGAAACTCTCATTTAGATTGTTGACTGAAATATCAGTCTTAGCAGCCATTCCATAATGTGCTCTAGACCACAAATGATATGGCAGCCTTTTTAACCAACCAGCAGCAGTAAGGTTCTCTCCATTTTGTGGCTGAGCTATCTCCAAAGCATTCAATGCTCTCTTGAAATCATCACCATTAGTTGCTGATGCAGTAGCCCAAAACAATTCTCTCAATTCACTGTCTTTGAACTTTGCCTTAAAATTCTCAAACAGATGCTTAAGGCAAAATCTGTGTTTTGCACCAGGAAATAGCTCCTCTATAGCATGTACCAGTCCTTTTTGCCTATCAGAAATGAAGGTATAAGGCACTACATTGCCCCTTCCAATATGAGTAATCAGTTCCTTCAAAAACCAAGTCCAACTATTATAGTTTTCTGCATCAACAATGGCAATGGCTATGGGAAACATATTGTCATTCCCATCCCTTCCAAGTGCTGCTAACAGTTGACCTCCAAAGGGCCCCTTCAAAAAGCAACCATCTAGGCCAATGATTGGTCTACAACCTGCAAGAAAGCCCTTTTTAAGAGCACCCAAGCCATAGAAAAGCCTTTGAAATGTTGCCCTTTCCTCAATAGACCTCCTGTCTATTTGTATAGCGATATGACTGTCTGGATTTGACTGTCTAACCGTGGCAGCATAATCCCACAGCCGTTCATATTGCTCCATATCACAACCTTTGATTGTCTTCCTGGCCTTCCTCTTAGTCCTGTATGCTTTTTTGCTACTTATATTAACCATGAATCTTCTTCTGGCATCATTAATAATGCCATCCAAGCTGCAATTAGGGTCATCTCGAACCTTCTCTTGAAACTTTCTGCTCAGATAAGTTGAGGTTGCATGCTTGTTAGTGTACTCTCTGCCGCAATGGTGCTCTCCCTTTAGTGTTTTGATCTGAAAAGTGTCAGTCCTATTAACTCTGCTTGCATGAATCCTCCAAGAACATCCTTTTGCACATTTGGCAGTTATCCTCCAACTGTCATTGTTGATATATAAAACTTCGTATCCCTCTCTAATGTTCTATTCCACAAGTGCTTCTCTAAATTTTGTAAAATGAGTGAATTTCTTCCCAACCTTTAATTCAAAATTTGGCTTGTTAAACTCCACTGAAGCATTGAAATATGAGTAGTCAGGCCCATGTTCATCACCAGAATATAGGAAGTCTTCATCTGCAGTCACAGGCTCATTCCATTCCTCACTGTCAGGGCCAATAGGTTGGTCTCCTCCATGCTGATGCTGTGCTGTGGACTCCTCACCTTGTGCTTCCTCATGTTGTTGCTGCTGCTTATTCAAGTCTTCAGTTTGTTGATGCTGTGCTGTGGACTCCTCACCTTGTGGTTGCTGATGTTGTTGCTGCTGCTCATTCAAGTCACCAATTTGCTGATTTGTTTGAGGTACAGTTGAACCAGCAGTTGCAAAGATGTCCTCATCTTCTGCAAATTCTAGGCCCACTCTCAACCAAGACGGATCAGGTTCTTCATTTCCATCACTGTGGTGCTGCTGTTCATTGTTGACTTGATTCTTCTCAACAGAGGTTCTGTCAAAGTCACAATATTGTTCATTGTTGACTTGATTTGTCTGAACAGAGGTTCTGTCAAAGTTACATTGATTTTCACATTCTTCTTTACTTTGGTTCACTGAAGAAACCTCTTGCTGGCTGTCGACAGCATCTATTCTGGTTGTTTGCTGAAATAATTTTCTGACAGTTTTTCTAGCTGCTCTCTTCACAGGTTGCACCACAGTTTGTCTCTTCCTCGATGGAGTTTTACCACCCTTTCTTATGTTTTTCTTAGTTGGTTCGAAGGGATTTTGTGTGCCATCATTAGTTTCTACAGCAGTTGGGCCATCTAAATTATTTTCTTGCCCTCTTGTATCACCAATATATGGTTCAAAACCAGTCAGATCAACAGGATTTTGTGAAGCTCCAGCACCTTTTCTAGTCAGATCTGAATTTATCTCTGAAGAACCTTCATTGTACGGTAAAGCAAGTGGACCATCATTCGTCACTCTTTCGAATAAGAGCTTACCATCTGGTGAGATAATTTTGAGAGGCCTCTGACCTGACTCTACATATATATGCATATAAGGAAGCCCTTCATAACAGGTAGTCAACAATTCTATGTCCACGTCATCATTTATTGGGATAACACCTACATCCACATCATGGTCTGGAATGGAATACCAAAATTTTGCACATGCCGCTTCTTTTTCAATTTTGGAGTACAGGCTGAATAATGAAAATGTTGATAACTCATCAGGGTCGCAATTGTGAAACACTCTCACTAAATCACTTGTATACCTAATATTGGGATGATGTATAAACCGCCCACCATAGTGCATGTGGATATCCACTGTCCTAAAAGGATCTGACATGGTCCCCAACCTAAATTATTTAACAACACTTTTAGAATTCAAATATAGATTAATAAACTATATTAAGCTACATCACACTTTCAGATTATAACAACAATTAGTTATAACAACAATCAGATTATTAAGTGAAATCTGATTTGTAGTCAAATCCAAACCCGACACATATTATTTCCTCCTGACATCAACCACATACTCCAAAAAAGACCCACATTCTCCAAAAAAAGCTAAAAAAGTTAAGATCTTTACATTTTTAAACCCCATTTTCTCTGATAAATCACCTAAATATGGACCACCAACTATAAAAATGACAGATATGAGGTAATGTGGGGTAATGTGGAAAAGGAATAAACAAATTGGAAAAGGATTACAAATCCTAAACATTAAATGGACTGAATATTGAACAATAAGTTCTGATTCTTACCTAGAAATGTCGAACAAGCTTCACGATCAGATTTCCTCACCAATCTGTCTTTCCCTTCTTCGCGACCGAATGCAGCTTCACGATCAGATACAACCACCAATCTGTCACTCCCTTCTTCGCGATCGAATTCAGCCACGGCTTTTTCAACTCAGATTCACTATATTTCAGCAACAATTTAGTATACAAATCCCTTGTCTTAGGGTTTTTTTTCTTACACAGGATGAACGAGAAAAGAGTCAGTTGTTCATTCTCTCTCCCTCTCTATTATAAATGAGGGTATTTTGGGTATTCGACCTGCAGCCGGTAACTCAGCCGGTTAAGAAGTCTATTTCCACTTTAGTTATGAAGTTTATGGCGTTTATGTGTATGTTTTTAAACGATAGGGGGGTTCCGTGTCTTTTCGCGAAACCATAGGGGGGTTCCGTGTATTTTACCCTTATATTTTTTAATTTTTAAATAGTGATATTAAGAGTTTTAGCATTTGACATGCACATTAAATGAAATAGTGTTAAATAGGTAATAAGAAGTCTAATTAAACTTCTTTTTCTTCTTCTTTTTATTTTTATTTCATTTACTCACATTAATAATATATCATATATTTCTTTTTTTTTTGCATAGTTAGTCTTTCTCCTTATTACTTAAAACACTTTATATTGTCACAATATGATTATAGCTTAAATAGCATATTTTTGTTAAATAAGTTATAAATAAATGATATTGTACCAATAATAATTAAAACATAAAGTATTAGAAAAAAAGAAAATTTTAATTTTTAAAATCTAAGTTTATTGTAGCTACTACTACAAAAATTGATGCATGTGTTATGTACATAGACTTCAAATTCTTGTAGTTATCCATTGTACTTATAAAAACTAGTAAAGGTAAGTATCAATATGAAGTAATTTTGGAAATTATTACAAAAACTATAATTTAGTTTTTATTGTCTTTTCTACTAATTGAAAATTAATGTTCCAATATTATAGTTTTAAAGTATTTATTTTAATATCTATGTATCTTGATAATCATTTAGTAGTTCACATAGTGTGTATGAAATGCCAACTTCATTTCAAATTCAATTGATACCTATTAAAATGCCAAAAAAATCAACTTAATTTAGAAAAGTATATATTCCTTATATTTTAAAGGGATGTTTAATTAAGTTTTTTAATTATCATTAGAAATAAAAATAATAAAACTCATTATAAATTAATTATATGAGGCTAACTATGCAAAATAAAAGAAACATATGATATATAATCAGCATAAATAAGTAAAATAAAAATAAAAATAATTAAAAGAAGTTTAATTAGAATAATTATTAATACTATTTCATTCTAATTTGCATCTCAATTTTTACTAAAACCTCTTAATATCACTATTTAAAAGTTAAGAAAATATAATGATTCAAAATCAAAACATTGGGGATCGAAAATATAAAGCCAAAGTTGTTGACTAACTGTAATTTGATGTTGACTGTTAGTCATTGTTTTATTTCCATTTGTTGCCTAAATTTGCCTAAAATCACAAATTTTGGGGGACTAGATTTATTTAAGGCGAACCATTGGGAACTGATTTGACACACAGACCAAACATTAGGGATCAAAATTACAATTCTCCCTTAATAAAGCCCAAGCTTTATACATACCCTGGAAACAATCTTTAAGGCCCATGCTGAAGTGCTGTTTTTTAATTCCTAAAGTTATGCCATTCAACCTCTTAGCATTTTGGATGATTTGCAATTTGCCCCCTAATATTATTTTTAAAGTATTTTGCCCACCGGTCCTAAATCAAATGTAATGGTATGATAGAAAGACATAGTTACCCTAAGTTTGTAATTGTAATTTTTATCCCCATGAATCTTGACTCTAGTTGCAATTTGCCCTCTTAAGATTTACATACTCAATTCGCCACCTATTCATGTCAAAAGATAAAATGATCCTAGATATTTTTCTCATTCATTTTTTACTTTTTGTATCCTTTTTTTCTCTCTTTTAGTATTTCCTTCATTTTTTTTACCATTATTAGGAAATGCATTTCTGTTACTAATTCATTAGTCACAAATATGAAGTTTTACACATTTGTCTAAATAATTTATTTTTGAATTTGATGTGCATTGTAACATAAACAATATATATTTTATTATAGTATGTCATTTTTTTTTTCTTTATGTTCTCTGCCGCAATCTATTATTTTGTTGAAGGTTGGTTTTGTAGTTTGCTGGTTTTCACCATTAATAAGTAATCACAAACTCCCATGTTAAGTGTGTTGCTTGTACCACAAAGCATATATACAATTTACAAATAATTACTTAGATATACATACAAAACTTAGGGGTTCTAATTAGTCAATTCTTAATAAAGATATAATAGGTTTCAAGTGACAAGAGGAAACGACACAAAAGAATTAAAGGAAAAAATGAGAGAAAAAATGTAAATCAGAAAATAAATTAGATGGATGGCTAAAATCCTACAAACTTCTTCAGGTGGAAAAGTGCAATTCAGTTTATAGTTCATGGAAGTAAACTACAAATTAATTTGGATTGTAAGTTATTATACTTTATTTATACCTTATTTACACACACTGATTTGCTTGCATCATCAACACATTTTTCAATCACTTTTTTATCTCACATATATCATATCAAAAAAGTGCTATAGTACTTTTTGCACAAAATTATCTCAAATAATTTACAATCCAAACACACTCCCTTATGGTTGAAATTTGAAAATGAGGCCAATTTTGGCAATTTAGGCTTATTTTACAATCAAAGCCTGATCTTCACTGAACCGAGGGGGCAATGTGCTTAGAAAATAACGTTTTGGGCAAAACACAAATCACCCCAAACGTTAAGGGGGTTTGATGCCATTAACCATTTTTTTCTTTCAACATTTTTTTTGGGTACGGTCCCGTCCAAATCCAGCGATGGCCGTTGCCATTTAGCCCCAAACCCAAGTCGATAGGGCCCAAATTTGAAAATCTGACCGTTATGTGAAGCCGTCCTCTCCAGTCTCCTCCTCTCTCTGCAACCCAAATTGCAATACTCTCTCTGTTGCGTCTATCAAATCCTAAAACACCACTTTAGTAGTTGAACATAAACATGGTGAATGAAGAAGTAGTTGTAATCAAGAGCCCGCATCAAAACTCAAGGAACCCTCCTCAAAAATCAAAAGAAGTTGCCCAAAATGGAGGAGATAGAAAAGAGACCTTGTTCAGCCCCAGGTTCAGATCCGTGGCAGCAATGGCTGGCTGGGACGAGGAGGCTCTTATGATGGCCAGTATTGTAGTTGAAGACACCCCAGATAGGCATTTCAAGCAAAAGAAACGCCCCACTTTGCAAAGTCTCAAGACTCCCCCTACGAATTCAAGAAGGTAAATACATGTTTTTTTTATGGGATTCATGTATTGGTTCGATTCATTTTCATACCATTGAGTAAGAAAATTGAGGTATTTCCAGAAAACGCAGAGTGCAAAGGAGGAGTCCTTCTTCTCTGCCAGTGGTTGCTCTTGATCTTGAGGATGACGAGACTCCAACAGAATCAGGTATATACTCAGATCAGGGATTTCTTTTTTTTTTTTTCTTTGATTCTCTTAAATCTTTCTTTTAGATTTATTTGATTTCTTCGGTATTTTGACTTTTTAGACCTCTTTTTTTAAAAATAAATTTGTGAGTAGAGACCAAGAAAGAGATGACAGAATCAACAACTGTTCGAGATGAAGAGAATAAAAGAAGTGGAAGTCAATCCGATGCACAGAGTTCCATTATTTCCCCTTCCAGTTCAGCTATTCCATGCATCGATCGACTTCGTGAAGAGCTTTCTTGTGCAGTAAGAGCTACAAAACTCCTCTATTTGATAACTCTCTGTCCGTAGCTTCTTTCATAAGATTCTTTGATTAAGAGTATTTCCTGTTGTATTGTGGGAAAAATGAAAGGTTTCATTCTGATTCGGCAGGTTTGTTTGGAGATTTGTTTTGAGCCCAGCACAACTCCTTGTGGGCATAGGTATGATCCTGAATTGATTAGTAACTATTTTGGCCAAGCTTTTATTTAGAACTCTGTCAATCGATTGCGAGTAATTTTTTTTTTTTGGCGTAGTTTTTGCAAAAAGTGTTTGAGATCCGCTGCTGATAAATGTGGAAAGAAATGCCCAAAATGCAGGCAGCTAATCAGGTAATATAATCTTATGAGTAATGAAATTTATCTTGGATACACAGTCCATGGATGGGGGCTTCAGTAACTTTAAGATTGATTTTGCTGACGATTCCAAATCATGTTGCAGCAATGGAAGGTCCTGCACGGTGAATACAGTTCTTTGGAACACAATTCAGATGCTATTTCCACAAGAAGTTGAAGCCAGAAAGGCAGCCGGTGCTTTAAATAGTCGCGAAGTTCAGCGTCAGAGTCCAACAAGACCGAATCATACTAATGCTAGGAACAGAGCTGTTCAAGCGTTAAGCAGTCCCGAGTCAGGACATCGCAGCCCCAGCAGCAGAAGGGGTTATCAGATTACCAGAAGACAGAGTGTCCAGCCTTCTAGGTTGTCGAGGAGGAGAAATGAGTTGCCAAGCCAGGATCAGGATGCTGCATTGGCTTTGAGATTGCAAAGAGAAGAGTTTATGGGGGCATTTAGGGGACCTGATGATGAATATAGAAACTCTTTTGCAATGGCAAGAGCTAACTTGCGGGCTATGGCATCTCGGGCCATTAGAGCTAGAGGGCTCTAGCATTAGTGATGTTCTGCACTTTTACTTTGTTGCTTAGTCTTCTGGCATTTTCTGTCAATTGTATGCCTAGTTGGCTTGGTCCTTTTCCTCAATGGAAATAACCTTAATTAGATGTCTCAAGATTTTTCAACCACGCTGAAAAAAAAATGGTTTCAAGTTCTACCACTACCTTATGATAGTCATAAAGTTGCTAAGGAGCCATGATGTGGACATGTCAATTGCCAAATGCAACTGTGTGATGTTCAGGGAATGGAACAAGAACATTACTTTTAGGTACGGATTCCAAATGCGAATAGATGTAAGACTATGTTGAATCAGCCAAGAAAAGAAGAGATTTGAACATTTTTTGTTCCCATACCAAGTCATTTTGAGAATTTTAATTGCAATCATGGTGTTTTATAGCAGATCTAGCACTTCTTGATGCAATCTTTCTCCCTGGTTTCCTTTCTTTCATGTGAGGTTTTTCAAAACCTATCTAGGTAAGAACATGACAATCATTTTTTGAAAATATGGCACCACGCAATAAACTGATCTCCCCGTCTTTCCTTGAACTGCATTGTATACCTGATTGACAATTTTCTCATACTATCAATTCACCTTAGACCATTGAAATTATTTGTAACTCTCCCCCCATTTACCTAGGAAACTACAAGAATACTTTCTTTAAACCTCTTTTTTATGTTCTGTTATTTGTCGGTTTAGGTGTGGGATGTGAATTCATGCTAAACTTACACTTGTTCCAATTCCTGTCAGAAAAGAGCCATGTTTGAGAAAGTCCAAGGTTACAACGTGAGCTTTACCTAATCCTGACAGGAATTGGAACAAGTGTAACCTTGTTTATACAGCTTTTCAACAGGTGTATTTTTATATGATCGATACATAATCTCTATAGAGCAGACACTGGAAATAAAATTGGACACCTGCTATAGCTGGACTTTAATAGAATTGGTGGAATAAAAAAGTACAGAACATTCAAAATCAGTGAGTCTGTTTGGACAAAGGAAATTTAGAAAAAAAAAATTTGCCTCACAAATTCCAATCACCTTTTTATCTTCCCAACCACCTTTTTATCTCACATACATCACATCACAAAAATGCTACAGTAAATATCTCAAATAAATCATCCAAATAAACTCTTTTCCAAACAAACTCAGTGTATATTACCTTGACAGATTGACTATGATTACAATCGTCAAATTTCCCGTTATTTGTACACAACACTACCAATGGAGAGTGAATACTACATCAGATCTCTGTCTATTGATATTTTTGGCTTCATAAAAAAAGAAACAGTCTGCAATGACCTAAACTTTCGACAGGATTGTATCATCCGGTGTCCTTTCAAATATGTCTGAAGCCATGCATGCGCAAATAAACTGAATAGTTGACCTTAGCTTGAAGGAAAGACTTGGCCAAGTAACACCCCCCACCTTACCCACGCCAGAAGCTAGCTCACACCCGAGCTTGGAACACAACTATAAAAGAGTGCAACTGGTTACAATTTACTGGACCATTCTCGTCTTGGAAAATGGCAAATGCAAGATCGTTCTCGCCTTTTTGCTCAGTTTGCATTCAGGTGACAGTCTTGATACTATTGATGGCCATTTATTCAGGAGCAGCACCTTCCCCTGCAGCCGAACCGGGTTCATCCCCTCATCCTAGTGCTCATAGGGGGAGAACTCATTCTCCAGGATCCGCGCCATCTCCTCAACCTGGCAATGGGGGGACTGCTGCCGCTGATTTCTCCCCTCCTTTCTTCATATCCATGCTCATCGCTTCCTTACTACCACCCTTCCTCTGTTACTCTTACTGAGTTTCCATACATGTATTCAGATTGTTCAGCACCTTTATCTGGCCTTATGTTGTATCTTTACTTGTTTTCATGATTCCTTGTTTGAAGAGCATCTAAGAGGGCGCACCATTACTGCCACATGGGACATGGTTGGATTTTCTTGGTTGGATGATTGTTTTCTTTCCAAATAAGACAGCCCTCAATAGTCACTCTTTCTGTTCTATTGTACATTGCCACTCTTGTGTAATACAACATCTGTTCTGTGAATGGCATGGAAGGTTATATTTTCAACTTGATAAAATTTGTTGTTCCAAATTTGAGTCATTTCTCTCTTTTTTATTCTTAATAAACTGACAAGTTCTAGCTCAAAACTAATGGTTATAGGGGAAACTTATTGTTTTATCTGCTATTTATGTGGTAAAGTAAAGTTACCAAGGCACCAAACTTAAGTGACAAAGTTTGCAAAATGATCAACAGAAGGTCACAAGAACATACTTTGTTCCATTCCAAAAGTCTAGGATGACAATCATTCTGATAAAGCTAACTAAAATTTTCCCTGTAACTACAAATTTGCCCCAACACAAAGGACATTTGCCTAACAATAAGTATTCAAACCCGGCTTTTGCATCTTGAAATGAATTCTTCACCCTCCTTAAGATTAGGAGAAACTAGTCCAATAAGCAATCTATAAAAGTTGCCAGTTGCAACACAAAAGACAGTAGATAACTCACAGCAAAAGCTAGTTACAGGAAGCTTTTTTGAATTATACATACCAATGTAGAGTATGTTATACGAATAATACGAGTATTTACTAACTACGTTCTAATCCATCATACACTTCCAAGACAATTGGCAATGGCCAGAAAATAATTGCTTTGAAAGAAAAAGACAATGGATGAGGTATATTAGTTGAATTAATCAATTTCTATGTCTCGTCATAAAAAAAAATTATATTAATCGTGTCGCACTGCTGTTTATCTAATTATTTTAGATCGGGAAGTTACTCCAGGTAAACAATTGAGAGGACCAGCATCTGAGATCAAACAAGGAACCAAATCTCCTGAAGCCACAGAAAATAATTGAGATCCAGAATACAGAGGAGAGCTGCTTCCTGTTTGAACAAAATAAGCCTCATTAAGGAACACATCATTCGAGCTTCTCCAATTCCAATTATTCCATACTTCCGGACCATCCATAGTATCTCTCTTAGTAACCTACCAAAAACAAAAAAAAAAGGATAATTTTCTTTCCTGTTTTTGGTAGATATAAATTCTGGCATACAAAATTATGATATTATGAGGTAAAAGATTATTCAGAAAAAAATTTGGAACAATGATGTCGCACTTTTTGTATTATGATATAGGTAGAAAGAAAACGAAAAAGGTGATTGGAAATTGCTTTTTATATGCAAAAAATAAAGAAAAACATTTTTTTTCCTAAAATGGCAATTCGAACAAAGCATGAGCAAATCATATGCATAATCTTGCATTAATAATTCGCTTTCCGTTCATGGTAGCTATCTACTGTGGCAAAAGATTATTCAGAAAATTTTTTTGAGAATAATACCGTACATGAGAAAATAACATGGTTAGAAACAACATATGGCTGAAGACTTTCATGCATGATTATTGAACTCATTCTTGGAGACTTTCATGCATTAATATTGCTGAACACTTGAATATAGTGGAATGTTTTATTTTTCAGCCTTAACAAATATTTGATGCATTTTTGACGCAGATAGATATCCTACTTAATTTTTTTCAGATCCTTCATTTTGTTATGATGTTAACTACTTTTGCTTAATTTATTATTATTATTTATTGGTTTATCTTATCATTTCATTTTCTCGTAGTTTGCTAACTTGCTCATTTTTCAGCATTACCAATTTATGATAAATTTTAGCCTCCTTTCCTACTTTTCCAAAATGAAAATTTAAATATACACACAAAAAAAATGCTAGAGGTTCAAAGATTTTAGATGAAGTTTTTATGTTAACTTTTATAGTACTTAGTTCAAATTTTTATATTCCTATTGTTCAATTATTAAATAGTATGTAATTTTGTGATATAGAGTACAGATGGAAAAAAATTGGTAATTATGTTTATTGAGCATTATAAGTAAATATTTAAAACTAATAATGGGTGCCAAGGGTGGTATAAATTGATAATTTAGTTTGCAAAAATGAATTTAAATGGGTTTACAAAAAATTAAAATAAAGGTAATTGAATTATTCAACTTATTTTTTAACTTATCCATTTATATCCATCTAATTAAATAGGTATAAATGAGTCGGGAAGTCGGGAACAAATGAGTTGACTCATTTATACCCATTATCTATTTCAACCCATCTAAATCACCCATTTTGAGATCTCTACTTACGATGAGTTTGCTCCAACACTAAAGGCAATCTTCTACAGGATGTAATAAAACTATTCTCTTGATTTCTCAAAACAAAGTGTAAAACCTGTACTTCAATTCTGATTGAATCCTCGTTACACAGATGTTAAAAGAGGTGTTTGAAGAGTTATTTTTGTGTTTTAGACAGTGGATTATAGTAGTTACAAGTACCCGAGTTGGGATGGCCGAACATTTGAGTCCAAACGGGCGATAGTGTCTAGAGAGCTACATTAAATCTTGACACAGTTCGGACTTCAAAACATTTAGTTTGGGCCATGAACATCCACTTTGACAGATTTGCATAGTTTTTGCAAACAACTCAATAAACCCCCACTAATTTGCAAAATTTATGCATCTTAACCGAAGAATCTTCAATGGTACAACTTCAACCGAAGAATCTCAAGCATAATTAGAAGTATCTATTGATCTAAACTTCCAACTGGTGTAGGTGATTTAAATTTTGAATGGAGTTAGTTGTTAGCGTTCTTAAATTAAACTATAACTCTTATATGTCAAAAACGAAAACACAACACAATTAATGATTGTCTTCTTTTCTGAAGAGGTTAATATGAGCTTTAATTAGAACTATTTTAGCCACATGCTAATCCTAATTTCATAATCATCTACAAAAGTATACTCAAACTCTTGTTGACATGGCATCACTTCAATATTTATATAGGTGAAATTGTACTTGTAGATTTCTATGTTTATGTCCAGCAGTCCAACTCAAGGGGATACTTGTAATATCGTGGTTGGCAATTATGATTGTGACCTAAAATGCTGCACCAATTTTTCTCAAAAAGTCACTATTTTGGTTCCCAAACAGCCACAGGATGCTATCCACTAAATCTGAGGTATGAGAGGTAAAAACTACTGAGTTTGTTTGGACAAAGAGAATTTGGAAAAAAAAAATTTTGCCTCACAAATCCCAATCACCTTTTTATCTTTCCAACTACTTTTTTATCTCACATACATCACATCACAAAAAGTGTTACAGTAAATATCTCAAATAAATCATCCAAATAAACTCTTATCCAAACAAACTCAGTCTTTTTAAGATAGAATCATCATCAAGCTGGGTTGAGAATATACCACAACCAAAGCATGATAATCTAAAAATTGCCGATTAAACCTCCATTCTGTTCTCAATATGCTCAGAAGGGGAGGATTTTGATAGATTTTGAATTGTAAAACACATTAAGGTTTTATTTGTCTCCATCATGAATATGGTGTGCTTTTGAGTTCGGACAAATTACGTTCAGGATATAAAAACAAAATCTAAAAAAAATTAGACAACAAAATTTATGTTTTCTTATCTGTAGATCAACAAACACAGAAGTTAATAATCCTTGTAGAATATTTTTTATTAAATAGTTATGCCATTCTATTTAATCATATTTTCAAGAGTTGAACTAAAAGAAAATTTTTATTATTGTTACTGTCATGATTTTTTTGTATTTAATTACAATTTTCTAACTTCAAAAAATGTTTGCATGATCATATCAGTTGTACAAGTTAGTTCATGGTTGAGAAATCAATTTTTTTTTTGTCTTATAGTATGAAAACCAGAATTGTCAACAATTTTTGATGGTTAATAACTGGTTAATGGTATCTCGATTAAAAAATGTTTGTTCTCGATGCAAAATATCTATTGCATGCTTACACTGCATTGGAACTGATATAAGGGTTCACTTTTTGGTTGGTAGACGAGAATATCTCAAGATCGTGTTAAGAATAAAAAATGGTACCAAGTGTGAAACTTCCTATCGGAGATTTGAGATTGCAAAAATGACTTAAAATTTGTATCGAACCACAAAATTCTCTATCAAAGATTTGGGATTGCAACATGACCAAATAAATACGCATATAACTGCAATTACATCCACCAGAAGTGCACAAAACCACTCCTGATGTCCGTCTTACCCATAGGATCAAACATCTAATTGCTTCGCAAATCTCTTGTATAGTTCCAAATCCTTGTGAAAGAATGGTCTCATAGCCAAGCCAGACACCAATATTATTGACTAGGAACGTATGTCAAGCAAATTTCTTTATGATTTACAAAGTCGAAGTTATCGAACCAGTGAGGCTGTTTCTGCCCAAGTCCAAATGAGACAGATATTCCAAAGAAAACAATGACCTTGGAATGCTTCCAATGAAGTTATTGCTCTTCAAACTGATGTATGTTATGTTTGGGTAATTCATCCAACAATCAGGAATTTCTCCTGATAAAGAATTCTTTTTAAGATCCAGAACTGTAAGACCTGGCTTTCCATTCTTCACTTCACACAAAAAGTGAGAAATACCTCCTGAAAACAAATAGTTCGAAAGGTTTAATTGTGTCAGACAATGAGAAATTGATTGTGCTAGCCGGCCATTGAATCTATTTGACCAAGTATATATATAATCTTTTGACAATTTCAAAGATACTTGAATTCTTACCATGAAGTTGATTGTGAGAAAGAGACACGACTCCTGTTGCTGAGTTGAATAACCAAGAGGGGATAGTATCTGAAATTCTTGTGGAGGACAAGTTCAAATACTGAAGGTTTTTTTGTGATTGGAGCCATATAGGAAATTGAAGACCGAGATTCCAAGAACCTAATCCAAGTCTTTCAAATTGGGCACGAGGAATCCAACTTGCATTCGCTTTTAAGGTCAAGGAGTTTCCAGATGCATCAAAATACTTTAAACTTGTCAGATTGTCAAGTAAAATCCCACTCACCATGCCTTCCATCAAATTATTGTAAATAAGAAGCGTTTCAAGTTTGGAAAGCTGCCCAAGACTTTCAGGAAGAGTTCCAGTGAGTTTGTTTTTAGATATATCAATGTACTCCAGGGATGACAGTTTTCCTAGATTAGATGGAATTGAACCAGAGAGAGCATTGCCTCGGAGTCCTAGTAATTCTAGACTTGTGCAATTGTATAACCACTTGGACATAGCAAGACTATTATCAGTTAATCTAAGGTGTTTTAGCTTGGTACAGTTGCCAATAGTGCTCGGAATTGGTCCACTCAAGTGATTACCACCTGCATCGACTGTAACCAGGTCCTTCAATGTGAATAGTTCACTTGGCAAAGAGGAGCTAAGATTGTTATGAGATAGATCAAGATTTTGAAGGTTGGAAATGTTGGCAATAAAGCCTGGGATATAACCTTGAAACTGATTGGAGCGAAGATCAAGTGAAACTAGGGAACTTAAAGTGAATAATACGTTTGGGAGAATGGTAGTGAAGTGATTCTCTGATAGATTCAAAGATACAAGGGAACTCCAATTCCGAATTCCATCCAAGGAACCTTCGAATTGATTTCCTTGAAGGTTGAGAGAGATGAGATTGTTACGATGAATAAGCTCATCCGGCAGTGAACCGTCCAAATGGTTTGAAGAAAGATCCAAGTAGTTGAGAGATGTCATGTTCCAAGGACCTCTGGGCAATGGGCCCAGAAACAAGTTCTTACTTAAATCAAGAGAAGCAAGGGAAGGAAGATAAAAAATCCATCTAGGTATGAAATGTCTGAAATCATTTCCAGAAAGATCTAAGACAGTAAGAGAAGAAAAGTTGCTGTGGATGAGTTGAGAAATTTGAAACAAGTGACATGAGGACAAGCGTATCTCTACCAAAGAAGGGATCATGTTAATCACCTGTAGCCAATTAGAAGCTGGACTAAGGTCCACGTGACTCAGCTCTAAGTGCTTCAGATTTGAGAGGCCAGCCAACCATTGCAGGTTGTCAGAATGGAGAGAAGACCAAAATTCTCCAACGACACTAAAAGTGCGTAAACTTGAGAGGTTTCCAAGCTGATAGGGAACCATTCCTTGAAATCTAGCTTGAGATAAATTTAGATACCTTAAACTTTTGAGAGACCCTAAAAATGTTGGAATCTGAAGTCCGCTGAAATCATTTAGACTCAAATCAAGGTGGCGCAATTGTGTCAAATTGAGCAAAGAGTGATTGATATTACCACTTAATGCCAATTCAAGATCGTCAACAGGATTTTGAAGGCGAAGTTGAATCACATGGCCACTTTTGTTGCTGCAAATAACTGCTTGCCATTGGCAGCAATCAACATTGTCATTCCAA
This sequence comes from Coffea arabica, assembly GCF_036785885.1. Classification (NCBI taxonomy): domain Eukaryota; kingdom Viridiplantae; phylum Streptophyta; class Magnoliopsida; order Gentianales; family Rubiaceae; genus Coffea; species Coffea arabica. The sequence goes on along the minus strand of NC_092318.1, from coordinate 4,659,574 downwards.
GATGAGAGCCGACCAGAAGGATCTATCAAACTTTTCTTGAAGCCTAAAAGAGCTTGTTTCTCACTTGTGATGCAGGTTGCATCAGTATTTATGCTGGGAAAACAAAGTAAAATTGCTGCGATGAGTAAGAACTCAGAGAAAAGCCTTAATCCACCCATAATCATATGAATGTTGGAAGAAATACGCTGCATTTTGCATATGTTGCAAGTAGATATATAGAACTGGCAGTGCTGCTCAAACTATTGAAGCCTCTAGAGACTTTGACTTGGCATTCAACATCAGGCTTGGAAAGAATAAGTCACTTCTGCTATATTACATTAACGCCTGCAGTCTTGTTTCTTAGTTCAGATTTGAGGTTACTTTCTAATATGTATAGACTTTTAAGTAGAATTCAGTAATGTAGATTGGAATTTAATTAGAATGGGATTTATTCATTTTTGGCTTGATTAATGAAGAAAGTAAACTCATGCGACTTCTAAATAAAACGTGGTTATGAATGATAGTACTGAATTTTGAGAGCATGATACGTGTTTTGAAACCTATGCCATAACATCCTATGCATAGAGATGAATAAATATAAGAAATTAACAAAATACTCTTTTACTAGCTTTTTTCAGTCTTGCAATTTCAAAAAAGCTTCATATACAAAATAAATGGTATGCATCTGCATTTTCTGGATAATAATTTCTTACTTTGTCAATTACTTTTGGTGGTTATTGGAAATAAGTAAATTCATTATTGAAACCTTAAAATGAGGGCCCGATTAATTTTGTTATTGTTTTCAAGTTTATGTAGTGATTTATTTGCAAATTATAATTTATGATGCAAAGGTGAATCACTTAATTTATGTTAGGCTCTACAATAGAATCAATGATACCTATATTCCTTACCTAATCACATTAATGGCTAATTGAATACCGTATAGAAAGGATCAAGGCCTCAAAGACAGCATGCTTCATATTGAAAGTATCTGATTTGAATTCTGTACGTGTGGAATGTGCAAATTTAATAATAGCCATATTCATGATCAGCACTATAACCGTATTGATTTGGCAATTTTAACATGCGAAAATTTGACAAAATTGATAGTATTGATTTGACTCAGTCATGCATTATTGCATTTATTATCAAATGTTAATGACCTTTACTAATACAAAATTGAAAGTATTGATTTGACTCAGTCATACATTATTGCCACACTTCCTAAGCAAAGAATGCTATCACTAAAGTCCAGAGTGTCAAAATGGGTGATTTGGGCGGGTTTCGACAAGTTGAAATGTATAATAGGTATAAGTGAATCAACCCATTTAATTAGATGAGCATAAATGGACAAGTTAAAAAAAGAGTTGGGTAACCCAATTATCCATTTATAACCCATTTATTTTAACTTTTTGTAAACTCATTTAAATTCATTTTTGCAAATTAAATTATCAATTTATACCACCCTTTGCACTATCATTAGTTTTAAATATTTACTTATAATGCTCAATAAGCATAATTATCAATTTTTTCCCATCCATGCTCTATGTCCCAAAATTACATATTATTTAATAATTGAACAATAAGAATATAAAAATTTGAACTAAATACTACGAAAGTTAACATAAAAACTTAATTCAAAAACCTTGAACCCCTAACATTTTTTTCGAGTGTAAATATAAATTTTCATTTTGAAATGGTAGGAAAGGAGGTTAAAACTTGTCATAAATTGGTAATGTTGAAAAATGAACAAGTTAACAAACTCTGAGAAAATAAAATGATAAGATAAAACCAACAAATAATAATAATAAATGCAACAAAAGTAGTTAAGATCATGACAAAATCAAGAATCTGAAAAAAAACTAAATAGGATATCTATCTGCGTCAAAAATGGATCAAATATTTGTTAAGCTTGAAAAATAAAACATTCCATCATATACAAGGTTTGAGCAATATTAATGCATAAAAGTCTCCAACAATGAGTTCAATAATCAAACACAAGCCTCAAATTTCTTCTAAATAGGTGGGGGAAGAGAGGACGTTTGGGGAAGACAATTTTAAATTGGTTAATTGAGTTTGGTAGGTTATCCAATTATACCTATTTATTAAATGGGTATTATTGGATAATCCATTTATGCCCATATGTAAAAACTTAAGATACCCATATCCAACTATCCATGGGCGAGTATGGATAAATTTGACTAAATGAATTTGTTTGCCACCTATAGTTAATGGATTCACTAGTGTTTTGAAGCTATGATTATTAGATTCCACCTAATGGTTATTATTATATATTTGATCACAATAGGAAATGACGTTTGCACCCTCTCCTCTTGATATAAATGAAAGAAAATGTCAATATTACCTAAAATGCATATCAAAATTTTAACTTGAAATAAATATCTTTATTGGGAGAAGTTCAGTTCATTATTCTAGTGTTTGTCTCATGTGCCAAAGTGGTCCTAAATGTTTTGATCAAAATAAATTTGGTCCCCAAAATTTCCCCTTTTTTAAAATTTAGGACAGTAGACAATAATTCAATAATTCTTATGGTCAAAATCAATTTAATAATAAATTGATAGGCTGTTGCGATAATGCTATTCAAGCCACCCCGCACAGATTGGGCTGAACACTTGCTGATCGGAATGAGTTCTGCATCTTTTTGGGCCACAATATTTGATGGAAACATGAACCCGTCATGAGAATTTTTTTTTTTTGGGCCAGCTCCAGTCGTAATTATCGAAGAGGTTACTTCGGCCAATCCCATAATTCCCTAATGGGTGGCCACCGGAGGAGTTATCATGGTCTTGACTAGTCACAGGAGGGGAAAGACCCTCCACCCTCACCCTCCTGTGATCGTAGGGGTACCTTTATGAAATAGGTATCCTGGCTCTTCTTTGCGGCTTGCTGGTGAGAGGGATTTTACTTGACAATTTGACAAGTTTAAAGTATTTTGATGCATTTAGAAGCTCCTTGACCTTAAAAGCAAGTGCAAGTTGGAATCCTCGTGTCCGATTTGAAAGACTTGGATTGGTTCTTGGAATCTTGGCCTTCAATTTCCTAGCTCCAATTGCAAAAAAAAAAAAAAAAAAAAAACCTTCAGTATTTGAACTTGACCTCCACAGGAATTTCAAATACTATCCCTTCTTGGTTATTCAACTCAGCAATAGAAGTCATATCTCTTTCTCATAATCAACTTCATGGTAAGAGTTCAAATATCTTTGAAATTGTTAAAAGATTATATATATACTATAGTCAAACAGATTCAGTGGCCCACTAGCACAATCAATTTCTCATTGTCTCATACAATTAGACCTTTCCAACTATTTGTTTTTAGGAGATATTTCTCACTTTTTTTGTGAAGTGAAGAATAGAAAACTAGGTCTTACAGTTCTGGATCTTAAAAAGAATTCTATCAGCAGAAATTCCTGATTGTTGGATGAATTACCCAAACATAACATACATCAGTTTGAAGAGCAGTAACTTCATTGGAAGCATTCCAAGGTCATTGTTTTCTTTGGAATATCTGTTTCATTTGGACTTGGGCAGAAACAGCCTCACTGGTTTGATACTTTCGACTTTGTAAATCATAAAGAAATTTGCTTGACATACGTTCCTAGTCAATAATATTGGTGTCTGGCTTGGCTAGGAGGCCATTCTTTCACAAGGATTTGGAACTATACAAGAGATTTGCGAAGCAATTTGATGTTTGATCCTATGCGTAAGTAAGATGGACATCAGGAGTGGTTTTGTGCACTTCTGGTGGATGTAATTACAGTTATGTGCGTATTTATTTGGTCATGTCGCAATCCCAAATCTTTGATAGAGAATTTTGTGGTTCGATACAAATTTTAAGTCATTTTTGCAATCCCAAATCTCCGATGGGAATTTTCACACTTGGTACCATTTTTTATTCTTAACACGATCTTGAGATATTCTCATCTACCATCCAAAAAGTGAACCCTTATATCAGTTCCAATGCAATGTAAGCATGCAATAGATATTTTGCATCGTGAACAAACATTTTTAATCGAGAAACCATTAACCAGTTATTAACCATCAAAAGTTGTAGACAATTCTGGTTTTCATACTATAAGACAAAAAAAAAAAATTGATTTCTCAACCATGAACTAACTTGTACAACCGATATAATCATGCAAACAATTTTTGAAATTAGAAAATTGCAATTAAATACAAAAAATTCATGACCATTACAGTAATAAATTTTTTTCTTTAGTTCAACTCTTGAAAATGATTAAATAGAATGGCATAACTATTTAATAAAAAATATTCTACAAGGATTATTAACCCAAGGATTATTCCATTGCTGATATGCTATCTAAGCTGAGGCTTCCAACCAAGTTGTTTTGTACCTCGCAAGATCAGCTTCCTGGGAGGATTCGTGCGGCTCTGAGCCTTGATAGTCGAGAGTTTTGCTATGTACGCAGGCAAGTGGACAAAGGGTAGTCTCTCAGTGATTGGGGGGTTTAACGGTTTGTGTATTCGAACTCGTTATAATGTTGCTGGTTCTTAATAAAATTTGGGGCTGGCATCCCCACCCGCAGCGCGGGTCTTGCTTAAAAAAAAAAACCCAAGGATTATTAACTTCTGCGTTTGTTGATCTACAGATAAGAAAACATAAATTTTGTTGTCTAATTTTTTTTTAGATTTTATTTTTATATCCTGAACGTAATTTGTCAGAACTCAAAAGCAGACCATATTCATGATGGAGACAAATAAAACCTTAATGTGTTTTTACAATTTAAAATCTATCAAAATCCTCCCCTTCTGAGCATATTGAGAACGGAATGGAGGTTTAATCGGCAATTTTTAGATTATCATGCTTTGGTTGTGGTATATTCTCAACCCAGCTTGATGATGATTCTGTCTTAAAAAGGCAGTAGTTTTTACCTATCATACCTCAGATTTAGTGGATAGCATCTTGTTGCTGTTTGGGAACCTAAATAGTGACTTTTTGAGCAAAATTGGTGCAGCATTTTAGTTCACAATCATAACTGCCAACCACGATATTACAAGTACTCCCATGAGTGGGACTGCTATTGTTTTTGAAGGACATAAACATATAACTCTACAAGTACAATTTCACCTATATAAATATTGAAGTGATGTCATCTCAACAAGAGTTTGAGTATACTTTTGTAGATGATTATGAAATTAGGATTAGCATGTGGCTAAAATAGTTCTAATTAAAGCTCATATTAACCTCTTCAGAAAAGAAGACAATCATTAATTGTGTTGTGTTTTCGTTTTTGACATATAAGAGTTATAGTTTAATTTAAGAACGCTAACAACTAACTCCATTCAAAATTTAAATCACCTACACCAGTTGGAAGTTTAGATCAATAGATACTTCTAATTATGCTTGAGATTCTTCGGTTGAAGTTGTACCATTGAAGATTCTTCGGTTAAGATGCATAAATTTTGCAAATTAGTGGGGGTTTATTGAGTTGTTTGCAAAAACTATGCAAATCTGTCAAAGTGGATGTTCATGGCCCAAACTAAATGTTTTGAAGTCCGAACTGTGTCAAGATTTAATGTAGGCGTAACTCTCTAGACACTATGACCCGTTTGGACTCAAATGTTCTGCCATTCCAAGTCGGATACTTGTAACTATTATTATCCACTATCTAAAACACAAAAATAACTCTTCAAACACCTCTTTTAACATCTATAATGAGGATTCAATCAGAATTGAAGTACGGTTTTTACACTTTGTTTTGAGAAATCAAGAGAATAGTGTTGGAGCAAATTCATCGTAAGTAGAGGTGTCAAAATGGGTGATTTAGACGGGTTGAAATGGGTAATGGGTATAAGTGAATCAATTCATTTATACCAATTTAATTTGATGGATATAAATGGGTAAGTCAAAAAATGAGTTGGGTAACCCAATTACCTATTTGTAACCCATTTATTTTAACTTTTTGTAAAATCATTTAAATTAATTTTTGTAAACTAAATTATCAATTTATACCACTCTTGGCACCCATCATTAGTTTTAAATATTTACTTATAATACTCAATAAGCCTAATTACCAATTTTTTTCCCATCCGTGCTCTATATCACAAAATCACATACTATTTAATAATTGAACAATAAGAATATAAAAATTTAAATTTAGTACTATGAAAGTTAACATAAAAACTTCATCCAAAAACTTTGAACTTCTAGCATTTTTTTCGTGTGTATATTTAAAATTTCATTTTGAAAAAGTAGGAAAGGAGACTAAAACTTATCATAAATTAGTAATGCTAAAAAATGAGCAAATTAACAAATACGAGAATATAAAATAATAAGATAAACTAACAAATAATAATAATAATAATAAATTAAACAAAAGTAGTTAATATCATGACAAAATAAAGAATCTAAAAAAAATTAAGTAGGATATCTATCTGCATAAAAAAATGCATCAAATATTTGTTAAAACTGAAAAATAAAACATTCCATTGTATACAAGGCTTCAGCAATATTAATACATGAATGTGTCCAAGAATGAGTATCTGATTTAAAGGCCTCAAAGACGGCATACTTCATATCGAAAGTATCTGATTTGAATTCTGTACGCGTGGAATGTGCAAATTTAATAATAGCCTTAGCCATGATCAGCACTACAACGGTATTGACAATTTTAACATGCGAAAATTTGACAAAATTGATAGTATTGATTTGACTCAGTCATGCATGATTGCATTTATTATCAAATGGTAATGACCTTTACTGATACAAAATTGAAAGTATTGATTTGACTCAGTCATATATTATTGCCACACTTCCTAAGCAAAGAGTGCTATCACTGAAGTCAATGTACTAGTAAAGCCAACAAAATAAAAGGGAAAAGAAATCGTTATGATTTTTGTACTTTATAAGTATGCTTTAGTACATATAAAAGTACTAAAACATATACTTCAAGCCTGTTCCATTTAATTGACGCGGATGAAAAATTATTCATAAATATATTTGGCAGCGAACCTTTTAGACTATTCTAAGAAAGATTCAGATGATTGATAGAAGTAAAGTTCCAAGAATCTCTGGGCTATGGAGCTTCAAAACGGTAATTTAAATCAAAAGAAACAAATGTAGTAAGACCAAAAATTCAACTAAGGATGAAACGACTAAAATCATTTCTAGAAAGATGCAAAATTGGTGTCAACGAACGGAGGAACTTGAAGAAGATAATAAGAACACAAGTATAATTCTACCAAAGGAGGGATCATATTAATAACCTGTAGCTAATAAGATTCTGCACTAGTGGTCACATTTCCACTCTTATAGCTACAAACAGTTTTTTCCCAATGGCAACAATCAACATTGTCAATATTTCAAGACGAGAGTCGATTCGAGAGATATTTTATATCTTCCTTGAAGTCTATAAGAGCTTGTTTTTTTACTTGCAAGGCAAGTTGCATCTATATTTATGATGGAAAAACATAATAAAATTGCTACAATGAGTAAGAACTCAGAGAAAGAGCTTGATCGACTCATGATCATATGGATGTTTAAAGACATACTACACTAACACTATCCATTGCTCGATCGAGTATAACATATAGAGGTAGTAATACTCCTTCAAAGATTGAAGATGTGGAAATCAATATCTAAAGCACTACGTAGTTGTGCTTTATTATATTGACAAAACATTGACGGGGCGGCCCACTAAATTTCGACATTTGCATTTTTAGCTTTCGCAAATTTGCGAAAATTTTTAAGAAATTCCGATTGCCCCATTGCCTTGCCTTTAATCACTACTCCTCTTCAAACATTTTTTGACATTGCATGCGGTAAACTGTTCATAACTTTCATTTATGCTATCAGATGGAACTTTCTAGAGATAATTATCATCATTAATTCGGTCTATAATCCAAACTGTTGAGTGCATATTTTATGGATACTCTCTTGCATAACCAAGACCCAATATCATTTATCATTAATTCAATGTCACCTCTTATATAGAATGTTACCCAATCTCATTTGTCTATTATAGTTACCAATATCATTTATCATTAATTCAATATTATCTAATATATAGACTGTAACTCAATCTCATTCATCTATTATAGTAACTATAATACCTCTCCGAGTGAGTTTTTGGCTAACCAATTACTTATGGATCTCTTGCATAACTGAGACGCATCTCATATATAGACCATAATCCAATCTAATTCATCTACTCAGTTTTGGCCAACTAATTCCTTATGCATACTTTCTTGTATAACCGAGACCCACCTCATGTGGCTAGCCAATTACTTATGGATAATCTCTTGTATAGCCGAGACCCACCTCATATATAGACCGTAATTCAATCTCATTCGTTTACTTAGTTTTTGGCTTGGCTAACCAATTACTTATGGATACTCTCTTGTACAGTCAAGACCCATCTCATAAATAGATCGTAATCCAATCTCATTTATATAATCTCATAACCAATTACTTATGGATACACTTTTGTATAGCTAAGACCCACCTCATATATAGACCATAATCCAATCTAATTTGTCTATTCGTTTGTATAGCCCCACCTCATATATAGACCGTAATCCAATCTCATTCAACTACTCCCATAATCAATTACTTATGGATAATCTCATTCGTCTATTCTCACCTCATATACAGACCATAATCCAATCTCATTCGTCTATTCTTTTGTATAGCCCTACCTCATATAAAATCGTAATCCAATCATCTACTCTCATAACCAATTGGATAATCTCATTCGTCTATTCTCACCTCATATATAGACCGTAATCCAATTTCATTCGTCTACTCTCTTGTATAGCCCCACCTCATATATAGACCGTAATCCAATCGTCTATTCTCATAACCAATTACTTTTGGATACTCTCTTGTATAGCCAATGATGTGATAGCGGAAGCGTAGGAAATGAAGAGGTTTTATGAACACCCTTCAAACGGGAATCGTGACACGAATGAGACCTAACCATGAATCACAGATCCATGAAAACGAGAGAAACTCTCACAATTGGTAAAAAACCACCCAAAGATATATTTATTCCGAAGGAAACATCTAATGTTTAGAAAAGCCCTAACTACGGCTATTTATAGGTTATAATGAGTCCTATTTTGAAAAAGAAACAAACACCACTAAAACCCTAATAAACAAAAGCTACGTTATTTGCTGGGACGATGTCTAGCAATGTTTGGTCATATGTCAGGCTCAATGATCATCACCCATCTTAGTAGCTCTGCAAGCTAAACAGAAACTAGAATATGATGAGCCTTATGACAGGTTCTGTCGGATGCTTGACTTGACTTGACTCAACTTCATTCATGACCTTTTTTCTTTCTCCACACAATTACAACCCTTATTCATAAAATTAATAAGAAGACTAATAAAAATACTACTAAAACAACTACTAAACATACTTCTATTAGCCACTTTATTTAGTTCTAATTAACTCTTGGGCAGCCCTAATGATACGAAACGATGGATTGAATAACCAAGGGTTCCTCAAATCGTATCAGACTCCCCCACTTAACAAGAACTCGCCCTTAAGTTCTATAGGTATTTCCAACACAAACACGAGATAGCAGGCCAACGATCCTCTCACTAATATTTTAGGGTCAAAATAACATCACTTGGTCACGAACACTTGAAAATCCTGAGAAGATCTCAAACCCAACAATTATGCCATCTTTCTTTGTTAGCACAAATTTGATGAGTTTTCCTTAGATGACATGGAACTCCACTTGCCTGATCTTGGTGCGAAAACTATTAATAGATAAAGACATTTCAAAAATAACTTTCTTACCAAAGCTAATATTTTCTTGGCTCTTGGAACCAATTGCCTCAATCGAGTCACCAGGTAATGGATTCGTTGAGGATGGATTTGCCAACGGATTTGCCCGTGGAATTGTTGGGGAGTAATCCACAAACAATCCGTCAATCTCCAAATCTTGAAACTCATCCAACCTCTCAGTCTTCATGATTATAAAATCAAACTTTGCCTGGGTTTCATCGGTAGGGGAAGATGAAAAAACTCTGCCTTAGCCTGCCTCTTCGCCGTTTGGTCCACATATGAACTCCTCAATCTCTTCTTCCTCGAACTTAAGCTTCACTATTTTAGGTCCAAATTTTACTACAACGGTGGATGTTGTAGTTGGATGGATTGGATGTTGATGTTCAATGATTCCAGATCAATAACTATAGTAGGCCTGATAACTATGAGAATTTGGAGAGACTGCACAAAGAATGGAGTTGTCACGAGCTAATCTCCTGTTTGTGCACCTATAATGTGAAAATCTCTTGTTGTGCTACGGGACCAACCTTTGTACCATCCCTAAAATCTCATCTAAGGCACCATCTATGCGATCAAAGCGATGATGGAGATCTCGCATCACCATAGACACATTAGTGGTCGTCACAGGAGAAGCCTGCTCTGATACCACTTGATGCGGTAGCGGAAGCGTAGGAAATGAAGGGGTTTCACGAACGCCCTTCAAACGGAATTGTGACATGAATGATACCCAACCTTGAATCACAGATTCATGAAAATGAGAGAAACTCTCACATTTGGTAAAAACTAACCAATGATATATTTATTTAGGAGTAAAAGTTTGATGTTTACAAAAGCTCTAACTATGCCTATTTATAGGCTACAATGAGTCCTACTCTAAAAGGAAACAAATACCACTAATAAAGAAAAGCTATGTTATTTGTTGGCACAATGTCTGGTGATGTTTAGTCATATGTCGGGCTCAATGATTACCACCCATCTTAGTAGCTCTGCATGCTAAACAGAAACCAGAATATGACGAGCCTTATGATGGGTTCTCTGTTGGGTGCTTGACTTGGCTTGACTCGCTTCATTCACGACCTTTCTTCTTTCTCCACACAATTACAACCCTTATTCATAAAATTAATAAGAAGACTAATAAAAATACTACTAAAACAACTACTAAACATACTACGACTACCCACTTTATTTACTTCTAATTAACTCTTGGGCAATCCTAATGATACGTGGATTGAAGAACCAAGGGTTTCTCGAATTGTATCAGCCGAGACCTACCTCATAATTCGTCTACTTTCACCTCATATATAGATAATAATTCAATCTTATTTGTTTACTCTCTTTTATAGCCCCACCTCATAAATAGACCGCAATCCAATTGTCTACTCTTATAACCAATTACTTATGGATACTCTCTTGTATAGCTGAGATCTACCTCATATATAGATCGTAATCCAATTTTATTTATCTACTTTCTTGTATAGCCCCACCTCATACATGTACCCACCTCATATCATGGTTAAAACCCACCTCATATATATACCGTAATCCAATCTAATTCGTCTGCTCTCTTGTATAGCCGAGGCGCACCTCATAAATTAATTCATGTAAGTGATTGGATACTTTCTTAAATAGTCGAGTCCCACCTCATATATAGACTGTAATCCAATCTCATTCGTATACTCTCTTGTATAGCCCCACCTCATATAAAGATCGTAATTCAATTTCATTCGTCTACACTTCAGTATACCCCCACCTCATACATAGACCCACCTTATATTCGTCTACTCTCATAACCAATTACTCATCACCAAGACCCACTCATATATAGACCACAATTCAATCCCATTCATCTACTTTCTTGTATAGCCTCACCTTATATTTGTCTACTCTCATAACCAATTACTCATGGCCAAGATCTACCTCATATATAGACCCACCTCAAATATAGACTGTAATCCAATCTCGTTCGTCTACTCTCTTGTATAGCCGAGACCCAATCTCATTCATCTACTCTCTTGTATAACCGAGACCCAATCTCATTTATCTTATATAGTTGAGACCTAGTATATAGACTGTAATCCAATCTCATTTGTGTACTAACTATATGATAATCTCAGTCATTGACTCTCTTGTATAATTGAGATCTAATATATAGACCGTAATCCAATCTCATTCGTGCACCAACTATAGGAGAATCTCATTCGTCAACTTTCTTGTATAGCTGAGACCCAATATATAGACCGTAATCTAATCCAATTGCATTCGTCTACTAACTATAGGAGTTTTTGGCTAGCCAGTTAAAAGGAGACCTAATATCATTTATCTTGTGTCGCCAAGACCCAATATATAGATCGTAATCCAATCTTATTTGTTTACTATCTATAGGAGTTTTTGGCTAGCCAATTACTTTTAACTGTAATCCACATGTTCAATATATGCTTAATCCAAGCTCTTGATAATCCATTATCTGCAACATTATCTATCAATTAATACTACTATTGTATTTCTTTTGACGTGGGAACATGATTACAGTCCCTAAAGTTAACGCAAATAAGGAACTAACCAACTAATGTGTGCTTGAGAGAGTAACTGCCTGCTAACCAATGCAATCCTTCTTCCTGCCATTGTTGGAGTTGGGTAGATTTTCTTGTGCATTCTGCTTTTCTTTTCCTTTGCCATTGTTTCTTCAGTTTATTTTCCTCTCCCTCGATTGTTTTCTGAGTGTTTTGTGAGATCTCTGTGTGTGGTTTTCATGGCTGCCTCGCTCAAGCTGGGATCTGTTGGTGATGTTGTTCCTAAGAAAATTCAATGGGTTGATATCAGAAATGGGCAGTGGTTAGCTACAATCCTAAATGCACAAGAGATGGGTGAATTTTCATCCATTGCTGAAGCTCACAAAATAAGGAAGAATTGTTCAGACAAAGGAGAGACCAGTGGATTGAAGCAGGGATTTTCACAAGCGTCATGGCCTGAGGCCATCAAGTCAAAGGGTGCTTATAGAGAGATGAACCTCTCTTTTGTTTGTCCAAAAAAAATCCTAGGGAAGCCCATTCCACAAGTGAAGTTGAATTTTGATGATGTGGCTGAGGGCTTGAATAGATGGAAGCATGCTGTGGTTGGTTTTATTATTGGTAATTCTCCTCCTTTCTCTGTAATTCAGAAGTTTGTGGAAACAAAATGGAAAGACATGGGTAAAATTGAAGTCCTATCTGTTAAACATGCAGTTTATATGTCTAATTTTGCTGTTGAAAGCAGTAAGAATGTAGTTATGGAACAGTCTGCTTGGCCATGGGGTAGAAAAATGCTTTTCTTAAAACCTTGGAGTCCAGAAGTTGATCTGCAAAAGGATGACTCCTAAATTATCCTTGTTTGGATTAGATTCCCTGGTTTGAAGTTGCATTATTACTTCTCTGGTTCCCTTAGCAAACTAGCTAGTTTTGTGGCTAGGCCATTGTATACAAATCAGTTCACTACATCACAAACAAGGGTTGCATGTGCTCATGCATATGTAGAACGAGATATTAATGCTTTGAGGCCTTCTATCATTCCATTTGTCAATGAATTCGGCGAGGAAGATAATAAGCCAGTTGAGTATTGATAGGTGTCGAAATTATTCAACAATAAATTTCTATTCATGAAAATATATAATTGACTATAATGATAAGTAGGGTCATCTCCATAGGGATTAGGGAAAATTTGTTTTCTTCCAAGTGAGAATTAAATGGGGCTTTGGAAAATTAAAATAAATAATCACCGTAAATAAAAACAACCAAACGGAAGAGAGTTAAAATTAAATCAATAATAAGCAAGTTCTAGCCAAGGAGAAACTTCAGAAGTGGTTCATACAATTGTTTATCGATGCAATAATTATTTTATATATTCATTAACAAACAGGTTATAATTGCCAAACAGGTGATGATAATCAACTTTTTCTTACCGTGTCGATAGTTAAAGTATGCCCGTTAACTATTTCTCTAACCAAGAAATAACCCTAGGTATGCCTGTAGGATTTAATTTCTTAGTTGCATTAAAAACTAGAAAATCCCTGTTCTAATCAATAAACACGCTACGAGGGTTTATTTAAATTAGATCATATGTTTCTCTAACATGAAACCAATCATGCTAGTTATCACTAATTTAACACAATTTAACAATTACAAATTTAGCTGTCTTAACGGGAATAGATTGTTAGCTTGAATTAAATATAGGGCCCTTGATATTCAAATAACAAAGTAACTATGAGAAACTAAATCAGAAAATATACAAATAGTAACGAATAAAAGAATAGATAAAAACAATTCGATCTCACAGTTGTAATTGAACCAAATCCTTTATTATCCTTGTTTAGAATAAGAAAATTAGTTGCTCTTCATTGGGAACAATCCATGCAAATTCCTTGATAAAAGTTGAAAACACCATTCGTCAATGAGAAACCAAAAGAAAAAAGAAGAAAGGCTCGTTGTTGCTTTGGTGCCAAGACCAATAGCCAATTTTCCCCGAAACAAAAGACGTCTCTCTTCTCCTACTTTGTTGCTACTCATCAATTGTTAAAAAGGAAAATTAAAATCCTACTCCTTATAGGAAAAGAGTATCTATTTCATAACTAACCACCGATACCTATTAATAAGGACTAACGTCTGCATCCTTTTGCCAACATACAATTAGAAGTTGAATTGGAATAGATAACTTCTTTGTCGGCTAGAATCCCGCTTCTTCGGACTTGGGTACCTAACTCAGGCACACCCACATGGAACAGGCTAAGAGTCTTCTGCTGAAAATATCTTTTCATTTAATCCTTTTTCACTCTTTTTCATTCCAAATTCCTACAATCAACATCAATTGCCAAATATGGGTATAATCAATCCAATAATGCAATGTTTGGCCAAAGTAACAAAAAAATATTAGCAATTTCATTAACCAATATACATTCTATCAAGTATGAATGGATCCTAGCCAGTTCTGCCCACTGTTAAGTGTTTTGGGTATACTTCAAATAAATGTCCATGTCACTCTTGGATGGTTAATAAATGGATTCCCAAAGTTTAGCAAGAAAAATTGCCTACCCAACTAGAACAAGTGCAATATGAGGTTTAACAATTTGTTGTGGATGAAGTGATGCAGGTGATAGAGGATGTAGAGGACTCTGATGGTGTTATGGGTGATAATACTGAATCCAATAGTTTGTTGAAACCTATGTCTCAGTAGTGCAAGAATGATTGTGAAATAATTTCTACTAATTATCAGTGCATAACTCTACCTATTAGTTGTAGCATTGTGATTGATCTACCCATTGAGAATAGATTCTCATCCCTAACAACTACAATGGAGGTGCAAACTAGTGAGATACCTAAAACTACTAGAGTGCAAAACAGAGGCATAGAGGTAAAGGGAAGAATATCCTTCAATTATTATGAAAATTGTCTTCTGGAACATAAGAGGTCTTAATAGACTTATTAAACAATTAGTTATAAAAAAGTTGGTGTCTGATTTGCATATAGATATTGTAGGAGTAGTTGAAAATAAAGTGAAAATGCAGAACATAGATAGTGTTCTGAATACTTGGTTTCCTGGATAGAGATACATTTGTAATGCTACTACTGCAATTATTGCTAGAGTGTTATTTTGCCGGAATGAGATGAATGTGCATTGTTAGCCCCTTGTAGTGTATCAACAGGCCATTTCTTGTTTGGTTCAAACTATAAAGTATAAGGATCCTTTTGTAATAACCATAGTGTATGGTATGAACAAACTAGAGAATAGAAAGCCTTTATGGCAGCATTTGCTTGAAGTTAAACAACAAATTGGAGAGAATCGTTGGATTATTACGGGAGATTTTAATACTATTAGACATATGGAGCAAAGGTGTGGTAGTTTTGATTATGATTTTAATGCAATAAATGATTTAATAATTACATTGAAGCGTTGGTTGTTGTAGAATTTCCTAGTAAAGGAGTGTATTACACCTGGTGCAATCTTAGAGATAATGGGGTGAGGATTTATAATAAGACTGGCAAGTTGTTGGTAAATGATCAGTAGTTTTCTTCTGTTCCAGTTGTGGAAGTTGAATTTTTACCTCCCAGCGTATCAAATCATTCCCGCATTGATGTGAACTTTGGAGCTAAATGTTTCAAATTTCATAGTTTTTGGTTGAAGCATGATCAGTATAGCAATATTCTGGAGGAGTAATGGTCTACCCAGATTCAGGGAAATCCTATTAAGAAAGCATGTAAAAAGCTAACATATATGAAGATGGCCCTAAAAGCATTGAAGAAGGAGTACTATAGTTCTATCAGTGCTAAGAGTTACAAAGAAAAAGTTACAATTGGACTATATGCAAATTGCTTTGCAGACTGACCCTCTGAACTCTGATTGAATTTGGAAGGGAGTATGTTGCATTGGTACTTGCAAAAAAAAATTCTTCTAAGACAAATCAAGAGTTCAATGGTTGAATATAGGAGATCGAAATACAAATTTCTTTCACATAAAAGGTCAAGGCCATATGGCTAAGAATAGGATTGTGTCCTTGTGTACAGATTCAGGAGAAAGTGTGGACGACTATGAGAAAGTCAAGGAAATTGCTATGCAATATTATCAAACGCTATTTAGTAAGGTTGAATCCTTTACTTTAGAAAAAGCTGAAGACTGAACCAAGTACTTCTACCATCTATCTATGAAGAGCACAAATTGATGTTACATGCTCTAGTAATTGAAATTGAAATTAAGAAGGTTATTTTTGAGATGAAGAATTGTAAGGCTCTTAGTCTTGATGGGTTTACTGTGGAATTTTTTAGAGGTGGTTGGGAGATTTTAGGGCAGGATGTCATTGATGCATCGAAATATTGTTTTGACCAGAATTATATGTATTTTCCTCTAAATAGTACTTCTGTCACTGTAATACCAAAGATCAAGGATGTTGCTTTTATGAAAGACTTTATGCCTATTTCCTGCTACAACACCCTGTATAAATGCCTATCTACTGTATTAGCTGCTCGGTTGACACAAGTGCTACCAAGTGTAATTTGTATAACATAAAATGCTTTTGTAAATGGCAAATAGATTGCTGATAGCATTCTTCTGATGCATGAACTTGTAAGGGGATATCATAGAAAGGGGGGAAATCCAAGGGCAGTGGTGAAAGTTGATTTAATGAAAGCCTATGACACAGTTGAGTGCCATGCTGTCTATG
Organism: Coffea arabica; assembly: GCF_036785885.1. NCBI lineage: Eukaryota > Viridiplantae > Streptophyta > Magnoliopsida > Gentianales > Rubiaceae > Coffea > Coffea arabica. The sequence goes on along the minus strand of NC_092318.1, from coordinate 4,642,636 downwards.
GGTTGTCCTTAAAAGTTTGTGCATTGGATAGTAAGTGTGTTACTACTGCACAATTTTCTATCAATAATATGAATGGGGCTTTGGTTGGTTTCTTTCATAGTGAAAGAGGATTGACGCAAGGAGACCCTATCTCCTCATACTTATTCCTAATTACTATGGAAGTATTTTTTGGATTGCTGAAGTTGTGCATTGCTGAGAGAGGATTTGATTTTCATCCTCATTTCTTAGATTTGTAATTTTCCCATATTGCATTTGCAGATAATTTGTTTTAAAATCTATAGCTACTGAGCATTCTTTTTTTATGGTCAAGGACACTGTTGTCAAATTTGGAAGTTTATCTGGTTTGATGCCTAATCTTCATAAGAGTATTGTATGTGTAGCTAGTGTGAGTGATGAAGTGGGACAATAGCTGTGTAACATATTGGAGATGCCAAGTGATGAACTACCAGTTAAATACTTATGTCTACCTCTTATTTCAACAAAACTCAACTACAAGCATTGCCAACCTGTTTTTATAAAGATTCAGCACAAGATACAAAGTTAGACAGGAAAACATCTTACCTATAGAGGTTGGTTGCAGCTAATCTTATCTATTCTTAGTGGTATTTGCCTCTATTGGACTAGTGTTTTTATACTACCTAAAGCAATACTCAAAAGGCTTGATAGCATGTTACCCTTATTTCTATAGTCTGGTGAAATTAAATCACACTATGCAGCAAAAGTAAAGTGGGAAGATGTCTACAAACTAGAGAAGAATGGTGGACTAGGAGTGCAAAACATAGCCAATTGGAACAAGTGTTTAAACTTTAAGCTCATATGGAATCTAAGTAAAAAAAAAAAAAGATACTTTATGGGTTAGATGGCTATATTCTATGATCCTGAAAGGGCATAGTCTATGGGAAGTAAAAACTACTATTGGTTGTTCATGGTGTTGGAGAAATTTACAACTTAGGCATCTTGCTCAGCCATGAATTAAAATATGCATTGGTGATGGTAAGAGCAATTTTTTTCTGGTTTGATAATTGACATGCACTTGGGCCTTTGTATTTAAGATATCCTGAATCTTAATAGAAGAATTTAGGGTTGTTTGTTACCTCTAAAGTAAGTGATTCGGTAAAGGATGGAAGGTGGTCCTGGCCTAAAGGAAGGAAGTTTAATGCAAGAGTGCAGGACTTTCAAGAGTCTACTCCTAATTCTATGTTGCAGCAAATGAATAGAGAGGATCTTATGAAGTGGACCGCATGTGGTTCAGGTGTCTATTCTAGTAAATCTGCTTTGAAGAAACTTTATCAGGCCGATAGTAAAGTGAAATGGCATTCCTTAGTTTGGGAAAAAGGTTTTGTTCCTGAGTATGCATTTATTCTGTGGTTGATGTTACAACAAACATTGATAACTAAAGATAGACTTATCAAGTGGGGTGTGACTAATATACTTCCTAGATGTGTGTTGCGTGATCAAGGGGTTGAATCTGTTAGACATCTATTTTTTCAAGTGTTCCTTCTCCAGGTGCATGTGGGATAAAGTGCAAAGATTGTGCTTGCTACATAGGGGATGTTTCCCTTGAGAACAAGAAGTAGATTGGTGGTGTCACTATGGTAGTTCATACTTCTTTGCTACTAAGATTAGAAGGCTATCTCTAGCTGTCACTGTTTGATGTCTTTGGTAGGAGAGGAATAGAAGGATTTTTCAACATGTAGCTACAAGTACTAGATAAGTCCTTACAACTATCACTGGAGTGGTCCAAATGGTGGTTGTTTCGTGGCCTAAAGCTCCACAAACTCAAGAGAATGGCAGCTGATGATTGAATGGGGGTTGTCTATGGAGTATCTGATGTAATAGTTGCAGTAATAGCTATAGAGAGACAAATTTGTGTATAGTGTTGATCACTAAAGCATCTTAGATGTAGGAGGAGTTTTTTTTCCTTCTTGTACAGCAGGATTGCATATCAATAAAATAGTTTATTTTTGCCTATAGAAAAAATCAATAGTTGCAAGTCAAAGAAGACTTGACAAACTAATCTATATCTCCTTATCAAACTGTAAAAATGTTTCCATTGGAATATATTTGGATGGCCTTCTGCTTCAAATGACAACATTGGTGTGAGATATGCATCATGATTGAGTAGCATAAGCCATCAAGGTAGGAGTTCATTTTTTATCAGACTATTTAGAAGAACAGTGCCATATTGAGCTGTTGTAGGTTCCTGATAAAGTTATATTGAGCTGTTGTAGATTATTTTACTATGGTTATAATTTTGGGCATGCCTCGCACTTCTGCGAGCTGTACAACTATTTATACTTCTAGTACATAACTTTATTTGAACTATAATTGCATAAATTATTGCAGTACTTCTAAACATATGTTTGAAATGGTTTTAGTTAAAAATTATGATTAAAATAACTAGTGAAGGTTAAGTATGAATATTAGATGCTTTTATGAATTTTTAAAAAAAAATTAGGTAGGGCTAAATCCGCAACTTCTAAATCTAAATCCACACCCTTATAACCAAATTCACCAACAAAACCCATAGCATTTATGAGGCTTGGGAGAAAAATTTTCAATAAAAAATTAGCCTTTTTTTATGATGAAAAGAGATGGTGTTAATTTGGATTTAAAATTTACATCCTTATGAATGGTCCTAAAATTTCTGACATTTTTTTTAATTCACTTTGATGGCATTTATTTTTGCCTCTTATTTGGTGGTGAGAATGTTTTTATCTCTTTTTATCATGTAAGAGGATAGAAGAGAATTTTTTTAAAAAAATTGTGTTAAGAAAATATTTTTACCTTTTTGGGATATTGCACTTCAAAGTTGACAAATGAAGTATAATTTTAGAAAAAACTAGTGGATCAATAATTTAGATGATGGTATCAAATAATTTCAATTAATTAAAATTTGTAATTAATTTTTTAAACATTTCTTGTTGCATAAAAGACAAGTTTTTGCATTGAAAAAAGTTTCTATTGAACTCTTATGGGCTTTATTGTCATCTAATCTAGGGGTGTGGATTTAGACTAAGGGGATATGAATTTAGAATCATTTGAAAGAATTTAGTTTTTCTTTTGTGTCTCCCGTTCATATTAGAACCTAATTTCCAATGATAAGTGATTAATTATTATAACGTTCATGTAAGTGAGTAACATTATTGCATATTCTAAATAATTTTATACAATAAATATTTCATTTCAAACTTAATTGATAATCTATTAAAATGTAAACAGAAAGAAAGAAATAAAATATATGTTAGATTATTACATACAGTATATTTTGCTCAAAATTTAAAGAGATATTTAATTGAGTGTTTAACAATTAATATAAGTGAAAGAAAGGGGAAAAGTCATGATCAATTAATTATTCATAGCGCAAAATGATAAGCAAATGAAGTATGCCCAATTTGAGACCAATTATAAATCCAAAAGAGAAGAAAGACATGAGAAATAGTAGCATAAACAAATAAAATAAAGAAAATGAAAAAGAAGTTTAATTAGAATTCGTAACACACGTCTAAAATAACTTTGATCTAATTCATCTTTTGCATAGTTGTCATGAATCCAATGATGATAGTGTATACACCGTCAGTGTAAGAAAGATTAATCCATACTTAAAACTTAAGAAACTATAATAATTCAAACTCTAAATCATAGTTATTAAACCCGGCCCGGGGAGGAACCCGGTAAAAGAAGTGGATCAACAGGTTACTGGTTCAACCAGTGGGTGAGTGGTCCAACCGGTGGGTCACTAAATATACTTAAATATTATAATTCATAATTATTAATATGGTTGAAATTATAATAAACTATGTCATAGTATATACTCAGTTAGTCCAATTTATTATAAAATCATTAATTCTTATACGAATTAACAAAATCTAAATTTAATTAGTAATCCACCAAATTTCAAGTATAAAATTTTATCTAAGTATAGTTATCTAGTTTATTTACGAATTTTAAGTGCAAAAAGTTATTAAAAATAATATTTGTCTTTAAAATGAATTGTGTAATATGCTATTTTTTAAATCCATTCATAACTTATAGAATTTGGGGAATAATAAAATTTTATTAAAAGATTCTAAACAAATTTTGTTTTGAAGAAATAAAATAAGAATAAAGGTCTAATATATAATGTAGAAGGGCAAAACAAGCACCAAATAACTTGTTGGTTCAGTGTTGAGCGCACTTCATTCTTGTGGCTGAGATTCGATTCTCCATTGCAACATCTTCTAAAAATTTTTAACGCAACAACCGGGTTCTTACAAAACCGTCCTGTTCAACCGAGTTGACCGGTTGAACCGCTGGTTCTTTGACAAGTCAACGGATTTCTTTCACAAACGATCCAATTAACAACCCAACCTGGTTTCATGACCGGTTCACTGGATTGACAGGTTGAACTGTCGGGTCGGGGCGGGTTTAATAACTATGCTCTAAATAGTGGGGACAAAAATGCAAAGTCAAAACTGTTGGCTAAGGTAAATTGATTTTGACCATGAGAATTAGTGAATTATTATCTATTGTCCTAAATTTGAAAAACGGAGAAATTTTGGTGACCAAATTTATTTTGATCAAAACATTAGGACCACTTTGGCACATGAGCCAAACATTAGAACAATGAACTGAACTTCTCACAATAAAGATAGAGTAAATCTTATATACACTGACAGTGTATACACTATCACCGTTTGATTCATGACATATGTGCAAAAGTTGAATTTCAAATTCAAATTTTGCATAGTTATTATTCATCCAACATTGACAGTATATACACTGTCAGTATAGGAAAAATTAATCCATAAAGATATTCATTTCAAGTTTACAGTTTGATATGCATTTTAGGTAATATTGACTTTTTCTGTGATTTATGTCAAGAGGAAAGGGTGCAAACATCATTTCCTATTGTGATCAAATATATAATAATAACCAATAGGTGGAATCTAATAATCATAGCTTCAAAACTCTGGCGAATCCATTAACTATAGGTGGTAAACAAACTTATTTAGTTAAATTTATTCATACCTGTTTATGAATAGTTGGACATGGGTAATATTAACTATCTTAATATTACCTTATATTTAGAAAATTTTGTTAAATACATTTGTTATGTTTGCTGTCCACCTCATCATTGTTATTTGATTTTTGTATTAAAAAAATTAAGTACTGCAATGTTCATGGATAACTATCAACTATTCTTGCATTGTTATATTGGTATTGGACTCTATCAACTATTCTTGGTAGTCCACTTAATAAGTGAAAGGGATGACTATGAATTGTAAAATGGCCGTGTATGCTGAATTATTGGACTAATGAACGAATTAATTGTGTCATATGCTGCTGAGGGTAATTCTTCTATTGGTTTGGATACGAAAACTAGAAATGAAATCACATGACAATATGTTAATTCTTACGTCTCTTTGAAGAATTTGGTTAAAGTTTGATGAAAATAAAATTCAAATATCCACCCTAATGCTTGATAAAATGTCAATCGACTAGTCTTCAGAAATTCCAATGATTAGCATGGCAAAGCTTGCAAAGCAAAACTTCATAGGCTTGTAAAGATTGTTGTGAGGTAATGTGTTCTTTTCTCAATTTTCATCCGGCCTGAATAATGATTGATGGAATTTCAACCAATAAATCGTTAGAGATTCCAATGAATATTGACAAAATCCGAATGACAGAACTTCGTTAGGCATGTAAATTAGCAAGGCTTCCAAGGCAGTGCATCTATTCTCAATTATCAAATCCACAGAAGCGCAATCTCCCAGAAAAAAAAAAAGAGTTGCTTTCTCCATCTAGTTGGTTTTGGTCTTAAATTGGTTGCATGTTCAAAGAGTCAGAGGTTGTTAGTGGCTTATAAATTGTCCTTTTAGTCACTGTCACAGCATCGGCCAAAACAAAAAATAAATAAAAAAAATAGAATAGTAAGTATCACAAGAGGTTGGATTGGAATCTGATACATCATCGAGCAGGTAATAGAGAATCATGAGGTTTCCAACATTAAAAAGTCATGGGACATTGAATTGGGTACAGAGAGACGCACACATAATAGTTTTTTACTTACTAAAATGAGACGATTTCAAGTATAAGAATCGGAAAGGGGACATAGTTTAGAGTCCAAAATAGAAGTATAGAATTAAGCCAAAGATCGAACAAACAACAAAAGCACTAGAAGAGTCGTGATTGACATCTGGGACATTATTGATCAATGGGAACTGAGGTAGCCAAAAATGGACCTGACCTTGGTTCTCTTCCTGTGGAGAATGTGCAAGAACTAGCTTCTAATTGCTCCAAAGAAATCCCACATCGATACATCCGGCCTGAAATGATCCTTGATAAAACTTCAACCGATGAGTCTTCACAGGTTCCAGTGATTGATATGGAGAATCTTGCAACAAGTCATTCAGAATGCCAAAATGAGATGGCAAAACTTCATCAGGCTTGTAAAGAGTTTGGTTTCTTTCAGGTAAATTCAAGAAAATTCTGTATACTACCTTATCAGTTTAAGTTCATCACAGACTTTTGCCTGGGACAATTTCCTTGTATGAAAGTTTTCAATTTCCTCGTTTACAATAACTGTAATACATAGATATTGAGATTAATTTCCCTTGCAAATTAATTATCGATCCATGACTAATCCTGCAACAGTTAGTCAACCATGGCGCCTCAATGGTAATCGAGAAAATGAAGGTGGTGACAGAGGATTTCTTCAAGCTGCCATTAGAGCAGAAAATGGCCTGTGCACAAGTACCAAACCATATTGAAGGCTATGGTCAAACATTTGTTGTATCAGAGGATCAAAAGCTTGACTGGGGGGACATGCTCTTCCTCTTTCCATTGCCAGTTTCTCAAAGAAACATGAGATTCTGGCCTAATTCTCCAACATCTTTTAGGTAAACCATGAATAGTACACATTATCACAATTGTTTCCCACATCTGCAGCAAAATTATCTTACTTTATTATTGGCCGAGGAGGCCTTGGTCTTGTGATTAAGATTGAATATCAAAGAATTAGAGGTCATGGGTTGAATTTTCTTTCTTTGCCCTCGATTTTTAAACTCAACCCCATCCCCACCACCAAAAAACAAAAAACTCTATAATCAGCCTCCTAATCAATCTTGATGGCTAGTCTGTTTGTCAAGGTCCTTTCTGCTTTGATAGTCTCCCATAATTCATGGGAATTTATCCTCTATGTGTGCACAATTATGTTGGTTTTGGGCTAAAATAATCAAATAAGTAACAATAATTTCTGCAATTAAATTCAACTAGGAAATTAACAAAAATTCTCATACTTCAATATTGTATAAAAAAATGCAAATATTTTGTACCAGTAATGTTTGTTTGGCATTGGTTGAGGCATGAATTAGGTAGCTCTCTTTAAAAGCTGTACCTCTACGAAGTATCTTCCGATATAATAGATCTCAGTATGTAACCTCCAGAATACAGCAGTACAGTCTTTTCCACTATAGTCCACTCTAATCTACACCAATGGAATAACATAGAAATCTATCCAAATACTGTACTTTGCCCCATATAATACTCTAGTAACACATTTATCTAATGTATTATATTTGTAGTAGTAAAAAAATAATACAAGAAACACTTTATAGGGGATAGACGTAGAAATATAGTATATACAATTGAAGCAAGTAATCTATTGCTAGAACTTCTATTTATAGGTTTGAAAAATAAGAGTTATTTATAGGTTTGAAAAATAAGAGTTATAAATAGGTAAATTAAAATTAGACATCATACAAATTTCAGTTACAAGACATAGTGATTTAGTTTAACTGTGTAATGGTTAAATTCACATTCATATTATGACCGTTATAGCCGTTACCCATTTATGTAACTTAAAAACTCAAATAATTCACTTTTTTAATATTTGTATTCTTTATCAAAATACCCCCACAATATAAAACAGAAGACTCTTTTTTCTTTACTATGAAGCATTTTTTGCTTCCATTACAAAGCCACAAGGCACTTTTGAAGTGACAAAAAGCCAACAAGTTGTATGCAAAACTTTCATCACAATGCTAACTGCAATTTTCTGATTACATCAGATCAACCTTGGATGAATACTCACTTCAAATTCACAAGGTTTGCATGAGCCTCTTCAAACTTATCGAGGCGAATCTTGGGCTGGAGCCAGGCAAACTATGCAGCATCTATCAAGATGGCATACAAGGAATAAGAATGAATTACTATCCACCCTGCAGACAAGCAGACAAAGTTTTCGGCGCCTCTCCCCACTCCGATGGAACAGGACTGACCTTATTAGTTCAAGTCAATGATGTTCAAGGCCTGCAAATCAAGAAAAGCAATACATGGGTGCCTATTAAACCCATTCCTGGAGCAATTATAGTCAACATTGGTGATATGATGGAGGTACCTAACCACAAAAAGATAATAACTCAATATATGAATAGATAAAGACAGAACAACTGGGAAAAAAAAGTTGAGTGCTCCTGAAGAACATCTATAACTTGCTTTTCAGTTCATGTTGCTTTTATATTTGGTGGAATGCAGATAATGAGTAATGGAGAATATAGAAGCATAGAGCATAGAGCTGTTGTGGATTTCCAGAAAGAAAGGTTGTCAATTGCTGCATTCCACAACGCAAATTTGACAGCAAAAATCGGTCCTCTACCGGAGCTTGTCAAAGAAAATGGAGCACAATACAAGACAATAGGATTGCTGGAGTTTTTCGGACTGATTCCAAGCTCCAAACTTGATGGCAAAAGCCCACTGGATCGCATGAGAATAGACAACTGAAAGAATTAGTTGAAGATTTTGTTTCACTTACAATATTGTTGTGCCTTTTTATCTTCATGACAATAAAAAAAAAAAAAAAAATATCAATAGGGCCATTCGATGTAGTGGCTCATAAATTGTCCCTTTGGCACCAGCCAATACAAAAAATGAAAGTTTCAACAAATGGAAGCTGTTTTCCTTTTAACGTGTACCCCAAAGGTTGAAGATTCTGTCGTTTCACATGAATTTTTATTTATTTTAAGCAACTATAGTAAAAGTTGATTGACGTGGAAAGAAAGATATTACAGAAAGAAAGGCAGACCCTGTGCAATGTTATTGTATGTTAGAAAAGGAAGCTTCAAGACAAAATTAAGTTGTAATAACCCGGATGTTAAGCTGCTGACCAAGTAATATTTTTAGTGAAAAGTAACGGGTTCAAAATGCTTAATAACAAATTATTGGTAACATCTAACATGTACTAGCGGTCAATCAATACTCCAGAATTATTCACTCTTTACTACTAGAACTCTCAAATCTATCATTATCTTCTCTCTTTATCTCTATATTGTAGGTATTTCTACTCTTCTTACTATCATTTTATCTATGTTTGTAACTTTCAAAATTACAACGTTGTCATTTTCACACGAGGCATGACACTCGGTCTGTTATATAATCTGTATTTATCTATTAAATTCTACAAAACAAAGACAAGATAGAGGATTCCCCAAACTTAACCAATAATAATATCAGAAACCAGCCGGCTTGACTAAAATATGTCCTTGTAGATGACGATATCGTCTTTTCAGAGGTCAATTGACTGCACAAAACAATTAGGGGTTCGAGCTACGGCCAATGCAACTTGATTTAACTCGTTGATTGTCTCAAAAAAAAAACCCTTGTTGATTAAAAATTTTAGTTTCTTTTTTTTTTTTTTTGGGCAAAATAGGCTTGAGTTAGTTAGGCACGTCAATGCAAGTTGCAACCGATATCAAATGCTAATTGGCCTCTACAGTCGGTCTCAAAGGAGAATTTGTACTACATAGTGACATTAATAAGGAACTAGATATCAATTACTGTAAGGAATACAACACAAATTATGATAAACTATTTAAGTCTTTGCAAAAGAATGCAACAATTACACTAGTAGTACAAAATCATTCCACTTTTTTTTTTTTTTCCAACAATGTCTTAATTAAGAAAAGTTATGAGCAACCCTTTTGCATTTACCATCTTTGTGACAGTATATTTTGACATTCCAAATAACAAAACAGTGATTTTTGTATGTTGGTGCTTAGATGCTGTTGGCACATGCTGATCTATGATAGTATGCTAAATTGATCTATAATTTAAATCAATTCTCCCTTTTGTTGATTCTTGCCCTCATTGGTCTTCGAATTTGTTTCATTTCTTGGATAGAAGGGGACAATCTTTACGAGTGCTCGACCACAAATTTCTTCGGAAAGCAAGCTCGGAGGATTCTTACTACTCCAAGGCCCCTTCTTCATTGTGTACTTATAGCGAAGTATTTTTCTTTTACTGACTTCCTTCAAGCAATGCTAGGTTGTTGTCCTTCCTTTACATGGAGAGGGATTCTTGAAGGTCGGAAAGTTTTGAATATTGGTTGCAGATTGAGAGTAGGATCAGGTGATTCTATTTGTATCTAGCATGAGCATTGGCTCCTCAGACCAAGATCTTCTTGTATCTGCTCTCTCCCTCGAGGGTTAGACAGACAAGCTTGTGTCGCTAAACTTATCAATCATGATCTTCATAGAACGTACAAATATGAAAATTCAAGAGAACCCAAGAAACATAAAAGGCTTAACAATCCAAAGACCCAAATAGCCGCCTAATTAGCTCTTTTGATTTGGTGCTTGATCCAAAAACCTCTCTTAAATTGGAGTATGGACTCTTCAAAACTCTCTTGTACTGGTGCCTTGACATGCTTAAATTTACTTAAACTCGACATATTTTTAACTACCAAGGAGAGGGGCGTGCTTCTTTGTAGAACTCCCAATATAAGACACAAAAACAAACTCAACAACAATAATGGTTCCAGGGCTAAAAAAATGGCTAGTAAAATCCAAGTAGCATGATAGGTTTGTTTTTCAAAATTGCCTCTTTGTTTTTCAGCAGTCTCTTGATGCCTTCTTTAATAAATTTCTCGCATTTAATTTTAAGTTTTATTAAATCTTTCCCAAAAAAAAGCTAATTTTATTGTGAGTTAAGACAAGTTCATACAACTACTGATCAGTAATATAAAGGTTTTGTTTGGATAGTAATTACGAGCCAAAATATTTTCCTGAAATTCTCAAAACACGTTTTCTCGCCACTTTATCATTCTTCTGACAATCTTTTCGTCTTACATACACTACGTTACAACTAATACAACTCTTGAAGTAATCTGCAATCCAATAACTCTCATTGTTTCTGCACCATCTACACAAGACCCAGCTTTGTCAATTGATCATATGGAATTTCTTCTGAATAATTAGGAAGTAACTTTTATTTTCCGCTTGAGAAAGACAACGTAGCTTGCGTCTTTAATGTACCTCTCATCAGATAGGATAGGATTCTCGATGTATTTTTCTCTATGACGTTCGAACAAGATATCAATTACTCCTTCACCAAAATGTTTCTTGACGAGTTCCCCAAGGACAGCTCTCATGTGAAGGATACAGACATCAACGTCAAGCTGTACCCCTTTTTTTGCGCTTGAAGAATCTAGCTTCTCTATTTTCTTAATCTCAAACAATCCGTTCACCTCAATCAGTGTTTTCAGCTCAGATGGCGATGGATAATAAAAAGGCAAGTTAAACGAATCCACCATTTCTTGAGCAATCATCCCCTGCAAGGATATGATGGTGTCAACTTTAAAGTATGTAACTATTAAAAGATGAAAAACTGATTTTGTGAAATTTGATGTAAATGGACCACTTTTACCATTTTGGTCAGGTCCAGGAAACAGGATCCCAGAACGTTAAGATTTTCCCCTATGCTGGACTCACACATCTGGACATCATCGGGGAGTCCATCTGCTACAAGCATCATCAATCCTCCTGGAACAAGCTCTTGTGCTCTGGCTCTCAGGAAAGAATCAATGTCTTTTCCAAACTGAGTTGAATATGCATCTTTAACTTCTTTAGCAGCTCCACTATAACAAATTCTGCCCTTGTTCCAAGCAGGGGAGTTTTTATCCATCACTTCTACTGGGATCTTGGAGAGCCAGTGAAGCGCGGTGGAGCAATGTGCAAAGTGTAGTGTAGAACTAGGAAGTAGGCGCCCATAAAAAGAACCCGGAACTCCAGATGCAAAGTACCGCCCTGTAGCTGGAAGATTTCTGAAGAGAGTATTGAAATCATTATTGACATGGTCGTTGAAGAAGACATGGAATTCTGGCATCTCTGTTTCCACCGGTAGGGATTTGTATTTGTTTTCAACAGCTTCAATGATGTTATGCACTGCACGGAAGGTGTTAGGACCAACAGAACACCCAAAATCTGCAACTCGAAATGAGCTATTGCCAGGATTAAAAGAGTACAGATGGTTTCCAGGATCAAGATGCTGATCAATCAGTTCATTCATCATTTGCTTAGCTGAATCCAGTGATTCTTTCTGCATCATGTTAAACATTTACACATTATGTTCCTCACTTTTTGGTATCCAAGAGAATTAAGCAAGTAAATTTAACTGTGGCATAGTAGATTATTACCTGGTAATTGGAATTTCTAGCGTAGCTATGTGGACCGTCACCACCAACCATGGGGTATGTGGAGCAGTCTAATACCTCTTGAGCCATATCCGTGCTTCTGTTGATCAGCCTGAAGCCTAATGGTGGTTGTTTAATTTCTGAGAAGTGACAATTTCTTTATCAGGATTTAGTCAAAGAATTAAGAACTTAGCGTTTTCTTATACTGTTTGCAGGCATTCCAACACGACGAACGGATATCATTACTTTTTTGTGCATGTATAATAACAAATAAAAAGGAAAAAGGGATAATTTCGGAAACCTCCCCTAAGGTTTCTCATAATATCACTCAACTCCCCTATGACTTTTAAAATCTCACTTATCTCCCCTATCAGCTTGATAAAATCAAATGTCCCTATCAAAAGTCACAAATTTACAAAATTATCCTTGCACTCTTAATAACTATTTAATCAAAAAACTAAAAAAGAAATGAGTATTTTTAAAGAACCAAAAAAATATAGAAAACAAAATAACTAAATTACAATCTAATATTGGTCCATATTTCTTTGTGTCAAGGTGATAGTGGGACAGCAAAAGACATGGATAAATTAAAATCTAGTTATAGTCAACTAGTTAGAAGGATTTTGGTAAGTAATTAACATCTTGAAAATTTTTGTTGAATAGATACAAGTCAAGAAATTTTTTTTGGGAAATATGTTTTAATGCATAATGTAATTTAAATTACTAAAAATTAAAATAATCTCTTTATACGTGTGGTTTGTAATATAAATCCTACTTATAGAAAAAATTATATAAATAAGTTAGAATTTAAAAAATTAATAAAAAATGAACGAATGACCAAATATATATCTAGGAATATCCTTTTTTTTTGCTAAAATGTTATTTGTTATACTAGGTAATAGATATTGGATATCTACAAAATTACTCGTTATTGCATTTATACTCGTTCATATTTTCATTTTTTTTACTTTTTAACCTTATTTTATATTTTATTATTGTTATAAGCTTCATAAATAAGGTAACATAAAGGTAATATTGGAATAAAAAATTTATCTTTTTTGCATTTCCTCCAAAGGGGCTAAAATGTTAAAAAAAAAGTCAATTCAAGGAAGGGAAGTGTGGTTTTAAAAACCTAAATGTTGCTAAGTGATGTTATGAGAAACATCAAGGGAGGTTTATGAAATTATCCCAAAGAAAAGACGCAGAACAGATGATGACTGAATTATCCCCATCGAATTCAATATTATAAAGGTGTCAAAACTAAAGTTGTGTCATCATCTAGTGATTAGTGATCATAGACCCCCAAAAAAAAAAAAAAACCCATTGGATTTGTATTATCTTTGCTGGTATCTTAAGACATGTAGTTAGTGGAATCTCCATTAAAAAAAAAAAATTTTGGCAAAACGATGAAAACTAGCATCTGGTAAATAAGCATCTAGATTGAAGAGGCGAATGCATAAATTAAACGTTTGTCTCTTTTGCATGCACCTGGTTTATATGTATCGAAGTTTTAAGAGCTTGTATATTATGAGTTTGAACTTGTACGTGATTGTCCACTAATATGAGTGTAGAAATTTGTTTTTTTTTCTACTTCAAATCATTGTTACACGTCTCACCAAACAGAGCGTGAAAAATTAAAGCTTACTCTGGTAGCAGTACATCATTGTTACTGTAAATAAGTTACTGTATCAATTAGTATATTCTATTAATTTAGCGCATTAATTAGTCAAATAGCATTAATTAATAATTAATATCAATTAATAATTTATTTTATAGAGACTAGTCTAAATTCATTGTGTTAGTTGTCAATATTCACTTTGTACAGGTCTATAAATACAGGCATAATCTCTTATAAATGCGTATGAGAAATATAATCAATTTTCCTTTCCTCCAGTTCTTCTAAAAATGGTGACCATAATACGCCCTTCAAAATGTCCAGACAAGGAGCCCCGGGACCTCTGAAATTGTTCGCCCAAAAAAAGTTATTTTAAATGAAAGAAATGTCAAAAGCTATCAAAAGTCGTGCTTGATGTCCCCTGCCTTGTCTAAAAGGACTTATAATTGCCTTTAGATCAGTGAAACACAAAGTAAATAAGATAGAATATTGCGACACCGGATTGCAAAATTATACTACCGTTTTATAAAAATTGCACTATGGTGAATAATTGACATTTTATTTCTCAATTTTATATTATTTTTATTTTGTACCCAAGAAATTTTTTAGTTTTCACTAATCAACTACGTTTTCAATAATTAATAGCACAAAAATGAGAATTACAGTGTTTAGATCATGTTTAGGCTTTAAAAGTAGTCGTACTTGTCAAGAAATAGTTTTGCAATGCCAAAAAATAAAGTTTTGGTTTCTTTGATTGAGAAAAATATTCAAATGTATAAAAAATTAAACCTTTCTCGTTTTGAAGACCAAATCATTGCCACTCGTTGAATTACACCGTTGTTTTGTATTGAAAATTCAATTTTTCACGATTACAATGATTCGACTAACTTTTACGTTGTAATTGAAAGTTTATTGTCAAAATAATAATTTTATGACGTCACATCACAACATTTTGCTGCTACTAATCAAGAAAAGCATTTAAGTAAATGAAATTTTGTTCCTTTCTCATTTTAGCAACGTAATCTTTTGTACTCATGAAATTATTTTGCCTGCGCATACTAGAAGTTTTTTTTCACTAATTATTGTGTGAAATGCACGATTAGTAGGCAAAATTAAACAAACCGATAGAAGACATGAAACTAGAATTGGAAAAAAAATTATTATTTAGAAGTATCTGTTCCTAGGTTGCATCCTTGAAGAAATCAAATTCCAATAGTCATGTGCCTAATGGTCTCTCTAGCCGTATACAGAAATCGAGAAGGAAAACTAAGTGTTGTTGCTTTTTAATTATGTTATTGGTTATAACCACTTTGAAGCAAAGTAATATGATCATTTTTACCACTAAAATTGATTACTTTTAGCATTATTTAGCAGCCTAATTTTACAACAGTTACAGTATTACTAGAAGTTGTCTCGTTTAGTTTTTAGGTTAACTTTTGAACCTTTAATGTACTAAAGTTACTACTAGGTTACAGCAGCAATTGCAATTGTTTCAAGGGCATTCTTATGTTCGTTATGGGCTGCTAATAGTTAAGTCAGTTAAAAGGCTTTATTTTAAGATGTCTTGAAAGTGCTAGAACTCTAATTTTGTACAAAAATAGAAAACACAAAGATTGTGATAGTAACGACAAAACAAACAATGAATTTGCAAGTCAAAGTCACTGACATATTGAGAAAATTTTCTAAAATAAATGTTTTTCAAAATAAGCGACTTGCTAAAGTTATGGACTTTCCGAATTTAAAGACTTCTTTAAGTGCGTGACCTTCCTAAAATAAAGAGCACTAATTTAATAAAACTTTCCCTAAATGATTGGCTTTCCAAGAATATGGACCTAAGTTAGGATTCTTTCCAAAGTTAGGAAGACTTACCAAAAATAATAACTTTCTTAGAAGGAAACTTTCTAAAATAGAAAACTTACTAAAACGGGAAATGTTAAATATATACACTTTACTCGCTTAGGAATGTTAATTATCTTAGTCAAACTTCTCTAGGGGATGCATTAGAGAAATAAATGATGAACGGTCAATTTACACAAGGGATTTACATGTCATTTCTCTTGGGTTAGAAGGCAAGGATCAAGAACCTTAATTGGGCTTCCTATCAAGTGAATTGAGGTGAGTGGAATCTACTCCTTTTTATTTTCTTAAATATGTTTTTCTAATGTTTAATAAAATGTTACTTTCTATATGAAAATGGAATTTGTATGGCTATATTTGTTGCATCTAAATGTTTTTTTTTATGAAAGCTATATGTATATGAAATGTTACTTGATTGTTTGATTAAATGTGAATGTTGATGGGATAGCTCTAATGGTCACATCTTTATCGGTAGGGTTTATAGTCCTATCAATGTTATTGAAAGGTAAAGTGCAATGTTGGTCAAAGGGTACTTTGGAGGTCCTTTTCACTATCCATTCTAGTGGGGTCAATCACTAGATTGAGTAATCAGTACCGTTGAAGATGAAGACGTGTAACTATTAAGAGTCAATAAATATTTAATGAATGTCTATATATTATACCAATGTGCAAAGAATATGATAAATATTTAATGAATGTCTATATGTTATACCAATATGCAAAGAATTTGATATGGCAAATCAAGCCGTTCAATCTTCAAGTGTCGACCAAGTGAAGGTTCCTTTAGGTCCTATCACTAGCGTTCGTGCTAAGCGGCTTAAAGAGTCATTCCAAGCACTGATGCGGGCTATCCAAGAGCAAATTGGAGTACCTAAATCAATTGAAAGACTTGATCGTGGTAATTCGTCATTCGTTACCTTAATTCAAGTGGAGTAAAAATTGATTGATCAACCCTAGCTCGAGTTCGTTGGAATCAAGGGGAGTTCTAAGTCGTTGTCTTAGCTATATTCTAGAGTCATTTGATACTTAGTTATGTTATTTAGTTGTTTGTATGTTGAATAAAAGCCACCAGCTCATGTTGAGTTCTTGGTTGGCTAGATTGTTAGGGTTGAGTCCAAATTCGGCCAACTTAATGTTTGGTGGGCCATGAGTCTTGTTAGTTTATTAGAGGAAACAATTGGCATGCTTGGTTAATGGGCCAAGCAATTAGTTTAGTTAAGCTACAATGAGTCAAGTTAAGCTAATAATTAGTTAATCGGCTTTTTCCAGCTTATCTCCAGCTAAAAATTTCGGCTGCAGCTGTAAAGAAAAGTGTGAAAACTTGTAGAAACATATTTTGGAAATCTCAAGATGCATTTCACATCAATTTTAACAATTCATTTTGAAGCTTGAATTCTCTATATATAAGGGGCTTGGAAAACATTTTTCATAACTTTGAAAGGCTAGAGACACTACCAAGATGCTGTCTTTACTAGATTTTTTAGTTCATTAGTATAGTATAATTAGTGTAGTATATCCATCTTGCACTTACATTTAGATTTGGACGAAGAAATAAGAAGCAAGATGGAGAGCTTGGATCATGTGACAAAGTTGATTTCTCTCCTATTACTTTCTCTTTTATATTTGAGTTCATGTTTAGTTATATTACAAGTATGGTCTTTTCTTTCATTCTCCTTATGTTTTGTTAAAGTTTATGTCTAGAGTTATGAATGAACTTTCTATATTTTGTTTGTGACATTTATTTGATTATTTGATGGTATTATTTTGAGAAAATTATTTATCACTTTTGCTTTTCTAATCATGATTAAGCAACCATTAATTGTGATAATCTTAAGGTGTTAAGTATACAATGAAAATTGGGATTTGACACTAGTTCAAAGAAGTGCTAAACCTAGAGAGTATATTCACAAGAGTAGAGGTATACCTTTGTGGTTTTAGTGGGTTGTTCCATGTAATTTTATAGAAGAAATAAACATGTAGTTAATTTCATAACCACGAGAGTAGGTTTGGATTAGTTATAAGTATAGTTGATTCACTACAAGAGTAGGTTTTACACACATTAGAAAATTATGCCATAACTAGTCAAGATAATAACATTCAATTAACCGGTAATTTCAATTTCAAGAGTAGTGAAGAATTCCATAACTTTAGGAGTTTTCTATTGTTACTTTTATTTCATGTTCGTAGTGTAGATTTAATTTTTTGCACTTGTAAGAATCTAAATAATAAAGGAATTCAAAAATCACCGGTAATTGATAATTTTCCTTGTGAAATCGATACCTAATATTCCTATACTCGATAAACGATCTGTATACTTACAAAAAATGAATGTTTAACTTTTATTAAAATTTGGTGCATGGTAGAACCTCGTCATGTATGACAAAGGAAATCAAGTTGCATAAGTTGTGCAACTTGCACAAAATTTTCGACTCTTGAGGATGAAACATAAGGAGACTCGTGAGGATTCATCACCTGATTCTTGCTTTGTTCTTGAAGTGCCAAGGAGAAAGCAATCTGACTAGAATCGAGAGATGAAACCACTCAAACTTCTTGTGGTTTCTTCCCCTAACTCACAACTAAACTTTTACGCATAACGTTTCTTGTTTTCACCACTTATCTTGGTGACTTGGTATATTCATTTTGCTTGTCCCTTTTTCTGCAAAACCAATCACTCAAAACAAGTAAAAGTGGACAAATATAGTAAAATTAATCCATCAATACTCAAACATTAATTCTTAGGATAAGTATCACTTCAACTCTTGGTTCTAATAAAAAATAAATTAAAACCAGCTTAAAGAGCCATAAAATATATTACATAAGTAGCACTTATCAAATTCTCCCACACTTAAACCATTGCTTATTCTCAAGCAATAAGAAAGACAATCCAAAATAATGACTCAAAAGTTTTGAAATAGCACGTGCATATTTCAAATTCAATTCCTTAAAACTAAGAAAACAACCATTGTGCAATTATTCATTTTATCCCAAGTATTCATAATATCAAGTAAAGGAAACAAGATTATACTATAATTTAAACATATCATCTCAATTTCTTATTCTCACCTAATTTTACAAACAAGGAATTCACAAGATCAATAAAAATGCTTTCTAATTCTATGATCATCTTTTTTTCAAAATCAAAGAGGGATTTATTCATATAGCATATCCACTGAAATTATGAAAGTGCCTTTTCACATGAAAATCGACATTTTTAGATGAAAATCTCCAATTACTCAACATTTCACATAGTTGCTTTGCATGCTCTTAATTCAAATACTGTTTTACACAAAAGTCGACAAGTTTAGATTAAACCTCCCGGTTAATAAGAACATGAATCATTGGAGTAGAATAGCTCATATTCTATTTTTTTTCTTTTTTCCTTCTTTTTATCTCTTTCTCTTTTTTTTTTTTTTAAATCAATGACATATTCCCTCTTTGTAAATTTATATAGAAATAATCTTAGGCAAAATATTGCATTTATTGACCAAGTTTATCACTAAACTTTGTAAAAGCAAGTAAAGATAGGAATTTTCAATAAATATGCAAAAAATTTAGGCAAAATTTCCTCCACTTTACAAGGTCTACTTCCTTAATAAGCAAAAAACTCCCAATCACATAATAACTATTTGAAAGTTAATTGAGAAATGAATTTTTCAAGGTACATGTAATTATTTTAACAAGTAAGGGAATTTGAAAACTAATGGCTTTGGAACTTATTACCCTTGCATTAAATCGAAAAATTTTGAAAAATTTTGGGCAATTATACAATTTTGGACAAGATTTTGAAATAATTTCAGCAAAGTCTTCCTTGTAACTAGACGAAACCCCTTGACGGCAAGCCCATTTTTAAACAATTTAAAGCATAGGAAATATTTTCAAGACAAGTCCAAATAATTTAAACAAAAACCAATCACAATAGTGCATACATAACCTTAATTCCCCCCTCCCCTTAACATTTAAAATACACATGCTCCTCAATTTGTAAGAAGGAAAAGAAAGGTAAGAAAGTAATACTTCCCTATGTAGCGATTGATAGCAAACTAACATGAAATTCACGAGCCAATGATCCAAAATCTACTAAATCCAAGCCAAAATTTTCATGAGTTTCATTGGTAGATAAAAGAAAAATTGAAAACAAGCTACAAAACTTTGAGATAAGTAAGAGAGCAAACAAATGAACAAGTGATAAGGTTCTACCATGCACCAAATTTTAATAAAACCTAAACACCTCATTTTCTAAAAGTATACAGGTCGTTTATCAAGTATAGGGGATATTAGGTGTCGATCCCACAGGGAAGATTGTCAATTACCAGTGGTTTTTGAACTCCTTTATTATTTAGACTATCACAAGTGCAAGAAATTAAATCTACACCATAAACAAGGAATAAAAGTAATAAAAGTAACAATAGAAAGCTCCTAGGGCTGTAGAATTTCTAACTACTATTGCAAGTGAATTATCGATTAATTGAATCTTATTATCTTGGCTAGTTATGGCGTAATTGCCTACTGTATGTGAAACCTACTCTCGTAGTGAATCAACTATACTTGTAGTTAAGTCACACCTACTCTCGTGGTTATGAAATTAATCACAACCTCATTTCTTCTAGAAATTACATGAACAAGCCACTAAAGTCACAAATGTGCACCTCTATTCTCGTGAATGTACTCGTTAGATTTAACACTTTCTTAAACTAGTGTCAAATCTCAATTTTCATTACAAACTTAACACTTTAAAATTATCACAATTAATGGCCGGTTAATCATGATTAAAAAAGCAAAAGTAATAAATAACTTGCTCAAAATAATATCATCAATTAACCAATTAAATATCACTAACAAGATATAGAAAGTTCATCCATAACTCTAGACATAAACTTTAGCAAAACGTGATAAAATCCAAAATTGTATTATAACTAAACATGAAATCAAATACAAAAGAGAAAGTGATAGAGAAAAGTCACCCTTGTCACATGAGATCCAACTCTCCATCTTTGCTTCTCAATTCTTCATCCAAATCTAACTACAAGTACAAGATGAATAAACTATACTAACTATACTATACTAATGAACTAAACTAATGAACTAAGAAAAACTAGCGAAAACTGCATTTTGATAGTGTCTCTAGCCTTTCAACAGTTATGAAAAATATTCTCCAAGTCCCTTATTTATAGAGGAATTCAAGTTACAAATGAGTTGTTAAAGTTGATGTAAAATACATCTTGAGATTCCCAAATATGCTTCTACAAGTTTCCACACTTTTCTTTACAGGTACAGCCGAAATTCTAAGCTGGAGATAACCTAGAAAAGCTGTGTGAATGTAGAACAAGTTGATATGCACGTTGCAGGTTTGTTAGAAGATTATGTGGGCATGAAAATGTGGGCATGAGGTTACGTATCACCCCCTATTTTGTCTTATTGCAGATTTCCTCATTTCTGATCAATTTTCAACTTTACTATGTTTTTGTACCAATTTCAACTGATATTTTCTTGATGATGGAGGCTGAACTAGCTCTTGTACAAAACATCAAAGTTTCAACCCTTTGAGTTGGCTTTTCAATGCTTTAAGATTCACCTAATTTGGAGCTCTGTAGACTAATAAATAACCAAAATACCCTTGATTGATCAATCCCCTATTTCAGCTTTTAACAACAAAAATGGCTGACTGTATTTCAACTTTTTGACTAGGAAAACTCATGAACTAGATTTTGATGTCTCACAAGAAATGTAGAGCTATGTGTTATTTTCAAAATAGCTCAAGAATCACCTCAATATGATGCTTTTAGCTCAAGATATAGCTAAAATACCAACAGGTATCAAAACTGTTAAATTTCTCTTCTTTTATATTTGATTGCATTTCAATCTTTTGATTATTTTGTACTTCATATTCTCTTTATATTGTTTCAAATTATCAACAATCATTCAAATATCTTCTTAATTCACCCCAATTGATGATTGAATCATTAAACCTAAAAAAACATAAAATTTTCACCACTTTAATCCATAGAAATGTAACGTTTTACACTTTAAACCATCAAAAGTAAACTTCACTAGAAACCGCATTAATTAGATATAAAAATAACTCAAACACATCAAAACTATATAATAAAACACACTTAAACACACAAAATGCAAGCTTATCAACAAGAGTCATCGGCACTCCATCTCCTCCTTAGGCATCACCATTGTACCTATATAAGATAAAAAGGTAGTATAAGGTACATTTAACAAGTTTTTTATGTTACAAATATGCATCACAAATTTCACCCGATGCTCAAATTCACCATTTCCCCAATTTATGCAAAATTATCCTTAAGTTGCCAATTTCACCCAAAAGTTCTCCATACATACAAAATATAGATATTTAAAGATGATAATGAGGTCATATGGAGTTAACAATAAAGCCTAATGAAACTTAGGTACTTTTTTCTACACAATATTCATTTTTGTCAAATTTTGGGAAAACGACAATTTGGTATTTTCACAATTTTCACCCTATTTCTACAATTAAGAAATTAAGAACATTTATAGGGTCCAATTGTGTCTATTTAAGCCCATAAACATCAATAAACATCACCACATGCCAAATATTTACAATGATCAACAAATTAGAAACTTGACAATTTAACTTCTTCAACAATTTTCCTAATCTATCCTTTTTGACATGTTCACAGATGCTAATAAAGTCAAGGAAGTCCAAAAAATCAACAAAAAGCATCATATAATCAGCATTGCAAAGTTAATAAAAAACTCAAGAAATGCAAAAATATTGAAATATAAACTATTGAGTAAAGTTGAAAGATGTTACCTCTAATCTGTAGAATAATGCTAGAATAAGCTATTGATGCAAAAAGCCCCAAGAAATTGCTTCAAAAACAACTCCAAACTCAAGACTTTTAGATTTTGAAAATCCTAATTTCTTGAGCAAAAATCCCACAAAAGTTATTTTTGTTGGATTTAAATCAATGGAAGTTGCTTCCCAAGATGTTTGGAATGATTTTATGGTGATTTTTAGTAAGGAACATGGATGAAATTGGGGATTGAGGAGATGGTATGAAGAGGAAGTGTGAATGTGTGAAGTAAAGAAGAAAGGAGGGAAGTGTTAAATTGAAATTCAATGTGAACAAAAGGATATACAAACTTCATACGCTCATAACCGTCCTTGAATCATGAGTTACATTAGCCCGCTCTATAACTGGTTTCTTCTCCTATTCACACAAAACCATGGAACCTTCAGCTTCTTTCATTGATTGATTTCTATTAGATTGGTTTTCTGAGTTTTTGCAAAATCATTCAAGATAAACCAGTCTAAAATCAGGTGAAGTATCAACTGGTCTATTCTCCTGATTCCCTCCCCTATTTTTTTAACACAAAACCTAGTTTCACATGCATAAAGGTCATTTTTCCAACTTTGATTCAAATATGTAATTTCACTTCAAAGCCATCTTTTATTCACAAAAACACATTTGTGTTCAATTATTCCATTCTCATTTGAATGAAACTAACATTAGAAACTTGAAAGTGCAAATTGAGCATGAAAGTTCCCTTGTTTTCGCTCCTCTTAAAAGCACATTTTGCTGCTTTCTCAAACTCCGGCAAACAAGCATAATAAATGAACTTTAAGACCCATAAGAAATGTAAAAATACACCAAAATGGAATAAAGTTATAAAAATGTTCGGTTGCCTCCAACAAGCGCTTCTTTATAATCATTAACTTAACTATTCTTGTGCCTTTGTTAAGGTGGCTTCGTTAGTGAATTATCTATCAACTTTGGACGTGACAGGTCAATGAACAATGGCTCCCCTCATGAACCCTATCTCCAAATGATTTGAGAGTCAAAAGTGGCTTACCTATTTCAAATATTTCATAGATTTCACCTTACATTTGCACCACTTGAGAACTCACCAAAGCAATATCTGCAAGACTTTCTTGGATAATTATGACTTTGGAACCTACATTTTCAAACTATTCCTCAAGAGAAGTTAAATATACATCATTTACACTTGCCTCTTGAGGTTGAAAGTTAGCTCGATAGATATTATTATGTGAAGTAGATATTTCCTCACTAAAATGCAAATTAGTTTCATCATTCTCACAATAAAGATATCCACTTTAACGTGCAACATCCCCGTCATTTATGTTAGGGTCGTTTTGTATATTATTAGAAGTAATAGCTTTACACAAAACATGTAATTAGTTTTGTATTGTGCTAAAATGAGAAGCTAATTCATCTAGCCTTTCCTTAGCACTATCAAAATGGCCAAAAGATGCATTAGATAACTTTTCTAAATTTGAATGAATTTGATTAGTTAACCTTTTTATAGTTATCTCCCAAGATGGTTTAGATTCGTTAGCTAATCTTTCACTAGTTTTCTTCTAAGATAAAGATGCATTAGCTAACTTTTCTATAGCTAATCTCCAAGATGACTTAAATTCATATTGGACACACATTTGGGTTGATAATAATAAATAATTGAAGAATTACTATATATACATTGAGTATTCCAACCATATTCATAAGAATTATCTCAATTAAGGTTGCATTGATCAAACAAGAATTTAATATCCAAGTTCACCATAGTAATCCACATTTTATACTTGCATGATAACGTCCACACCAATCACAAATGATATGATTAAAATTGAAAGCATTAGCATTCTTTTTTGTTCAAGAATAGATGTCAACATATCTACTTGAGAATTTAATGCACTAATACCATCATTTTCATACATACTTATGGGTCTTCCTTAGTTACCACTAGTGTAGAAGTATTCTAGTAGTTGGGGTCTATTGCCAAACTTCTTTCTCTCAAGTCTTGATTCTCCTTTTTTGACTCTCCTTTAGAACCTAAAAATTCTTTCAATCAATTCAAAAGCAAAATTAGTCAAGAAGAATAGCTAATAAAACTCACACAAAAAGACTCTACTAAGACAAAACTTCAAGCAAAAGAAATACCAACAAAATACCTAAACTAACAAAGTCATTCTTAACACCGATATTGAACCAAATCTTCACTAGCAATAGTGCCAAAACTTGGAGTGGTTAACACCTTACAAGTTAAAATTTTTAATTATTAAATTAATTATGCCCAATTGCCACACTTTCACGGCAGTGTACGGATCGAGACAAGTATAGAAATAATTAAGGTGTCGATCCCACAGGAAAGATATTCAACTACTAGTGGTTTTCAACTTCTCTATTATCTAGACTACCACAAATAAAGCATGTAAATCTACTCTACCAACATGCAATGAAAGTAGGAAAAACAACAACTAAGACACTCATAGAGTCATGGACTTACCAACTACTCATGCAAATGAAATTACCAGTTAATTAAGTTTATTTACCTTGGGTAGTTATCGTGTAATTTTCAAATATACGTGATGCACGCTTTCGCTGATGTACCAACTATACCAATAACTACTTCAAATCTACTAACATGACATGAAACTAGCTATAGATTCATTAAATGTTACAAAATTACATGGACAAGCTACCAAGGCTACAACGGTGCAATCTATATTAGTGAGTTAACTCCTTAAATTTAACACTTCCATGGACTAGCATTGAATCACAATAGTTATTGATGATACAACATTTTTAGATAATCACAATTAATAGATCAAGTTAATCATGATTGAAATAGCAATAGTGCTAAATAGCTTGCGTAAGAAATAAGCTCAAATGACCATGAAAAACCCCACATAACAATAATAGAATTTCATCCATTCCCTAGGTATAAAAACTAACAAGACATAAAAAAAACACAAACAAGAACCAAACTTGAATGCTCACTAAACATGAGAATCAATACAAGAAATAAAGTGCTAAAAAAGATGTCACCCATGTCACTTGAGTTCCAAACACTCCATTTTCATCCTCAACTTCATCTTTGTTTAACTACAATATAAGATGGATAAAGTATACTAACCTATTCTACATTAAAGAACTAGGAGCTTAAGTGCAATATTTTATGGTGCTTCTCTTCTCTCCAATCTCTCAAACTTAGCTAAAATGAAAGACCCAATCCCTATTTATAAGGAAATTTTCAAACCTCTGTGTGTCCTCTAATGTAAACTCTTGACAAAAGTTGGCTTCACAAGTCAAGAATTGTGACTCCATGGAATCTAGATCATTTGAAGTGATATAAAGGTGTTTCTAGATGATGCTTGAGCTTTGCTTCTAACCACCAAGATGTCCCATCAAATTTTTCATTCACACAAGAAAGTGTAGGACAAAGGAAGTTGTGCAACTTGCAGAAAATTTTTGACTAGACAATCAGGAGATGAATCATGAGGAGACTCATGAGGTTTCATTGCTTGATTCTTGCTCTATTTTTGAAGCATCAGGGAGAAAGCAATCTGACTGGAATCAAGAGATGAAACCACTCCAACTTTGTGTGGTTTCTTCCCGTGCCTCACAACTAATCTTTTACTAATAACACTTCTTGTTTTCACCACTTATCTTGGTAACTTGATATATTCATTCTGCTTGTCTCCTTTTTTGCAAAATCAATCACTCAAAACAAGTAAAAATAGACAAAAATGGTCAAATTAATCCGTCAATACTCAAACATTATTTCTTAGGAAAAGTATCACTTCAACTCTTGATTCTAATAAAAAATAACTTAAAACCAACTAAAAGAGCCACAAAATATATTGCATAATTAGCACTTATCAGTTGACTTGGTTAGTCTCAATCGAATCTATAAAACCCACGTTTCTTTTCAATTTTTATTTTGCTCAATTAATTAAATGGTAATTTGTCATGGGTAAAAGTAAAAATATTTGTAAAATAGGTTAAAGGATAAATTGGGGGGTTAAGAAGGAGATAAGATAGGATAAGGGTTCATAACAATAAAAACTCTTATCTAAACCATCAAGTATTGGGTAGTTATTAGGGGTCTAAAATACTTATCTAAAGGTTTAAAGAAACAACGATATTCTTATTTCTCATTATTGCTGTTCTCTTAGAACAGGACTCGTCATAGAATAGAGAAGGAGAAGGAGACGTCACTGTCAACCAAGTAGGCAACTAGGCATCTAGACCTGTAAATCCCAAACATACGTTAAACCTTTTCTTTTAAGTCTTATTAGTTTCATGAATTATTTTAAAGATTTTATATATGCGTATATTATGATATGTATATGCCTGCATGAGAAATTTAGGAATATTCTTGTCCAGATTAGTAAAAATGGTATGTTAAATTTTAATTATGGGATGGAATAGAATCTACCCCAAATCTATTAAAAAGTTAAAAAAAAGAAGCTGCTATTGTTGTGCGCCGTTGCTGAAGTTTCAGCAACGCAACAACGAAAAAAAAAGGGAGGAGCAAAGCTTGGCTGAAAGGCCAACCCAAGGAAAAAAAAACAGAGAAAACAAAGGAGGGTCTGATGACCCTCCTCTGATAACTAGTCAGAAGGTAGTTGATTATGTGTGTGGGTTTGTTAAATTAGACCTTGGGCCAAGTGTAAAGGAGTATTGGGCTAGGATTGGAAAAAATAAGGTAATGCTTGGACCTAAGGAACTTGGGCCGTTATTATTCAAATCCGAGAAAAAAATGGCAAGTATACTTGGGCCAATAATATAGTATAGGTTTAGTGAATGTTCAATAGATAAATTTTAGGTATAACTAACCCATCTTTTATGGACTATCATGGGTATTAAACTTCAAAACCCAGCCTAGAAATAATTTTTTTGTTTTAAAGATTTAGTCATTCAAGCTTATACTTTATTAATTAAGTCTAACATACTTAAACAGAAATCTAAAACATCTTAATCTAACCTTATTAGATTAATTTATAGAATCTAAGATAAATCCTAGATTGTTAAAAGAAATGCTTAAAATAATAGTAATAATAATAATAATAATAATAATAATATTATTATTATTATTATTATGTATGAAATAAATTAAGGAAATAAATGAAAATAAGATAAAATATAAATAAGAGTGGAATAAGTAAAAATAATAATTGTAATGGTAAATAACCATATATACGTATATACATGAATAATAATACATACATACATACATAGGTGCAAAAATGAAAATATAACAAAAGATAATAATGACTAATTAACCAATATATATAGATATATATATATATATATATATATATATATATATATATATATATATATAAATGAATGAAAGTAAACTAAAATGGTGTCGATAAGGACAATAATAATAATAATGAATAAAATAATAATAATAATAATAATAAATATATATATGTATAGTAAGACAATAGTCAAGGTAATAAATATGATTCTAAATAATTATTTTTAAATTAGGAAACTTTACAAAAAAAAAGAGAAAACTTTCC
Organism: Coffea arabica; assembly: GCF_036785885.1. Classification (NCBI taxonomy): domain Eukaryota; kingdom Viridiplantae; phylum Streptophyta; class Magnoliopsida; order Gentianales; family Rubiaceae; genus Coffea; species Coffea arabica. The sequence continues at coordinate 4,614,388 of NC_092318.1, read as the reverse complement.
TAATTAAGAAACTTTCCAAAAATAGAAACTTCCCAATTTAGAAAACTTTCCAAAAATCGAAACTTTCCAATTTAGGAAAACTCTGCTAGGGTTTATATAATGGTCTAGACATAAATCTTAAACTTGTTCAAAGTTTGTTTATTTATGCATCTATAAGAAATATCAACTAATTAGGAAATCTATGCATTTGATAGGTACGACACAAATTTAAAAGACCTAAGGTAGTTCCACTCGAGCAGCCAGACAAAGGTATATGGTACTTACCCTTTGGAAATTTCAAAAGTTCGAAGTGAAATTTTTATTGTAAATCATATTTTGATGGGTTAAGTTGAAATGTACTTGATTAAATGATTTACTTGAGTATTTATGCAAGTTCTATTTTTTCTATACAAAGATGGACCATATGACTTATTTGAAACATTTTGATATGTTAATATATACCAAATGAGTGGTATCTTTTATGAAATCAAAGAACTATGCATGTAACATGTGAAATGAGTTTATGTCAAATGAAACTCAAAACAGTCATGGAATGGACTGTATGGACTATAGTCCTGCCTAATGGTCATGGTAATCTACTATAGAGTCCGACCGATTGACAAGGTCATGGTAGTTCGGTATAAAATCCGGCCAATTGACCCATGTATGTAATGAGACCAATCAGTAGTCATGAAATATATTGATCACCCACCTAGAAGGGGTTTAATTTCTAGGCTGAGTACTCAGAAGCCGGTCATTGCATGTATTTGTTATGAGGTAATATGAAATGATTTATAATTTTATGGTCTTCATATACAATTATGAATAAGATGTTTACCAATTATTGTGTCACTCATTATTACTGACTGTTTTACAGATTCTGAAGAGTATAAGTTGATCTACATAGAAGACCCCGAGGATGATTTTTATTAGTTCTAAGTGAATAGAAATTAGCAGTCTAGCTGCTTTTAGTTGTTAGTTTTATTTAATTTCTTTCCTTGTTGTTTCAATAAAAGAATAAATGTACGAACTTATTAGATACTTGTAGGCTATTTTTCATTTGATATTCGTACTGCACTTTATACTATTTAGTATTTCCTAAGTTTAGTCTAGTTTAATGTTGCCTTCTATCCTTGAGCAGGACTTGAGGATATGGCGAATGTCACCTGATTGGCCCGTGCGGGTTAGCGGCGTGACATTTTTAGTGGTATCAGAGTCTAGGTTATAAATAACACCATGAGATAGAACATGTTAAGAAAATGATCGGTAGCAACTAGGAGATTAGGCTTGAAAAAATCTTTATACCTTGGAGAGGAGGAAATCATTACTAATAGTGTTCCTTTTGGCATTATAGAAGATGGGCGAGCCGATACATAGGGAGCATTAGAATTGCAATTGCCCAGCTCATGTGACGGGATGTGATGTGACTCGTTTTAGAAAGAGGCTGAGATTCTATAGGGACATGTATCTCGAGGAATTAGAGCGAGCCACGAACAAAGTTAGGAAGGCTCATGCGTTGGCTGATCGAGTAGCTGACCAAACGCACGAGACCTTTTCATTAATAGTATCGAGAGAACACATGATACAGAACAAGAAAGGCTGGCGTGAGGAGGCCCTTCGTCTGCAGGAAGAGGTCAATAAATTGAAAACAGAAAAGGAGGTGCAGAAGGAACTAACCGATATGTGCTATGAGGGATTTGAAGAAGTGACTTCCTTACTCCATGATCGGCATGCGAAGTACCATACTTTAGTAGTGAAATATGAAAAAAAGAGACAGCGCATGATGAACTGAATAGATAATCACCTACCACTCGCACCCCAAATACCTGGGTGGAACCACTTGTGCCCTGATAGTGATGCTAAGCTAGATAATGATTCAGAGGAGGATCTTGAGGAAGAACTCCTAGAGGACATGCCATAGATAATTCTCCAGTGAAAAATAGAGTTGAGGACCAGGACGGCGCTGAGGATGATGTAGGAGATGGAGCAGTTGAGGTCCAACGAATGAGTAGTAGAGTTGGTCTAGAAGAGATTTTTTTTTATAATTATTATTGAGTATTATTCCAAGAACATTAGTACGTAGGTTTTGGTGATTGTTTAAATTGATTAGTTCCTCTATCCAATCGTAGGGCATAATTAGGGATTTTGAACACTAAATTTGTTAGGAATTTCTAAAATAAGTTAGGAAGTTGATTTCTGATGTGTAAGAAGTCGATTGTTCTTTTCATCTTGAGTCGGTGAATAAAATCTCTCTATTTTAAATTGTCTCATGGGGTAGTGTGTATAAAATGTGCAAATAGATAACTTTAGTTGTGTCATATTAAAAATATATATACATATATAAATAATAATAAATAAGAATAAAATACTCACTTTAGTGTGAAACTTACCTACTTGATTTAGAAAATGTCACCAAACACTAGGTATAGGGAAAAATCAAAATGGCAGTCCTCATGGTGAGAACGATCATGGTAACCATAACCAAGAACCACATCAAGAAAACAACAACCAGAATATGAGTTACCAAAGGGTTGGACTAAATGGACATCAACCCTACGTGATGTTACCCACGGAATTAGTGATTGCACTAATTGGGGTACCACAAGCTTTATAAGCCCAGGCACAATTAGCACAGATTCAGACTGTCCAATCCCAAAATTATAGACAGGAGGAACTCAATCCTATTATGAGAAAATGAAAAGGGTCCATGTTCCCATTTTTGATGGGACTCCTGACCCAAATTTAACAGAAAAGTGATTAGATGAGATGAAAAATAATTTTACATTTTTGCAAGTGTTGGAGAAGATAAAACACCAAATCATCAAACCCTTTTTTGTAGGAGAGACCAACAAGTGGTAAGCAACTCCGCAACCTACTATCGCCCCACCAGTAAATTGGACGAAATTTAGAGAGGAGTTCTTAAAGTACTTTTTCCCACCTGCTGTGAGGATACAGAAAATAGATCAGTTTGAAAATTTGAAACAAACGTCGGGGATGTCTGTGGTGCAGTATTCGAATAAATTCACGGTGCTAGAAAGGTTTATCCCGTCGAAATTGGCGGATGTGGAGTTGAAGAAGTATAAGTTCATGTGGGGGATGATATGTTGGGTGCCAACATTAAAACTGAGGTGGATTGCAAAAGATTAGATGAAAAGGTTAGAAATAAAAGGCCTAAACTAGGGAAAGAACTTATAGTGTCGGGAACACTGAAACCTGGTCCACTTAGTGAAGAAGAGCCGTAGACCACGTCCGAGGATAATTGGAGGAAACACATTCCCTACGTGCAACACTTGCGGAAAGATGTATCGGGAAGAATGCCGACTTAAGACGACTTTTCCCACATGTAAGATTTGTGGAAAGATGCATCGGGAGGGAATGCCGATTTGGTACAGGAGCTTGTTTTAAGTGTGGACAATAGGGACATAGAGCTATGAATTGTCCAAATAAAAAGATAGAAAGAGATAAGGGTGACAACTCAACTGATAAGAAGCCAAAGGTTAATGCGAGGGTGCATGCCATGACTGACGTTGAGGTGGAGACGTCAAGCGACGTAGTCACAGGTCCCCTTCTAATCAATTCTATGCGTGCATAGATGCTATTTGATTGTAGAGTTAGTCACTCTTTTGTTACTAAAAAATTTGCAAAGTACTTGTGTATGTCTCCTGAATGGACGGACCACCCCTATCGAGTGGTTGCTCCACGAAATAGAATACTAGTATCCAAACTGTAGTGTGAAATTGAAAGATAGGAATTAGAAGTGGATCTGGTGCAGATAAACATGAATGATTTTGGCTAGTTAGACATTTTGCACAGATTGATTGTAAGGGAAAGAGAGTGGTATTCATAAAATCACACGAGAAATGTTACTCTTATCAAGGAAATACCGATGTTAGAAAAATTCATAAGTTACAACTTCTATATGCTATGCAGACTTATAGGGAAATAAGAAAAAAAAATGTAAGGCATATTAGGCTTATGTGGTAGATACGGAGAAGGAGGAAACACTTTAGAAAAGATTCCGATGATAAATGACTTTCCTGACGTATTTCCGGACAACCTTCCTGGTCTACCTCCGGATAGAGAAATAGAGTTTGAAATAGATATTGTTCCAGATGCGACTCTTATATCTAAAGCCTTCTATAGAATGGTGCCTGTAGAATTAAAAGAACTCAAGAAGTAATTCCATGAATTATTAGATAAGAAATTCATTATATTTAGTATTTTTCCTTAGAGTGCACCAGTACTCTTTGTGAAGAAGAAAGATGGTAGTCTGAAATTGTGTATTAATTATAGAGAATTGAATCGAATCACAACAATAAACAAATACCCCCTTTTGAGAATAGATGATCTTTTTGGCCAGTTAAAGAGAGATAAAGTATTCTCTAATATAGATTTAAGATATGGATACCATCAATTGAAGATTAAAATCGAACATATCTAGAAAAGTACATTTCGTATAAGGTATGAGCACTATGAATTTTTAGTAATGCTCTTTGGATTAACCAACGCCCTGATAGCTTTTATGGTTTTGATGAACAGGGTGTTCAAACCGCAACTAGACCGTTTTGTTGTGGTATTTATTGATGATATTCTAGTATACTCTCCAAATGAAAAACTCATGCTGCCCACATTAAGGAAGTTCTAGAGATATTAAGAAGAGAGAAATTGTATGCTAAGTTTAATAAATGTGAATTTTGGTTAAAGAGTATGGCATTCTTAGGACATGTGATATCAGTTCAAGAGGTGTCAGTTGATCCAAAGAAACTGGAGGCAATCGTAGATTGGCCATGGCCCACTAATGTAACCAAAGTAAGGAGTTTCTTAGGGTTGGCCAGCTATTATCGAAACTTTATGGAAGGATTCTCCACCATTGTCATACCTCCTACTAAGATGACTTAAAAAAGGGCAAAATTTGAATGGACAGATAAATGTAGGATGAGTTTTCAGAAATTAAAAGGTGAAACTTGTGTCAACTCCAATACTTACCCTACCCTTTGGAACGAAAGGGCTTATGATCTATAGTAACACCTCTAAAAATGGTTTAGAATGTGTCTTGATGCAAAATGAAAGAGTAATCGTTTGTGTTTCTCGCCAATTGAAACCCTACGAGTAGAATTACCCAACGCATGATTTGTAATTAGTGGCAATAGTTTTTGCATTGAAAATATGGAGACATTACTTGTATGGGGTGCAATGTGAAATTTTTACCGATCATAAAAGTTTCAAGTATCTATTTACTCAAAGGAAGTTGAATATGAGGTAGAGAAGGTGGTTAGAATTAATTAAAAATTATGATTTAACAATCAGTTACTACCCAAGCAAAGTAAATAAGGTAACAGATGCTCTTAATAGGAAGTCAAGGGCATTAAGAAAACTCACGGTAAAGGAACAGGTAGAGAATTTTGAATTGAAAATGGTAGACTCCACTGCTTAAATGCTAGCTGCCCTAGTGGTTGCACCTACTTTAATAAATAGGATTAAAGAAGTACAACATTTGGATGACGAATTTGCAAAGATCAAGGAAAAATTTAGAGTGGAACCCTTCGATGGATTTGAATTGAAAGACGATGGGAGTTTGTGGAAAGAGGGTAGATTATGTGTGCCGAAAATAAAGAATTGAAGCAGGAATTACTAAAGGAGACACACAATTCAAAATTCTCAATTCCACCTGGTGGGACTAAAATGTACCGAAACTTGAAGAGGAATTGCTAGTGTGAACAAAAAGAAAGCTGATTTGTTCTGTTATCTTTTTTGTTCTAGGCTCTGTACAACATTTATATAAATGGAATTTGACTTTTGTCAATTCCATGAAATCTGTAATCTCCAAAAATTAGGATATAATTTATTCTATCCTAAAAGACATTAGGAGTAAATTATTCTATTCTAAAATAGAGCAGAAATCATGGGATATACATAGAATTTATAGCTTTATAGAAAAGATATTCTAGATTTTCAACACTCCTCCTCAAGATGGTGAATAGATATTCTCCATTCCCATCTTGCATGTAATGTTTTCAAAGTTGGAAGTTGGCATTCCCTTAGTTAAAACATCTGCCAATTGATTATTTGATGCTACATATGCAGTGCAAATCATGCCATTGTCCAACTTTTCTTTAATAAAATGCCTATCTATTTCGATGTGCTTTGTGCGATCATGTTGCACTGGATTGTGTGCAATGTTGATGGCAGACTTGTTGTCACAATAGAGTTTCATAGGTCCTTCCCACTTGATTTTAAGGTCATCAAGTATTATTTTGAGCCATAGCAATTCACAAACTCCATGAGCCATAGCTCTAAACTCTACTTCAGCACTTGATCTTGCAACAACCGATTGCTTCTTACTCCTCCATGTCACTAGGTTCCCACCAAGAAATGTACAATATCCTGAAGTTGATCTACTACAATAGAACCTGCATAATCAACATCAGTATATGCCTCTATGAGCAATCCTTCATTTTTCTTGAACAAAATTCCTTTGTCCTGTGTCCCTTTTAGGTAGGATAGAATTCTGTTGACAGCCTGCAAGTGTTTCTCTCTTGGATCATGCATAAATTGGCTTACTACACTTACAGCAAATGCTATGTCCGGCCTTGTATGGGAATAGTATATCAGTTTCCCAGCCAACCGCTGATATCTTCCCTTATCTACTGTGCTATCATCCTTCTCTTCATTCAATCTCAAGTTAGGCTCAATGGGTGTGCTTGCTGCCATGCATCCAAGATTTGCCTGTTTCTTTAAGCAAGTTTAACACATACTTTTGTTGAGAAACAAATATGCCTTTACTTGAGTATGCCACCTCAATGCCTAAAAAATACTTCAGCCTCCCTAGTTCTTTAATTTCAAACTCCTTTGCTAAGCACTTTTTGAGTGTTTCTCTTTCAATTGGATCATTCCTGGTGATGATGATGTCTTCTACATATACGAGTAGAGCTGTATCACCTCCTTTTGAATGTTTTATGAACAAGGTATGATCTCCTTGACTTTGTTGTATTGCATTGCTAGCATCACTTTAGTAAATCTTCCGAACCAAATCCTTGGCGATTGTTTTAATCCATATAAAGTTTTCTTTAACCTGCACACTTTCTTTTCAAAAAACATTTCATTGAAACCCAGTGGAGGTTCCATGTACACCTCTTCTTCTAAATCCCCATGTAAGAACGCATTCTTAACATCAAATTGTTGTAAACACCAACCAAAGTTAGCGACCAAAGACAAAAGAACATGCATAGTATTCATTTTTGCAACAGGTGCAAAGGTCTCTTGGTAATCTATCCCATATGTCTGTGTATATCCTTTTGCGACCAATCGAGCTTTATGCCTTTCTAATGAACCATCAGCTCTATATTTCAAAGTAAACACCCATGTACACCCCACTGTTTTTTTTCCTTTAGGCAGGTTTACAATTTTTTAAGTTTCATTTCTCTCTACGGCACTCATCTCCTCTTTCATAGCTTGTAACTAGTTCTTATTTCTAAGTGCCTCTTGTAGTGTTTGTGGGATTGAAATGGAGTTGATGGTGGTAATAAAAGTTTTATGTTGTGGAGAGACTCTATGGAAAGACACGAAATTTGAGATTGAATGCTTAGTCCATTCTCGTGTTCCTTTTTGAACAGCAATAGGCAGGTCTAAATCATTAAATTCACAAGGAGCAGAGTTAGATTGAACACACAAAGGAATAGAATTTTCAATACCTGATTGTGGTTCAGATTCTTGGATTTGCACAGGTTCAGAAATATGAACTTTCTTCCTTGAGTAGACCTTGAATGGTGTAGTTGAATTAAAATTAGTTTTTCTCTCAGCTCCAAGATCAGGTTCAATTTCTTTACTGGCATGTTCAACTTCAAATTCAGGTTCAGGTTCAATGCTAGCATGTTCTCCTTTGGAATTTGGTGTATGGTCAGGTTTGAAAGACTTCAAGCTTAGTGTAGGAGTTTAAAGATCAACGAGAAATTCCTTATCTTCCCAAGAATTCTCCCCCTGGAGATGAGGATTGTTACTTTGAGAGTGAGATTCATTTTCAACAAATATGACATTCATGGAGGTAAAAAAATTTTTGAAGGTGGATGATAACACTTGTATCCTTTCTTTGTGTTTGAGTATCCCACAAAAATACATTTTAAAGCTCTTGGATCAAGTTTCCCTCTTTGGTGTGCATAAACATGTACAAAAGCAACACAACCAAACACTTTTGGTGACAATGTGCAAAAAATATTAAAATCAGGGTAAAAAATAGAAAGAGCAGCAATGGGACTAATTATTTAGCACTTTGGAAGGTACTCTATTTATCAAATGCGCAGCAGTTAAAACAGCCTCCCCCCAAAGGTTTTTGAAACTTTATGTTGAAACAAAATTGCTCGAGTTATATTGAGTAAATGTCTATTTTTCCATTCAACAATCCCATTTTGTTGGGGTGTGTCTACACAAGATAACTCATGTATTATACCCTCTTTTTGGAAAAAAGATGAGAGAATTTGATTAAAATAGTCTCTTATATTGTCAGATCTTACTCTTTTAATCAAACTTCCAAATTGTGTACAAATCATTTTATGAAACATTGAAAAAATACTGCTTACTTCTGATTTTTCTTTCATAAGAAAAAACCAAGTAGTTCTAGTGCAATCATCAATGAATATGACAAGCCATTTTGCTCCAGAAATACTAGAAACTCTACAAGGCCCCCAAATATCAGTATGTATCGAAGAGAAAGGTCTAGTAGATCTTGTACTACTCAATGGAAATGATAGTCTATGATGTTTAGCAATTTCACATGTATCACAATGAAAACTACTAACATCTTCATTCTTAAAAAGTGAAGGAAACATGCTTTTAAGTAAAATAAAAGATGGATGACCAAGACGGAAATGATGAAGCCAAATTTCAGATTTATTATTTGAGGAACAGGTGAGGGATAACTGATTATTGTTCTTCTTGTTGCCACTAATTTTCTCAAGGTAATAAAGCCCATCATTCACCTTAGCAAGTCCAATCGTCCTCCTCGTAACCAAATCCTGAAATACACAGTGAGTAGAATAGAAAGTTACTTTACAATTTAGATCTTTGGTAATTTGATAAATGGATATGAGATTGGAGGACAATTTTGGGACATGCAACACATTATTTAGGGACAAAGAATTTGATAGATTTACTGTCCCTTGGCCTGCAACAGTTATAGGGGATCCATCCGCAACAGCAATTTTTGTATTTCCAGGACGTGGGTTGTATGTTCTAAATCTGATTCGACTGTGAGTCATATGGTCAATAGCTACTGAGTCGATGACCCAAGAGCCTAGAGAAGACATGCTTGAGGCACTTAAAGTATAAGAGTTAAGGTACTTACTTGATTGAGCCAATGAACACATACTAGAGGACTTTTCAAGGGAATTTAGGAGGTTTCTTAGCTTTTCGATTTCTTCTTTCTTGAATTCTCTCCTATACTAGCCTGGTTGGATTTTTCTTGTGTTTGGTTTTCTTCATCAGTTAAGTGGACTTTTTCTCCTTTGAATCCTCCTTTACGACTAAGGACTTGTTCCTTCCCATGGAGTTTGAAGCAATCATCTCGTGTATGGCGTGATTTTTTGCAGTATGTGCACCAAATTGTGTCTTTATTTGACTCTGTACGCCCATTACCTATCTTTGCTTCCTTATAGTTTGACTTTGTAGAAATCATTGCCGAGCCTTCTAATGTTTTAGGCTCCAACATGACTTCTCGCCTATTCTCTTCAGATCCGATCAATGATATTGTCTCATTCAGAGATGATAATCTTTCCTTCCCCAATATCTGGACTCTGACCTGATCAAATTCCATATTCAGACCTGCAAGAAAGTCACAAACTCTATCATTTTCCATAAAGTTTTTCAAGGTGGCTGCATCTTCACTACATAATATCTGAACACACTGATATTGGTCCAGTTCCTGCCATAGATTTTACAGAAGATTGGCATATTGAGTAACAGAAAGGTAGCCTTGTTTAGTGGTTGAGATCTTTGTTTTGATCTCATATATTAGGGCAGCATCTCCTGCTTTTAAATAGGTCTATCGAATAGTAGTCCATATATCTTAAACTGTTGGTAGGAACATGCAAGTATCGCTTATTTCAGATAACATGGAGTTCCACAGCCATGACATGACCATAGAATCCTCTTCATCCCAAGCAGCGAATTTAGGATCTCCCTTTTTCAGTCCAGTTCCAAGCAAGTGGCTGATTTTGCCCTTTCCTTTGAGAAATGTTTGAACAAATTGTGACCACTTCAAATAGTTTTTTCCGTTGAGTCTATAGGCTATCTGGATACTCTGCAAATCCCCTGTTTGAGGAATATTTGAGGTCTCTTCTGATTTGGTATTGGAGTTGATTTTTGATGTTTTAGTTTCAGACATGTTGGAGGTTTCAAAGAAAAATTGGCAATGAAGGCCTAATGAAAAAAAATCAGCAATGAAGGCTGAATTGCACTTGGCAATAAAGACTTGAAAAGAAGAAAGCACTCAGCAATGAAAGCTGACAAGAAGAGGTCCCAAGAGCAAAAGCTCTGATACCATTTTTTTTTTGGTCAAATTGAGAAACTTTCGATTCCTTTTTAAAGATTCTTAAATGAGCCAATATTCATTAGGCTCAGGAAATGAAACATGATAGTAAAATCTATCAACGATCTTTTTTTTTTTGATACATGTCTTTTTTATTAGGATAAAATGAAGAGCAAAATCTTACATACACCTAATTTTCCGAATTGAAGGCATCCCTAATCTATCAAGGCGAATTGCCCCACGAGCCATACGTGGGAACGTATAAAAGGTCTCGTATATCTTGACTTGCTGCTCTGGATGAGATACTCCCACATTGGACAACGCATCAGCAACTGTATTAGCCTCCTTGTAACAGTGCGAAAAGCAATTCGGATCTTCCAAGAGCTGCCAAATCTGCCTAATCTCCCGTCGAATCTGCCAGGGGCACTGAATGCGATGCTGAAGCATTCCAACTAATACCAAAGAATCCGATTGCACATAGAGATTCCCAAAACCCCTATGTACACATGTTTGAAGACCAATAAGGAGGGCACGGGCCTCTGCACGGAGACATGTAGTTTCCCCAAGATATGCCGAAAAGCCAATCAAAGGGAGGCCATTTGAATCCCAAAGAACCCCACCACCTCCACCCACTCTTGGATTACCCTTAGAACAGCCATCCGTATTAAGTATGAACCGACCGGATTCCGTCGTTTCCTAGCGAACAAGTTTGTATTAAAGCTCTGATACCATGAACAAAAAGAAAACTAAATTGTTCTGTTATCTTTTTTGTTCTAGACTCTGTACAATATTTATACAAATGAAATTTGACTTTTGTCAATTTCATAAAATTTGTAATCTCCTAAAAATTAGGAGCTAATTTATTCTATCCTAAAATACTTTAGAAGTAAATTATTCTATCCTAAAACAGAGCAGAAATCGTGGGATATACATAGAATTTATTGTTGTACAGAAAAGATATTCTAGATTTTCAACATGGTGGAATGGGATGAAACGAGAAATAGCAGAATATGTGGCTAAGTGTTTGGTATGCCAACAAATAAAGGCCGAGCACCAAAGACCTGCCGGCTTATTGTAACCCCTAGAAATCCCCCAATGGAAGTGGGAACATGTGACAATGGATTTCATGGTAGGTTTGTCTCGAACAATTAGGAACATTGATGCTATCTGGGTTATAGTCGATCGGCTAACTAAGTCTGCCCACTTCTTACCAATATCGAATGGAGTAACAATGGAGAGGTTAGTAGAGATGTATATGGAGGAAATTATGTGTCTTCATGGTGTCCCAGTTAGTATAGTATCGGATTGGGACTCTAGATTCACGTTTAAATTTTGGTCAATTTACCAAGAGATTATAGGGACTGATATGAGACTAAGTACTGCCTTTCACCCCCAAACAGATGGACAGTCAGAAAGGACCTTACAGACACTGGAGCACATGCTAAGAGCTTGTACTCTAGACTTCTCGGATAGTTGGAATAAGTTGGTGAAACTAATAAAATTCTCGTATAATAATAACTATCATAGCGGGATAGTTATAGCACCGTTTGAGGCATTTTATGGGCGAAAGTGTAGATCTTCCTTCTATTGGGATGAAGTATGTGAGAAGCTGATCACTAGACCCGATTTGATGGAAAGAACCTTAGAGAAGATTAAAGTTATTTGAGAAAGACTAAAAATAGGTCAGAACCGAAACAAGAGTTAGGCGGATTTAAAGAGAAGACCTTTAAAATTTCAATCGGGAGAAAATTATTTGAAGGTATATCTCACCAAGAGAGTGATGATATTTGAAAGAAGTGGTAAGTTAAGTCCAAGATATGTGAGACCTTACGAAATAGTACTAGAGAGAATTGGACCTTTAGCGTATTGACTGGCCCTTCTGCCTACTCTGTCGAGGATACATAACATTTTTCATGTCTCCCAATTAAGGAACTATGTGTCAGATCCAAACCATATTTTAGAGAATCAACCCATCGAGGTGAGGGAAAACTTTTTAGTGGAGAAAGCTCCTTTAAAAATCATAGATCGAAAGGATCAAGTTCTAAAGAGAAGGACCATACGTGCAGGTGTAATGGACGAACCATACACCGTGAGAGATAACATGGGAGTTAGAGAAAGACATGCGGAATAGATATCTCTATCTTTTAAATCAAAGTACGTAAGTTTTGAGAACGAAACTTTTTGTAGGGGGGTAGAATGTAAAACCCACATTTCTTTTCAATTTTTATTTTGCTCAATTAATTAAATGATAATTTTCTATGGGTAAAAATAAAAATATTTGTAGAATAGGTTAAAGGATAAATTGGGGGTTAAGGAGGAGATAAGATAGAATAAAAGTTCACAACGAATTAAAACTCTTATCTAGACTATCAAGTATTAGGTAGTTATAAGGGGTATAAAATACTTATCTAAAGGTTTAAAAAAACAATGATATTCTTATTTCTCATTATCGTCCTTCTCTTAGAACAAGAACCGTCATAGAATAGAGAAGGAGAAGGAGATGTCACTATCAACCAAGCAGGCAACTAGGCATTTAGACCTATAAGTCCCAAACGTAGGTTAAACCTTTTTTTTTAAGTCTTATTAGTTTCATGAATTATTTTAAAGATTTTATGTATACATATATTACGATATGTATATGCCTGCATGAGAAATTTAGGAAGATTCTTGCCCGGATTAGTAAAAATGATGTGTTAAATTTTAATTATGGGATGAAATAGAGTCTATCCCAAATCTGTTGGAAAGTTGAAAAAAAAAAAAGAAGAAGTTGTTGTTGTTGTGTGCTTTTTGCTGAAGTTTGACTTCAGCAACGTAACAAGGAAAAAAAACAAAAACAAAAAAAAAGGAGGAGGAAAGGTCGCCAACAAGTGTTAGCAACATTGACCGAATAAAAAGGTTGGCCTGGGAAAAAAAAAGGAGAGAGAGCAAAGAAGGGTCTGTTGGCCAAAAGGCCAACCCAAGGGAAAAAAAAAAAAAGAGAGCAAAGGAGGGTCTGATGACCCTCCTCTCGTAACTAGTCAGAAAGTAGTTGATTATGTGTGTGGGTTTGTTAAATTGGACCTTGGGCCAAGTGTAAAGAAGTATTGGGTTAGGACTGGAAGAAATAAGAAACTGCTTGGATCCAAGGAACTTGGGCCGTTATTATTCAAGTCCGAGAAAAAAAAAATGACAAGCATACTTGGGTCAAAAATATAGTATAGGTTTAGTGAATGTTCAATAGATAAATTTTAGGTATAACTAACCCATTTTTTATAGATTATCATGGGTATTAAACTTCAAAACCCAATCTAAAATAATTTTTGGGCGTTAAAGATTTAGTCATTCAAGCTTATACTTAATTACTTAAGTCTAAGATACTTAAATAGAAATCTAAAACATCTTAATCTAGTCTTATTAGATTAATTTATTCAAGGTAAGATAAGTCCTAGATAGTTAAACGAAATGCTTAAAATAATAATAATAATAATAATACAAATATGGATGAAATAAATTAAGAATATAAACAAAAATAAGATAAAAATATAAATAAAAGTGGAATAAGTTAAAATAATAATTATAATGGTAAATAACTATACACACGTATATGCATGAATAATAATAATAATACATATATAGGTGCAAAAGTAGAAATAGAACAAAAGATAATAATGACTAATTAACTAATATATATATATATAAATGAAAGAAAGTAAAACAAAATAGTGTCGATAAGGACCATAATAATAATAATGAATAAAATAATAAAATAATAATAATAATAGATATATGTACAGTAAGATAATAGACAAGGTAATAAATATGATTTTTAATAATTATTTTTAAATTAGGAAACTTTACAAAAAAAACTTTCAAAATTAAGAAACTTTCCAAAAATAGAAACTTTTCAATTTAGGAAAACCCTGCTAGTGGTCGTACAATAGTCTAGACATGAATCTTAAACTTGTTCAGAATCTGTATATTTATGCATCTATAAGAAATATCAACTAATTGAGAAACCTATGGATTTGATAGGTACGCCACAAGTTTAAAAGATCTAAGGTAGTGCCACTCGAGCAACCAGACAAAGTTAGGTGGTACTTACCCTTCTAAAATTTCAAAAGTTCAAAGTGAAATTTTTATTGTAAATCATATTTTGATGGGTTAACTTGAATTGTATTTGATTAAATGATTTACTTAAATATTTATGCAAGTTCTATTTTTGCTATATAAAAATGGACCATATGACTTATAAGTATTTTGATATGTTATTATTACCAAATAAGTGGTATCTTTTGTGAAATCAAAGAACTGTGCATGTAACGTGTAAAATGAGTTTATGTCAAATGAAACTCAAAACAGTCATGGAATAGACTGTATGGACTATAGTCCTGCCTAATGATCATGGTAGCTTGATATAGAGTCCGATCGATTAACAATGTCATGGTAGTTCAGTATAGAATCCAGCCGATTGACCCATGTATGTAATGAGACCAATTGATGGTCATGAAATCTATTGGTCGCCCACCTAGAGGGGATTTAATCTCTAGGTTGAGTACTTAGAAGCCAGTCATTACATGTATTTGTTATGAGTTAATATGAAATGATTTATAATTTTATGGTATTCATGTACAATTATGGATAAGATGTTTACCAATTATTGTGTAACTCATTATTATTGACTATTTTACAAATGACATTATTTTCTATAATTATGCATGTGAATGGTATGCAAATAATTTGATATATATATATATATATATATATATATATATATATATATATATATATATATATATATATATATATATATAGGTATGTAAAGTTATGGTTGCATGGTCCAACAGAGAGGTAGATACTACCTATTGAGCGAATTTGTCACTCAACCCAATTTTTATTATTTTTGCAGATTCTGAAAAAGTATCAGTTGATCTATGTAGAAGGCCTTGAGGATGATTTTTATTAACTTTAAATGAATAGAAATTAGTAGTGTAGTTGCTTTTAGGTATTAGTTTTATTTAATTTCTTTTCTCGTTGTTTCAATCAGAGAATAAATGTATGAATTTATTGGATATTCGTAGGTTACCTTTCATTTGAGATTCGTATCGCACTTTATTTAGTTATACTATTTAGTACTTCCTAAATTTAATCTAGTGAATGTTGTCTTGTATTCTTGAGCGCGACTTGAGGATATGGCGGATATCATGTGATTGGGGCGTACAGGCTAAGGGCGTGAGTCAACTCGATATAGGTCAATCATTGATTCAGTTATTGACCTCATACCCGAAAAGCACTTCCAGTCACATCTCGGACTTGGGCAACATCGTGAAGCCTGAAGTAAACCAACAAGAAATTGGAACAACTTATATTTCCTAAATTTCAAGTTGCAAAAATATAGAACCAAAATCACAACAAATTGAAATTTAACGAACTTTGCCAATATTTATCTTTGAATCAGAGAACTAGCCGAAGAAGAAATTGAAGCAAATTATATTTCCTAAAATTCAAATTGCAGTGATAGGGAACCAAATCTAGAAAGACTTCCTCATCTCAGGTTCAGTTGGAAGCCATACCAACGCCCAAACATTTTCATATTCATTGCTTTTCCCCCAAACATTACTTATAACCCCAGGCAACCAAGCGATTGGCACATAGTAATGGAAGAAGAAAAGGATGGATTATTGGAACATGGCCATATAATCGCTCAAACGCAGAGAGACAGAGTGATTATGTCATTCAATAGGGTTCAACACAGAGTAGTAATGTTCTATGGGAAAAGTTGTGGTTTCTCCTATTCTTTAATTTATCCGAATCGTAAGCCTAAGAGGCAAAAGGGGGTATGAAGGAAAATTCACACCCAATCAAGCATTACTGAATAGTACAACCTGAAACTAATGTCTCACAATAGAGAATTAAAAGGACTATTTTACCCTAAAGAGGCTAAAGAGGCAAAAGAAAACAAAGCCACCACTAATATAGGTATGTATATATGTACGTATGAATGTATGTGTGTGTGTCTATATAAATAAATAAATATATATATGTATGTATGTATAAAACAATTAATTACTTAAGAAAAAGGGTAAAGAAAAGAACCTAATAAGTAAAAATCAATTAGAGGGAAAAAGAAAAAAGTCTAAATAACTAAATGCGAATGTATGATTGTAAAAAATAGGAAATTAACTTTGAATTGTCTAATTATAAGGAAATAGAATACAAATGTTTTCCTAAGTTTCTAAAATTGGAGAATAAAAGAAATTGATTTCTAATTAACTAATTATACAGAAAATATATATGGTTTCTTCAATTTTATAAATTGGAGAATGGACATCCTAAATTTTTTATTAAGAAACTTTTTTAATTTGCTTAAATGTAAAATTTGATAATACAAAACTAATTTGGAATTAAAAAAAGAAGAGAGTAAAGTAAAAGAAAAAAATCATTATTGTAGAGCAATATTTTGTCTAAATGATGCAAAATAAAGATTAAGGAGTAAAGTAAGAATTCAGGTGTACCTTAGGAGGGTAAATTATAATTAACCCTTAAGGTTGTATGCGTTGACGGTTTATCTACTGACGGCACCCTTGGATGCATGCTTGTGCATAAGAGGAAGTTCAAAATTAGATTGGAATTAAATCATGTATCTAAGTGTGTATATACACTGTTAATATATACGAGATTAATTTAATTTATGTTGCCTTGAAATAAATCTTGATCATTGGATAATACCTACAGCTATCTATCTAAATGTGGACACATATTTCTCCACCAAAATAAGTTTTTTTTATTAATCTATTAGAGAATTGTTATTACTTTACAAAAAATAAAACATATGAATTTTATGTTTTTCTAATTTCCATGTCCGTTTAACAAAAATATTAGTATTTTCTATATTGCTTATCAGTTTAGTAAAGATAGAGGAAAGGATAACTTTAGCTCTTCTTTCAATTGTTGGTGACTTTTTTAAGCCAGGGCTTTTTCCCTCGTTTTGTGATCTTTCTCTATTGCACTTCCATTGTGGCCTTTTACTTTAATGTATCGTTTAACAGATTTGTCATAGTACTTATACCATTTTGATACTGTCAATATTGTACCTATGTTAGAACGAATGATGTATCTTTTCATTGATTTTGTCATTAGTACTTGCATTATTTTGTTATTGGCTAATTAATTACAATAATATAGCAATTATTGGTTGTACTTGTTAAGTTTTTAATGTAGTTTATAAGTCAGAATGTATGATACGATAGTCTAATTAAGTTGAAATGCTTCTTTAATATTTTCAGCAGTGAATGAGTATTATTGTATATAATTTTCAATACAGAAAATACGAGGGATGATAACAAAATTCATGGGTGGATTTGGCTGTGCCTTACTTGACTAGCATTAAGAGGAGAAAACACAGGCTAACAATAGAAAGAAGGATACATTTGGCAGTGAATGCCATATAGATATCTTCAAAACCCAATTTAACTAGTAAGAATATTAGTCTGGTTTGGAATCTCAAATCCTCTTCCTTCTCGTTGTAAGGTTTGGAGTCTGCTTTTGAACCACACTTGTCAACAGTGGATATAGTTTTTTTTTTTTTTTTACTATTAGCACCAAATCTTTTACGCTAAATGTTATTACCACCGTAAACATTTCCCTGGGAAAGGAAAATAGTTAATCATTAATTTGTCAACATGTTAATAACATATGTAGTCTGTGTTAAAAGATGGCTGATAAAGCAATATACAAATAAGCAGAATGTACAAATTTTTTTCTTTATTAAATCTGGACAAACTTCATACAACAAGACAATAATAATTTGAAGAAATAAACACAATATACAAACTTCTTTTATAAAAAAATTTGCACAAACTTCATACAACAGGAGAATAATAATTTGAACAAATAAAGGCTGGTCGTGCTACCACTTGAAATCAATTTGGAAACTACTAAGGTTACAAATGCTTTAAATGAATGATTCTAAACAAAGCATGTACATGTAGCTTT
Organism: Coffea arabica; assembly: GCF_036785885.1. Classification (NCBI taxonomy): domain Eukaryota; kingdom Viridiplantae; phylum Streptophyta; class Magnoliopsida; order Gentianales; family Rubiaceae; genus Coffea; species Coffea arabica. Next base: position 4,595,919 of record NC_092318.1, on the reverse strand, counting down.
TCAACCTTATTCACAGTTATTTGAAATTTTACATGCACCTAACTAAAAAGTTGGCATAGAGATTGGTCCCCCTAAAGTCTTCTTCAATAGCTTCAATTTGCACCATCATTGAATATTAACTGGGAAAGCAAGGGCAAAAGCAAACCAAAAAAGGGATTAAAAAGGCAAGATACAAGTAGAATTCCGAACTAAAGAGTCTGCAGTTAGGTAATGTTAGAAATTTAGTGCTTTATTTACCAGTGAATAACTTGCCTCTTGATAAAAAAAAACCCCACTCTAACCAATTAATGAATATTTCTACTTGATTTGTAGAAAAATTATTTATTTTTCCTTTGAAGCAAAAGAAAGTTATGGCTACTAATTTACTGAATTCTCAAAGTATGCAAAGTTTTGCATTTGCAAAATCCATTTTTATCTTGTATGCATAACATTACATTAAAAGTTGTGCATTTCAAAACATATCCAATAAACAAGCAATTCTCTCAGGCACCTCATCAATTCATATTTCCATTATATATATGTCTCAGTTAATGCTTGATTCATTATTAAGGACATATTATTCTTTAAGGTAGCTTTTAATTTGTTGTAATTCTTTAAGTAGTAGTTATTTGATTTATAAGATGATACATATAGGGAAAGGTGTAAATAACCGTAACTGAGCATATTAATATTAAGATATTTGAACTCAGAGTAATGATCCCGCAATTTGTTGCAACTCTCGATTTTTAAGCTGTTGAAAGATGATATCTTTCCAAGAATGCGATGTGGCAGAGTCTTAAGCTCACGACAGTACCGAATGTGCAGCTCCTCCAGGCGTGGCATGATAGAGACAGCAATTTTATCATCTTCTTCACTTAAGTCCTCCCAATTTTTCCAATTTGGGAGGTAATCAAAATGTAATTTTCTCAAATTCGCAAATGTTACTGCTTTGGTCGAGGATGATGACTTGGAGTTTGACAATATATCAAAAGAATCACGACTATCCTCATGTTATGCTTTTGTGATTCTGAAGAATTTCTTACCCAAATCTTCTAGCTTTTCCATTCTCTCGAGCCTAAGATCTTCTAGGGATGACAACTTCCACAAAGTAGGCAAGGATGAGATATTAAAAGCTCTAAAAATAATGAGCTTTGTCAAGTTATTAGTGAGAGACATTGTTACAAGCCAACTTGGTAATTGGGTTCCTGGATATTTAAACTAGCGCAAGCCATTGCAAGTTTGGAGGTGGTTCCATGGTTTCAATCCAACTTGAAGTTTCTATAAAGTGGGTCTCATAGCTAAACCGCAATAACATTTCATACATGTAGATTTTCTTTCCAAGCTCCACACTTCCAAAATCTCCATCTCCACGAATATTGATATCCAATCTTTCAAGCTGGTTTAGGTATTTCAGACTTGCCAAATCATCAGACTTGCTCTTGGCAATGAAATTAGTCAAACTATAAAGTGAAGTCAGCTTCCCAAGTCCTTGAGGCATTTGAAGTAATCCAGAGGCGCCGTGATTGAAAAGGTGCCTCAAGTGTACAAGGCCTTCAATCCTTTGAGGGAGGCACAAAAGCTTTCCACAATGGCTGATATCAAAAGTTTCCAGATAATATAGATCACATGTAGTTTCTGGCATTGCTTCGAAAGGATTATGACTCAAGTCCAAGTGCCGAAGGTGAATCAAACTACCAATCTCAATTGGGATTTCACGTAGCTGACAATTACATAAAGTTAAGAGTCCTCACACAATTCAAACTGCAAAATAGATCCAGGGGAACTACTCTTCCATGTAAAAAAGCGAAAAAGCTCCTGAGCCTTCCAAAATCAAGGACTAGAGAACTTAACGTCTCCTCCGTGTCTAGCCATGTTAGATGACGATTTCTTTCAATAGATGAATTTCTTCCAGTGCCTTGTTCGTAATCAATTCCATCAAGTACATGACATTCATTTTTTGTGAGAAATTGTGCAAAATCATGCACTATGTCATGCATCTTGCACTTCATATGTTCATGAACCGAAAGGTATTCGTCAACTTTTTGTAATTCTTGAAAAAAGCAACGCATTGCCAAATTATTGAAGTAATCAAGACCTATTAGCTCCAAGTGCTCACCTCCTCGGTTTGGGCAAACATAACCTTGTGCTATCCACAGTCTAATAAGTTCTTCTACATTTATATCATGATCTTTGGGAAAGACATCACAATAGGAGAAGCAACGTTTCAACTCTGGGGATAACTCATTATAGCTTAAAAACAAATGAGGGAAAAGGTCCACAGCTGCTTCCTCCAATTGCCATATCTCACTATCCAAAACTTTCTGCCTTTGTTGTACCATATCTTTAAACTGTAATAGGCTTCCCATTGTCTTTGCAGCAAGTGGCAAGCCCTTGCATTTTTTTGCAATTTTTTGTCCAATGCTTTCCACTTTCTTACACCACTCCTCTGATCTTCCAGCAAATTCTATCCTTTGCATTATTAGCCAACAATCAAAGTTAGACTTTAGGCCTAGGGCATGAGTAGGCGTCGTTCCCAATACTCTGGCCACTCTTTGACTCCTGGTTGTTACCAAGATTACACTTTCAGGAGCCCCATCCTTAAGAGAATCTTTGAAAGGTTTCCACTTTGAATCTTCCTCTGTCCAGACATCATGTAGGACAAGAAGGAATCTCTTATCGAAAAAGGTTTCTTTTATAAGCATGGTTCAAAGTTGCGGTTGCAGTTGCGGTCACGACCCGGACCGTTCCACATCGGTTTCGGCATATCGGTCGTGGTCTCGGCGAGACGCGAATTTTTGAAATATTTAATATTCTAAAAATTGTAAAAAATATGATAAACAAAGATAATTAAAAAATTAGTAAAAATAATAAAAATTCAAGTTGACTCGGGATGACTCGGAGTGATTCGGTGTGATTCGGCCGTTTCAACCCTTCACGGTGACGTCTCGGTAAGTCAAGTATCTCAGAATCGTATCGTTTCGGTATCGTGTCAGAAGGGCTCGAGACGGTGACGATTCGACTGAATCTTTGAACCATGTTTATAAGTCGGATGAATGAATCCAACTCTGACATGTCACGAGAACTCCTTCCAGCACTCTCAAGGATAGCTTTTGCGATCCTTTTCTGGTCAAAAGGATTTGATACGCAAATCCAATTTCTAAGTTCATTGTGGTTCTTCACTTTATCATTATTGAAGAGTAGTTGGGCAAGTGTTGTCTTTCCACTACTCCCGGCCCCTACAATAAAGATAACTTGAACCCATCTCTTCCTTGACTACTACTCTTAGACAAAACTTGGTCAAGTGATGCATCCTCATCAGACCCGACCATAGACCTCTAATTCGTTTATCATTGAGGTAGTCATAATTCGCTGAAAATCTTGAGAATCAGGAATCCCCTCACTTGAAATAAACTTGAATTGATCTGCCTCTTTCAAAGTCAATTCTAGCTGTTCGTTTATTTTCTTCATTTTCAAAGCAATATCACTACGCACAGGAAATTGTTTGAGACAAGAACAAAGAGGTAGGATAAAGGAACGAACCTTGTTCCGTAGTGTTGGCTGCATTCTGGCATTCTGATGAGTTCCCTTATTTTTTGGTTCCTGAATCTTGAAGTTCCATTCGTCCAACACATCATCCATCTCATATGTTATGTCTTCAAGCTTTTCAAGCCAAATGCCAACATGTTTCTCCTTTAGCCTTCTTCTCTCTGCATCATGCAAAAGTTTTTCAATTGTTTCCAGCTTAGAGGAGATGTTTCTCACCTCGTCATCAACCACCATCACCAGGTTAACTTTCTCCCTGAGGTGCTTCACGACAACATCTCCCAACTGACCTATTATCTTTGGAACAAACAATTCAGCCATTGATTTTGCTTTTCGTGTACAAGGAGTATTGGAAATAAAATGTTGCAAGGATGAAATACGATATGATTTGGAAAGGATATTTAACTTCGGACAACCCGATTGGTTACTTAGGACTACTACTTCTACGTTGCTACTTGGTTTCTTGCTACGCCAACAACCTTGTCTTGAGCTTTATAAAACAAAACAGGCGGTGGCTTCACTTCTAGAAGTCTCCATGGCAGAGAAGTATGGTTTTGAATTAAGAAAAGGATGAATTTTTAGTACTAACAATTTTATGTGGTATGTTTGTAACAAGGTACGCCTTGTATATCAATTAAAGTCAATCGTAGGTAGAAAAGCTGTATCTTCCTCTAAAATGTCCTTGACAAATTAAGGAGCTAAAAACAAAACGATGTAGATTAAATAATCGTAAGGTTGCTTTGGATGATATAAAAAGCCACGCTTCGGCATATTTGAAATTCTTGAGGAAGCTGCTCTGAACTTACAGAGAAAGCCAATTACTAATACACCATTTTTTAGAGATGGAAATATGCAAGTGGTGGAGTTTAGTAAGACTTTACTGCTGTAGTTGTGGGTTCCAGGCTTCAAAATAATGCAACATTGATGATTCAAGAATATATAAGATTGATTGGCGAGAAAATCTTTTATGCAACTGTAGGACAAGAAGACAATGAGGTGCAGCCAGCTTATTATATGCAACACTCGTATTTTAGTGCACATTAGGATTGAGAGGTGAAACTAATGGTATGCTGTCTAGGCTCTTTCCAATATAATTATGGTTACTTGTTAGTTTGCACAAACATAATTGGAATGAAAAAGGATATATTAAACAAAAGCAGCAAACAGATAATTAAATACTTATGGGAGCTGCCCGAAACTTGCAACAGCAGCCAACTGCTACAAAAAATAGACTAATGTTCCGTTTGATAAAACTGAATCTGAATTTTGAAGTTTGAATTCTGAATTCTAAATACTGAAACAATTAATTTATTGAATTTTAAACACTGAAAAAAAAATACATGAATGTCTGAATTTTAATGCTAAACTTATTTATACTATTTGATAAACATTTATAACTGAATGCTTAATAAGTTAAATTTGACAATTTTGCCCTTATATCTTTTCATCCAAAAAAGAAATAGAGTATATGATTTAATTAGTTTAAAATTGTTAGGTATGAAAATACAATATATATTTTTAAATCAAATTAATATAAAAGATGAAATATATTATATGAGGAGTATGGAGAAGATGTGAAAGTAATTAAAAGAGAGAAAAGAGAAATAGAAAACCGTTAGTTAGAGAATATCAGATTATTTAATAAAATAAGAATTTTGAACATAATTAACAAACAATGGTAGATTTGTTTGATAAGATAAAGTAGTTGAAATAATTCTATTGATTCTTATCAAAATTAAGCATTAATTAGGATTCTTGTACTGAAAAAAATACACACAAGTTCAGCACTGCCTAACAAATTCAGTAAATAAATTTTCATTTATCAAACATTCAAAACATGTGAATATCTGAAAAAATTCAGTTTCAACACCTTTTCATGTTATCAAACAGAACCTAAGATAAAGATAAAATTGATCTGCAACTTGGTGGAGTTGGGAAGACTTTGCTCTTGCGCTTATGCGTCCTCTTCCCTGAAGGAGAAAAAAACCAGATATGAGAATAAAACCCGAAGGAGGACTCTAATAGCATTACAGACACGGAAAATTGCATAAACGTAGACAACTTTGTCAATCATGCATTACTATTCATGGCTTGAGCTTTTAAGGATTCGTGCGAGTGTCTATGAAATATTACTTCTATGGTGGAAGTACCTAAAAGGGAAATAGTGAGATAAAATCATAAAAATTGAAGGCTGCCCATTATCAACCAGGAGTCAGAATAATGGTCCATTGATTTGTACTATGAGCATTCCGAACAAAGAATAACGTGAGGGATTAATTGGTGTTTCATCGTTACAAGGTACACCTTATTGATAAAAAGTGAATGGTAAATAAAAAGCTGCATCACCCTCGAAAATGTCCCTTTTGACGAATCAAGGAGCTAAAGACAAAACAAGGGACGTTAAATTAATCATATTGTTGCTATTGATACTTGATAGAAAGGCACAGCCAGCTTATTTTAAATAAGGAAGCTGCTTGAAACTTTCAAGGAAGTCTAGTACACGATAATGCACCATTTTTGAGAGATGAATATCTGCATGTGGCACACTACCTATTTTGACCAATACAAACTTAATCCTATCTAGCAAAAAACAAAAATTGAAAGGAAATAACACATGTAGACCAAGACCTATAAGCATTTGTATCAATGATCTTGATGTCCATATAGCAGAAGCATGCTGTTGAAAACTCAGAAACCAATTCGTTACAAACACATAATACCACTTCTTTGGAAAAACGTGGCGCTACCTTGACTATGTGAATTTTACATAGAACAGTTCACTTTCTGGTCATTAAATTAAACCAACCAGCAAATTTCAATAGCACGCAAACATTTCCCACATGCATAAACTACAAATCAATTTTACCTTTTCAAAATTTAAAGACATGAGGATTGGTGAACCTGTGCCTACTGGGCAGTGGCCAGACAAGTCTTATTAAATATTTAATAATTTTTTTGCCTTTTTGTTCTTTTTTTTTTCTTCTTCTAAAGAGGATCGGGATTTTAGCCATCCCTCGGTGACTCAAATTTGAGATCCAGATGACAAGTAAAGCGTCTTAACAATTAAGTTACATTTTATTATTATATGTGTTTTACTTCATAATTTTGATTTGTTTGTACAAATGATAAAGAAATACAGTTTCATTAGTAAGACGCTTCAGCAATGATAGATAGGTTTAGGTTTGACCTATCAAGAGGATTTCTGGAGTCCCACTTACGATCCTCTTAAAAGAAAAAGGAAAGATGTTTTTGTATAAGCTTTGAAATTTTTAACTATTTATTTAATTTAGGTACATTAAAAAAGAGTAATTTTGACTTGTTCCTCTGTTGAAGTAAGAATTCTTGCTCTAGCATCACACGTTCAGCAAATATTGGGTCCTTTATTACTCTATTCCAATTGCTTATGTTGTTCGTTGCATTTGTTTATTTTGGACAGAAAGATTTTTGTATGATAGAAAAATAAATAATCAATAAGTTGAGCTATTTGATGGTGCGAAAAAAATGCTCGACTTTGATGCACTCCCAATTCCGGAATATATTTTTTCTCGATGAAGTTTAATAAATGATGCTCATATTCCAGTTCTTTGGAATCAGAAATCATTAGCTAAAAACTTACAAACAAGAATAAATTCAAATGAAATGTTGCGTTATTTATTTATTTTTTTGGGCATCAGTTCCATGAATCTTTTTGATCTTTGCAATTGAAGTAAGTGAAAATATTCAGAACAAGCGATAAGAGTGAGACTTGTTGGAGGCATCTTATTTTATATATATATATGCTTAGAATCAGGATTCTGAATTTGACCAAAAAAGGTCGATTATGTGAGCTACAACTTCATAAAAGGTGCAAACATATCTCTATATTGATTTATTACAAAGTCCAAGAAATCCTTAAATATAGATTGATTATGTCCAAAAAACGATTTTGATAAAATTTTTAGATTATTCTCTGCTATTAGGCGTTGTTTCATTTTGGTGCCGAATTTGGGGTCCGTTTGGTTGGACTGAAAATATTTTCTATAAAAGTCATTTTCCCGGAAAATCACTTCATTCCCCATAATTTTCCAGTGTTTGGTTATTTAGTGAAAATATTTTCCAAATTCCTTTTTTCATCATTTTCCGGTGTTTGATTTGTCAGTAAAATATTTTCTGATGTGTTTGTTGATATGTTGCAAATGTTTTCTACTTTCAAAATATTCATTTTATTACAAGTTATTTTTAGTTTCTATCTATTATAATCATATTATCGTTTTTATAAAATATTTATTCATATTACACCATGAATTCTTAAATGGAATTATTAATGATACTAATTAATTGACTTTTTATCTTCCTTTTAAAAAAACATTAAGGGGAGAAGAGTCTCTTTTATGAAAATTTGAAAGTTTAATTGATGATCACTACCGGGATCCATCTATGAAAATTTAATATAATTATTAATTGATTGTATGCATATAATCGTTAATTAAGTGAACTGTGGCAACTAAAGGTAGTAAATTAAAGGTACATGGTACCAGAAGTCGCTGCCACTATGTAGTTAGTACCTCATGAAAAGTAATCAAAGTTGACCGAACTCAAAGTAATACTACTCTGTTTTCTTGATATTGGGAAACCAGAGTTCTTAACTCTTCAAAATATTGTTCAAGTTTGGCATTGTTAGGGACCAAGAAAAGATAATTATAGATGTTTTGATATCCCACAAAGAGAGAGAGAGAGAGAGAGGGGGGGAAGCTGGGTGGTGGAGTGGGTCTTCAATTGTCTCAATGGGAGGTGGAGTGAGGCCGTGATTTTCCATCTTTCGGTGAAAGCTGTGTTGTGAAAGGAAAACAACTTCAGAATGATAGATAAGGAAGTTATTTTCCTTCTTTCGGTGTAAGGTCTTTTCCATCGGAAATCATTTTCCCAAATCAATTGACAACCAAACAACGGAAAATGTGGAAAATATTTTCCGGAAAACATTTTCCGCCCAAACAAACAGACCCTTGGTGTTGCTATTTCTCCATTCTTATACTGATATGGATGAAAGGGCAACAAAAGCCCAAATTAAGTAAGAACTTCATCTGCATTAATGAGCGGAAAAATGCAATAAATAGTCATAGTAGTATTTTCATATTTTATTGTATATATATCTATTTTTAAAAACTTATTTAAGTTGAACCAATTTTGTAACTCAATTGGCTAGGTGGTCAATCACCCTCAAAGCACTCCCTTTGCTAAGGCCGTGAATTTGAATCCAAGTCTTGGCAAGTACATTCTATTCTTATCATAAAAAATGATTAACTTTGAATCAAAAATTATCTTGCCATATTTGTGTGATTATTATGAAAATAATGCCACTTTTGTTAATTAGCTACGCCACGTAATAAAGGAAATGAATTGACAGGAAAACTGGCTTTTCATAAAGAACATGTACAAGATGTCTCTCCCCATAGTTGCACTGGCAGGAAATTTGGCAAGCCCTCAGACTTAAAATGGTGTATTGGACTAAATCCCACTAATATCATAAGCAAGATGCATAAACTGGACACCCAAATGAGGTGGTCCAATTACAGTATTAACTGTTGGAAATGTTATAATCAAATATTAATATAAAAGCTGAGTCATTGTCTAGAATTTATTTGCTCATGATTGATATTTTTGGTGGTCTTAATCCTTTGCTCTAATTCTGGTATACAGCATTTTCTGACAGAAAATTAACCTTAATTTATCTAAATTTTGAAAAAAAAATTAAAATAATTCATTCCCTCTTTCAAAACGTATTATGAGAATTGATTTACTAAAGTGCCCTCTGTGACGGAGATGAGACAAAAGTGCCAAGAAATCAAATATGAAAAAAAAAATTTTAAAATGAAGCTTCAAGTCTTTCTAGTTGTTCTAGGGAAAAATCAGCCGAGAAGATCTGCACTAAAAAGCTAGTCCTTAACCATTTATTAGCTTAATGGGTGAAAGTAAGACAGAATAATCCAACTAAAATTGCAGATTATAATTGAGTTTGAGTGGAGTGCATCAATGGTCATGAGACCATTTCAAACTTTCTTTAACATGTTCAAAGAGAAAACGAAAGTGTTTAATATGTAGTATTGAATATTTTGGTAAATTGAAGAAATTTGTAAAACAAATTAAACAGGATGAAAAATGATAAACAGAAAAAGAAGTAGAAGTTCATCATATCCTCTCACAAACTTATTCCCACATCCTCTCTGCCTTCTTCAACTCTTATTTATATCTTTCCAAATACAATACGAATAGGTTTCTTGAAGTGAAAGAAAATCGAGTTGGCTTCGAAATTCGATGAAGACCGGTGCAATAACCAGTGACAAGACCGGCGCCAATCATTGGCTTGCATAACTCATGTTCCTACTCCAGATGGTGTCCGGTGCCATGTCCGGCAGAATGACCGACACCTGACATTGGTCTAATTTCTCCTTTTGTCGCATTTTCAATTTGTTTCCTACTCAATGACTTGCTTTTCTTACAAAAATTGATACATATATATATATATATACCGACATTAGGCAGTTTCCACTCAAATTAAGCGTGAATACAATGATCAGTTGCCAATTTACACATATAAAAGCATGAGAATTTATACCCTATCAAAATTATATTATAGTAGTGTGTGGCAATTCAATTGCTCGTAGTACTCCATGCTTATGAGTTCATGATTTTATGGTATTTCTCTTTCTACCAGTCATCGCCATCAAATTTATAAACTTTAATTATCTTCTTTAAGGTCATATTTCATTAAGTAAATATACATTTTAATTATAATACCAAATTCTATCTTCTTGGTAGAGTTATCCTCGCTATTCAATGTGAATTTTTTGCATGGTTGGCCTAATGTTGGCCATCAAAAGCCATTAAAATCTCTGACAACCATCCCTACTGTCATCCTTGTGTGATCCTCTTAGGAATCTCTTCCTATTTGTCAGTACTTATTTCAAATTGAAAAGAAGAATCTGATATTTGATTTCGATTTCTTGTTGCTTTATTTGTTTAGAATAATTGATTACAATAACTCAAGTTGATTTAGAATCCCTATTTGATTTGATGAGGCGCTCATGGTATCATTATGAATATACAATCCAGAACCATGAAAGCCTAAAAATAGACGCCCTCGATGCAAGCGGCTGGTATCCAGCCCCCTATTCGATAGTAACGCTTTTCAATCAACTGAGCGTAGCTGGTAAAATAACTTCTTGACAAAAACACCTGCTAGTCAAACAAACTTCAAAATAAGATAAGAAAAGAACGAATTTCTCAAAACCAAATTGAAAGTACCCTTTTCTACCGACGAGAGAATCTCTGTCTTTGGTTCTCGTCCACCCGCTCATAGCTCGCACCCAACAACTAGGGTTTTTTGCACGTATTTGATGGATGGCCCTTCTTCAGAGATTCCAATGATTTTTGTGTTTTTTTTTTTTGGCCAGAGATTCCAATGATTGACAGGGAGAAGCTTGCAACTAGCCATATAGAATACAAAATTCAAATGGCAAAACTTCATTATGCATGTGCAGAGTGAGGCTTGCGTCCTTTTCTTAATTTTTAAAGTCACAAACGTTCAATCTCAAAAAAAAAAAAAAAAAAAAAAAAGCTTCTCCATCGAGTTAGTTGTGGTTGCAACTTACAAGTTGAATTGGCTGCATATTCAAAGAGTCAATAATAGAGGTAGACCTTTAGTATTACAGCAACAGCCAAAAAAAAAAGGGCAAATTTCACTTTACTCCCTGTGGTTTAGCATTTTTTACATAACCCCCTATAGTTTCAAAAGCTATATATAACCCCCTCATGGTTTGGATTAAAGTGTTAAAGTAACGGGAATGATCATTCGTAACGTAGTCACCTAAAATGTCAAAAATACCCTTATGTAAAGTTGAAAATTATTTATTAACCAAGGGGGGTTATGTGTATATTTTGAAAATCATAAGGGGGTTATATGGTAAAATATTAAACTATAAGGGGTTTATATGGTAAAGTATTAAATTATAAGGGGGTTAGTGTGTCATGTATTTATAAGGGTAATTTCAAAATTTTTAGAAGTTTCGTTACGAATGACTATTTCCGTCACTTTGACATTTTAATCCAAACTATGAGGGGGTTATGTATAACTTTTAAAATCATAGGGGGGTTATGTGAAAAAATGCTAAATCACAGGGGGTAAAATGTAATTTGTCCAAAGAAAAGGGGAATTATGAGAGGTCGAATTGGAATCCGAGACATTATCAAGCAAGTGATAGAGTATCATCAGTCATTAAATCCCACATTAAAAAGATTGAATTGGTTCGAGAAAGACAAAACTTAATGTGGTTCCCTTTTTGTAGAGAATTTGCTAGCGCTAGTTTCTCCATTAATGATTGGACTAAAATGAGATGATTTTAAGAGTTTAAGAAGCAATATTTTCCAAAGTTAATGCTTCTTACTCTAGTCCATTTACGCATCTAGTTGTAGACAACAAAATTTCTTTGCGGTCATAGAATTAAACAACAAAACGATAGGGGGGGTTGTGATTGATATCTAATGGAAACTGAGGTGGCCAAAAATGACCTTGACAGCAAAAATCGGTCCTCTGCTGGAGCTTGTAAAAGAAAATGGATCACAATACAAGACATTATTAGGATTGGTAGAGTTTTTCAGACTGATTCCAAGCTCCAAACTTGATGGCCAAAGCCCACTGGATTGCGTGAGAATAAACAACTGAAAGAATTAGTTGAAGATTCTGTTTCACTTGCAATATTATTGTCATTTTTATATTCATGACAATAAAAAAATGTATCATCAGGGCCATTAGATCGTGTAAATTCTAATAAAATATTAAAATCTAGTTGAAGATTCTGTTGTCAACAGCTAAGAAGGAATCTTAAAGAGCTTAGACCTGTAGACAATCAATTAATTAACCGCCAACAGAAGCTTCATGTATAAGTTAGCCCCGTTTGATAGTCTTAGTTAATCATTTTATAGTTAATTAATTTGACAACCAACAAATGACAACCCAATCCTTCTAACAATTTACATAAAAATAAAAATGGCAAATTACACTTTACCCCCATGTGATTTAGTACTTTATTAAATAACCCCTCTATGGTTTCAAAAACTATACATAACTCCTTCATGGTTTGGATTAAAATATCAAAATGACGAAATTTGCAATCCAAAACGGAGTCAACTAAAATATTAAAAACATCCTATGTAAAGTTAAAAATTATTTATTAACCATAAGGGGGTTATGTATATATATTGAAAATCATAAGGGGGTTATATGGTAAAGTACTAAATCATAAGGGATTTATATGATAAAATATAAAACTATACAAGGTTAAAGTGTCATACATATTATATTTATATATTTTGGTCATTTAAACCATTTTAGTTTTTAAACAAGGGTAATTTCGACATTTTCATAAGTTTCGTTACGAATGATTATTTCCATCATTTTGACACTTTAATCCAAACTATGAGAGGGTTATATATAGATTTTAAAACTAGATGGAGGTTATGTGAAAATTAACTATACTACAAGGGGTAAAGTGTAATTTGTCCAAATAAAAACGTGAAGCACTCTTTGACAATTAATAAGCTTAATATTACCTTATATTTAGAATATTTTGTTAAATGCATTTATTATTTTTGCTTCACACCTCATCATTATTATTCTTTTTTAAGTCTAATTCCTTGTATTTAAAATTAAAAAAAAAAACTTCAAGTACTGCAAATGTTCATGGATAAGTCGTATCGTACTCTATCAACTATTCTCGGTAGTTTACTTAATAAGCGAAACGGACGACTATGAATTGAAATAAGGGCGTCCATGCTGGATTATTGGAGTCATATGTTGCTACGGGAGCTTCTTCTTTTGGTTTGGATATGAAAACTAGAAATGAAATCACATGACAATATGTTAATTCTTACATCTCTTGAAGAATTTGTGAAAATTTGATGAACATATAATTCAAATATCCAGCCTATTGCTTGATGAAATGTCAACCAATAAGTCTTCAAGATTTGCAGTAGAGAAGGATTAGTTCCCTCCAAATATTTTTAGAAAAAACTACAATTGTCATGCATGCCGCAAATGGGTCCAAATAAGACATTCAACACAAATTGTCAAGTTTTCGTATTTTTTTCTGAAGAAAATAATTTTATTTATTTGCCCTTTGTCCTAACAAAAGATGTGGGACAACATATTGTTTTAGGCACTCCATTCCTTGGCATGTTGCATCCATACATTTGTGATGGTAAAACCATTTCAAAAGTAAATTCAAATCTTGCACTCAAATTTGCCACTTCTCCTCAAGTTAGAGATTTGAATTCTATGAAACATGAATGTCTCCAGAAAACTACGAGATTGAAAGAACTACAAGTCAATTTTTTACAACAAGAAATTCAATTTATGCGAATTAATGAACAATTAGAAAATCCTACGACTCAAGAAAAAAAAAACAAAAAATCTCAACAAATCATTACTCAAATTTGTAGTGATCTACCTAATGAACTTTGGGATGGGAAAAAAACATATAGCCAAATTATTGTGTCAAAATGATTTTACTGAGAATAATATTCCAACAAAGGCTAGACCTTCACAAATGAATAAAGAAATGGTAGAATATTGTAAGAAAGAAATTGATGATTTAATGAATAAAATGATCATTAGAAAAAAGTTATTCCCCATGGAGTTGTTATGCGTTTTATGTCAATAAAAACTCTAAAATTGAGAGAGGAGCACCTAGACTTGTTATCAATTATAAACTATCAAATAAACTTTTACAATGGATTAGATATCCCATTCCAAATAAAAATGATATTTTGAATAGAACATTTGGATCAAAAATTTATTCAAAATTTGATCTTCAAATAGGATTTTGACAAATACAACTATCTGAAGAAGACAGAAGTAAAACTGCTTTTACTGTTCCTTTTGAATATTATAAATGGAATATTATGCCTTTTGGATTGAAGAATACTTCATCTTAATTTCAAAATATTATGAATTATATATTTTCTTCCTACCCTTTTATTATTGTTTATGTTGAAGATATTCTTATATTCTTTGAAAATATTGATCTAAACATTGCAAGTAAAAATAGTATTGTTGTTTTTGTTAAAATGATGAAATTAATTGAAACAAATACAAAATTTTTAGGATATGAATTACAAGACAGTTAAATCACCCCAATAGTAAGAAGTATAGAATTTGCAAATAAATTTTCAGATGAATTGAAAGATAAAAACGATTAGAAACATTTTTAGGAAGTCCAAATTACATTGGTAACTACTATAAAAATTTAGCAATCGATAGTAAACCATTATATGATAGGCATAAGAAAAATCCTCCTGCTTGGTCTCAATTACAGGCCAATGTAATTACAAAATAAAGCAAAAAATTAAAATTTTACCATGTTTAAATCTTGCAAATCCTTAATTGTATAAATTATTGAATGCTTTAGATATAAGATATGGTGGTATAATAAAACAAATTGACTCTAACTCAAAAAAGGAAGAATTGGTTAGATATACTTCTCATGTCTAAAAAGAATCTCAAAACAAAATTATTCAACTATAAAAAAAAGGAAATTCTTAGTAGAGTTTTGTGTATCTCAAAATTTCAAAACGACTTGTTAAACCAAGACTTTTTATTACGTTGATTGCAGTGCCACTAAAAAAAGTTTTACAAAAGGTTGTTACGGATCGATACTACTTCTAAACAAATATTTGCTAGATGGCAGGCTATTCTTTCTGTTTAAGCAAGCAAGTGGCCATTTAAAATACAAAACTCAAATGGCAAAACTTCATTAACAATGGTCAGAGTGAGGCTTGTAAGATAGTGTTTCCAATTCTCAATTTTCAAAGCAACAAACGTGCGATCTCGAGATTCCAATGATTGACACGGTGAAAGCTTGTAAGTAGCCATTTGTAATACTCCCTTTGTCCCACTTTGATAATCATGTTTTCCTTTTTCGCCTGTTCCAAATTATAGTCCACTTACCAATTGAATAATGTAGTTGTCTTTTAATTTCTCTAAAATATTCTTATTTAATGTAAGTTGTTATTACTATAAACTGCCTTATTTAATATAGATTGTTAGTATTGAATATAACCTACCCCATTTAATGCATTTCGATTTTTCAAAACATATTGATATATGAAAAGCCAACTTTATTTAATGTAAAAGTATTTTAAGAAAATAATAAGCTAAATTTGTTTTTCCAACAAAGTTAACTATTTTTTCTTAAACTGTGTGAAAAAAAATTAGGACTATCAAAATGGGACAGAGGGAGTACAAAATCAAATGACAGAAGCGCATTAGGCAGGTAAATTAGCGAGGCCTATAGGGTAGTGTGTCTTATTCTCAATTTTCAAAGCCACAGACGTGCAATCTCAAAAAAATAATAATAATGATAATAAAATTGCTTCTCCATCTAGGTGATTTTGGTCAGAAATTGAGATGGTTGCATGTTCAAAGAGTCAATAACAGAGGTAGACGTTATTAGTGGCTTATAAATTGCCCTTTAGTTACTATCACAGCATCAGCCAAAACAATATATATATATATATATATATATATATATATATATATATATATATATATATATATAAAGAAAGCATAGTATTATTATAGGAGGTTGGATTGGAATCTGAAACAATATGTTGACAAAGGGGTACTGGTGCAGATACACAATATCAAAATTAACTCAGGACAAATTACTCTTTCCCCAGGTACCAATTAAAATAGGAATAAATCAAATCACCAAACAACAATACCAACAGTAATAATAAAATGTAGAAAGATAAAAGACACCAAGATTTTTACGTGAAAAATTCAAATTGAAAAAAATCACGGGATTTAGTCTAGTTAAAAAATTTTCACTATCACAATAATGGGAAAACATAGGTCTATCTAGAACATCTAGATGACAATAATATCACCGATATCAACCAAATTAAATCGCTAAAAAATCACTCCCAAAAACTACAACTATCAAAGAAGTGGATTTGGAAGGGTACTATCAAACAAAGAGGAAATTCAAAATCTAAACTAGTAGATGGGTAGAGTTTGACGAAAGGATCGTGTGAGTAAAATTTCGTCTCAATCGGATTTCGAATCTCCCTCCAATCAAGACCTTGAAGTTATTTCTCTCTCTAGTTCTCTCCCCAATTTCTCTCTCTTCGTTCCTCACTAAGACAAGGCAAAAAATGTCGGCTACTCTTTTTCCTTGGTTGATTAATCTCTTGGTTGAAGCTTTTGTCCATTGTTTTTCAAGAAAGAAAAGTCCAGCTTTCCAAGTCAAATTTGACTTCAACCTAATGGGATTTGTTTTGTGGTTTGACCCACAAATGGGCTTAAACCACACAAACCCAACAATCTCCCCCTCCAGTTCATTTGGGGGACATAATCAAACATGCTTCCTATCTACAAAACAAGAGTTTTTCCTTAGGCAACGCCTTGATCAACATATCAGCACCATTATTATTTGTATGCACCTTCTCAATCGTCAACAACTTGAAATCCAATACTTCTCGAATCCAATGATATCTTATATCAATGTGTTTGGACCGAAAGTAAAATGTAGAATTCTTACACAAATGAATGGTGCTCTAACTATTACAATAAAGACTATACTTCTCTTGCTTCATACTCAACTCCTGAAGGAATTTCTGCAACCAAAGAACCTCCTTGCATGCTTCAATAGCTGCAATGTACTTTGCCTTCGTACTTGAGAGGGCGATACATTTCTGCAATTTGCTTTGCCATGACACTGCTCCTCTTGCATAAGTCATCAGATACTTAGATGTGGATTTCCTATTGTCGAGATCACCTGCCATGTCTACATTGGTGTATCCCTCTAGCATGGTCTTGTCACTGCTAAAACACAAACACAATTTGAAAGTTCCCTTGAGATATTTGAGGATTCACTTGACAGCATTCCAATGCTCTCTACTAGGATTAGAAGATACCGGCTGATTACCCCAATATCATGAGCTATATCTGACCTGTTCAAATCAGAGCATACATCAAACTACCAACAGTTGAGACATAAGGAACATTCTTCATGTCTTTTTTATTTTTCTCACTTATAGGACACTATTTGATGCTCAGTCTAAAGTGACCCCGCAAGTGGGGTAGAGACTTCCTTAACCTTGCTCTTGTTAAACCTATTAAGTATTTTCTCAATGTACTTTTCTTGAGACGACTAAAGCTTCCCATTTTGTCCGTCTCGTGAGATTTTCATCCCCAGTATCTGTCTAACCAAACCCAAATCTTTCATTGTAAAGGATTTACTTAGCTCATTTTCCAACCTGTTAATCTTCATAGTATCACGGCCAACAATCAATATGTCATCAACATACAACAAGAGAATAATAAAATCACCATCTGAAAAAATTTTCACATAAACACAGTGATCAAATGTAGTCCTGTGGTATTCATGGTCTGTCATGAAGGAGTCAAATTTCTTGTACCACTATCTCGGTGCCTATTTTAGCCCATACAAACTCTTCTTAAGACGGCATACAAGGTTTTCCTTACCACTTTCTTCGAACCCCTCCTGTTGCTTTATATAAATCTCCTCTTTCAAATCACATGTAAGAAGGCTATTTTCACATCAAGTTACTCGATCTCCAAATTCAAGTTTGTTGCGATACCTAGAATAACTCAGATTAACGACACCTTTACCACAGGAGAGAAAATGTCTTCAAAGTCAACACCCATCTTCTGACGGAATCTCTTCGCAACTATTCTTCCTTTGTATTTTGGTTCAACCTGTAGACTCATTTATTTTTCAAAGTTCTCTTACCCTTAGGCAGTTTCACTAAGTCATAAGTGTAATTCTCATGCAAAGACATCATCTCTTCTTGCATAGCTTACAACCAGTCTTTTTTCCTCACTACAAGAAAAAAGGTCATTAGTGACAACATTTCCTAGTGACAACAAAAAGTCGTCACAAAATGAGGTTGTTTAGTCACGACATTGAAGGTTGTCACAATTGACTCAAAGCAGCTAACTTTTCAGTGACAACCATTAATTGTCATCACAAAACGACTTCGCGCCATGGGACTTGGAAGGCGCGAGTTTTGCGATAGTGACAACTTGATAAAAGTTGTCAGTAATTCTACCTCTTTCTTTGACAACTTTTCATTGTTGTCACTGTTTATATTTATTGATGACCAATTTTTGTCAGTAAAACTATAACATAATTAGTGACAACATAGTATCATCACTAACTTGAACATCTCCAATGCATTTATTTAATTGTGAGCCTCAATATTTATTTAATTTTTTAAAATTTAATGATTTATTAAACTAGTCATAGTTACTCAAATATTAATTTAATTTTTTTAAAATTTGATGATTTATTAAACTAGTCATAGTTACTCAATAGGTTTTTAATTGGAAAAAATTAATGAAAGTTTTAGTTAGAACAACTATATAAACTATTACAACTTGAGAAAAAGTACATTTACCAGTTCTTTGAATTTAGCAAAAATTTTTCATCCATTATGATTTTTTGATAAATATGTCAAGAAGTAGTGATTAGAAATACATTAGTAAATTTAAATAAAAATTGAAGCTAAAAATTGACTTGGATTGTCTTGAGGCTAAAAAATCCAATGTAATATGAAGGAAAAAAAGATTTAAATTTTAAACTAAAATATTTATGAATTACTTGAAATCCTAAGGAAACTAACTTGAGAATTTTCATTGTTAAAGAAAATTTTAACCAAATTAGGAAAGGAAATAGAGAGTATTAGGTGCAGTTCCACTTTCACTTCTTCTTTACTCTCAGTCGCTACCCAAGCTACTTTCTCTCAGTCCCAAACTCTTTTCTAGGGTTTTTGGTATTTTTCCAATGCCCTTTTTTTTACCCGCACAATGCAACGTCCATCGTCTGTTTCCTCTTGTGGGCACCGGTGTTACCCGCCGGCGAGTTACAACCTCTGTGGCCAAGTTCCATTCAACCATCACCAAGTCCGGCAGCCATGGAAGCCTCAATTGTCCCCGAATTACCGCCGCGATCGCCCTCTCGGACCTCCGATAGTGCCTTCCTTCCGCCGGCGCCACAACTTCGTCATCCAACTCAGGTTGAAATTGACCGAAAAACGCCCAGAAAAGCTCGAAACTGACGGCTTGGTTTCGAAATTGACCTGCAAACCCTGATAAGGAATACCATCACCCTTGAGGTGGAGTCTTCTGACACCATCGATAATGTCAAGGCCAAAATCCAGGACAAGGAGGGCATCCTCCCAGACCAGCAGTGCCTCATCTTCACCGACAAGTAGCTGGAGGATGGCTGCACCCTAGCCGACTAGAACATCCAGAAGGAGTCCACCCTCCACCTCATCCTCCGCCTCCATGGTGGCACCAAGAAGAGCAAGAAGAAGACCTACACCAAGCCCAAGAAGATCAAGCACAAGAAGAAGAAGGTCAGGCTTGCCGTCCTCCAGTTCTACAAGGTCAATGCTTAGGTAGGTCCTCTCATGTCTCTACTTGTTTCCCTAATTTTTTCCCAATTAATTTCCCTAATTTTTTCCCAATTAATTTGCACATTTTGCCACCATTAATCTGTTGTTCTATTTTGGACATAATTTACTCTCTTCATTTATTTTCAGAACTAGTGAAATATGCTATATTTATTGCTTGATTTTTATTCAGAAAATTGTAGGTTTTAAAATCCTTCTATTGTATGTCTTGATCCCACAAAAAAGTTGCAGGGGAAGGGGTTGGTTGCTGCCAATCCTATTGCTATGTTGTTATGCCAAGATTGGCTAACGGTTAGTTGAGGAGTTAAAGAAATAGGGAGGCAGAATGTGGGTGGAGTAACAGACTAAAAGTTGGTAGTAGTGTTACTTTGAAGGGTATGATTAATGTATGAATCTTAAACCTGGACCTAGCAAAGAGATAATGAATTAAAGTTTAATCTTCGAAATTCCCAGAAAGGTTCAAACTTTGCTTGAAACCAAGCTAAACTAGAACAACCCATTAAAGCTCCTACAAAAACGATTCTTGAAAGGGGTTCTTCGAAATTATTTGGATTTTTATCAAAAATCAAAGCAAGAATTAACTATTGGCTCTCAGTTAACGAGCTTTATTAATTAGTAATAGTACTAATAATAGTATTTACATATATGGTATACATGCTATTACAATTATTTAATAAAATGACTTAGAAAAGATTTGAGAGGTGGGAGGTGTGATTGGATGAATTGTGTGGTCTGTTTGAAGCTTTGGTCTCTGCTAGTAGACCAAATATATAGGCTGAAGATATCTATAATTATAGCCCTAATACACATAGGAAAAGAAATGTAAAATTAACAATGGATGTAAAACAATCCTACTCAATTGTAAAACAAGTACAGATCAGTATCAAAATTAAAAAAAGGAAACACATGTTTTATTTGCAAACATTTTTCTTATAAGAACTACATCTACCATTTTATCCATTGTCTTCAAGCTTATAATGCATAGTATCGTTTTATTGGGACTTCATTGGTTTGTTATTGTCTTGCAGCTTATTATGCTGATGCTATTGGTCCTTGCTATGGAATTTCCAATTATGTGATCGTTTTTGGGTGAATATATACTCTTTGCCATCTATGTTATACTTGTTTCAAACACCAGGGCCTTGTTAACAAAGTTTTTGTAAAAGTGACAATTTTCACTTTTATCTAGGAGACATTGCATATAAACAAGTTGTAGGCGGTCTCTAAGCTAACTAATTCCTGTGATTTTTGGGTCAAATTATCATATATGTTCTTACCTTAATTATCTTTTATTTCTCCATGCAATTCAGTTTTGGTTACTTAAGTATGGTGAAGTAGTTTATACTTAGGAGTAGTTTGTGATTTGAAGTGTAATTTGCAATGGTTTTCAGAGTATTCTACCTTAGGGCATAAAATAGGATATGGTGAAGAGGACAGGGTGCTTGTTTTTCTTTCTTGAAAAATAAATGTACCTGATTGATAATGAGTAAAATGGTGGACAGGGTGCTCATCTTATTGTTTACGTGAATTGATGACGAGTATTTACTTTGTTAGATTTTAAGCAATACTGAATTCTTGAAGCTAGGAGGGAGTGTTAAAGATAGAGTGGAAACGAAGATTATCGAAGAGGTGACTTAATTGTTTTTCTTTAATTTGCTGCTTTTAAAGTTCTCTTATTTGACTTTGAAAGTTTTGAACTTTGGATCTTTCATTACAGAAATTTGTGCTCTCTAAGCTTAGCATATGTTGTTTTGAAATATTGAAGTGATTTGAGTTTTTGTATGATATGATGGTGTTTATTGAGGTAATGTGTTTGAGCACAAGCTAGGATAGTGATGAGTTCTGACCTTGGATGGTAGCTATTAAGTCTTGCAATTTACAGTATTTACTGCTTTAACAAGCATTTACACGGCAATGCCAATGCTTTTCAGTAGCTTTTAGTTGTTATTGTGATTGGAGTAATTTGGGTATATGGATTTTGATAATGTTAATATTGTTTATGCAGTACCACTCCATGTATTCATCCTCTAGTGGTTTGGAGAAATGCGTTGTAAAAATTGAGCAACCCATAGACATCTTTCTCACGATACGCATTGCATCAGTTTCTCTTATATAAATGAGGTACACATTGCCTCAGTTTCTCCGATATGAATGGGTAGCTCGACACCTTGTATCGTGATTGACATTACTTTAGTTCAGTTTAGTTTATTTGAATGTTTAGCTAAGCAAGCGAATCAAAGTTGCTTTTCCTTTAGTGTTGTGCTTGTAGTCTTATCAACTGGTTATATTGTTCATAGCAGTACTTATAGCAGTGCTTGTTGCCTTATCAACTTGTTATATTTCCTTTGAAGCTGAAGTTTAATAGCAGTACTTATTTCTTGAGCTGATTTTGTGCAATAGTTCGGGGCTGATTTTGATTTTCTGGGACTAATTTTGGTTTTTTTTTTGGGGCTAATTTTTAATGTACAGCTTTAATTATTGAGGTTCTTATTGGATTGCATATTTTAGCCAAGCAACCTAAGTATTGTTACTTCTCCTTCAGTGTTTTAATCCTCCTCTTATCTACTTGTTTTACTACTTTATTACAGATAAATGCTATTTAAACAAAATTTTGGGAGCTGTCCATAGCAAAGACTGAAGGATGTTAAAGACAAAGTCGCAATTTGCTCATGCAAGGGTTCGCTTGGATATTCTTTGGTTTCTTGAACTTAATTCCTTTTGTAAACGTACCTTATGAATATGTGATATTTGGGCACAGTGTTACTTTTGTAGACCTTTGTTGGGTAATGTGCACCTCAATATGACATTTGAGTACTTAATATGCTATATTGGCATGTAGCCTAATGCAACAACTACTTTTGATTATCAATTGTTTAAGTTACTTCTTTCTATTTATTTTAGATAAATAATTTACCATGCTAAATTGTGAGTTTATTGAAATGGAGCTGACAATGTTGAAGATCACTAATGACAAAAAAAAGCTGTTACAGAACAAGAATAAAAAACTCTTTGTGACAACAAAGCGTGTCACTAACTCCAAACTTCAATTGTGACAACAAATGTTGTCAATAAGTAGATCATATAAGTGACACCTTCTGACACTTTTCAGTGACAACCCTGATCAATACATCTCTGACAACACGCTAAGTCGTCAATAAAACTCTTTCACATTGTTGTCACTAATGACAACCATTCACTGACGACTTTTTGTGTTGTCACTATATACTTTTACCGACGGAGGTATAGTGACGACTCTGTGACGATTCAAAAGTCGTCAATAAAAGTCGTTAGTGACGACATTTCTAGGTCTTGTGATGACATGTTGTTGTCACTGATGACCAAATTTCTTGTAGTGCCTCTCATGCTCTAGAGGCTCACTATAGGACTCTGGTTCCCCTCCACCTGTCAGCAACATGTATTCATG
Organism: Coffea arabica; assembly: GCF_036785885.1. NCBI lineage: Eukaryota > Viridiplantae > Streptophyta > Magnoliopsida > Gentianales > Rubiaceae > Coffea > Coffea arabica. Next base: position 4,572,500 of record NC_092318.1, on the reverse strand, counting down.
GGGATTATATCTACTAGAAGATCTCCTCTCTCTGGTAGATCTCCTAAGTTCATCTTGTGATGGTGGTGGTGGAGTTGGTGGTGCCTCATGCTCAGGTTCATCAGCAGTAGGATCATCACCATCATCAATATCCTCTCTCTGCTCTGTCTCAGCTCCCCTCTGATCAAAATCAGCAGGTACTGAAACTCAATCTAAATCTGAATTGGCAGGAATGTCATTTGAGGATCTTGGCTTCTCATTTTTCTCCATGTCTTTAATGGTTTGATCTTCCAAAAAGACAATATCTCTACTCCTAATCACCTTTTTCTCAACAGGATCATACAGTCTATAGCCAAACTCTTCATGTCCATAATCCAAGAAAATGCACTGCTTGGATTTCACATCAAATTTTGACCTCTCATCTTTGGAAACATGAACGAATGCTCCACAGTCAAAAACTCTCAAGTGTTTATAATACACATCCTCCCGTGTCCATGCTCTCTTTGGAATATCACCATCCAAAAGAACTGAGGAGAAAGGTTGATCAAGTCAACTGCAGTCCTCATTGCCTCACCCCCAGAAGGATTTTGACAGTTTAGCATTGGAAAGCATACATCTAATCCGTTTAGTAATAGATCTGTTCATCTTCTCAGTTACTCCATTCTCTTGAGGAGTTGATGCGAACATAGGATCTATGGTTCATGTTCAAGTTATTATAGTAATTGATTAATTCAAATCCAAAATTTCAGACCCTTCCTTGAAGTTTAGTGTGTTTACCTCTTAGTTATTAAGTCTTTGGTATCATTTGTTTGGAAAAAGTTCTAGCATTTGTTTTAATTATTTCCAACAATAATTGTTGATTAATTAGAGTTAGTTGGAGTTAGTTAAGTCATTAGTTAGGGAGAATAAAGGCTAGGTCATATGGACCATTATTAGATCAATTCAAGTTAGTTAGTTTTCTAATTTAGTCAAGTTAGGGTTTAGGAAAGCAAGTAAATTGTTTTCAAATTTGAGTAGGCTTCTTGAGTCATGTAAAGGCTATAAATATAGCCTTAGTCCACGCCATTTTTCATACATCAACAAGAGTGAATTTTCTAGCAAATACTTGTGTGACTTTGCAACTCTCTTGTCCAAGAGATCCTACTTGAATACTTGAGGAATTATTCTTGAGTGTTTACCGACTTATCAACCAATAATCACAATTGGTTGTGCGCGTTATCTACCAACCAATCTTGGTTCACTAAGTTATTAGATTGTGAGTTAAGATTTTATCCTAGTTTGTAATCTCGTGATTTAGAAGGGTCAAGAGTTATTCCGCAACCTTCAATTTGATTTTTCATCTAGATCCAGGGTTGTGTAGGATACGAATTCATGTCATTTTGGTGGGTTCATATTAGGAGTCATTGGTACAGACTTCTCCAATCTGATCCCACGGGACTTGCAGTAGATTTCAAATAGTTCTATGTACTCACCACCATTATTAGCAAATACACACTTTAGCTATTTGCCCATTTTCCTCTCAACCTTGTTATGAAAGTCTTTAAATACATCCAAGACCTGATCTTTGGTTTTCAAAACAAAATACCATACTTTTCTAGCAAAGTTATCAATAAAGGTCACAAAATAAATAGCACCACCAAGGGACTAATCTTTCATATAGCAAACATCAGTATGTACCAATTTTCTAGATGGAAGAAAATTCTGAAATGCGACTCTATGTTGTTTTCCATAAATGCAGTCAACACAAGATTTAAGTCCATTATCTCTAATTTTAGGTAGAAGTTGCTTGCAAACAAGTGTCCGAATTTCCTTTTCACTCATGTGCCCAAGTTGCCTATGCCAAAGATCAATTGAGAAATCATGAACTGCATTCACTTCTCCCTTCTCCAACTTGGCTTGCATCAAGTAGAAAATATTCTACTTCTTTCTTCTAGCAACAACGAGATTTCATTTACTAAGTTTTCATTTGCCTCCACCTTGAGAGCTATGGTAGCCCTTGTCATCAAGTTTTCCTATAAAAACAAGGTTAATGTGAATATCAGGAACATATCGAGCATTTCTTAAGATCAACTGGCACCCGATATCTGTGTCCAAATATATGTTTCTCATACCAATAACTTTGCATGAGACCTTATTTCCCATCCTAATATTACAAAGTCTCCTTCGGTGTAGGTTGAGAAGAAATGCCTGTAAGAAATAACATGATAGGAACCACTCGAATCAACTACCCAATCACTGTCATAACAGATAATATTCACATGACCATCATCACATAATACAAATATCTCATCATGAGCTACCACAACTGGTGTAGTTTCCTCATCATCTTTTTCATTCGCCTTACCTTTTTTCTCAGTTTGTTCCCGTTTTAAAATTCTGTACTCCTTCATAGAATACCCCATTCTTTTTGTAATAAAAGCATGCAATATTTTTTCGCAACTCAGACCTGTCTTTGAATTTATCATTCCTGTTGTGGGGTCCTCTGCTTTTGCTTCTCCCCTTTCTTTCTTTCTTTTCTGTCACTAGGGACTAGGACTCATAAATAATTTCTTGTTCCTTCCTCCTAAACTCTTCATTCATCACGGCCTCTTTTGCAATAGCTATGGTCAACACACCATTAGGAGCTAAATTGCTGATGGAGACTACCATGATTTCCCTGCTATCCGATAGTGAACTGAACAATAATAGAGTCTGCACCTCATTATCCAATTTCAAATTCAACATAACTACCTGGTTTATCAATCTCTGGAAATTACTCAAGTGCTTAGTCATATCTTCCTCATCTTTATATCTCATCCGAGTAATCTGCTTCAGACAACTAGCGTTGTTCAAACCGGTCTTCCGTTCATACACACTCAAGTTTTTTCCACAATATATCAGTTCTAGTGTCATTAGCAAAGTGTTGAAAGATATTCTGTCCAATCCACTTTCTAATAATACCAACAGTTTTCCTATGCATAACTGTCCATTTATCATCACTCATGTCACTTAGTTTAGCCACATCTCTTAGAACAGAATCAAACAAATCTCTGCAGTACAAATAATCTTCCATTCTAGACTTCTAAGTCGAATAATTAGTTACATTTAATTTAATCATATAACCACTATTCGAGTCCTCCATTTTAACGAGTACAATTGAGCAACACAACCTGACTGCTTTGATACCACTTTGTTGGGAAATGGGTATTGGTGCGAACACACAATATCCGAGTTAACTCAAGATAAATTTCTCTTTTTCCTAGTATCAATTAAAATAGAAATAAATCAAATGACCAACAACGATACCAACAGTAATAATAAAATACAGAAATATAAAAGGCACAGGACACCAAAATTTTTACGTAAAAATTCAAATTGGAAAAATCATGGGATCTAGTCTAGTCAAAAAATCTCGACTATTACAATAATAAAAATACACAGGTCTATCTGGAATACCCAGATGACAATAATATCACCAATATTAACCAAGTTAAATCATTACAAAATCACCTCCAAAACTTACAACTATCAAAAAAGTAGGTTTAAATGGGTGTTACCAAACGAAGAGAAAATCCAAAAATCTGAACCAATAGATGGGTAGAGCTTGACGAGAGAATCGCGTGAATAAAATTTCGTCTCAATCAAATTTCGAATCACCCTCCAATCAAGACGTTGAAGTTATTTCTCTCTCTAGTTCTCTCCCCAATTTCTCTCTCTTCGTTCCTCACCAAGACAAGGCAAAAAATAGTGGCTACTCGTTTTCCTCAGTTGATTAATCTCTCGGTTGAAGTTTTTGTCCTTCGTTTTTCAAGAAAGAAAAGTCAAGCTTTCCAAGTCAAATTTGACTTCAACCTAATGGGATTTGTTTTGTGGTTTGGCCCACAAATGAGCTGGACCAGACAAGCCTAGCACAATATTGAGAATCATGACCTGTCCAACATTAAAAAATTATGGAACATTGAATTAATTAGAGAAAGACACATGCATATTAGTATTTTATTTCTAATTCCATCAATAATTGGACTATAATGAGACAATTTTAAGTTTAAGAATAGAAAAGGAGGTATAGTTTAGAGTCCAAAATGGAAATAATTCTATAATTTTAATGCTGCATTCTCTTGTCCATCTAAGTACATAGTTGTAGACAGAAAAATTTCTTTCTCGTCATACAATTAAGCCAAAGATCGATCAAACAACAACAGCACTAAGGGAATAGTGATTGACATCTGGGACATTATTGATCGATGAAAACTGAGGTAGCCATAAATGGAGCTGACCTTGGTGGTTCTCTCCCTGTGGAGAATGTGCAAGAACTAGCTTCTAATTGCTCCAAAGAGATCCCACATCGATACATCCGGCCTGAAATCATCCTTGATGAAATTTCAACCGATGATTCTTTACAGGTTCCAGTCATTGACATGGAGAAGCTTGCAACTAGTCATTCAAAATACCAAAATGAAATGGCAAAACTTCATCAGGCATGTAACGAGTGGGGTTTCTTTCAGGTAAATTCAAGAAAATTCTGTGTATTACTTTATCAGTTAAGTTCATCACAGACTTTTGACAGGCACAATTTCGTTGTACGAAATTTCGCTCGTTTAGGATAACTTGCAGTACCTAGATAGTGAGATTAATTTCCCTTGCAAATTAACTATCGATCCATGAGTAATCCTGCAACAGTTAGTCAACCATGGGGCCTCAATGGTAATCGAGAAAATGAAGGTGGTGACAGAGGATTTCTTCAAGCTGCCATTACAGCAGAAAATGGCTTGTGCACAAGAACCAAATCGTATTGAAGGCTATGGTCAAGCATTTGTTGTATCAGAGGATCAAAAGCTTGACTGGGGGGACATGCTCTTCCTCAATTCATTGCCAGTTTCTCAAAGAAACATGAGATTCTGGCCTAATTCGCCAACATCTTTTAGGTAAACCATGAATAGTACACATTATCACAATTTTTTCCCACAACCCACATTTGCAGCAAAATTATCTTACTTTATTGTTGGCTGAGGAGGCCTAGGTCTGGTGGCTAAGATTGAAGATCAAGGAATTAGAGGTCATGGGTTGAATTTTACTCTTCTTCCTCCCCGCTTTTTAAACTCAACCGGTCCCCTGCTAAAAGAAATTAAAAAAGAAAAAAACTACTGCTCTATAATCAGTCTCTTCAATAGCCTAATCAATCTTAATGGCTAGTCCTGTTTTCAAGGACTCAAGGTCCTTTCTGCTTTGATAATCTCCCGTTAGTCATAGGAATTTATCCTCTTGCGCACAATTATAAAACATACGACATTTTAGTCGTTATGATGAAGTATCTTTTGCTTCCATTAGAAAGCGACAAGGAATTTTAGGCGACAAAAAGCCAAAAAGTTGTGTGCAAAAATTTCATGACAATGCTAACTGCAATTTTCTGATGATATCAGATCAACCTTGGATGAATACTCACTTCAAATTCACAAGGTTTGCATGAGCCTCTTCAAACTTATCGAGTTGAATCTTGGGTTGGAGCCAGGCAAACTATGCAGCATTTATCAAGATGGCACACAAGGAATAAGAATGAATTACTATCCACCCTGCAGGCAATCAGACAAAGTTATTGGCCTCTCTCCACACTCTGATGGAACAGGACTGACCTTATTAGTTCAAGTCAATGACGTTCAAGGCCTGCAAATCAAGAAAAGCAATACATGGCTGCCCATTAAACCCATTCCGGGAGCAATCATAGTCAACATTGGTGATCTGTTGGAGGTATCTAACCACAAAAAGATGATAACTCGATATATGAATAGATAAAGACAAAACAACTGGGGGAAAAAATAGTTAAGTCCTTCTGACGAACATCTGTAACTTGCTTTTCAGCTCATGTTGCATTTATTTTTGGCGGAATGCAGATAATGAGTAATGGGGAATATAGAAGCATAGAGCATAGAGCTGTTGTGGATTTCCAGATAGAAAGGCTGTCAATTGCTGCATTTCACATTGCACATTTGACAGCAAAAATTGGTCCTCTACCGGAGCTTGTCAAAGAAAATGGTGCACAATACAAGGCATTAGGATTCGAGGAGTATGTCAGACTGATGCTAAGCTCCAAACTTGATGGCAAAAGCCAACTGGATCACATGAGAACAAACAACTGAAAGAATTAGGTCAAGGTTCTGTTTCACTTGCAATATTATTTTGCCTTTTTATCTTCATCACAATAAAAAATGTATCATCAGGGCTATAAGCTGTAAACTGGGTAAATGGTTGATAAATGGATCTTCTTAAATCGATAGTGGGTAAGTTTAATTCAATCCAGTTACAAGCACTTAATAAATGGATACAAATGGTTTGGATTTAAATGGATAGAATAAAACCATAATCCATCCATTTGACCATTTACTAGTCTTAGGGCTAGTGAGATTCCATGCATTCTATTGTGGTCTTTTTAATTCCCGTGTATATTGCCTTTGAATTTTAGTGTACGTTATTTCTTAGTTCCAGTCCATACAATATCTCTTCATCTATACTAGACTAGTTTTTGCTTGGAATTTTTTTCATGGTTAGTTGATGATGGTGTTTGACAAAAAAATTTTATCGTAGCTCTTTTTTTAACTTATTCTGTTCCTATTTATTAAATTAATAATTTGATAAAAACGATTAGAATGTAATCCAATAAATGTATTTGTTGAAAATGATTAGAATGCAATCCAATAAATCTACTAATTACTGTTATGAAAATGTTCTAAATCTTAATACTTAAAATGTATCCCCTATTATTACCTGCTAGAAAAAGGAAAGATTAGAGTGATTCTTTTTCCATCTCCATTATGTGTAAAAGAATTTTCAATATTTTACCCGAGTGTTGGGATGGAAATTTAGACAAAGTATCTTATCAAAAAAAGGGTAAAGAAAAGCAACTTGTGGTTACAAGTCGCATCTTTTGGTTGTGATGAATTCAATAATTAGCACATATTCAATTGAAAACAAAGAACATGTGAACGTTTGGTAATTACGCGAAAATCAAGAAAAAGGAAAATAAGATAAAATGAAGTAAAGTCGAGAAAATGATTTTTCTTAAATTGTAAACAGGTATCAAATGTTTGACTATTGTATTTTTATTTTCAGTGATTGTGATTGTCTAAAAACGATATTCTCTTTTCAAATTCAAGCAGGCCCACAAGGAAGCTTCTTCTTTTACTTAGGATGAAGTCTGAAAATAGTGAACGCCTTTCTCCAATCGATCAGCTGGCTTTCAATAAAGATCCCTCTTCACTAGTCTGATTCTATTCTTTATTGATAACTGGATCTATGTGGATCACATGGATTAACGACTTAAGTCCACCAATTTAATTGGTCATAAATGGTCATCCATTTAAAACCGTTTTGCATTTTTTTATTCATCCAAATCCATTTAAGTTTGGTTTATTGAGGGGATAAATGGATATGAATTCAATTAGCCACCTCTAATCAGGGCCATTAGAACGTGTAAATTCTAATAAAACCTAGTTGAAGATTCTGTTGTCAGCAGCTAAGATGGAAGCATGTAGGATTGCGTGGATTCAAAATATTAATTAGAAGAATAAAATTTCTCTTAGTTGGGCAATCTTAGATTAATAACGAACACTTGGTATAGAATTATAAGCCAAAATGGGTATTGAGTTTGTCTTTGTATTCCATATTAAAAATTTTATAAAGAAGTCTCTCCTGTTGGTAGTTATAAATATATTGGATTTAAATAATTTTAAGTGTGCTAAAGGAACCAACCCAAGAGAGTTTTGGGAGGCTCATGTCCTGATTTGACAGAAATTTTGGTAAGGAATCAGAGCGAAAAAGTAAATTAACGGGTCCTTGGGTCGTTAAGCATTTTGCGTTATTTATACTCTTTTGGCTCTCTTATGTTTCAGTTTTAGGTGCCTTTAGACTTTGGAATTATTTCCTAGATTTTGTACTCTATTTTGTTATAGTAAATGGGCTACCCTTTCGTCTGTGAATGTAGGTCAATTCGATCGAATCACATAAATTTTTGTATCTTTCTGTTTATTTTATTTGATTTGTTATTATCTCTATTAAGTTGCTAAGAATCCTATTATTATCATTGATCAATTTTTTGGAACCAAACCTAATGGTGGCTCCTCTATATATCTATATCGATTGAAGGCCAGGTAATTGACATTTAGGTGTACAACAAACTGAGCTCTTCTTTTGGGTCTCAGAGGAATAGGTACCCCTTGATTGCCACAAAGTCGTTTTCTTTGTTTCTTTTTTTTTCTTGAAAGATTTTATACTTCCTTTGGGAAACCATTCTCTCAATTGACATCCAATGATTAATTCACTTACTTTGCTACGATAAGGAGTTGTATAAGGAGTTGTGTGCTAGACTTGTTATAGTGGTACCTACAACTACTTTTTGGCACTTCGCTATGAAAATCAATCCATAGAAATAAAACTATTAGATCGTCCACTATCATTTGCTACTTATTGTTAAAGTTTCAACTTTGATTAATTGTTTGGGTAAATTACTTACTATCCCTTGTGGTTTCATCTATTACTACATGACTTCTCTGATGTTTCAAAAATGTTCACTTCATCCCTCTATGATTTTATATGAAAATTTGACGAAAAATAGATATGTAACGTCATTAGTTGAAATACTAATAGTGTCTTTACTTAAAAGTTAAATTAATCGATAGTTTAACTACCTTATATAAAAATATAGGGAGATTATATGGATAAATGTAAAAATTACAAGGGATAAAGTGAATATTCATACAAATCATAAGGAGGTCACATGGATATTAAAATTTTATCACACATGCTTTTAAAGCGCGTTTGGTATAAACACTATAATTGATTGTGCATTCCGTCTATTTTTCACTTTACATAAAATCAATCACAGGAGATTATGTGGTTATTTTAAAACCTTAGGGGGTCATTTAGCATTCTGTAAAACCATAGGGGGTAATAAGTAATCTACCGATTCTACGCTGATTGTTTTAGTAGAATCCGACCCGTTCTGATTCTAGACTAAAGCCCATATTCATTGTGGGGTTTCTGATTCTAATACCAATCTTGTATTCCAAAAAATGTGAACCAATCACCACCTAAGAGTTTTGAGTCTTTTGACTTAATATCATCCAATGATCAAGAACTCTTTTTGTATTTCGCCTGGTGAATTTTATATCATGGATAAAATATCAAAGACGGATTGCAGCATCTAAACAAGCCAAACAGCTGGGACAATTGTTAGTTTTGCATCCTTTGCAACCTCTATAGATGCTCCAATATTACTGAGACGAACACATGCAAGAAGTATTGGAAAAGCTTCACTTGCAAATGCAATCAATGCCGATGATCCCCAAGACAAGACCTGAAGGAAAACTAAACTGCAGGATGAAAGTGTTAGGAAACATTAAACCGCAGGTTCTTTCTACCACAATGCGTGTTCTGCCAAAAAAGAAATCTTAAAGAGTTAGGCCACCAAATTAACCGCCCTGCGCATAGTCCGACTAGTTTCGTAGTCTTGTAGTTATCAGCAGGTTCCGTGATCAATTTCCGTGTACTGTCTCACTGTGTATCCTTAGGTCAAGGCTCTACACATTCTTAGGGGATTAATTGGTCAAAAGGTTGAGATACCTTTGAATGTAAAACAAAATCAAATTAACCGCAAACAGATGCTTCATATAAGTTTGCTTTACAAGTCTTTGGTCATAAATTAGGACAAGTTCAAGCATGAGAACACTAATCATGCTTGATCAAAACGCCAGACTTCAACCTGTAACGATAATGATGATCAACCATAGAAAGGATGAAGTCTATAATGCGTAAATAACTCAATTTTTAAGGTATTTAATGTTGGCGGAGAAAATTGAGGGATGAACATTGACAGTTGTGATAAAGAGTACGAGAATATGACTTCAAGTTTCGAACTAGATTCACTTTTCTTCAGGATAAATTTGCCTTTTATATAGCACAAATTACAATGGACTGCCCTTTCGAATAAAACGAAGTTTTCTTGAAAAAGCTTTATGTTAGTGTTTTGAGACCCTAACTACGAAGGATTTGTTGTACTTTTATATTATTTGTAATATTGATTTTCCACAGCAAATCAGTTCTAAGTTGATCTTTCATAGATTGCAGATGTCAATAGTTAGTTACAAACATTTTCGTTCATATCCTTTCACTAATGAAATATTTATTCCCTTGTGAGAGAATAGGAATAATTCTGTTACTCCAAACTTGAATGAACAGTCATTACATACTACCCAATTTCATTGCATTTAAAAAACTATCCACTCATGGCACTTCCTTCTCTCTTCCTTCTCTCTAGAGAAAGTTTTCTAACTAAAACTCTCTTCAACTCTCCCATGGAAGAGCCATGGAAGAGAGATCAGATTTTTCTGATCCTTCCCCATAGGAGGAGCCCTCTTTATAGTTTTTTTTTCATTTGTGTGAATAAAATCTCTCTTAAGATTTTCTAGTGAAAGTTTCTTCTCTTCTTAGGATTGTCTAGTGAGAGTTTTCTTCTCTTCTAAATTTTTTAATGAGAGTTTTATTCTCTCCTAGAGATTCCTAGTGAGAGTTTTTGATAATTTTTTCATTTTTCTTTTATTAGATTTGAGATTTTTCAAATTTTGATTATCAGATCTGAAATTTCTTGAATCTATTTGGCAGATCTCACCATAATATCTAGACTTGAAACAATTAATTAACAAATATGACAATAAAAAGTATGTACAGATGTTCATGGAGTTACAGTTATTTTATCTCATTTTTTAAATTTTGAACTTTATAATGTAATTTTTATTGTTCTTCAGATCTGGAGTATCCTTTCTTGAAATCTGTCTTTTGATATTTGTGTATGTTTAATGATGTAATTTCTACCATTAGTGCAGATTTTAATGAAATTATGATATTTTATCAAAAAAAATTCATTGCAATTAGTAATGATAGCATAAGTTTTCCCAATTTCATTGTAGTAGTAATGATAGGGCATCAGTTACTTTTAAGAATAGTAATTTTCTTGTTTGTGCTCAGTTAACTTGAAAATAAATGCTGGCAAATACAAGTTTATTTGTTTGTTGGCAAGTACAGCTTGTTAATACTAGGGATAATTTCAGAAACGTCCGTTGAGGTTTTTAACAATTTCATCAAACTCCCTCGAGGGAGGTTTATGAAATTATCCCTTAATATTAGTAATTCTTGATTATAGGTGTAATCCTGCCAAATAATATCATCAAAATCTTTGCACAAATCTTTGCACAATCTCCAAACAAAATACAATAAGTAGAACTTATTTTAACTTATTTATTAACGGTATTTATTTGGATGAACAAACTCAACTGCTCATCGTTATATAATTATAAGGAAAAGAGAGGGAGAGATATTTAGATGTAAAATAAACATTTTGGCTAAAAAAAAAAAATATGCATAGAAAGAGCACAACCTAGCAGATACTTTTTTGAGTGTTTGTGTGAAGACCAGTTGAGGCTAAAAGGAAAAGAAGATGGGCAACGTTAATTGGATAAGAACAAAGACAAAACGGGAGTATGCATTGGAGCAAAATCAGATTCTCAATGCCACTTAACCAATGACAACTCAATGCCACTCCTCCATCTGAGGCCAAGTGTCCAGTTAATTTAACTTAAAATCAGATATTGCATGATAATTTAAATTAACTGGACATTTGACATAATTTCAGGAGTGGTACTGAGTTGCCGCTAAAAAAATGACACCGAGGATCTCATTTGGTTTTGCTGGAATTTCTGCAGTTACAAGCATATTTTGTCTCCTGCGACCCATGGGTTTACTGCTAAGTGGCAACCAAACGCTAAAATAACTGCAAGAAAGTTATTCTCACTTGCACACAAACGCTATCTTTGTAAATTTTCTAGTAAAAACATGTAATCAAGTAAGAGTAAACAGATGTTTTAGGTTCAAAAAAAAAATTACATTTCACCAACGTTGCTAGTATATATATAGTAAGATCTGCAATCAACAAAATTGCTTCAACTTTGCATTTCTCGCAAATGTATCTCCAACATGGTCAGGTTCGAACTCAATGAAAAAGTTATTATCATATGTATAACAAGCAATATAGATCATCTGACAAAGAGCCTGCACTTTTCACTGGAGACAAGTTTTTGTTACGGCTGAGTGCAGAAAATGGAAGAGATTAGCCAAGAAATGCCCAGTCTGGATATGGACATTCATACACCCAGTCCGGACCAGTATACTTTATGCAATGTAGCCATAAACCCTCTTCGTGTCCATCATATCTGAATATATGTGCAAAGCGAAGGTAAAGCAACTAAAAATCCAACAAAACTTTCAGGCAGTAATAATCGCTGAATTAACTACGGGAAAGATCTCTTCAACCTAGGGAACCCCAAAAAAAAAAAATGCAACAAGGGATTCACCAAACTCAACCAAGTTAAGAATGATGTTAAACCATCTAATATGCATTGAATGATGAAACTGAATAAGGCATGCCCTTGTACTTCCATACACTCTTATTAGCTAAATTAGATTCTTGGAAGGAAATTTATATTTCCCCACATGGAATTCAGATACTTATGACCCTACCTATACCGATATCCTGTAAGGTATGCAACTCAGGGCTGTCACCATATATCAGTAAGCTAGTCTTCATCACATAATGCTGATTCATTAGGAGAGTCCACATCTCAGTGAATCTAGACTAAACACAGGTCCAGACTGTTAAGAGTCACATCCTATTAAGCTTTACTCACTATTTCCGGAAAACACACTTTTTCTTTCCAGTTAAGTACAAGACATAAAGTTTCGTAATCTGAAATTACTCGTACCCAAAATTGGTGTGTTGTTGAACAATGTGGCATCTTTGCAATGGTTACCTGTTATTCTTCTTCTTGTCACGAACACATTCAGTATTTCTATATTACCAGTATTGTCAGTTTGTGCTTCATTCTCTTTACTCTCTCACATTTTCCTTTGTTTTCTGTTTCTGCTTTGACTCGTGCTCAAAAGCTAAGTAACAAAAGGAAGCACTGCAACAATTTGGATTATGATGCTTTCCGTTCAGTTTTAATTACGATGTTATCATTTTCAGAGAGAATATTTAGAAAATCTTCAATTGAAAGATGCAAGCAGATATGGATTCACCCATAATCATTATTCTTTCCCTAGAAGAACATGTCATCAAGCAATGTTTCTTACCCTTTTGGAGCCAAATTTGGACAATTAGTACACATGGGATCAATCCTGAAATCTTCCTCAGAGACATTGTCTGCTTCATCTTTATGATTTTGATGAGAACTTTGATCTACTGAGAGGTTTGACTTAGCGGCAGCTCTATCTGCACCTAAGCCCTCAGATGAGCGCTTGGTGACTGATTTAGACAGGTAAAGCATGTCATTTGCTATAGGATGACCTGTACATTGCAGGTGGACCCGTATCTGTAACAGAAAATGGGAATATGTGAAATTCAATCAGATCTAGTTACAACATTGTCAAAATACATAGGGAAAATTACACCAATCATCTCTCACATATTATTCATGTGAAATTTTAATCCCTCAGAATCCAAATGAACTATTTTAGTCCTTAACAAATATAAAACGCTCTCTTTTGGTCCCTGCTCAACTTTCTGCTTGAATTTTGGCCGGATTCTGTCAGATCCCATCACCTTCCCATTTGGTTTTGCAGATTTTCTGGTCTAACTCATTGAAAGTTATTTCAACAAATCTTAAAACTGGATTTTGACATCCATCAAGTTCCCAAATCATTTCAAACATATCCTAAACTTCAAATCAAACAAAAATCATCACATAAACATAAATCAAAGGATCAAGTGAGAAATCCAAAACTCCAAATTTCCTACTCTATTTTCTCCATAAGACTCGAACAAAGTAGTAATTAAATTACATCCAATCATTTCTAGGATCCTAAAGATCAAGACCCATGAGAAATTTGAACCTAATAATCCGCAAACAAGGGAACAAAATTTCGGCCAAAATTTCACCAGAAAGTTGACCAAGAACCAAAAGCGAGCCTTTTTTATTTGGTAGGGACCAAAATCGCTTGTTTTGATTCCAAGGGACTAAAATTTTACATCAATAATAAGTGAGGGACGATTGGTGCATTTTTCCCAAATACATTTTCATTTTTATGCCCAAACAGAGTCCAGCGGTATGATTAGAATCCCATGGCTACAATTTGAGAGTACTGCCAACCAATTTGTAAAGGAAAACATGTGATGCAGTAACCTAAGTCAATGTTCTACTATTCTTAAGGTATTCAGCTACTTCTTTGTTCGCAGTGTTAGCTTGTTCATGAGTATAGTTGCTTTTCTTCGTCTGCAAGGATGTGGCCACTCTAGCCAAAGTAAATTGGGTATATACTGCTCAGCACACCCTCTTATTATGCTATTCAACTACAATTCTTGGAATTTCTTGGAAAATAACACCCTAGAAACCTTCTCCGATAACTTTTATGCAGGTTTATATTGCTATTTTTGCCTGTCTATTTCTCGTGTCTGCAAATCTTCAACAAATTTTCGAACATCACCTTGTAAATAACCAATTCGGAACACGGTAAAGAAAATTCGCTTTTCATCAAGTTTAACTATTAACAAGAGGAATGAAGGCAATCCAAAGCAAGAAAGTGATTAACAAAAGATAAAGATGTCAAAATTAGACAAACTTAAAGAGGCAACCAGTTGATTGAGCCAATCTAAACAAACTCAAGAAGTCCTTGAAAACAGGAAGCAGTTTACCTGATGTGTTCTACCAGTGATAGGTTCACACAGGACTATGCTATGACTCCCATTGGTATTGATCCGAGTAAATTTGGTGCAAGCAGACTTCCCCTTAGCTGAAGCATTTCCATTTATATAATCATCTCCTACCTGCATGACCAGGCTTTACCTGAGTATAGTACTTGATGTCAAAGTAAATCACATAGGTATACAAAGTACAAGTTGGCAAAAAATCAATCCCAAAAATGTAATACTTTATATTTTCAACAGTTTAATCTGGACTAATGGAAGATGCACTCAGCAGAAAAGAGATTAAATTAGTGCATGCATAAATGTCTCTCTGGTAGTCTACAATAAAAGCAATCAAATGCACAGTAACTCTGGGACCTCACCATAAAAACTAAGAGTGGTCTTTAATGGTTTATCCCATGTATTTTAATGGTATTCTTTAAAAAACTTGCATACTGAAAACTGAGAGGAACTGCAAAACAACATTTTTCAGGTATAGGCGACAAAATGATGTCAAAATTCAATGCTTCAAACAACCAAGACACTTTCAAGGCCATTGGGCAAGGCTATTGGAACACATCTGAAGCATTCTTAGACCAATATTAGGAAATAAAAGTCATATGAGCAATATTCTGTTTTCAAAAAGGACATGATGAAATCAAAGCTTCATATTCAAAATTACCTGAAAGAGCATCAAGTTCAAAACAAATCCATAATACAACTTTTGAGTATAGATACTAACCCAACAAAAAGATTTTTTTGAAAATCCTTTTAGTGGTACATCACCGTTAAAACAAAACTAAAGCTCTGATGGGTTGATAATAAAAACACCTAATGTCCCAAATAAAGCCATAAGAAAATGAAAACACCCAATTTCTTCATGCTGAAGATCTAGCAGTAGCAGGTATTGTCTTTCTCTCTCTCTTACGCCCACCCGCATGCTTGCACTTCACTTACCATGTTTCATGTCTTTTCTTGTGTCTAAGGGGGATGAAATGCAGAGAGGATGAGATAAGTAGAAAGCTAAACAGAAAAGGAAAATTTAACTAAGACATTTCGACAAATTTCTTGCAGGAAAACAGTACAAAAGAAAGGAGCTTTTCTACATCCTAGGACAGAAGTTCTTTCACCCCATGTGGTGGTGAAATAATCCAATTATTTTAAACAAAGCTCTTCCATTCTGTAGACAACAGAAGTTTTGCATGTAACTTGCCCAAAAGAACAAACAATATCTCAAGGTCCTTAAAGTCAGAAGAGAATAACAAACATGCCACATGATGCACAAGAATTTAGCTAGATCTAATTCAAGTATGGATAGGTAAGATAGCTCCATAAAACTAATTAGCTAACACATATACGTACCTCCACTGTGCTCATCCCTTCTCGAGCATTATAATTCACGTTAGCATCCACAACTTGCTGTTTAGAATGACATCATAGACACAAGCAAGCACTTAAAACAAGAAAAACACCACCAAATTCTAATGTCAAACAAAAAAATAAAGTACCTCATCCTCAGGAAACACTCCATCTACCCTAGCTATGTACTGTTTCTGCACCATGCCTGATTCAATCTACAAAACAGGCTCCATATTAGGACAATAAGTTGAAGAACATTAAGTACAGACCACCAAGAAGAAAATAGTCCAACTTATAAACAACAGTGAATCAGGTTTCTGCAATGCATGCCTAAGGTTTGACAATTCCACTGAGGCCATTAATTTATCAGTTAGAATGAAAATGAAATTAACACTTATTTGAATGAAGAAAAGTTTTAGAGAGAGAATAAAGAATATCTCTCATTTAGGAATATAAGTTGGATAGAAAATAAAGCAAAAAAAAAAAAATTCAGAATCTGATATCATCCATCTCAGAAGCAAAACAAAGAAAGAAGGCCTCATACGCCCAGGTTTAGGTCAATGATAAAAGGGTTAATTACATTTACCTCCCCTGAGGTATAGCCATATTACCAAATAAACCTTGTGGTTTGACCAGATAACAGTCAACTCCTTCGATTGTTAAAAGGTTTATCAAATTTTCCCTGCCGTCTTCAGGCGTTAAAGAGAACACTGATGTCAGCTGAAATAAATCTTGATAATCCCAAAATATCCTCCACAGAGTTCTCTTCTTTTATATTCTTCATTTTTCCCCAATTCCCCATTCCCCACATAGCATAGCATCGTTCCTCCACAAATTCCAGCACCAAACTTCATCCTTGCCCACCCTCCACAAACCCTTCCCAATCTCCTTAAGTCCATAACTCCGTCCCTACCTTTAAGAACATCAACCAAAAATTAGCAAAGCAACTTCCTTCAAATTCTACCAAATAAAACTACCCTACAAAATCTCCTTACAAACCAAATCTATACAAATTATAATTTCCTCTTGATTCTACTGATGGAAGATCATATTCATACAAGAGAGAGGACCAACTTTGTGGTATTTGTTGAAAATAAAATTTCGCGAGAGAGGGGGCATATTTCATGGGTTTTTTTTAACAAACTAATGGCTAACCAATTGGAGGCAAATTAAGGAGATTGATCTGATGGTATTACAGGTGGCTTTTGGGTGTAGATGAAGAGGTCCCAAACCATGTATGGTTCACCTGAAAATTTACAGATGCTTTTGCAGACTTTGGTTTCTGCACTATGAATTTTAACCATGATTGGAGCAAATCCAATTGGGTTATCTCTTTTGTGTTTTTCCTATTGTAACATCTTTGTTGAGAAAGAATTGTTTACAATCTTTTTCATGGTGAGCAGGAGAGGAAGGAAAGCAGGTGTGATTATTGGGTAAAGCCATCACAGTGGGAGAGGAGTGTTTTAGCATTTTACAGATGTTTTGATAATTCCCAGTTCTAGGAATAGCATTTTGGACTTTTAACCAGCTCCATTAGACCAAATTAACGGATGTTATTGTTAGGGGTTCTTTGTTATTTTGCCAAACTACAAGGTTTCTTTAGTAATATGTCCAAACCTCAAGGAAGGGAAATGTAATTAACCCATGATAAAATAAAGAAGCACTTTTCTAAGATAAAGAAGGCTTGGAAAATATTGAAATTTCTCCAATTCCAAACGGGCTAAATTTTTGTCCCTCATTTTCTTCCCAGTATCAGGAAGACAGGATAAGAATTTTGACTTAATTTAAAATTCTAAACAATGCCATTTTGCCCATCAAACAAACATCAAGATAGTCACAGAGAAAGATAAACAAACCAAAAAAAAAAAAATTGTAAAACACACTTCTAGTCCTTTATTCTCATTTTTCTCTCCAAACTCCAAAACCAAACAAAACAAAACAAAAAAAAAAGAGTTCTTTTCTCTTTCCTACGCAAACTACGCTCACAAGTAACGCCATAACTCTATGTGCTTCCAAGTGAAGATAAATAGACTCATGGCAAGAGCCCAAATTGAAATTTCTCACATGCAT
Source organism: Coffea arabica (assembly GCF_036785885.1). NCBI lineage: Eukaryota > Viridiplantae > Streptophyta > Magnoliopsida > Gentianales > Rubiaceae > Coffea > Coffea arabica. The sequence goes on along the minus strand of NC_092318.1, from coordinate 4,554,391 downwards.
TTAAGCCTTTCCAATAAGATTACTAATACAACAAGAAAATGAGACTTTCCCAAAGAATTAAAGAGGAAGAAAGTCTTTTACTGGTGATTTATTGATATGTATCCTGTGCCAACATACAATAAATAATCATACTCCCAGAAGAAGGTTGAATTATATTATGTCTCAAGCCATAATTAACAAGCTCAAACAAAACATATTTCAAACCAATGAACACCCAAAGTGAGTACGAGACTGGCAATTTACAAAAGACATCTATGATGCAGAAGCAAACTCCAATAGAGAAGCACCTCAGAACTCTCCAAAGTGATCTTCAACAGCTTTCAATGTACTCTAGCATTATTTTGAACCAAAACATTATTACAACCAGTAAATTCGAGAAAAATGTATATCTTTCCATATTTTAATTATGTAGACACAGTGATTAACTTATAAGACACTTTGACTAGAAAAATATGAGTCCTGACTTGATAACATTGTGGAAATGCAATTAATGCAAAAACCAATTTACAGGAAATTTTGAAAACCGTACAGAAAAAAATTAATCATTCAAGATTGATTTGTGGTTTCTCAAAAAAGAATCAAGAGTACCACCAAAATTAATGCAACCTTCTATAACCAGTGTAAAGGAAAGTTAATCTCTCAAGAAGTTGGCAGCAGCAGTGCTATATAGAATAATAAAAAAAATACAAGAGATAATCATAAGGAAGAATCAACATGTTGCAAAGTTTATTCGGATATGGGAGGTCATGCTGTTGTAATAGATTCTATATGCAATTTCCTGCTATTACAAATTTCCCTCTCTCCTTATATCTGTTCATGCTTTTAGTACTAAAAGAAGACCATAAACCCTTACAATGAAAATGATAAACTCAACAAGCAAAATCATGATTTTTTTTTTCCATAGAATTTACATCATCACAGAAAAAGCATTTCATTTTTTTGATAGCACTTGGCAATGGAAAGCCATGAAATGGACTACCAAGCATAAGGCTGCACGCAAGATCCATGGTTGGAGTTCTTCACCAAAAGGGTAAGCTGAACTGGTTGATCAAGATATTTTTTGTGCTCAGATTTTGAATGTAGACTTGTAGCAGCAATGTTGACCATAGCCATATCAAACATGCTTTAACATAAATTGTCTTGTTTTAGACAGGCAGGTAGATCCATCCAAGAGTAGTGAAGCAATAAACAATCTATACATAAACATTTGTGGACAGTGCAACTATAAGAGACAACTCCTACTAAACAATTGCATGGAAAGTACAGATTCGGATGGAAAATTATAACACAACTAATAACTAATAGGAATTTTCTGTAAAACCAAAAGGGGCCTACCCTACCTTGGTTATCCACTTTCATGCTACCATTGAGTGGAAGTAGAACAAAAAAGCAAATTATGAATGCACCACTTACAGGCAAAACAGAGATGCTCAAATAATACATATTACGCACTGATTTTATACTTAACCGTAGCCTTACACTAAAAGGAAAAGTTTTCATATCACTAGAAAGTGAATCATACAATTAAACACTTCAACCCACCTGTTGCCTAAAAAGGTCAGCCCTAGAAGCACTTCTTGCCAAAATAAGGAGTCCGGAGACCAGGCGATCAAGACGATGAATTGCTGATATCTGAAGTTAAAGAAACACCGTGCAAACAAATCAGTGCCCTGCAAAGCTGCACCGGGATGCAAGGGACATGTTACTTATCACTTAGTTCATAATTGCTAAACCAAGAAAGCTTTGGAGAATCAGCAGCGGGTGCATAAAGCTCCCAAAGAAGAAGTTGGATACGAAATAATGGCGCCAAGCCATGCTCTGCCTGAAGGATTCCAACAACTGTGTTTTTACGATATTGCCCACATGGATGCACCTACATAATTATAGGTAGCTTAAAGGTTAGGTCTAGGCATCTAATGATGCTTCATTGCGCATGCACTTAGATAATACCACTGAATAAAGAATATCCATACAGCAGGTCTTCATGGGATTAATATTCTTCCAAATTCAAGAAATGTTTCCTTTCTCTCTTTTTTTTTCCGAATAATGCCGGATATCCTCCTTTAAGTCATTAAATTATAATTTTAAGAGAAAGCAAAGCCCATCTATAACAAATCATGGTATATATAGCAAATAGGCTGACAATCAAATGTATATGGGCTGATTTTTCCACATATATTAGCCACTGTAAGATATTTTCCTGCATTTATTTCCATGATCTCCCATTAAATGCTTAGGATGTATGTGCTTCCAAACAGCAAAAAGCAGATATCTTCCAGGTGATACTGGACAAACTTTAAACAAAAACAGGTGGCCACCATACTGTTAACTGTACTCATATGTGACCAGATCTTCTTTTGATAAGGGAAAACCAAATAAAGTAAATGCAGTTTGCATGACTTATGCAGCAGAGACCAGAATATAGAAACAAAGAGAAAGGAAACACACAGGTTTAGTGCAACTTAACTCTATTAAAAACCAACATCAGGTATGAACTCATCCTGGTGGGTGAACTTACAAAGTTGAGAACCAGTGCCAAGAAACAAACTAGATATAGTGCCAAAAGTTATAGTTTACCATCTGCAGCATTTATGTGGAAAAAGGTGTGGCACAACATACAGAGAATTGGACAAGGATATCAACAGACTTGTCTGCAAAGATAAAGAATCTTTAAAGCAGAAGCATATTTAAGCTCAGAGACAATCAAAGGATGTGGTTTAAAAAATTCATTTAATGACCAATTCACATCAAACTAATTGAGGACTGAACTGAGATAAACTATTAAGCATGTCACAGGTTGTTAAATGAGCATGTCACACGAATAGAAGATGAGGATACATCTAGGGTTGCAAACGAGTCAAGCCGCTCGCAAGTGCTCGTGAGCCGGCTCGGTCAAAGCTCGACTCGAGCTCGAACTCAAGCACAGAAAACTTAGCTCGTTAGCTCGCGAGCCACTCGATTATATAAATATATTTTTTATTTTATTTTAATAGTGAAATTACATATACATATCTCTAATATTTTATTATTTGTTAAAAAAAAGTTTCTATTTTATTTATTGTTTAAAAATAAAATAATCATTTTTTATTTTTTAAGCTCAAGTAGGCTCGAGCCCGAGCTCGGGCTCGAGTAAAATTGAGTCGAAACTCGACTCGACTCGATTAGACCAAAACTCAACTCGTTTGCAGCCCTAGTTCATACATCAAACTCTCACTCTGCCAACAAAGAAAGTGTGTGAGTGAATAGGTTCATAAAACAAGGGGACTAAATCAGTGGCAGAGAACCAACACATTCGACTCTTAAGTAACTTACAGGAACAGATGCAGGCTTAGAAACAGTTAAAACTTCTGCTTCCTTATGTAGAATCTCTATATCCCACGCCATCACAGGTGGTTCATGCCTACATCCTCCGTGACATAAATTGGTTAAGTTCCAAGAAAAAATTCAATATGCACAAACTCTTATAAACAACAAAAGAATATTTATGCATAATAAGCAAAAAGCCAAACCTTTTTAAAAGCATGACAGAACAGGCAGAAAATTAACCAACAAGCAAGGTGGCAAAGCTAGGCAAAACTTACCTGTGCAAGAAATGGCTTATTTTCTGCGATGGTTGAACCACATAAGAAATAGGCACCATCCGTCCATCAACTTGAATTCGCCCAGCTTTAACAGCAGATACCTATGTTTTTATCAGCCAAAAATCCAAAAAGAAAAAAAAAAGGCTGAATAACAATATGTTTGTAACAAGCACACCATTGTGTACAAAATTGACCATGTCTAACCTACAGTATCAATTCCATGCATTAATACATAAATTACTATGCACCATGTAAAAAACCATCATTCATGGAAATTAGAAACCAAATACTGATGGATACAAACTACATAAGACTTGCAAAAGATGATAGTTGGACAAAAAATAAAAGGACAAAAGGCAATCCTACATAGTAATCACGAGGTCGTCCTTTAAATTCTTCTGTGAACAGATCAACAATGGTCTTGTTTGCCCATCTATTTTTTACCTGCAAACCACACGAATGTTCTCTATAAGACAAAGTTTGTTTGAGGTAAAAAAAGGGGAGATTCTTTTGATATACAAGGTAGAAAGATATAACACTCACATGCGAGATGAACTCAAAATAGTAGGGTCTAACATATCGTATGCCTGCAGAGAAAAAAAATTGAAACCGCTGAACTTGGGAGACAAGTTGCTGAATTTGAATGTCAAATAGAAGCAATTACCATCACGAAGGATGTAGTCATGGCGGTCTGGCGGGTTTGCTGGAGTTTGCCACACAATCTCCATGTCATCCCTCGTCCTTTTCATGCTCTATTTCTAGAATCCATAGTATGTGAAACATTAGCAAAAGTGTTCTTCAGAATGCATAATTATAGGATAACATGTATCAGATACTGTGTTCATATCTAAACAAGATTTAGTATCTACCAGTAGACTTAAACAATTGCTTAGCTATAAAATTTTCTGGCAGAACCAATCAGTTTTCAAAACCTCTCAGAATATAGTAGTCCATAAAGAAAAATGCAAATGGAGCTAAATCACAGAATAGTATGTTATTATCCTTTCGAATAATAAAGCTTTCATCCATCAAAGGAAAATTGTTAAATTCTAGGAAAATCTTTTTGGGGACTAGTCAGCACCAAGAACTCGTGCAGCATTTTGGGTTACATCAAGAGCTCATAAACAGTTCACAAATGAATTTGGCAGCAAATGACAAAACTTGACCACAGAAACTAAATAGCGAGGGGTAGCAAAAAGAAGAACCCTATGTCGACACGGGTACGGGTGCGGAATCCATACCTGATATGGTGAACAATTTTTGGATACGTTGACTGTTGTAAGAAAGATGTGCAAGATCTGATGTTGATGGCAAAGGAGGAGACATGGAGAAGAAGTCCCATGAGATGTGAAGAGAGTGAAAGAGAAAAAAAGAAAGAAAGAAAGAAGAAGAAGGCTGCTAGAGAATTGAAAAGAAAAATACTCACCATACCTACTGTATTTTCGCTTAATAAGTACGGGCTGGCTGTTGATTCTCTTTCTATGGCAAGAGAGGAGGAGATTTTGTAACGATGGCATCTAAGAGGAGCAGGAAGAGTGGCCTTTTTTTTGTTAATAGGAGAAGAGGCGCTCTGTTTCGATTCTGTAGATGGGGTGGGCCGCACCTAATTTTTTTCGACGCGAGAGTGCTACGCTTTTACTCTATATCAGAGAGATCTAAAAAGGTCAAAGGAGAATTGGTGGGCTATCACCATCAATTCAAGTGGTGAAATTTCCAAGATAAGTTGGATATTCAAATACAAGTTTAGAGATTTGATTGCGTGACGAGGAGTATAGGATTTGATAATATGATATTTATTTTGCAATTAAATTCTGGTATTTTGACTTTATTATCTTTTTCAACAAATAACTTAATATCTTTACAATTTTGCACTTTTTTAATATAATTTCAACCCCTCGGCCTATGGTTCTTTTCAACCTAATTGCACATTTGATTCAACTTTTTATTAAAAATAAATACACTTTATACTTGTGTTACACGGACTCGTCATTTGTTCCCAACGCAAATAACAAGGGAGGATACAAAATTTTTGTAAAGTTATGTATTGGTGATCCTTTAGAGGTTACTAGCATATTCATTAGATAAAAAATATGGCTTTTTGCTTTTTTGTTTTAATACATATTGTAAGGTTACCAGAAGCCAGTCACTTATAGGTGACTATAACACTTCACCGTAATCTCTTCCACTTGTATAATAAATTACGTCTTCTAACTAATTCCAATTTCCAGGACCAGCCATTACTTTAATTGTGCTTAAACATAATGCCAGTTTCCAAGATGCACAATTAATTCAGTCTTAACAAGGCTTTGATTGTGCTCAGCCATGAAATAATATGATAATTAATATGTGCTTTTATTTTATTATTCGTTTGATATATTAAATCCAACAATTAGATGTTAACAAGATTTGAAAATATTTTTATATAAAAAATGTCTTTATTTAATGAAAACCAACCGCATTACCATGTATTTTCTCTTTGATCTCACTAACACTGTGAGGACCCGAAAATTTTCTTATTTTCTAGTCATTATTTTATTCCCTTACATACATTTTCTATATTTTTCTTTATTAGACTAAATTCCTAAATATTTTTATGAGTAAGTATAGTTTTTAAATCATTTTCCTAGTACAAGTTAGTTTATGTGACGTTAGTAGTACTTATGGGACATGGAACCCGCTAGTGCGTAAAGTGCGATACATTTGGATGATTATGTGAAGTTTTGCATAAAGGGATATTATTTATAAGGTGTTAAGGGACAATTAGAGATTAGTTAGATAGATTAACCTTTGACAGACAAAAGGATGAGATTAAGCATAGGAAATGACAAGTGTCATGAAATCAATGGACGTTAGACTTTGACCAACTTTCTTCCACCTTTACTAAATACAAATTTGACGAAAAATCATCCTCATTTTCTTGCATCTTGGCCGGCCATTGAGAGAGAAAAAAACCAAGAGAGAGACTTCACTTTGTTCTTCAATTTCTTGTCCAAATCTTGAGTTCCAACCGTTAAAATCTCAAATTACTCCATATAAGTTCCTTGCTAGGAAGGATTAAAGAGGTTGGTGGAGTGGTTTTGGAAGGAAAAGCACTAAGCTACCAATTTTCCTGGGGTTTTAGGGTATCTTGCCAAAAACTTCCTCTTTACTTCAATTAATTATTAATTAGTGGTTTAGAGTTGTGAGTTTTGTAGTTTTATGGAAAAATTTCATGGAGAAAGTGGTGACATGGGAAATTTCAGATTTTTGGTGAATTTTCTGCCTTTATTTGATGCTTAAGCATTTGCCATGGATTGATAGATTTGTTATGTGTAATATTGAGCTTATATGTGCTAGTTTCACTCACCTACGAAAAATTTCAACTTGTGTAGTTAAATTTCAGCTTAGGGTTTTGAATTTAGGGCTTTATTATGGTTGGTTTTAGAGCTCTTAATTGGCTAAGATTGAAGGGTATTGTGACCCTAATTAGGTGTGGCTTATAACTTATGTGTTGTATGTGCAATTGTGGTGGATTTGGGTTCAAGTTGGTGTTTGTTTGTAGGGTGGAAAAGTAAGGAAATCTAAGGGGAAGTGCTGTCCAATTTTTGAGTCTATGTGATTCCTTTGAGTTGGGTTGCTTTTGAGTGGAAATGAGAGACTTTGGGGTTGTCTAAACCTTTGGCACCAATTGTTGCTTAATTTCACTTCCAAGTTCTATTTGGCCTTGCATTAGTAGTTTATTGAATAGGTAAACGATTCGTAATCGAGTCTCAATTGTTTTCTTGGTTGTTCGTAGGACGTGCCGGCGACTCAAGGCGTACCTCGGGAGGAAACGTATAAAGTTAACTTTATTTGAACTGGTGAGTGTATCACTCACATAATTGTTGCTTCCTTGCTTCATGTGTACTTGAAATCTGTGATTTGAATGACTGTAATCTCTATTTGTTCTGGATGAGACGAGGGTGTACTTTATCACGCTCGTTCTCTATTGCTTATTTGACTGTTTACTGTATCACTTGGAATCTCTTGATTGTGCCTGAACTGGTGTCGTTTGGACGTGTATCCAACGACCTTTACTATTAAATTTGAGCTCAACCTCATTGGTAGTCAATTGAATCGAGCCAACAAGGGTTTGGTCGAGAAAAATTGACAAGCCATGGGGACTGTTTCTGGTAGGGGTGGCAATCAGATCTAAATCAGGTTGGACCCGACCCGTCAAAAAATCTATTGACCCGAACCCGACCCGTCAACCCGTGACGGGTCAGGTATGCTGACCTGAACCCGATAGTTTCAGGTTGGCGGGTCAAGCGGGTTGACCCGAAACGACCTGAAATTTACTTCTCATTTACTGATTAATCGGCTGTGATTTTTAATAGAATCAATTCTAAACTAAATTAAGACATCACAAGAGTAAAAATAATGTAATACATCATCTATCCAAATTTAACAGCTCCAACTTCACACAAATCAAACAAATTCAACTAAAACAATCAAAACAAAGGCTGCCAACCAAAATTACAAGTTTAGAGTCAATATAATACAATTCACATGATAAATCATGACAAAAGTAGTGTTTCAAGGCCAACCAATGTTCTGCCCTCATCATCAGCAACAAGCCAACAACAGCATTCATAATTTGCGTCCTCCAAGCAACATTCATAGCATGAGGGCAGAACACAAGTCAAATTTAATAGCTCCAACTTCACACAAGTCAAACAAATTCAACTAGAACAATCTAAACAAAAGGCTGCCAACCAAAGTTACAAGTTTAGAGTCAATATATTACAATTTCACATAATATTAAATCATGACAAAAGTGGTGTTCCAAGGTCAACCAATGTCCTGCCCTCATCTTCAGCAACAACAACATTCATAATTTGCGCCCTCCAAGCAACATTCATAGCAACCACTCCAGCTAGAAGAATCATGATCAACACCAAAGAGAAAGAAAGAATTACTTGGATATTAAACCACGTATTAAATCTTACAAAATATTTTTAATCAAATTTAAAAATTAACTTACCATGCATCAAGTATCATGGATTAGAGATTAACAACATTAGAATTTGAATCCTCAATTATTGTTGTATCAATCTCATCCTTGTTGATATTGAGAGACATGATATTTTGAGTTAAATCATCCAAATTCATATTTAGAGATCCTACATTATAAGAATGAAAAAAAAATATATGAGTAACAATATCAGAACAGTAAAATATGTAAAAAAAATCTGTATTTACCTTCACTTTTATCTCCAAACAACCAGTCCTTAGTGCAAACTAAAGCCTCAACAATTTGGGGTGAAAGTGAACTACGAAATTGATCCAAAATTCTACCACCAAGGCTAAATGCAGATTCAGAAGCAACGGTCGATACTGGAACACATAGAATGTCCCTTGCCAATTTACTCAAATCTGGAAATCGGAATTGTTGAGCTTTCCAATAATCAAGAACAATAATATGTGAGGATCGTTTAGCTCTTGGCTCATCTAAATACAATTCCAATTGGCTTTTTTGTGCACTAGAGACAAATTCAAAAGTGTCAAATTGATCAAATTCCTACATAAGTTACAAACAGAGATATATTAGATACGATAATAAAACAAAATAGTTAAAAATCATCATCACAATAATAATTTTAGAACGCAATAAAGTTACAAAATTTTAATTTTCATACCTTTAAAACATCAAATGATTGGTTGTCTTCTTGGTCCTTGGATCCATGAGAATATACTTCATTGCTGCCTCGAGAGCATGAAGACGATGCACCGGGTATGTTGAAAGTCTTCACATACTCATTATAGACATCAAAAAGTGCATTTCTGATCTTGACTAATTCATTAGACCCCGGGCCATACAACTTATTATAACTAAATTCAATAAATTAAAATTTATACTGAGGATCAAATACCACAGCAATTGCCAACAAGAGATTGAACTCGGACCAATATTTATTAAACTTCACAAACATTTGGGAACCAATCCTCCTCATAAAATCATCTGAACTATTGCACTCCTCAGACAGCTTCAATTGAATTTTAAAAACTTGAGGAAAGTACAAGTTACTAGTTGGATACTTGGACCCTGAAAAAGCATTAGTTGCCTCGTAGAAAACTTGAAGAAAGCCACAAATTTTTTCAACTCTTTCCCATTCTTCAAGAGATGGACAACATCGGAAATTTGAATCACTTAGTTGTAAGTGACCAAATGCAAGGCGATAATAAAGTGCACTGGACAGCATCCTATATGTGGAGTTCCACCTAGTAGGAATATCTTGAACTAAAGCTTTCTTGGAATCAAGAGAAGTCTGTGTTATACATTCGGTGAACCTTAACTTCCTTGTTTGAGAACCCTTGACATATTTGACACATTCTCTTATTAACTCCACAGATTTATCAATTTCTTTCAAACCATCTTGCACAATCAAGTTGAGAATATGTGCACAACAGTGCACATTAAACAACATACCATCACAAACCAAAGAATTTTTCGACTTAAGCTGATTCTTAAGTATTGCAACACAAGAATCATTTGCAGAAGCATTGTCTAATGTGATGGAAAATAATTTCTTTTCAATACCCCAACTACTAGCCAAGCTGTAAATTTTTTCTGCCAAGGCAACACCATTATGAGGAGGAGGCATATAAGAAAAATTCAAATTTTTTTTCTGTAGCAGCCAATTGCTATCAATGAAATGTGCAGTCAAACTTAAATATCCATCAGTAACAATAGATGTCCATGCATCAGAAGTTAAACATATTCGACTAGGACATCCACGCAATTCACTACCAAGTCTATTAATTTCTCTTGCATGCAATTTTTTAATATCCGACTTGGCTGTGTTCCTAGTGATATGTTTAATTTGGGGTTCCAAATATGTAAGAACATTTTTTATACTCCACGAATGAAAATGGCAGTTCATGTCTTACTATAGCATGCACAAATAATTCTCTGAATTTATCTTGACTGAATTGTACATTTCGTGTGCCTAAAGCACCTTTGTCAGAAGTGATTAGGTACTGCCCAATGTCCTTTGTTGTCATTTTCAAACACTTCTTTATATGTCGATACAAATTACCTGTCCCACTTTTACTCTCAGCAGAATATTCATTCCCACATTTCTTGCATTTGCACTTTAACTCTTCATTTGGATCCTTTTTGGGAATAAAGTTGAAATAATCCCAAACTTCTGATGTTAATCTCCTCTTCTTGCCAGGCACATCAATAATAGCTTTTGGAGGTAACTTCTTTTTTCCAATTGCACTAGTCTCCGGGCATTGAGGTTGCTGGTTGGTGTGGCCTGTTTCCTTGATGCTATCACTACTGCTCCCGGTATCACTATTTTCTTCAATAGTGACTGAATTTGGATATGTCATACTTATATCCATCTGTTAATCATCAAGATGAACAAACTGATTAAAAGCTGTTAATCATGCCAAGTAGGTCTGGTCTACTCATTTGGTCATCTATATATTTGCAGCCACCAGGCCATAACCATGTCCGCACAAAATAATTATAAAATTCCAGTAGGAGCTTCAACAAGTATCTATTTACAGAAAACCTAATCTAATTATTTTCTTGAGAATCTAAAATAAACAAATTTATTTAAGAGTTTCAAAAAAATTGAAGGAATAAAAAACAAATAATCTTTTCAACATTAACAACGTGTATACTAGCAAGATTAGAGACATTTTAAGAGCAAAATTATTTCTTTTTTTTAAGAGCCAATAATTTTGTCTTGTATATGGAATATATACTACCAAAAAAATAGTTAAATGTCCTCAATCATATGCTTAAGTTGCACAGTTTTCTATCATTTTTCTTTCTTTCCTACCCAAGAAAGAAAGCTAGAGTCCTTCCTCCTGAAACAATGGAAGTCTCGAGTTTCAAGTTATTACCTTTATTGGGATTGCTAGGTTATGTCATCTACTGGTTTTATGGGATGGTCAAAGTCTATTGGTTGAAGTCAAAGAGGCTTGAGAAAATCCTCAGAGAACAAGGCTTCAAAGGGAATCCCTATAGGCTATTGCGAGGAGACCAGCATGAAAATGATAAATTACTCAAGGAAACTTTGTACAAGCCTATTCAGCTTGGAGATAATATCATAAAACGCATGATGCCTGATGTCTACAAAACTCTCCAAACCCATGGTTTTTTTTTTCTTTTTCTCCCCTAGTGTGTATGTGTGTGAAAATTGACGCATATTAATGGTCTGGAAATATATATGTTTGCAGGAAAAAATTCTTTCATGTGGATTGGACGATATCCGAGGGTGACTCTGACAGATCCAACACTAGTAAAGGAAGTCTTGACTAAATATGTAACATTTCAGAAGAGTTATCATGATCTTGATCCTCTCATCGAAATTAATAAGATAAATTAAATAATCAAACGAAGCAAGGGAGAATCGGACCAACCTGATGAGGGGTTCTGAGGAACACTCGAAGGGACGCCTGGTTTTGCCTTTGCGCTTAGACTTTTTGGAGGAGAAAAGCTGCGTTTAGAATTTTTGAGGAGAATAGCTGAAAAGGGGAAGAAAGATTTAGGGCCGGCGTGATTTTTGTTTCTGCCTGCGTAGTGATAACTGATAACTGATAAGTGATATTTGCCTATTTGGTATATTATATTTAGTTATTTACTATTAAGTTTTTATATACTTTTTTAATATTTATTTATTTATTTTTATTTTAAAATCAGGTTAGTGGATCAACCCGTGTTAACCCGATTTTGACCTGTTTTGTTTTCGGGTCTGGCGGGTCTGACCCGATTCTGATCCGATTTCTCAAAATCTAAACCCAAACCCATTAATTTCGTGTTAGGTTCGTGTCGGGTTTTCAGGTCGTGTCGAAAATTGCCACCCCTAGTTTCTGGGTATCTTTGGGTATTGAGACTTTGGATTCTGGTATACTCGAGTATTATAAATACTGTTCTGTTTGGTATTCGGGCGCGGTAAGGGGTATGTGTGGTGGACGGACTTGAGGTAAAGTGGGGTCTATGGTCATGTTTGTTCTTCAAGTGTTGACGAAGAATCAACGAGTTGGGAATCAAGTACTGCAACGGAGGAAAATGGCTCTTGAGAGCCGTCTGTATCCTTTTACTCCCTGTTTACATGTGGTATTTATTACTCTTTGTTTGGTGGCTATAGTCGGATTGAGTACAATTGTACCTTTGTGATTTTTGAATACGTGTTGCGATGGTACCTCATTGGGCGAAAGCTCACCCCGTTGCCTTTGTTTTCCTTATAGGGAACCATATTTTGGACTATGATGTTTTGAAGAATGAATTGAGTTAGTATAGATATTCTTTTGTATAGCTCCTCTGTAGTTGGAAAACCCTAAATGTAACTTGATCAAATGTTCCCTTTTGGTTTGTAAATTTACCAACGTGTGTATATAAAAGTGTTTAATCATGTCTATGTGGTATATTTGATTGGGAATGTACATTCTCTAGGGTTATATAAAGTTACTTGTACTTGATTGGGATTCGGAACGGTTTGGCCTTCATGTGTGTGACTTAGTAGTCCTGACGAGAGTTAGGCAGGCAGTTCGCTAACCCTTAGGGTACGCCCTAGGGGAAGGTGGGACTGTTACAAACACGAATTGCGAGCTTTTTTTAGTGCTACCGCATGAGTTAATGATATCATTAAAACGTCAGCTGAGTTTTTCAAAAACGATTTAGTGTCTGATCAATTTAAACCAACAACTCAAAAAATGAAAGAAGAAAACACAATTGAAATATCTTAAAGAAGTTTTTTTATTTAATTATATGGCTACTCACTATAATGGATTTTTATGCTTCATAATAAAATATTGACTAAGTTAATTGATTTCAACTAAAGATGATGGCTGGAGTTTCTGAATAAACAAAAAGTAGTCATTGGACTTTTTATAAAGAAAATCACAAAATAACTAGAATATAAACAAACTTTTTATGTTTGATACTGATAAACTAATCAAATTTAAGATATTTATATTAAAAAATGAATTGAATACTAGTCCATATTTTGAATCTTAGTCCAAATGAAAATTAATTAGTAATTAAACAAGTTTTATTTGGTTGTGTATGAAAAGGAATTCAATTATTTATCTTGTTCAAGAAAATTCAGCCTTTCCTTTTTTGGTTAAAATGTTAATGACATTCAAAAAATTTAAAAGTCAATTCTATAAAAAAAAATTTGGAAAGGATTAAATATAAGATAAATTTAGATACCGCATTACATGGACTCGGGTATGAGTACCAGATATAGGTACAATTTTAGGTATCAGGTTCGGATACATATCACTAAAATCCCTTCCAAAATACAACACAGGACAAATATATATTTGAATTATGTAGTATACAATTTACTGTCAAGATTAAAATACATATCAAGAGGTATATCATTAATTAATGCATAACCATTACCGAAATCGCAATATGTAATAATCAATATCACAAGCAATGTATAACTCTATGATCATTGATCACAAAGAATCATTAAACTTGTATATTCTTAAACAACATATAATTCTATTGTCAAGATCATATAGAATCATTCAGCAATTTGTAATTCCATTAAAATGATTAACTCAATTATTAAGAAAAATGTATAATTAATTATATTATTCAAGATCATAATTGATTATACAACTCTTCATGCACATTTATAAGTTTTTTCATGCACATACATATTATGAGTATACAATAATATATTATAGTGAATTATAGAAAAGTGCATAATAAATTAAATTATGTAGTCTCTTAAAATAATCATGATAATTCATGTATTATTAGTAAACTTACATGCATGTGATACCAGTATAAGAGAATACAATAATATATTAACATATTAGGTTAGCATGTGATAATATGATATTCATTTAATATGACTTTACAGTTTACACAGTGCTAAATTCCCAATAAGCACCAGTTTCCAAACTCATTCTGCTACCAATTCAAAGAAACAAAACAAAGATATCTTTTGACATCCTAGCTGTAGTATCACTTTTCAAAATTCAACAATCATCCTCTTCTCTAAACCATTCAATGAAAAGGAACCAAAAGCAGGGCAGGGTGGCAAACAATTATAGTTACAGGAGAAGCAAATGAAATATCAAAAGAAGAATCAAGAATTTACAAACATAGCTTCTAAATGTTCTAGGTAAATCATTGTTTCAAGGCTTTCAAATTATCTTTTCAATTAGTAAACTTCTTCAACCAATAATATTTTTTCCTTTTGTCCCATGCTTGTTTTGTTAGATACAATGTCATCATCATCTATCAAGGGAAAGCAAAAAGTAACTTTTAGACCACAAAAATCACAAAGATTTGATTTTGATGACAAACCTTTGTGGAATCATGTGAAAGTTATAAGTACACCATCTTTGGGGGGGGGGAGGGAATAAAGTATGGTCTTGTCACTATTGCAACAAAAAAGTTACAGGATCATACTCTAAAATGAAGGCACATCTATTAAAACTTCCAAATTATAGTGTTGTAATCTGCAAGTCTATCCCTGATGATGTCGCTCAAATTATCAAAAAGAAACATCAATAGGCCAAAAGAAAGAAGAAAAAGGATGAAATACGAGTGAGGAAACAAGCTGATTACTTGAACTTGCCAAAGGGAAAAAATAAGTCCTATAAAAACTTAAAAAGACTTGTATTTATGATTATAAAGAAACGCCACTGTATGGAATTGTATTTATGCTACTGGAGCCTGTACAAAAGTATGGCTAGTGAAATTAGTTGTAACCCAACAATAAGGTGCAACGATGAAGGTTTAATTGCATTAAACCTTTACATATGCAGCAGAGACACATCAACCTGAATGCATTAGTTTGAACAAGTAAAAAATAATATGGTTTCCTATATGTTATTTCACTTAATGGCCAACAATTCTTCAAAATCATTTTGCCTAGGTAACTAGATAATCTAAGTTAAAACTCAATCTAGAACTACTATCTTGATCTTTCCCTTTCAATATAGAAGAGAAAGGAGAATAGAATTTGAAGACAAAAGAATTTCTAACCATATGATCCTGCTTTATTCCTCATATCTTCAGTAGCAACAACAAAAATGTATTCGTTTGGGAAAGAAGAATTTTTAGGTGAATTAAATTTTTGGTGAGATGTTTGGGCCCTAATGGATACCCAAGTGTTTCCTAAGAATTCCCATCAATTCATGGGTATAAATGAAGTTAGTCTCATTTCAAGTCCAACCTCAATATTAGAATACCCATCCCGCTAATGTCTCTTTGGGCATGGGTAATCCATTAAAACTTGAGACAGATTGCCATCTCTATTTATAGCAAATGCAAGCTCTATACCTTGTTCTAGTAATTGCTTTTGCTTCTTTATTCTAGTTTTCAGGTTGAATCACTTCTCATCCCTATATGTTTTATAACAACAAACCTATTTTCCAAACATTGTTGTGACATATACATCTTGTTTGTTATTACTTTTCTAAATCCCAAATCCAGTTAGTTTGGCATATAAATGTATTTAATTAGATTCTCATTCTCATTTTATTACTTACTCTATTCAGTTTTTGCCCTATGCCAATATTTCCCTTTTCCTCTTTCTCACTTTTTATTTTCTCTCAAATATTACTCACTCAACACATGTTTTTGCCCTATGCCAGTATTTCATTTTTCCTCTTTCTCACTTTTTATTTAATCTCAAATATTACTCACTCAACAAATGTACCTCTATCTCCTGTAGTCAATACTACTTACTTTCATATCCCAGAGGTGAACATTTTATTATCGAATATGTAACTTTTAATTTTCAACATCAATACCAACTTCTGAAACTAGATCTATTCAATCAACTATAACATATAATAAAGGGTTAATTCCACTTTGTCCCCCCAAACTTTGGACGATTACCCACTTCAATCCCTAAACTTCAAAATGGGACACTTAAGTCCCTAAAACTTATAAATTGGGACACTTAAGTCCCTAAACTTATAAAATGGGACACTTAAATCCCTAAACTTATAAAATGGGACACTTCGACCACCAACGGCATTCAGGATTTTGTCAACAATTTTTCTTAATTGGGAGGTATTTATAAGTTTAGGGACTTAAGTGCCCCATTTTGAAGTTTAGAGACTAAAGTGAGTAATCGTCCAAAGTTTGGGGGGACAAAGTGGAATTAACCCTATAATAAAAGCACCCAACAATTAAATATATTTTTAAAGGAAATTCTAGATATTTTAGAATGTGTGACAAGAGATTTGATCTCTTGACATACACTCAAGTAAAGTTTTAAATCTCTCTTGGTGGCCAATTACTCTAGGAGTAGTTGGTTAACAATTAAATAATACTAAGATGTAATTTTTACTCCGTTGTTTCTTCACATTCAAACTGTTGTGTTAGTTTATCTTTTACCATCCCCACCCACCTCAATCACCTCCTTTCTGACAAATCCCTAAATTAGTCGATCATTTTTACTTATTTTACTTTCATTTTACAAATAAATCTTTTGGTTCAGGTATGCCCTTTATCATAACTTTTTTGAATATATGACTATTTGGGTCTAGTATGCGAGTAATCCTTATTATTTTTACTTTTTTTGTTCACCTCTTTTTATGGTATGATATGTCTAAAATTAATTATTTATCGCATTTTCACATATATTGTCACATCTTCATTTTTCGCCTCAATATTGTAGATATAGTGGAACACCTCACTTCAAATGGACCTCTTTAACAATTCAACTAGAAGCTATCGTTACGCATCTAGTTCAATTTCATATTTAATTGTATATTAGTGGTACATTATTTTCAATGATCTGCCACGTGCTTATTTGTTTACAATCCTGTTTAACTTTCCACTTCTTTCTTCAATTTACTAAACATATTACAGAATTATGAGGCATAAACCGCGCCAAAGCCTCTCAACATGCCCAGGCAGTAAATATATATAGTGGTAAAAATATATGTAATTGATTAATTTATGAAATTGCAAGTCTTTTAAAGAATTGAACAACTTGTAATGATTGCACTAGTGCAAATCTAAAAAGTACAAGAAACACGATTAATGATAGGAACACACAATTTGATTTTGATCAAGTACATCAAGAATCTTGCTAGATCATTAAAATTATTTCTCTATGCTCTACTTGTATGCTTTTCACATGCCTTGCTTGTATCATGAAGATCCACCTTTTTCTTCCCAGAAACAAATGATTTTTATTAACAACAGTGAACTTCATAACAAATAAACAAAAGTTCAACTCCACTATGCAAAAACTGCACATTTGACCCTCATGATTTAACCATTTCTCATCATGATGCATGTCTAAAGCATAAGTAACCACTCTTGCATATATTCATTTTTTTTAGAGTACATATATTCATATTATCTTTCAATACCAAATGAAAGAAGCACCAAGTTCAAATAATGTATGTCTTCCAACAAGGTTGACATTCTAATGTCCTTCCCTTCAACACACCGAAAAAAAGACATTCTGATGTCCTTGGTCTTCTTCAATATTAAGGAGACCAATACTTCCATATCACAAGCAGATTCTGCCATTGAAATGAAACATCAAAATATCAAAGAGATGATATAGCAATAATATAATAGCTATTAAGAGTAAAAATTAAAAATTTCAACTTTCAAGCAATCTAATGAAGTTAATTCAAGATCTCAGCAAAGCTAATGTGTCAAATGAACACAAGGTAATATAACAAAAAGGAAAAAATACACAAATCAAAGATAAAACAAAAGCCAAAAAAGTAGAGGATCTAATAACATGAGACAAAATTTGCAACCAAAAAAGCTAAAACTTTCGAAACAATGAATAAAAAATAGTACCTCAAATAATCAAATGAACGTATTCAAATGATCAACTACACAAAAATAAAAAAGTATGGAGTATGAAACACACGATTGAACAAGAGAAGGGAAAGAAAGAAACTTTGAAAGTTGAAAAGATGCATATTGATTCGATAAATCTAGAATAAGAAAAAAAGGTAAAGAAGCAACTCTTGGAATGTACTAGAATCATGTCTATATGACATTGTTAACATATACAACTATTTGTGTATTAAATATGAATGATGCAACTTGAACTTAAAGCATACTACCTTCACTATGAACAAAATAGCTTAGGACTTATACAGGTATTATTTTCTCTCAAACAGAAAATTTCAATTATTTGCTTAGATCCCTATTAAACAAAAAGTTTAAATGTGACTTCAGTTGAAACCCATTAATAGAATTAAGAGAGAGCCGTCAAATATCAATGAAAAGATCTTCTTAAGTCAACACAAGCTCAAAATCCTAAGTCAAATCCAATCCTATATAGGATTGTTAATGGATATACTATCAGCTAGCTCAGGATTACTCAAATTTCCAATTTGTAGACCATCAAAATCTCCAATGAACAAACAGAAAGCAATGAAACCATTCGTGAATGCATAAGTCGAACACAAAAACTTTAATTTCATTACCATCAAAAATTCTAACAAGGCCAATCAAATTTAAGTACTAAAAACAAAATTTTAATCAACATAATTGAATTAACATAGCTCAAAACTTGGATAATACTTCTTATTACCTTCTTATCATCCATGACCTTGAGAACCAATCTTTCATTAAAATGCCTTTATTTCATCACCTATCGCATCTGTATTGCAAGGAGATAAACTTAATAAATTACTAACTGAAAACTTAAACTATAAACAATGAAGACACAGCACATATATAGTAGACACGCAACACTCTATAAATACATAGCATATATCAATAAGAATGCTATCATGCTCTCATCTGCAGAATAAGCATAAAAAACCAGATACAGAACAAAGGCTCATAAATCAGATGCCTTAAAATAGCAGTAAACTTTTTAAGGACAAAGTACTAAACTGCAGCCACAAAACAAAAAGTAGGAGAAAAAACTGAGAAGCCTAATAACCTGTGAAGGCAATTAAAGGCGAGGAATGGTTTTATTGATAGCTGATTTTGTCCCAAAAAAAACACACAAATGACAGTTATGTTATTTGCTCATACAAGTATGTAAAGAAATAATCACTTTTGTGCAAATATAGTGACTCTCAAGTAATAGCAATCACCATATTCGTTTGAACATCATCAGTGTAAAAAAAAAAAAAAAGGCCCAAAAGAACAGTAAGCAAATACCAGATAACTGCAAGCAAATGGACACCCTCTATAATACTTTGAATGCAGCCACTAAAAAAAGAAGAAGCTATAATAGACAATTACAATTATTAATAATAAGTATAGAATGATGGATAGGTTGAAGAGTTGGGGCATACCAGTTTCAATGGAATTCCTAATTCTTGCTTGTGTTAAGGTATATAATGAGTGATACTTACTGGTAGGATGTGTACATTTACTTGAGGATATCTTGTGTGTAAATTCATTGCCAATCTTAATAAAATTTTTACTTTGCTCCAAAAAAAAAGTACAAAAAATTCAGTAACTATGCCAAAAAAATGATTCAAATGTAATAAACCCCGCAAATAAAAAAAGACGCCAAATGATAGGAGAGGGTACTGCAAACTATTTTGCATATGATTTATACTTTACAATAATGACTTACCTCATTAATCATGACTCAAAATTCTCTAATGGATTGATATGGTACTGTGTAATTGCCTTACAAAGTTATATTACAAAAGTATGAATGTTTCCCATTTTTGCAGATAAATAAAAGGAAAAAAAATACCAAAAACAAAGTAAAGCAGCAGTATGAAGATTAAACCAAAAAAAACCTGAAAGAAACAAAAAGAGATAATACTAAGCAATAAATTAACAATGTATTCTCACTCATATGAAAAAGGGAAGAAGGGGCGAAATGAAAATAAATGGAAAAAAAGTTTCACCTTGAAACTCCTCTACCTTCGAAATTGGAATTTGGTTGACTCTACACTACATCAAGAAAATTGTAGAAAAAAATTATTAGAAAGTATAAGAACACAAAAATATATGACAATCTTGTGCGACAAAAAAATTGCAGAGAATAATCAAAGAAGGCCACATTTTTGTATTAGTTAAGAAAAAGATGGAATGTAGAGAAAAGGTAAAATTATTAACTATATAGTATAAGGGGGAACACTCCTTGCCACTTTAGCATGGTCGTCCACTCATGTGGTGCCTAGAGATTGGCTGGTGCTGACATGGAACTGATGCTGACCCCTTTTTCCTTTTTTGTTTAAACAGCATCACATGATTTTCTGGTGTAGTAAACACCACTTCTTCTAACTTTTTTGGGGGAACTAACCCATGGGGTGGGTTCGAGGCAACTAACCCATCAAGTCTTATCTGAAACCTTTTCTTCCATTCTATCTTATCCCTTCTCAAAAATTATTCCCAAACTACTAATTCCTCTATATCTCTTCAATGAATCACTTTCCATTATTCTCTCCTCTCTCTCTGAAAGATAAACTAGATTTTCACCATCTATAGACACCAAATTTTGTCACATTTTTTTTCTAATATTTGACATTTGCTTGAATTTTGTCTATTTAGAGGGTCATTTATTTTTATGCATTTATTTGCCCATTTTTCTTGTTTTGTAGATTTTCTTTTGTTATAAAAAAAAAGAGGAGAGGAGAAGAAAAGATTTTACATGCTCTAATCATTTTTTCCTATCAAAACCACTATTAACTCATTTTTACACTCAATTCCCATTTATCTTTCTATTTATTTTGGTAAAAATCCATCATGTTATTCCATGGATCTTTCTTGTCATTTGGTAAAGAAGTCCATCATTTTGACCAACCTAATTCCCTAACTTCTCCCTGACACTCTCTCGGTTCACTTTGCACACACAAGCACACCAAGCACAAAAAACTCCCTCAATCTCACATTCCAATTTTCCCAAAAGTCTCCAACTCACACTCGGCCCCTCTCAATTTTTCCACACTCACACACAACAAAACTCTCTCGGCTCTCTCTTTCTTCCCTCTCTCAATTTCACCATAATAACAACACACCCACACACAAATCAAACACAAAAGAGAGCAAACGAAACATGGTCAAGGCTTCAAATTGCATCAAAAACTTCAACCAAGGAATTGCCACCTACACTGAGGTAATTTTCTAGTTTTGTTTAGCACATTATATCCATGTTTCAGTGTTTAATCTTCTCTTGCTTTCGATTTTTTCTTTTGTTGTTGGGTTGCTAAACTTTTGAGATAGGTTATGAACAAAATTATAAGGAAAAGAATAGGATTTTGGTATGCATGCTTCGTATTCGAAAAAATGTCCAAGTGAAATCGAATTAGAAGATTAATTTTGGTGTCTATATTTTGCTAAAATAAATGGGCATAGCTAGTATAGGGTTTGGAAAGGTTGCTTAATTAAATTCTTCCGAATTTTTTAGTTTAAAAGGCAATGAAAAATGCATTTTTTTGTAGGGGTTGTTTGTCTTTAATTTATCCTTTTGTTGTTGTTTTTTTTTGACAAACTAAGATCATAGTTGTATTGTAGAAGTTATAAGGAGTGTTATAGTATAAGTTTTATGATTTTTGGTGAAGGTTTGAGTGTTTTGAAGAAAAAAAAGGCTATTTTTTGGCCATTTCGCCACTTTTGGTTCATTTTTTGTAAAAACTAAACCCAAAAATAGATTTTATGTGAAAAATCGAGTTGAGGTGTATTTTAGTGATTTTTCGTGACCGGAGAGGTTGCCGGCGACCACGTTTCACCGGAAGAAGAAGAAGAAAAAGGGAGGAAGAAGAAAAGAAAAGAAAAAAAAAAGAAGAAAGGAAAAGGGAAAGAAAATAAAGAGAATAAAAATTGGACTAGTTTTTTTTTTTTATCTGGCGGGCTTGTTTCTTTAATTTCAGTTGGGCTAGAGGTTTTTTTTGGCGCACTTTCGTTTGGACTTTGGGGCAATTTTCCACTTGGACTTGTTTTTATTTTCATGAAAACAGCCCGCATTTTTCTTTGGAGCAGAGCAGTCCAGCCCAACCAAAAATAAAGGGCACAATTTCGTTTAGTAGAAAATGAATTTTGCACTTTAGCTCTTGATCTTTGGAGTAGTTTTACTGTGGCTCAGAAAATTTTAGATTTCTTTCAATTAGGTCCTTAATTTAATTATAATTTGGTCCCTAAATTTAATTTTGACCTCTAAACTCTTAAAAATTTATTTTTGCCTCCAAAATTTTCTAATTTTTGCAATTTAGTCCCTTCTGACTTGTTGACACTCTCTATTATGATTGTTTCTTTTCTTTAATAGGTAATTATATTACTATTAAATGTATTCAACTTGTAATTTTTTAGATATCTTTAAGTTTCTTTATGTCTGACATATTAATATAAATTTAGTACTTTTATTATTATTATTTTCAATTAAATTGGTGCCATGATTCTTTTGTTTATTTTGATTATAACTAGGGAAATTTGACTCCATTTAGTCAATACTTCAAAAGGGAGGTACCCCTATTATTATTTCAATGTCAATTATGTGCTCTTTTGTGCCCCTACGTGCTTCTATGTGTTTATATATTTTCACATGCTTTGTTATTTACTTGATTCAAATGTTCATTTAAATTTTCTTATGTTTGTTTAGTTAATTTTTATAATTATTTGGGATGTATTTAAATATTTCAAGATGTAATAGATAGGTAATATTTTTGCAAAAAATTGCAATTAGATAGACCAATATAATAGATAGGATAAATAGGTTTATTTTATCATATTTTTCCCACTTTAGATTGTAATTAGGTCCTCTATTGTATAGATAGAATAGATAGGTTTATTTTCTTACATTTTCCATTTTAGATTGTAATTAGATTCCCCGTTGTAATAGATAAGTTTTGTGTGTTTATGTGGGTTATGTGTTTATATGATTTATCCGCTTTCTTTAGAATTTTTGCATTTAGATAATATGTTTATGTGTTACGTGTTATGTGTTCTTACATGTTTATTTATTCTAATTTATGCCTTATTTGTTTTACTATGTATTATGAATGCATGACGTTACCACATTAGTTCAATGCTAGTTATGGCTTCTCCTTCCGCTTACTTGCTAGTCCAACGCTAGTAAAGTTTTTTAGAAATGGGTTAGTCCAACGCTAGACCCTTAAATCGTTCATGCATTAGATTCATTTTTTGTGTGACATTCATTACATTTTCATGCTTTTTTAATTTTAGAATCTTTTCTCAATTGCATGATATTTCCTATTATCTTATCCCCTACCCTCTATATATGTTAATCATATAATTTAGGATTACATCTCATTTAAGAAATTGTAAAGTGAGTTAGTTCATTTGCTTGTCTAGATTAGGAGAATTACTTTTCAAACATGAAAAATGAGCGATTATAATTCTTTGGTTTAAATACCCCGTTAATCCCTGTATAAGAAAAATTATATCACGAGTTTTGCCTCTCGTACCCACTATGTTGCAACCTTTTTTCCTTAATCACTTATATCTATATATAATTTAATTCTCTTTTCTTCAAATTTCATTTTTGCATACTCGTGACTCCATTCAAGCAATTATTTTGGCCTTTGCAATTAATGCGATTGATATCAATTAGATCCTTGAATGGATATTTTGTCTCTTTCGATATTTTCTATAAATTTAGATATACATTCATGTAGAAAACTTCAAAACGTGATAAACTTAAGGGTTAGATTAGAAAAATTTTGATTAAATCTTGCAACTAGTTTAGACTAGATTGAAAGGGTGTCTTAGGTTCGAGTCGATCGAACCTTTGCCTTCCCTTTCTTCAATCGTGACTTCCAAACTCATTTTTCTCTCGTTTTTCAAATCCTGGAGTTGTCGAAAAGGTTTTTATTTCATTTTACTTACGTTTTATTTTAATTTTGTTAAAAAAAAATTTTTGGGTGACTTGGTACACCTAAACTCAATACCAAGTGTAAAATCCTTTTTGACTAAATTTTGGGCCCAAATTGTCGCATTTTTTAAAGTCTCATTTTAGGCCCTTTTTCATTTTATTCTTTTAAATGAAAAGCACATCTTTTGGAAATACGATTTTCATTGCAAAAAAGGGGGCGCGACAACTTAATTTTTTAGATGTCCTTTTCACTTATTTTTAAATAAAAATAACATCTTTTGTAAACATTCTTTTTCAATCGCGAAAAAATGGGGCGCGACACCATCTTTATCTTCTTCTCTTCATTCCATCTTTTTTTTTTTTCTACTGTAAGAAATGAGACAAGAAAAAAAAGAAAGTCACGTGGAAACAAGAAGCAACAAGGGAAAAAAATGGACAAAATTTTACTTGATCGATTTGTGGAGAAAATTTTTTTTGATCTTCACAACATCTTTTTACTTGCATGACTTTCTTCTTCCAAATTTCTTTTTTTCTCATTAGATTTTCTTTTTTTTTTTGGGCCTTTACTGCAAGAAGAAGCATTCTTTATTTGTCATTGAGGAATAATCAAATGTGAAGATAGCTTTAAATATATATTTGTTCATCTTTTATTGTTGTTTTCCCTACATGCTTTTACCTCTCTTTTAGACTACTGAGTAAACCTGAAGGTCTTGGCATTGTTTTTTTTTTTTTCCTTTTTTGGTTTTAATGATAGTTTAAGTTGTGACTATATTGAGTTTCCGGTTAATTTATAGGTGAGAATATCTTAAACTAGGTGACATAGTTGAACATATCTTGTGCACGTCCATATTTTGAACTCCATAGCATGTTAGGTTCCTTGTTTGGCTCTCTACATAGACTATTCTATAGTGTGAAGTGTTATCTTCTCTTTAAAGTATTTATATGTTCCCTTATTATTTGCCTATACTGATGCCCTTTTGAAATCGAAAATTCTATGAGTAAAAAAGAAATTACAACCTCATATCCTATCAAGTCTTATCTGGTAGTATGTGTTTTTCTATTCGATTGTTTGGTGATTGCCTTTCTAGTTCTAAAGGATTTAAATTTTACAGCATGAATTCCATTCAATTTTGATTAATTGGTTAAAGTAGGTCATTTGCATTCATAATGGGTATTATTGTTGCTTGATAGAATATCTGGCCTTAAACATAAGCCCTTTCTCATTGTCTTGCTCAATGGAATGTGAAAAAATATTATTTTCAACAAGATTTAATTATGCAATTTTGTTGGAAGTTTTGCATTTTTTTTATCATATGGAAGAAATTTTTATTATAGCTATAGCACATGATTTGCTTTAGGCAAGCAAATTTTTGCCTAGACATAAAAAAAAATCATATGATTTTCTTTGGTATCCTTATTCAATATGCATCTATGTTCTATAATTGAATTTTGGTGATTTTAATATTTCAGATTACGATTCTAGGTACTAAATTTATAGTTTTCATTACTTGTTAAATAAAATCACCCAAAATAAAAGAAGAGTATAAACATATTGCAATTTATTGTATATTGAATTTGATGGGTTTTGTTTTGATAAAAATTTAAATTTTTTTCTTTTACTTTTTTTTCAGTCATTTTTCCTTGTGTTTTGTGGAGAGGCTAAAATTATATTAAATTATTAGTTCAACTTGACTATTTTTATGGCTTTGGTTCTTGATTAGTTTACTTGATTTTAAATGCTAGGCTAAGGTAGTCGTGTATGACACGTCTATTTTACTGCATGCTTGCATATCTTTTACTAATTATATATAATTTACATGTTCTCTTTAGAAATCAGGAACTCATGTGTGTGGTTGATCATAGGCCAAAATAAGTTACAAAGGTATCTTATGATGCTACTTTTTTCATGGTTATTTGTTAACAGTTATCGTTAATAGTATAGAAAATTTCAAGGCTATTTATATTGTGAATCTCATTAAGAGTAAAGAACTTTTATCAAATTTTATCAGTTGCAATTGCAAATCTAGATGAGTGAAGTGCTTTCTAATGTTTATTTTCCCTTTATTTTCGTTCACTAACACTATTTTCGTAATTGAAAGCTGCAATTATGAAGAAAAATTACTTAGGAAATGCAGAATAACTACTCAATTGCTTAGAGTTTCATCTATACTACTAATTCAAAAAATTCATATTTTATGAAGCAGCGACATGGCATTGATGTAAAGAAGGATCCTCCTATTGATGGAAAATGATCTTTACATATTTTGTCAGTGGAAACTCCACTGCACTAGTTATCATTTTAATTTGTGATTGCCAAAAGAAGGAAATTGATGGCTTGAATTAGTATAATCTATTGATTGTTTGTTCTCTTTAAGTTAATATAAATAGTAGAACCAACGATTTGGATGGAATATTAGAAATTACACAACTTATTAATATCCTCCATATGGTCAATATGTTTATTTCTACTGAGACTTTAAATGATGACTAATTGGATGCACAAAAGTTTTCTTTAATAATTAAGATTGATTGTTTTGTCTCCTGAATAACAGGATTATTAGGTGAGATTGACTTTGACTGTCCTTTTTTTTTTCTCTTGAAAAATTGAGGAACATGGTTGTTTTGGATCTTTGAGTTTTAGATACATGTTTTAGCAAACCATTAGCATTACCAAAATTGAAAATACTTGTTATATCTAATATGGTTCAGACCAAATTGAGTTAATAGATATGATATTATGAGTGTCTGATTGGATTTCTTAAAAATGTATTGATAGAAAGTATTTCACAGATTTCTTCATTCTCTAACTTTCTCTAAAATTCTATCAACTTGATAATTGTCAATGCTTTGTGTCGCGCCCCATTTTTCGCGATGAAAAAAAGTATTTACAAAAGATGTGATTTTATTTAAAAATAAGTGAAAAGGACTTAAAATGGGACTTTAAAAAATACGATAGTTTGGGTCCAAAATTGAGTCTAAAAGGGTTTTTAAGAAAAAAAAGAGTCGCTACTTGGTATTGAGTTTGGGTGTACCAAGTCACCCGAAAATATTTTTAACAATAATAAAATAAAATAAAACCTTTTCGACAACTCCAGGTCTTTGAAAATAAGAGAAAATGAGTTCGGGAGTCACGATTGAAGAAAGGGAAGGCAAAGGTTCGATCGACTCAAACCTAAGGCACCCTTTCAACCTAGTCTCAATTAGTTGCGAGATTTAGTCAAACATTTTCCTAATCTAACCCTTAAATTTATCACGTTTGGATGTTTCCTACATAGGTGCAAACCTAAATTTATAGAAAATATCGAAAGGGATAAAATGTTCATTCAAGGGTTTAATTGATTACAATCGCATGAATTGCAAAGGTCAAAATAATCCATTGAAAAGATTACGAGTATGCAAAAATGAAATTCAAAAGAAAGAAAATTAGATTATATATATAAATATAAGTGATCGAGGAAAAAGGGATGCAATATAGTGGGTACGGGAGGAAAAAACTCGTGACATAATTTATATAGGAATTAATGGGACATTTAAACTAAAATGTTATAATCACTCATTTTCCATATTCAAAGAGTAATTCTCCTAATCTAATCAAGCAAATGAACTAACTTATTTTGCAATTTTTTAAATGAGATACAATTCTAAATGATATGATTAACACATATAGAGGGTAGAGGGTAGAGGATAATATAATAGAAAATAACATGCAAATGAGAAAAAATTCTAAAAAATATGCATGATAATGTAATGAATGTCACGCAAGAGATGAATTTAACGCACGAATGATCTAAAGGTTTAGTGTTGGACTAACCAATTTCTAAAAGTTTTTACTAGCATTGAACTAGCAAGTAGGCGGAGGGAGAAGCCACAACTAGCGTTGGATTAGTGTGGTGACGTCATGCATTAATAATACATAGTAAAACAAATAAGACATAAATTAAAACAAATAAACACATAAGAGCACGTAGCACGTAACACGCAAGCATAATATCTAGATGCAAAAATCTTAAGAAAAGCGGATAAAACATATAACATGTGAGTCACATAAACACACAAAACCTACCTTTAACAATGGGAAATCTAACTACAATCTAAAATGGGGAAATATATATAAAAAATAAACCTATGTATTCTATCTATTACAATAGAGGACCTAATTACAATCTAAAGTGGGAAAAATATGATAAAATAAACTTATTTATCTTATCTATTATATTGGTCTATCTAATTACAATTTTTTGCAAAAATATTACCTATCTATTACATCTTTAGGTATTTAGACACCTCTCAAATAATTATAAAATTAACTAAACAAATATAAGAAAATTTGAATGAACATTTGAATCAAATAAATAACAAAGCATATAAAATATATATAAACACATAGGAGCACGTAGGAGCACATAAGAACACGTAATTGACATTTAAATAATAATAGGGGTACCTCCCTTTTGAAGTGATGACTAAATGGAGTCAAATTTACCTATTTATACTCAAAATGAACAAAAGATCATGGCACCAATTTAATTAAAAATAATAATAATAATAAAAATACTAAATTCACATTAATATATCTAACATAAAGAAATTTAAGAACATCTAAAAATTACAAGTTGAATGCATTCAAAAGTAATATAATTAGCTATTAAAGAAAAGAAACAATTATAATAAAGAGAGTCAAAATTCACTAGGGACTAAATTGCAAAAATTAGAAAATTTTTTGGGGTCAAAAATATAAATTAAGTAAATTTTAGGGACCAAAATCAATTAAATTAAGGACTAAAGTGAAAAAAATTTAAAATTTCTGGGCCATAGTAAAATTACTCCAAAGATCAGGGGATAAAGTAAAAATTTCGAATTCTGATTTGGGCAAGAAGAAAGACTTGGGTCATTTATTTTAGTTGTTTGAGCTGGACACCTTTGGCCCAAAAGAAAAAATACAAGCTATCCTCATTAAAAGAGAAACAAGCCCAAATGAAAAAATTACCCCAAAGGCTAGACGAAAACCCAGAAAAAAGAAATCTCTTGCCCAACTAAAAATAAAGAAATTGGCCCACTAGAAAATAAAATATTAGCCCATTCATTTTCCTTCTTTTTCTTTTCTTTTCTTTCTTTTGATTTCTGTTTTCCTTCTTTCCTTTTCTTCTCTCAGGTGAAGCTAAAGCTTCCTTCCTGGCCACCGGCGGCGATCTGGTGGTAGCTGGCAAATTTTTCAGTCACAAAATTTCACCAAAATACACCCTGTGACGACTCCACCTCCCCCTACGGCGTACCAAAGGGTTTGGCGGATCGCCTGCCCAACTCTCGCCAGAACTCCCTCACTAATGTTCTTGAAATAACCGTTTAAGTCTCCAAATTAACATAAAAGTTCCATTTCCAACTAACGATTCAAACTCAATTTACAATCCAAGAATAAAGCATAGGATTACATTTCCAAAGAGTCCAAATATGTCTCATCTACAAAAGTACAATTACAAGAGATCATATACACTAGTTCTTGCCTACTTGCTCCAGCTTTCACTCCTGTAAGGAAAACAAACTAACGGAATGAACTAAAAGTTCAGTGAGATTCCCAAACAAGCAATCAGGTAGAGAAACCATGGAAGTATGGCATTCAACAGTTGGAGCACTTTGCACAATAATAAACAATCATTCAAGAAATAAACATTCATTCATTGGAAGGATTCGTGCTCACTTGGAGCCATTCATTCAGTCATTCAGTCACCGACCATTTCCCTTATTCCTCCGTCATTAGAAAATATTTAACAGTAAAAACTACTTCAGTGTTCATTGTCATTCATTCATTGACTTCATTGCATTGAATTTACTGGCCAGTTCTGCACCAAATTTCGTGGTAATACTCGAGTATACCAAACATTATTCCAGGATAACCAGCCACCCGACCGATTCCACTTTTGGCTCGAGTCGAGTGGCAACGAAGGGCAAGGGTCCAGTTCGGCCAAAAGACTTACATTCATGCACAAGTAGCATTCAATCATTGAAAATTCACTTTTGCATGGGTCGAGTATGATAAAGTATACACTCGTCCATCGAAAATCCATTTAACAATCATTGGAAAACATTTAACATTTAGACAGTATTCACAACAATCCACATAGTCATTTAAAGTATTCATATGCAAGAAACACTCACCTTTTAAAGTACACCAAAGCTAAACTTTCCACTCTGGGTTGTGCTCGTTCCCACCGTTAAACCTTAAAAGTAGCAAGACAATATGTTACGGTCCGATCATTCAAACCTTAGGTTAATAAGGTGCTCACTTGAGCCTTAATCATGAGCCATACGCCTATCTAAAATCGACCCCTTAAAACGCAAAACTCAAAGACAAACTTGAAAATCTATCGAAAAATGTCCAAGTGCATTCCTAGAACTATGAAGTACACTTGTTTAAAACCACAAAACTATCCAAAATCATACCAATTAAAGTTTAAGAGTTAGAAAAGTTTTCTCAAAATTTTCCAAGTTCCACTCAATTAATTTGACAAAATTTTCAGTTTTGGCAACATTCTTTGAAAAAGTATAACTTGAGTTTCGTAGATCAAAAAATCACAAAACTTACACTATTAAAAAATAGACTCGAAGTACTAATAAACTTTAGAAAACATCTTCATGATATTCAACCCATAAGCTAGTCAAATTTTCAGTTCAAAATCATTACTGTCTCATGTACAAAACAAAACAGTCATGATTTTTCAAGCAACTTTGTAAATTTGCTGGTATTTATAGGAGTTGAACCAATTTCTAATTTTTATATGGTTAAAAGATCTATGAGTTCAGTTTCAAATGCAACAAACGGAACACAATTTGGATTTTTCTACACCATGATATAACAGTTTTTCCAAAACTACTCAAAGTCTCCTACTAAAAAATTTCAGCAGCACTTCCTTTGTATTTACCAATTTTTTCAGCTATTTCAAGGCTATATTTTCTTTTCAAATCAGCCCACTTAACACCACAAGATAGCCACAAATCATGTTCACAAGGTATAGGAAATATAGAATACTTATTTTAGCCACAAAACTAGCTATAATGAACATATACTTAAACTGAAAATCTTCTACCAAGGCTGAAATTTCACATCTAAAGCTGAAAAATCCTATTTTGAAGTTATAATTTCATACCAAAGCTAGAGTTCTTCATATCTCAACTTTCATATCCAAATCAAAGCTAGAAACTCCTAATTCATGGCTAAAAAGTAAAAATTCCAACAACATCACAAATCCATGAAACCAATCACAAAATTTTCATATTCAAGTCATATGCTCACTTGAATGCAAGATTAAAGGGAAAAGGTAGTTCCTTACCAATATTACCTTCAATTCCTAAGGAGAGTAGCAAATCACAATTTTCTTCCCTCAAAATCAGGATGAATTTAGGGTTTAAGGTTGATTCCCCACAAAATCAAGCTAGGAATCAAGATGGAACTAGGAGAAATTTTCTCTCCTCTCTAATTTCGGTCATGACAAGAAAAAATGAGAGAAAGTTTGGTCAAAAGAAAGATAAGAAGGGAAGAAAGCTTTCTTAGTCAACATGTCATGGATCGTCGACACTTGGCGAGCCAAGATTTTTCCTCTTTTTCTTTTTTTTTTCTTTCCTTCTCTTGGTCAATAATTTCGGCTAGCTTAGGGTTAATTTTGAGAAAGATTAAATAAAATAAAAACAAGGATATTAAGGAAAAAAAGTATTGGTCAAGTGGTGTACTCAACCGGTAACAAATGGCGCACGTCGGTTGAAGCCTATTTCCTTAACTCTTTTGTACTTTTGTTTTAACTTATGAGTCACTAACTTACTCTTAGCACTTTTAATCACATACATCCTCTTACTTAATACCCATTCTTATCCATCAATTGTAGCACACACACCTCACTGATTGATCACACTACCAAAATGCACCAAAACCCTAACTACTCTAACTTTAAAGTAAAAGTCAAACTCTTAACTCAACTAATGAAATCACCATGAAATTTAGCACTAGTAAATAATTAAATAGCCAAGTAAAGAAATATAGAAGAAAATATAAATTAATTGTTCAAAATTGAGAGGAAATTTTAAAGGAATTTTTTGGTCCTCACACTCTCTCCCTTAATAAAATTTCGTTCTCGAAATTTTTACCTTCCATTGCCTCAGATGATTCCGGAGCTTGTTGCTTGTCCAAAACATATACCCATGCTGGTACTTTTGGTCGGTTCTCTCTTTCATTAACTTGTCTAGATTTGGTTCTATCTACTTGTTGAGCATTATTCTCTCATGGCTGGTTTTTCGGGCAGTTGCTAATTTGATGGTCGGTACCCCCACAAATTAAGTACTTTCGCCCCTTCCTCCAACAATCATCTTCAGTGTGATTTGTTTTTTCACAGTATCCACAAGTCAAACGAGAAGTCACCTTTTGGCCTTCTCCAGGAATTCCCTGTTGTTGCTCTTTTTCCACTTCACTTCCCCTTGTAGAACCTTCTTCTAGCATTCCTATTGTCCATGTTGGATAGGGTAAATGGTTTGTTCTTTTTACTTTGGAAGGTGTTGCATTTTCTCTAAAGTCTCCATGTATACTATTAGGTGCACTCCTTTTGTGTGCGTGAAAAGCTTGTACCTGTGCTTTTGCATTCTCAATCCTTTGAACCTTCTCAAGAGTTTCAGTAAAAGTTTAATTTGAGCAGCTGCTAAAGCTTTTTGGATTTCCAGATTCAACCCTTGTATAAGCCGTCTCACCCTCCTTTGCTCCATAACCACTAGTTCAGGAGTAAACTTAGATAATTTAGGGAATTGGGTTTCATATTCGGCTACGCTTAAGGTTCCCTGACGTAATCTAATAAAATCATCCTCTCTCTTCTCTTGGACCAGAGGTGAAAAATATTTCTCATTAAACTCTCTCATAAATTTTACCCAAATCCACGCCGTATGTTCTCTCTTCCATTTTGCCCTAATAACATTCCACCACACCCAAGCGGGTCCTTCAAACTAAAAGACAGCAAATGCTACTTGTCTTTCCTCCGTATAATTCAAGGCCGTAAAAATATTAATCATAGCCTCCAACCAATGCTCAGCCGTCTCTGAATCAGACCCTCCAAGGAATTTAGGAGGAACAAACTTTTGAAAACGCTCTAGAGCCCTGTCCTCTTCATTTTCAGGGTTCTTAGGCTGATTCACTGGAATTCGGCCTTGTTGCTCTACCAATTGCGCTAAGACATTAGCCATTTGTTGTATTGCCGTTGCTACTTGATCTCCTATTTCGGCCCTTGGTTCTTGTTGCTGCTCCGCCGCCGTGTCTCTTGTTTCTCTTGGTTCTTGTACTTGCCTACCTTCACGTCCACGGCTTACCCCATGTCTCCGACTAGCCTCTCGTCCTTGATTTCGCCTACCCTCCATACCATTTTCTTTCTTTTCTTTTTTTTTTTTCAAAAGATTTTGTAGCATATAAACAAAATAAATTGACTATAACAGAAAAAGAAAGATATTTTTAAATCACACAGTCAAAAATAAGAAAATGCACTTTGTACACTTATAGCATTCCAAACTCATTCATCAGGTTGCAAAGATACTTTACATATTATTTGATCAAAACCAAGTGCATAAAACAAAGCAAATACTATACACATTAGTATTGACACGTCACTAGCAGCATATATACAGTGGTAGAACAAGAAATGACTTGTCATCCCAGTTACCTACACCCACGTCCTGCATTCTTGAATCTCTAACCTAGGTCTTTATCAAACTAACTAATTCTACTTCTCCTTTGGCTGCAGGTTGCCCTACCTTAGACTCAAGATTAAATTCATTAGAGCCTGCATACCCTTGACCTCCCTTGGCTACGTTCACTTCTACTATTTCAACCACAAGCATCTTAAACTAGTCAAAGTACAAACAGCTTCAATTGCAGGTACAAATTCAAATACATCATTAGAAATGTCATTCTAAGGTAATAACCTATTCTTTCGATCCATAAACAATTCATATGAGTATGACCCAATCACATCTTTCAGACTTACCTCAATTTCATTCGTAACCGTCATAAAAGTATCAACTCTTTAGTATTTGGGTACAAGAATCCAAAAATAGGATAATTTACAACTCGAGCCGGCCGGTCCCAAGAGTAAATCACTTATATTAGAGATTTTTATCTGACGTACATATCTATCTTCTTGAAATATCATGATAAGGATTTTACGCCTATAACATTCATGATTCATAACTTATACTCCAGAAGAGTACTTAATCCTTTACTCATTCACATAATAGGGCCCATAACACCACTTGGCCCAAATTCACCCCGCGTAAAGACCACGCAAAGTGATTCTGATACCACCTGTGACGATCCCACCTCCCCCTAGGGCGTACCCAAGGGTTTGGTGGACCACCTGCCGAACTCTCGCCAGGACTCCCTCACTAACGTTCTTGAAAATTTACAATTTAAGAGTAAAGCATAGGATTACATTTTCAAAGAGTTCAAATATGTCTTATCTACAAAAGTACAAGTATAAGACATCATATACACTAGTTCATGCCTACTTACTCCGGCCTTCACTCCTGTAAGGAAAAAAAACTAACAGAATGAAATAAAATCTCAGTGAGGTTCCCAAACAAGCAATCAGGTAGAGA
The DNA here is from genome assembly GCF_036785885.1 of Coffea arabica. Classification (NCBI taxonomy): domain Eukaryota; kingdom Viridiplantae; phylum Streptophyta; class Magnoliopsida; order Gentianales; family Rubiaceae; genus Coffea; species Coffea arabica. The sequence continues at coordinate 4,519,455 of NC_092318.1, read as the reverse complement.
AACCATGGAAGTATGGCATTTAACAGTTGGAGCACTTTGCACAATAATAAACAGTCATTCAAGAAATAAACATTCATTCATTGAAAGGATACGTGCTCACTTGAAACCATTCATTTAGTCATTAAGTCGCCAATCATTTCCCTTATTCCTCTGTCATTAGAAAATATTTAACAGTGAAAACTCCTTCAATGTTCATTGTCATTCATTCATTGATTTCATTGCATTAAATTCACTGGTCAATTCTCGACCAGATTTCGTGGTTGTATTCGAATATACCAAACATTGTTCCAGAGTCACCAGCCGCCCGACCGAGTCCGCTTCTAGCTCGAGTTGACTGGCAACGAAGGTAAAGGGCTCAATTCAGCCAAAAGGCTTACATTCATGCACAAATAGCATTCAATCATTGAAAATTTATTTTTGCGTGGGTCGAGTGCAATAAAGTACACACTCGCCCATCAAAAATCCATTTAACAATCATTGAAAAGCATTTAACATTTAGACAATATTCACAATATTTCACATAATCATTTAAAGCATCCACATGCAAGAAACGCTCACCTTTTAAAATAGACCAAAGTTACATGTTCGACTCTGGGTCGTGCTCGTTTCCACCGTTAAACCCTAAAAGTAACCAAGACAAGATGTCAATGTTCGAGCATTCAAAACTTAGGTTAATAAGGTGCTCACTTAAATTTTAATCATGAGCCATACGCCTATCTAAAATCGGCCGTTCAAAACCCAAAAGTTAAAGACAAACTTGAAAATTAATCGAAAAATGTCCAAGTGCATTCCTAGGACTATGAAATATACTTGTTTAAGGCTACAAAACCATCCAAAATCACACCAATTAAAGTTTAAGAGCTAGAAAAATTTTCTCCAAATTTTTCAAGTTCCACTCAATTCATTTGACAAAATTTTCAGCTTTGGCGACATTTTTTGAAAAAGTATAACTTGAGTTCCGTAGATCCAAAAATCACAAAACTTGCACTATTATAAAATAGACTTGAAGTACTAATAAACTTTAGATGATATCTTCATGATATTCAACTCATAAGTTAGTCAAATTTTCAGTTCAAAATCACTACTGTCTCATGTACAAAACAGAACAGTCATGAGTTTTCAAGCAATTTTGTAAATTTGCTGGTATTTATAGGAGTTGAACCAACCCCCGATTTTTACACGGTTAAAAGATCTATGAGTCCAGTTTCAAATACAACAAACGAAACTCAATTTAGATTTTTCTACACCAATATATAACAGTTTTCGTAAAACTACTCAAAGTCTCCTGTTAAAAAATTTCAACAGCACTTCCTTTGTGTTTGCCAATCTTTTCAGCCATTTCAAGGCTACATTTTCTTCTCAAATCAGCCCACTCAACACCACAAGACAGCCACAAATCAAGTTCACAAGATATAGGATATATAGAATACTTATTTTAGCCACAAAATTAGCTATAATCAACATATACTTAAGCTGAAAATCCTCTAGCAAGGCTGAAATTTCACATCTAAAGCTGGAAAATCCTATTTTGAAGCTAAAGTTTTATACCAAAGCTAGAGTTCTTCATATCTCAACTTTCATATCCAAATCAAAGCTAGAAACTCCTAATTCATGACTGAAAAATATAAATAAAAGCTGAAAAATTCCAACAACATCACAAATCCATGAAACCAACCACAAAATTTCCATATTCAAGTCATATGCTCACTTGAATGCAAGATTAAAGGAAAAAGGTAGTTCCTTACCAATATTACCTTCAATTCCTAAGGAGAGTAGCAAATCATAGCTTTCTTCCCTCAAAATCACACCATACCAAGGTTCTTCCTTCCTTGTTGCAACCTTTTATGGATGAATTTAGGGTTTAAGGTTGATTTCCCCACAAAATCAAGTTAGGAATCAAGATGGAACTTGGAGAAATTTTCTCTCATCTCTAATTTCGGTCATGACAAGAAAAAATGAGAGAAAGTTTGGCCAAAAGAAAGATAAGAAGGGAAGAAAGCTTTCTTAGTTAACATGTTATGGATCGTCGACACTTGGCGAGTCAAGATTTTTCCTCTTTTTTTTTTCTTTTCTTTCCTTCTCTTGGTCAATAATTTCAGCTAGCTTAGGGTTAATTTTGGGAAAGATTAAATAAAATAAAAATAAGGATATTAAGGAAAGAAAGTATCGGTCAAGTGGTGTACTCAACCGGTAACAAATGGCGCACGTCGGTTCAAGTCTATTTTCTTAACTCTTTTGTACTTTTGTTTTAACTTATGCGTCACTAATTTACTCTTAGCACTTTTAATCACATACATCCTCTTACTTAATACCCATTCTTATCCATCAATTGTAGCACACACACCTCACTGATTGATCACACTACCAAAATGTACCAAAACCCTAACTACTCTAACTTTAAAGTAAAAGTAAAACTCTTGACTTAACTAATGAAATCACTACGAAATTTAAGCCTAGTAAATAGTTAAATAGCCAAGTAAAGAAATATAGAGGGCAATATAAATTAATGGTTCAAAAATGGGATGAAATTCTAAAGGAATTTTCGGGTCCTCACACACTCCCACTCGATTTTTCGCGTAGAATCCGTTTTTGGGCTTAATTTTTTCAAAAAATGAACCAAAAGTGGCAAAAATAGAAAAAAGACAGCCTAGTTTTTTATTTTTTTAAAAACACTCAAACCTTCACCAAAACTATAAAATTTATACTACAACACTCGTTACAACTTCTACATTACAACTACACTCTTTGTTTGACAAGAAAACAACAACAAAATGATACATTAAGTAAAAATAGCCCACAAATGAAAAAAAATATTCCAATGCTTTTAATGCTCAAAACTCCAAAATATTTAGACAATCCAACATTTTCGAACCTCGTGCCAACTACAATAATCTATTTTGACGAAAAATAAGTACAAAAGATTCACTAATTTGATTTGTTTTTTTATTTTAGCATTTTATCAAACATGTAGCATGCATACACAAAAGCTATTTTCTTTTGCCTAATCTTGCTTGTAGCTGAACCCCAAATCTTCCACAACATAACAATAACAAAACCAGTGAAATAAAGCAACAAACAAGCAGCTAAACATGTATTTAATCTAATTAATTAAGAAAAAGAAAAGCTGGAAAAAAGAAAAAAGAAGTACCTAAATGAAAGTTGTATTCCCTTGGGTGAAGTTTTTTTATGCAATTTCAAGCTTCAATTCAACCGGCTGCTGTCCCTTTTTTTTTATGTTGTGTGTGAGTATGTTGGGAGAAGAAAAAAAAGATGGCCGACAGTGAGTGAGATTGAGGGAGACAGTAGAGTCTCTTTTTTTTTTGTTGTGTGGCTTTTGAAGAAAAGAAGAAGATATGCCGAGAGCTAGGGGTTTTCTTTTTTTTTTTCTCTGTTTGTGTTGTGGCCATTTGCCAATGAGCTGAGAGAGTGTCAAAGAAAAGATGAATGGAATTTTTGTTGATCAAATGATGAGTTCCTCACCAAATAAAAAGAAAGATGCATGGAGATATTGAGTGCAAAAATGGATCAATAGTGTATTTGGTGAAAGAGAAATAATTAGGGGGAGATTTTATCTTTTCTTTTTCTTTTTTTTTTGTTTCTTTTTTTTTCCTAGAACAAACCTGCAAAATGAGAAAAACACACATTAAAATGCAAGAAAATAAATAACTCATTAAATAGAAAAAATTCAAGAAAACATAAAAAATTGACAAAAATTTGGTGTATACATTTCGTAAATTTCTTTTGTGTCTCTTCCTATTTCTCCTAAAGTTCATTATGCCATTTACTTATATAGTTGTGTTTTGACTTGTAGTTTTACTGTTCAATATTGACTGCTTAACTTTAATGAAAATTCAAGCTACTTGGTAGCTTTATGGTCTACTTTGCATCAATTTGTTTGGAACGGTAAAATATGATGTTATATGTTCTCTTTTTGCTAATAAAGAAATAATAAGATACCGACTTATTTAAATTTGAGAAATTCTGGCTAGTTTTGAGACTGTAAATATTGGTCAACATGTAGTATACAAGAAAATTATTTCATATCCTATTTTTGTTTTTGAGTTACTTATGAGGTTATAATTTGCTCTAGACAGATCTTTTCTTTTCTTTTCTTTTTCAATTTTTCCTCCCCTTCTACTTCATTCTTTCTTCTATTGCTATCTTCTTCTCTTTCTTCCTCCTCTGAATGCCAATCATATTTTCTTTCCTTCCTCTCCCTTTCATGAAAAGTTTCTTTTATATTTTATTTTTGTGTATTGTTCTGATTTTTTGTTATCCTTTGGTTAAAAGTATCAAAGTTAAGTTGAAATTTTTCAGAAACTTTCTTTTATCCTATTTTCTTGAGAAATTTTCTTGATTTTTTTATTCTCCTATATAGAAAACGTGCCAAGTTGGATTTTGCAACACATGTTTGTACTTAAATTTTATTAGTTTTTAGTTGTACATAATGTCAAAACTGAAAGTAAATTTTGTTTGAAAACCATTGATGAGTTTTTTGCATGTGTCAAACCTCTTATTTTCATTTAGCAGTTTAGCTTGTATCTTTTAAAACAATTAAATAGTTGTTGCATGGTGGTCATGGAGCAACTCCAAATGATAGGTGTGAGATTGGCTTGCATGATGTGAAGGATATGTTGTCAGTCATCTATGCCCTTACTATTGCAAGGGTACATGTAAATCCACTTGATTGATCTTTTTCTTGCATTGACTAACAAATTCCTTCCTTTCCTTAGTTGTTCTAACTAAAGTAGTAGGAGCAATTTTAGTAAAAAGTTTAGGTATTAAAACTCACTAGATTACAATCTTCTTATTCAGATCCAAAAGTTAAAGCAAAGAAGTTGGGACTGCTAGCTAAATCATATTTGGAGGGAATGCATTCAATATGCAAATTGATTGGGCAAATCCAACATCTATTGTCCATCAGGGTTACAAGTTCTTGATGACATCCCAGTAGAGATGTAAGATTTGTTGAGAGCGGATGTGTTAGGAGTTGCATATCCTCATTTTGTTTCTATTTAAGAGGTTATGACCTCTTCCAATGTACCCAAAAAAAAAAGAAAGAAAGAAAGAGGTACCTTTATGATGTATATCCTTGGTATTTCTTAGAGAATTTTATTTTTCTTTTGATTGGCCTTATCGCATAATGCTGTAAAACCTCTCTTGCAGCAAAACTGTGCAAAAATTGTGAGGTTGCTTTCCTAAAAAACTCAAAAGATAAGAATATGTTGAGAATGAGTTTTGAATTAGGATTAATCTTTTATACAGTGACAGTGTATACACTATCACCATTTGATACATGACAACTCATTTGAATTTAAATTTAAAATCCAAATTTTACTTGTGTCATGCATCCAATCGTGATAGTGTACACACTGTCAGTGTATATAAAATTTATTCTTTGAATTATGTTAAGCAATGCAAATAAGTTAATGTAGATGCTTTTTAAGAATGAGATTTTCATAAATATTGAGGACACCACAACATAATTTGTATGTTGGACCAATGGCTAGGTGTATACATCCTAATCATATTTTTCTTATACCCTATTACATATTTTAAAGGCATTGTATCATAATTTTCATCTCTTGAATTTCATATTTTTACAATTTTGAACTAATTATATACTTTCTAAGACGACAACTCTAAATATTTTATTTATTATTCACATCCACTACCGTTATAATTATTTGTAAATTAAGTGGGTAAAATTAGACATTTATCCACCGCGCATTTATGCAGTGAACCCCTCCTAATCTTTAAATCATTATCTATGTCTTCTTTAATTGTGTACAGCCACATATTTTTGGGGGATTCATATACAGACTAATTCTAAGGAAAAGAATGAGAGAAAACATAAAACCAATTCTAAGGAAAAAAAATGAGAGAAAAGATAAGTTAGAAAAGTAAGAAAAGTTGGAAGATGAATATATTTATAGATCCTTAGGTATGATCCTCTTGTGGTTTTAAAATCAAATCCGAAAATGCTTCCATCAGATCATCCCACAAGATTCCATCACTGGCTGTTCATACAAAGTTAAGAGCGAACTATTAGCAATAGTCGTAGTAAAGCCATTGAGAGAATGTTCTAGGAAAAATATGCTCCCAGTTAGGCTATAGTTTTATCCTTTAAGGTTAATTTTCGAGAGAGCAATGAAAGAAGAAGAAAGAGAAAGAATGGCGCATCTAACCATAGAAAATTAAAAAAAAGAGGCAGATAAAAGTGTGGCAGAGTTCATACCACTTGTTCAAGACACAAGCATAGCGCACATAACGACATCGAATTACCTTTGATATGTTGACAAAGTAAAACGACGTCATACCAAAAATTCAGCACACATGCACAAACGCACGTGATGACGATAAAGACGAAACTTGAGCTAAGAGCCCTTTGGCTCTTATACTATTTATGTTGAAAATTCTTAAAATTATTACTAGGCATAACACTGCCTTTAACACCCCATTCAACCTCAGTTCCCCTGCCTAAGAAATGTCGCCATTATAGTATTGCAAGTTAATTTAAAATACTGCTACTTTAATTTTTAAAGACGCATTGTAGACAACTTCTTATAATTAATATTGAAGTCAAATCATTCAAAATTGACTTTAAAACATGTTGCCACTTAAGAAAATCAAATTCAACTTAGAAAGGCAACTTTAGCAAATTTGCTATCACAAAATTTGTTCTAAAGTCTACGATTTACTAAAAATTTACTTGAATTTTCTAGAATCTCATATAAATCAACACTAGTTTTATAAAATTCAATATGCAACCTTGATATATTTTTTAAATTACTCATGAAAATCAATGTAATTATTGGCATTTTGAAATTAAAATAGTACGTTGGAAAATACTTGAATACGAAGTTAGTAACGGGTGTTTAGTAACAATTCCTAGAATCAATATGAAAATCAATTTTTTCTTTGCACATTATTGTTTCTTTACTAGATTTAGCCTCGATAATTGTCAAAAACCATAAGACATTCTCTGAAAAATAAGAACCACTATCTACAAAGTAATATTTTATAATGTTTGATGTACATAATGCCTTGTAAATCTAATGTAACTGTAATATACTTTCGAGTATGAATAACTCATATTTAACATTCGCAAGTTGATCGAAAAATGACCAACAATTGGTGGTTTGAATTTTCATAGTTGCTATGGTCGATAAGATTACAGGAAACAAAGATGTATATTGTCCTTAACTTTTTTTCACTATAATCAAATTGATTTTTAAATTTTTGCTAAATGTGTCCTCAAACTATTTTCTAGTAGTTAATTTGATCATATGTGGTTGAGTCATACAAGAATTAAATTTTCTCCATCAGAGACTAATCTATTCAAGGAAAGCAATAAAAAACTGCTATTTGAGGAAATAGCAAAGAAATTAAATTAAAAATGAAGAAATGTTTTGACGCAAAGCTTACCTAAATTTGGATCCACCATTATCTACAAATCAACTAATAAAAATAGTCAACAATTGGAGTTTGAAATTTCGTGGTTAGTATGTTTGAGAAAATCATGACAAACCAAAATGGTTGTTGTCAGTTTGACAAGATAACATGAATAACAACTTGATGAAAAGATTCAAATTAACTTAGCAAGAAAATTTCATCAATGCTACAAAATGTGTTTTATTTGAATTTATTGAAAAGAATTGGTAATTCACTATTATGTTTTTCCCGCGGGTTTAACTGGTTTTGGAGATTAATCTGTCACTTATGGATAAATCATATAATTTTTAAGTTTAATATTTTATTAGATTTTATGGTTAGAAAACATGCACAGATACATTGGGATGAAGTTATTCATTTTGGATACAAGATAATTTTAAAGTTTCAATGCTTTTTTTATGTTGATTGATTTTGCTGTTTTGGATGATTTTCAAATTTGTATGTATCTATATTAAGTTTAATGTACTCTAGATATTGCAACTAGAACTTTATGTTATATTTACATATCTATGACGTACGTATCTATGTTTAGTATACTTTAGATATTGCAATGAATCGGCTATCTATTTGAGAACTTAATTAGTTAAAAATAATAAGTTGAGGGTCCAAAAAATAGGAAGAGTGTTTGGATAGATAATTTTTGGATTTTTTCAAAAAAATATGTAAAATAGGTATTTGAATAACAAACAAGTAGTTCCAAATAATCACAATGTACATTCTTACAAAAAAAAAAACTCCTAAGTGGCTATTCTTTAGAAACCAAACATCTGATACTTCACATGTAACCCACGTGGACATGAATAAGCAAACCCATTCCCACTTCTTGACCGTGAAAGCAACACTGCAGTTTCCTATAATTGCGTGAGACTACACTAACTATAGTTTCATTTTTGTATCGTTACACAATTATCGTCTTGGTAAAGCAAATCTAAAACTGCTTCTATCTTCGATAATTTTATTTCACCTTTCCTCTTGCACTTTCAATAACTTCGTTTTCTCCAATCAACAACTGCAAAAGCTGTTCGACAATTGCAACCTGAGGCTGCTACTATCAACATCTGCCGAAGGAATTGATTTTTCTGCCACAAAGTGATAGCGTATTGATTTCCTGTGTGAGTAGCGATTTGTCGCTAAGTACTATAAAGGTGTGACGTTGGATTTAGATTTGGAAATACACAAGAAATAGTCAACAAAAAGGATGACTGATCGGAACTGATTCAAACTTTCATCGCTTATGACCGGTCTCTGATTTGTTGGGCCACTGTAAGGAAGGGAGCTAGTCATAAACAGATATTCCTCTATTCGTTTGCCTTGAACTTGAACAATTTGGTGTGCAGCGGTTAGTAATTACCCTTATCCAAGTTTTATTGCCCTTACAATTTGCTCAATTTGATTGCAGTAGTGTTTTTTAGAACAAAATCAACTGTAATTGTTAGGGTTTGGTTTGGAAATTCTCCCTGTTGTATGTATATATTTTTGAATTCGATCTCAGGGATCTATATTCATTTTAGTCTATTTGTTTTTTTTTTCACTTTCTTATTCACCATCTTCTTTCACGGGTCCAATTGCCTGGATAAGTGGTTTTCGTGTTCCTGTAAGGCATGTTGATTTTTGATGACAATTTGACTATGAAATTATCTATAATTGATAATTAGTTGGGATAATTGCTCATTTATTCTGCCAAAGTGAGAAGTTAATTCATCTATTCTTTTCTTAATCCTATCAAAACGGTCAGAAGTCACATTAGCTAATTTTTCTAAAGCTAACTCCCAAGATGGTTTAAAATCATTAGCTACTTTTTCTATTGCTAACTCCCAAGATGGTTTTGATTCATATTAGACACATTCCGGTTGGTAATCGTAAAAATATGAAGAATTACTATAAATACATTGATTATTCCAACCATAAGCAGAAGAATTGCTCAAATTAGCATTATATCGATCAAAGCAAGGATTGTAATGCTCTAATTCATCATAATAATCCACATTTTGTACTTGCATACATGTATTAGTAGCATGATAACCTCCACACAAGTCACAAATCACATGATAAGAATTAAAATCATTAACATTCCTCCCTTGCTCAATTTCATGCATAATTGTGTCCATTTGAACTTGTAACATCATAACATCAAATTTTGCCTTTAAGCACTTTAAACCATCTTCAAAAGACATACAATCAGTAAATTCTTGGTTACCTCTGTTGAAGGAGCTTTGCACTTGGTAACCATCCATTGCCAATCTTCCACTTCTCAAGCATTGTCCTCCAAATTGACCTACCCTCCTCATTACCTAAAATTGCTTTTAAACAACTTAAGAGCAAAATTAGTAAGAAGACTAGGTGATAAAACACATACACATATAAAATACTAAAATAACAGAAAATAACATTCACACAACAACTAATAAAATGTCTAAACTAATAAAGTTGCTCTTCACACAGATATTGCCAAATCTTCCCCGGCAACGGCGCCAAAAACTTGACGAGTATTTTACATACGTGCAAGTTAAAAAATACCGAATTACACCCGTTCACTTTCAAGTATACAGATCAACTAGTAGTTTAGGGTATATATCGGGTCGATCCCACAGGGAAGAGTGAACAATTACCGGTATTACTAAAGCTTCTCTATTATTTAGACTATCAATGAATTATAACAAATTTATCCTACTGAAATTATACAAAATAACAAATAAATGCTCTTTAGGTTGTGGTATCCCTAACTACTCATGCAAGTGCTATATTTGGATCATTGAATACTACATCTAGGCTAATTATGGTGTAATTTCCTTATGCATTTGAATCCTACTTTCGTAGTGAATCAATTATACTTATAACTAATCCATACCTATTCTCATGGTTATGAAATTAGCTACAAGTTCATTTTTTCAGTGAAATTACATGAAATGAATCACTAAAAATCACATAGGTGCACCTCTACTTTCGTGAGTGTACTCCCTAGGTTTAGCACTTCTTGAACTAGTGTTAAATCTCAATTTTCATTGCAGAAACAACACCTTAGATAATCACAATTAATGGTACCAGATTAATCATGATTTAAAGAGTCAAAGTGCTAAATAACTTGCTCAAATCATAGCAATCAAATAACCAAATAATAAACACTAACAATTATAGAAAGTTGAACCAAACCCAAGGCATAAACTTTAGAAACACATAATAGACATAAATTCCAGAACTTGCATATTAACTAAATTTGGAATCAAGTACAAAAGATAAAGAGTTGGAAAGGAATGTAACCCATGTCACTTGAGCTCATCACCTTGCCTTCTTCATTTCCATCTTAATCCTAGTCTAGCAATATACAAGAATGGATGAACTACACTAGCTAAACTATCCTACACAAAGGAAATGGAAGAACTACATTTCTGCACTTCCAGCTCTCTTCCCCGTATGATTTGAATGTCTGGTTGTTCTCTATATAAAACTGATATGAGGCTCCTTTCCACCAGTCCAAATTTGCTGCTATGATTCTTCAAATCTCCTTTTGTTAAGATAGTCAAAAATCATTGTTTTTGACTTGAAAATAAGCCACCTTGTCTGCCCTTTTGTCTTCTGAAGCATGTGCACCGAATTCTCTTGCAGATTGTAGCTGGAAAGTAGTTTGAACATAAGAGAATTGACTGAGCAAATTGCAGAATTGCGGCCAGAAAACGCGCCTACACAAAACGCGGTTACAAGTCACGTTTTGTGTACTCGCGTATTCACTTTATCCTTACTTCAACTGCGATTTTCTCTATCATAAAGGCTGAACTGGCTTTTGTGCAAAACACCAAAGTTGTAGCCCTTTGAATTAGCTTTCCAATGCTCTAAAAATCATCCAGATCGGAGCTTTGTAGCCTGAGATATGACCAAAATACTAAAGACTGGTCAGAACTCTGTTTTCCACTTTGGACAACTGAGTTGAATTTCGGTATTTCAACTTTTGGACTATGAAAACGGCTGAATTGGACTTTAATGTCTTCATACCAAATGTAGATCTCTTTCTTAGCTTTAAATTGGTGTAAAGATCACCTCAAACCGATCAGTGTAGATCCAGATATAGTCAAAATACCAAAACATGTCAGAGTTGTCAAACCTGACTTTTCTTGATTCAAATTGCATTTTTCCTTTTACACTTCATATTTTATTTTCACCACTTTAATCCATCTTCAATCATCCAAATATCTTCTCAATGCACTTCATTTGATGATTGAATCATTAAACCTACAAAATATGAAGTTTTTACCATAAAAATCCATAAAATACAATGTTTAGCCACTTTAACATGAAATGTAGTTTTTTACCAAAACCTTAGTTATTTTAGTTATAAAACTAAATAATCAAACCAAAATTAACTAATAAAATATACTAAAAAATACGTAAAATATATTCTTATCACTTATTATTAGGACGGTATGACAAACCTGCAAATCACCTATTTGAACAGCTTCTTTTATGGGACTTTAAACTTCGTTGACTTGGTGAGGCAATGAGAATATTTGTAACTTATAAGGCTTCCGATGAACAACATAGGATATTTTTCCTGTCAAACAACATTGGATATGTTTTTGTTATTTTTTTCAAACAACATAGATCTTAAAATAGCAGCCATTGACATATAGGTTGATCAATTTAATTGGTGTTCTATTCTATTATATGTTTTGCGAAGTGATTATGTAGTTAGATAACCACTTCGCAAATTGCTAGGTAAGAGTTTCGTTTGACTCCCAACTTCTGTAAATTTACTTGTGTTAGGATATAGAGGCCAAGCTTACAGGACCGATTTTTTTCTTTCTTGACATTTAATCATTTCGCTTTCATGAACTTCTTATGCTCATCCTCTACTCCTTAATTTCGTCTAATTTTTTTTTATAATCCAAACTGTGAAGTTGTAAGTCTGAACAAATAGAAGTGTTCATGCCTACGAGAAAAAGGAAGAAATAAAGTTCAAATGTTGGTAAGACATCTCATTATCCCGAAAATAGTTCTAATACATTCTGCTGGTTAAATTCATGCAATAATTAAAACATTGGCAATAATTTGCATTATTGTGCAGAATCCCCTTCCAACCCTGCTTCTTCTGTTAGTGCCAATTGCTTGTGCGACTTTAATGACTTTCACGTCAACTTACTAAGCTACTTTGAGGTGAGATTTTAAAAAGGATTTGTTTAAGAACTTGGTGATTGTGCATACAATATTTTGTTATTATTTCAAGTACTTATTTGTTCGTCCATAGATATCTGACAAAAAATATTGATTAGATGAGAAGAAGACCTCTATATGCACACCTACATAGAGTGGCAGAAAAATTGAAAATGGGAGTCAATTCATAGCATGTTGGCAAATTTTCATATGTTAGCCAATTACTTGACCAAGATTGTGACATCAGTTGCACTGAAAGTCAATGCCAACTCAAGTACTATTGAATGGTGGAAAAATGGAGGTTGTTTACTCATCTTCAAGGAGATTCTTCCAAACCAGAGACTGGGATAGGGTGGGATGCTGAGCATAAATGCTTTTAGCATGAGCAGATCACTAAATTTATTTATACTAGGTACATGACTCTTTACACTACATATGCACCTTTACGTTGACTGTAGTTATTGTAGGACTTAGATAGCATTATTGTATAATTAGAATTTCATTTTGTGATTGTTTGTATGCAATTGACATATGCCATAAGCTAAAAAAGGAACAACACATGTTCTGCATTTTGTTTTAGTCATTCAATCGTTACAAATGCCTAATATAGGAGATAGAAGGTATCTCGTTTTGTTGGTATTAAACTCCCTATTGTATGCAACTTTTATTTTCCTATTATAATCTAGTTGTGGGGAAGTAAACCACATGTTGTCATAGTCCCAATCCTTTTTACTAGTTTTATGGTTGCATATATATGCAAACTATTTGCATTTATTGGTTAGGAGTGCTATAGAATCTTTAATTTTCGTTGTTGAGGTTAAAAAAAAAGACTACTACTTGTTGAGGTTGCTGATGGGCGTTGAGCTTGTAATAGTATGAAACTGCAATTAATTTTCTAATTATTTTTTTTCAATTTATTTTACATAGTACCTGTTATATTTGCATCTCCATTATATTGTTAATTTTCTTATACTCAACCTCGTATACTATATTTAGATCCACGGTGGTAAGCACTTTTGCTAATCATTGTAGGACTTTGATTGCTACTTGCTTTCATATCACAATTTATTGGATTACATATAGAGTATGAACCTCATAACTTTTTCTGCCAATTAGATAAACAAGCACTATCTTGACTTTCAACATCCAAATAGCGTTGATTTGGTGATGCAATGGAATGAGGTGATGGACGACAAATATACTACTAACAGTCGAATTCAGTTTTTGGTCCAACCACCACCCCAATATGTGCCTCCCTCATTACGGAGACGTAGGGGAGAATGTACTGGCAGAGGGAAAGACGTGACATTAAGCTCTGTTATTGTCGCTTCTCACCACTTTCTTTCATTTGGCGATGATGGTAGTCTTGTTCTAAGAAATTCGGGCAAGTGTCCAATGTCCAGTGGTGCCTACAGTTCAGAGAAGGAGGGATTCAAAGGTTCAAAATTTCGAAGGTCCGGTTCAGATAACTACCCAGAGCTACTTAGCAATTTCAACAGATTCTTCTCCATTGTTTTAAGCAAAAGAAAGGCAAAGGAGAAATATTCAATAGAAATAGCCAAGAAAGTTGTGGAGAGTTTGAATTTGGAGAAGCGGCTACACATGTTTCTATTGCAAGAGTTGATAGATGAAGAGTTTCGAGCTTTGTTCCTTAGCTTCAATGACAGTGAGTAGGAGACATGGATTGAAATGTTCATCATCCTGAAGATGGAGGGGAAATGAGGTAATTTAAAACTCTTAACTTGTACAATTGGATTACTGTTATAATTCAAGACTTTTATAATTTATGTTTATCAGTTTGTATTAATGTTATGGCCATTCCTGATACTCGAGATCCAAATTTTGTTTTGATTTGCCATGATTAAATTAGCAAATGTACGAGGCAACTGTAGTAGATGCCCCCATTTTTAGCTAGTTTTATTCATTATTTAAGTTTATTAGCAGTGTTGGTTTTTTTTTTTTTTGTCATTGTTTTCAAACATGACACGTTAGACCCTTCAACGTTTATTGATGTGCAGTTACTAATTTTATATCAACACCAATTTGGGTGTTTGATGCAGTGACACACCTATCATTTATCGGTCATTTTTGTCTGAGAATCATCATGTTTCGAAATTATACTACTGAGGTTGTGGAAATAAGAGTAAAAGCATTAGTAAGGCTAAGGTTATATGCAAACTCTTGAAGTTTTTGGACATATTCAATATCTTGGATGACGAAAATTGGACAACCAATTTTGCTGTGAGGTGAATAGTAAAATCATGACCATTTCACTAATAGTTAAACAAAAAAGGCCAAACTAAATAAATAGACCGAGGCATTTGTATATTTTAAATAGTTTCGCTGCTTGCTAGACATTAGAATTGATTGGTCTTGTCAATAAAACGTGTACATTAAATTAGGAACTGTCATTACATGATAAAAGTTACTGTTTCCTTTGTCTTTTACATAGGTAATATACATGCATTTTAACTATTGTTCACCAAACTTTGATATAATATGTCCACTTGGGTGTAACATTTTAAGTAATTTTGAGGTAATGCAAGAAAGGCAAGGTGGGCCATTGCATAGCCATATATCAACGACACTGCATTTCAATAATATAGGCAAACGATGACATTTCACTGATTTGGTGTTCCACTTGCTTCTGTTTTCCTCTACATGAGTACAACGGTTTGAGAATCTCCCATCTACGAATAACTCTAATGGCTATCTTGTTAACTTTAACACATCAAAAATTGAGTTTTTTTTTCTACAAAAAACTTGCACCTTCCCTTTAAAATGTAGGAGAGTAGAGTCGAGTTATGCATTTAAGTTTCACTCGAGGTCCTAAACGTAGCAGTAATTAGTCCACTTGATAGTTGTTGCATTATAGGTGATTTTATTTGTTAGCTATTGTGAACTTTTTTCTAGGTTTCACATGGCCAACTTTATCCCAAATTATAGTTCATCTTGTAGTTCAAATTCTAAAAATAACGATGAGGCAATTCCAAATGCTGCAACAATGCTGTTATTTGCACCAGAAGTAGAACAATACGATGGATCTCTTATCAAAATGCCTTGCCGTACCAGAGATATGCCAGGTTAGAAGTGGGTGTAGGAGTTAATAACATGCCACTTTCTACACATATTGGAGAATTATCGATTAACAGTTGACAATTTCATGAGACTTTGTGAAATTCTTATGCAAAATAACTACGTTCTGCAAAATCCCCACAAACATGTGTCAATTGAAGAGTCATTGGCCATGACTCTAGTTATGTTGAGTCATACCATGCGCACTCGAGTTGTGGTTGAGAGATTTCAACATTCGATAGAAATTATCTATAGAAATGTAGTGGCAGTTCTCTTAGGGTTATGTAAATTTACACAAAAGATTATTCGATAAATACAAACAAATGGTGAGTATCCACGTATAAGATATAGCACCAAATATTATCCTTGGTTCAAGGTTAGAAATAGTCAAAATTTCTTCTAGATTTTATCATGAAATTTTTTTTATCTAATTAGTTATTGTGAAGCTAATTTCGCTGTAGTAGTTGCTATCTTCTAATATTCAAAATATATATAAAACTCTGACCCCCTTAATGAGGAGTAGGAACTTAGCAATTTGTAAAAAGGACTAATTAAATCTATTACTGTAATAAAATCTGCAAAATACCTACATCTTTGAAGTCTTTTAAATTTTGTTTGACTAACTATCAAATATTATATAAAATGCAGGATGCCATTGGTGCTATAAATGGCACTCATATCCCTGCTTTGATTCCTATAACTGAGCAAATGGCTTACATTAATAGGCATGGGATACAATCACAAATTATTTTAATTGTATGTAACTATGATATGCGATTTACTTATGTGTATGCCGGATGGAATGGTAGCACACACGATACCCGAGTGTTAGAAATTACACTGAGAATGGACACTGACTTCCCAATTCCGCCCCCAGGTTCGATCCATGAGTATTATTTCAAGTACTTAACATCAACATGTGCATATTTTTGTATTTTGAAGAGCATAGAGCTAAAAAGGTCATCATATTTCTTATAATTTATGTATGTATATAAGTACTATCTTGTAGACGCGGCATATAAGATAATGCCAAGATTCTTAGCACTATTCAAAAGAAGACGTGATATACGAGTTGGACAAAGATGTGGGTAAAGCTAAGATCTAAATCAATACCCATCACTCTCAGTTTCGTAATGTAGTTGAACGCACTTTCAATGTCTTGAATCAGCGATTTGCCTATTTGAAGGGGTCAGTTCCATATTCATATATGCAAAAGCAGATCAACGTAGTGATTACGTGCTGTGCATTACACAATTTATTAAGAAAAAATCAACATTCGGATGATCATTTCATGTAGTATGAAAAAGAGGACATACAAGTTCAAGGCGAAGGTGGCACTGGTCCATACCCATGGATACAATCGTTGGCTGTGTCCCTGCAGGCAATGTTTTCAGAACCGAATTGGACCGACTGATTCAATCAATTGGACTATGAGCCGGACATGTCATCAGTCTGGTCTAGTGTCAAACCCAGAAGTTAATGAAAAACTGCTAGAAACCTGTCGAATCGCTAGAAACCGTACAAACCATAAACCAGTGGTTTTTAAATTTTCAAACGTTGCACCCCAAATTCAAAACATTGTTAAGAATGAAACTGCTAGGATTCGAACCCAAGTCTCCATGGCCACTATAAGGCATTCTTACCACTAAACCACAGCCACAAGACAAGTTCATTTTGTCTAGAATTCTACTTAACTTGACTAAAAAACTAAAAATCAGATTAAAAAAAAGAAACCCTAGCATTAAGAAAAGACACAGTAGATGGCACATTTCAGTTTTCTTGCTTCACTTCCTCAGCTTCAATTCCTCGGCTTCTCCTCTTGATTTGTTTTCAATTTTTTCTTCATAACCCTTCCATATCCAAATATCCACGACAAGATCTTTTTCAAACCTTCACCATGATCATCAGACTATTATCTTTAGTATATTTATAGATAAATTGAAAATTTTAACTTTCATAAGATATCCAAGACTCGAGAGCTTTTCCATCATCTTGGTAAGTTTAATTTTTCCTTTTTCAAGGATTTTTGTTTTCTATACTATCTTTAGCCGATTTTTTCATATTTTCTTCCTTTTTCCCCCAATTTTTATCTGTTTCCCCCAATTGTTGTTTTATTTTTGTTTGATTAGTTAAGGAAGAAATTATGAATAATGAATTATTTTGCAGTCATATTTGGAGAAGCTATTTTTTGGATGTAGTACCAAATTAATAAAATTAGACATGTTTGGTTTTTTAATTTTGTATTTTTTAGGAATTAATCTTTGGTTGAATTTTGTCTGTTCCATTCTTTTTGATGGCATCTTTCCGGAAAGCAATGATGCATTGAAAGATTCAATTTGACTAGACTCAGTTTGTATAAATGATTGTTCTGCTTTTTCTATGTTGTTGTATTGTGATTTTATTGCTTTTTTAGTTTTATTATATATCATTGTTTCGTCTTCAATAGAGAAATCTGGAATGTCCTTTTTTTGTTCCTTTGATGTTGTTTGTTTGTGTGATAACCAATAGGTGAGCCTACGGATTGTGGAGCATTTTGTATTTAATAAGATCAAATGCAAGTTTTCATTTATGTCATCTATGTGAGCAAACCATCTTAATTTACTTCAAAAGTCCGTTTGTCAAAATTTGACTCAATAACTTTCTTAATATTTGTAGATAATGCAAAGCACTTTCCCTTTGGACATTATCATAAGAGAACTAACGAAGTGCAATGCAAAATAGTAGTACCAATAAATTTGTTTACTGTTACAATTAGAAAAGACAACTTTTCTAATATTCTTGATACATGAACATGAGTTTGGCAGTCCATAAAATCCGTCTACTATGAAAATTATATCTTAATTTTTTTTTGTAAATGAAAAAAGCAAATGTTAACAGTTGAGCTATTGATGTGACTAATTGATCTTCTTATATTACTGAAAATTTGTTAATTTTATTTTCTTATTGGTACACTATATTTTAGCAATGAATTAATTATATCTAAATTAACTATGTGAAAGATAATGGATACTGGTACTGGTAGTATTTCACAATCTTCGACGGCTGCAGTTGTCATCAGCAAGTCAAAATCATAGACAAAAGTCCGATATAGCATGGAATCATTGTTCGGAAGATGTGAATAAGCAACGAAGAAGAACTTTGACATGTGGATATTGTTTTAAAGTAATTGCTGGTGGTAACATTCACCAAATGAAGCAGCATTTAGCATGAGAAGAAGGTAGCATTGTTCCATGTTCAAGGGTTGACCCAGCAGTTAGACATGCTATTTTAGCATCTATGACAGAGAAGGAGTAGAAATCTAAAGAAAATGGGTGATTTTGGGGTGAAAAATCTATTCGGCCACACTACTTATGCATTTGATGGCGATGAAGTTCAAGAGATTCCTTCTCATTTAGCAAATGAGATAGGTTCATCTAGTAAAGGAAAGAGAAAGGTCAACTTCAAAAAGCATACGTGCTTTTTTTAAAGATAGGCGTGATACTTCTCAACCAACCATTAAAACTTGTTTACAAAATAAGAAAAAATGAAAAAATACGGACATGGCTATTACTTTTTGGTTTATGATGCTTGCATTCTCATAAATGCTGTTAACTCTCCATATTTTCAAAAAACTATTGATTAAATAGCATCAATGGATCATGGTTACAAAGGTCCATCCTATCATTCTTTGAGAGTTAACTTATTGTGAAATGCCAAGAGAGAAGTGAAATTAGTTGTTGATTCTTTTAGAAGTACTTGGACAGAAACTGGTTGCACTATAATAGGTGATGGATAGAAAGACACTAGACAAAGACCATTGATTAATTTTTTGGTTTATTGCTCTAACGGTATTTCTTTCATTAAATCTGTGGATGCATATGATATTGTAACAAGTGCAGAAAATTTGTGTAATTTATTTGCTGAAGTTGTTGAGATGGTTGGTTCAGATAATGTGGTGTATTTAGTTACTGATAATGTTAGCAATTATAAAACTGTTGAGTCTTTGTTAAGTGAAAGATATCTAAACATTTGTTGGTCACCGTGTGCTGCACATTGCATCAATTTCATTTTGAAAGACATTGGTGAAATGAATGATATAAAAGCTCTAGTATCTCTTGCTTCAACGGTGACCCTTTTTTATCTACAATCATAAGTTCACTTTGAATTGGTTAAGAAAGACTATCGGATGGAAAGAAATTATTTGTCCAGGTGAAACTTGATTTGCAACTACCTTTATTGCATTAAAAAGTTTGTATGATCATAAGAATAGTTTGCAATCTTTGGTTATTAGTGGGGATTACAAAAAATTTTTGAGAATAGAAAAAGGAAAAAATGTGAAGCAAATTATTTTGGATGAAATGTTTTGAAATAACTGTTTGATTATGGTGAAAATAATGGGCCCTATCATTCGTTTATTGCATATTTGTGACACTGATGAAAGGCTTTCATTAGGTTATATTTATGAAGGCGTGTTTGGAGCAATAAATGGCATCAAAAGGCTGTTTAGAAATAAAGAGAGATTGTACAAGCCTTATATTGACATCATCAATGACAAGTGGGATAAAATGTTGAGAAAAAGTCTACATGTTGCTGCTTATTATTTGAATCCTGCCTTTTAATATGAGAGTGCCACATTTTTGTACAAATCTAGAGGTTATAAATGGCTTGCTTGTTTACATTGAAACAAAAGTGAATTGGTGTAACCTTAAAAAATTATTGCAAGAAGTTGGAATGTATCAAGAAAGGCAAGGGAGTTTTGGGCACAAACTTGCTATTCTTACTAGCAAATAGCAAATTTGATCAGCCAGGTTATTCATATTTTTTTAATATCTAAAAATTGTGAATTTATTCTTTATTTTGGTTTGATATTTCAATATGATTATGGCAGAAAATTGATGGAAGTTAATATGGTTGTGATGCTTCAAATTTGCAAAACTTGCAATTAGAATTTTGAGTCAAACAGCTTCTTTTTCTGGGTGTGAACGTAATTGAAGCGTTTTTGAACGCATTCACACTAAAAAAAGGAATAGGTTGGAGCACCAAAGACTTAATGATCTTGTTTATATGCACTACAATTTGCGCTTGCAACATAGGTATAATTGATTTTTACTTTATTTTTTACATTTTAGTTTTTAAAGTAATGTTAGATTTATAACTAATGTATTTTATTGTAGGTTTGATTACCGAAAGAGATCTTATGATCCCATTGATTATGAATCTATTGATAAAATGAAATTTTGGATCATAGAAGAAGAACAAGATGGTGAGCTTAATTGTGATGAATTGGAGGAAGAACTCGAAGAACTTTCTAAGAATGATTCTCAACTAGTTGAAGGTTGGTTCTAATATTAAAATAAATATATTTTTATCTTGTAATATGAGGTGCTAAAAGTGCGCTTTTTGGTTTGAATTTTACTATAAATATGGATAAATCCTTAATTGTTACTTTATTTATTTATTTGGATCATGAAAGTGAAGTTGAGGAAGACAATGATATTGACTTGGAAGCATTTCAGCAAAGGCGCCTTTTGGATGGTGATGAAGATAATGATTGGTAATATAACATATTAATTAGTGATGTTTAGTAGCAATTAATTTTTTATGTGTTTAGTTGTATCTTTGTTTTCAAAATTTTTTGGCTTTTTTTTTTTAGTTTGAGCAATTAGATTTATATTTTTGTAATAAACTTTTAACTTTTTTCAGATTAAATTGATCAAATTGTGAAGATGGTGTTGTTGACTTATGATGCCAATGATGGAAGTTTGTTCTTCAAATTGTTTGTCTTAAATATGAGTTGGACTCTTTTATGGATTTTTTTTAAGATTGTAAAAGATTGTCAACATTTATTTTATTTATTTTTGTGTTTTTGTTTGTGATGATTGGTGAACATTTGGACTATATCTATTTATGTTTGTAATGAATTTATGAAAACTTACGATGAATTATGATATTTTAGTTATGTTTATCATTCCTGATTTTATGTATAACTTTTAAGAAATTTATTATTATCTCAACTTAAATTTAGTTTTAAGTAATGTTAGTGAATGCATTTTAGGGACTTAAGTTATCAATAACCATGTTAGATTGTACATTAGCTGTCAAGTTTAAGTGTAGAGTGAAGACTTGTGAAATACTTAGCACTAAAGTTGCAAAAATAAAAATAAAAATAGAGAACCGGTGAACTAGCCGGTCAAACGGTGAACCTGCCCCTTCTTCGGTTCGCTGGCCGGTCTGAGTTTAAAAACATTGCCCGCAGGTGATAGAAGCTTAGAAGCATTGTTATTAAACCCGATCCGACCCAACCCGGCGGTTCAACTAGTCAACCCGATGAACCAGCAATTGAGTCAGGTCGGGTTGTCAATTAGATCATTTTTATGTATTGAAACTGTTGACTTTTCAACGGACTGACAGTTCAACCAATTAACCCAATGAAGTGGCCGGTTTTATAAGGAATTGGGTCTATATGTTGTCAAGGGAAAAATGTTGTGAATATGCTAGAATGGAGATTCGAACACGGAACCTCATGCACAGAAGTAGAATACAATCACCGCCGGACAAACCACCCATTTGTTGGTTATTTTGTCCTTCTTATATTATATATTGAATTTTTATTCTTCTTTTATTTTTTCAAAACAAAATTTATTTGAAATCTTTTAATAACATTTTATTATTCCCCAAACTCTATAAATTATGAAATTGACTTAAAAAATAACATATTACACAATTCATTTTAAGGGTAAATATCATTCTTAATAAACTTTTGCACTTAAAATTCATAAATAAACTAGATAATTACATTTAGATAAAATTTGATACTTGAAATTTGGTGGATTACTAATTAAATTTAGATTGTTAATTTTTAAAAGAATTAATGATTCGATAATAAATTAACCGAATATTTATTATGGCATAAAAATTATGAGACATAATATTTAAATATATTTAGTGACCCACCGGTTGGACCACTCACCCACCGGTTGAACCAGTAACCCATTAACCCACCTCTTTCATTGGGATCCTCTTCGGACCGGGTTTAATAACTATGCTTAGAAGGCAATGAGAGAAGAATTTGCTAATCAAATGCATGCCGCATCACGTAGGCGGGGATAGTAAACTAAATATTGACTTTAATGCCATTATAGTATCAAGTAATGACTATGGTAGTTATGCATCTTTTACATTGAAAGAGGAAGACACGGACGACATTTTTAGTGGATTTAATAACTTCTCTTCTTTGTTGACTTATTCCAAGGGGTAGTTTAGTAGTAGGAAATCTTTAATGTCAGAACAAACAGAGATGCAATTTACTTCTCACAATGCACCAAATTTTGAGCATTAAGACATTGGCTTTAGTGTACGGGGATCTTGTATGGTACACTTTTAAGGGGAAGTAACTGTTGTATTGATGGTATAGCACCAAATGTAATAGACGGTTGGAAGGAATTCTGTACATTTATAGACTGGTATTAAGGTGTAGAACAACTTCTCTACTATGGTGGATCATAGACTCCACCCATGCAAGTTTGTTGATACAATAAAAGAATTATTTGGCTGCCAAGGCCACCCCTATAATCAACTACGTTGGTTTAAAATAGGTTCTAACCACGGCTTGTCAATAACAACCGACGTCAGTTGCAGTTTTTTTCCCAAACTAATCGGATGATGACATAATTTGAACTAATGAAGTACTTTCTCCTTCGTGCATAGGATGTTGTGGTAACCATTGATCTTCCACCAACTAAAGCTGCCACGTCAAGGTCTAGTACCCGCAATTATGTGACTTTTTAGATTTGTCTAGTGAAAACTTGCCGTGACTTCGAATAATAAACATAGAACACATGAATCAAAAGGTTGATGAAATACTGCATGAGACGATTGGAAAAAGCTAATAGAAATAAGTTAAGAATGAATCCAGCTAACGCACCCACGTGGAAGAGCTCACGCGGAAATAGGTGGTCTTGAGGGCAATCTTTTATTTGCAATTCAAACCAGTTTTTTGTTATTTGAAATATAGGTTGATTTGGTAAATATTATGTGAAATAATGAGCTTGTTTGGATAGGCCATTATTTTGATTTTTTCAAATAATGCTAAAAATAAGTGTTTGGACAACACATCAAATAACCCAAATAATTGAATCTCTCTCCCAAAACTGTTAATCACACGTGGAGTCGGCTTTTCAAGGTGGAAATAAAAAATGCATCCACGTGGAAATTCCAGCGGTCCCACGCATGTTTTCATCTGTATGTGTAAGACATCAATTAGCAGAAAACTGTGCAATATTTTACCATTGGTGCTATTGAAGGAGAAGAGTAAAGGTAAAGCGGCGACGATAGCTTCCAAACCTACACAGAATTTATTCTCCTAAGCCGTGCTTCTCCTCTTGATTCCTGACTGTTTTCTCCCATCCAATAGTGCAAAAGCTAGGCCTTTATCTTCTCCCAAGGGCAGATAGCTAGCAAATTCAGTCCTTGGATTCGATTCGCATGCTCAAAATCCAGCTAAAAGTAAACAAGAAACCCACTGACTGAAGAAAGAGGAAGCTATTTAATTCAATACAATAGCTCTCCCTTGGGTTTTTGCCCACAAAAACTGAACTGCAGCTATTTAATTTGGACGTGGTTGGGATTCTGAAGTTGGGAGTTGCAAATCGCCTCTGCCTGGCTTGTATGTTCTTGTCATCTGCGGCGTTCAAGCATGAATGCTTAGTTTCAACAAAGTGATGAAGCTACATGAACAGAAGTTGTGTGAAATTAAATTCGGTAAGCAATTAACTTTCTTTGCCAGCTGCAATTTATATAAGAGATGGCTCAATTTGATTTTTCCCACCTTTAGTACAAGTACTATGCAAAAATTTGGGGTACGAAACTGACTTCTGATGCTAGAAATTGTTCCGTGTTAGGGTTTTTGGGATTTGTTCATTTATGCATTACTTTCAAATTAATATGTGGAGGCATATTTTGGGACATCAGTAAATGATTGCTACCACCGCTATTCGTTTGTCTTGTTCACTATCCAACTAAAACGACAATCACTGGCAACTGAATTTGATTCATACTTTCGGTTGATAATTTGGAATATCATTTTGAATGAGCTTGCTTGGTACCTTCACATTGTGCCTCTGTTATTCATTGTATCTCCAAATGGTGTTTTCAATTAAGCCGTTGGTACTTTTGTGTGCTCTTATCTGCTATGACTGAGGGTCAAATACTTAAGTTTTCCTTTTGAATTTCACTGACTTAAAGCTTATGAGTTTATGGTATAGGAACTCCAAATTGCATGCTTGCTCGTAGGCTTCCAATACTTTGCTTTTTATTGCCAAAATTTGATATGTTTATTGTGTGTAATCTGATACTTGAAGATGGTTCTTAGCGGCCTTTCCACACTTCTCGCTTTATTTTTTCTAGACTTGACAGAATATTTCATCCCCTATCCTTTCTAAAGCACATTCAGTGATATTCCGTAGTTCAACACCAGAATCCCAACTCTGATTTTGAAATGTCCCTTTCGTTCAGTGATTCTGCACTTGTTCTGTTCCTGTTTGAACATCTTCACGTGTTTTTGTCGGGCCGATTACTTATTATTTTTTGAATTGTTTTTGTCACATTTTTTCAGAGCTGAAACTACAAAGGTAGTGGAAAAACAGATCAAACGTTGACATGTTAATGCCCACTGCAAAAAGGAAAAATTAAGTTCAAATCCAGGTAAGGCATTGCTTTGTGACTTAACCATGTTTCCGTTGAAATATCTTCCGTTTACAAATGCTATGAAGTTAATCAACCTCAATGCTTACCATGTTCTTTATTTCTTCAGAATCCCCCTCAAATTTGACTACTTCGGTCAGTGCAAAGTCTTTGTGTGACTCAAACGACTTTGAAGAAAGTCTGATAAACTACTTTGAGGTGGGTTTTAAATTTGTGCTGCCTGGAATACTCAAAATAACTGGAAATTTTGCTGTTTCCTCTTGATTTTGCGTCTTGTGACTGAGTTTCCTTTTCTGTCCTCATCCGTAGATGTCTGAAAAGAAGCACTGGCAAGACTGGGGGTACATCCGCACCTATGTTGAATGGCAGAAAAATGGAAAGTGGGAGGCAACTCGGAGCACCTTGGCAAACCACACTGTAATGGCTGCCTACTTGATTCAAGAATGCCGGGTAACTTGCACTGGAACTCAATCCTAATCCAAGTACTATCGTGTGGTCGATAAGTGGAGACTGTTCACACATCTCCAAGGTGATTGTGTCAAGCCAGAGACGGGGATAGGAAAGGATGAGAAACACAGATGCTTCTTAGCCGGAAAAGAGCAATGGGGATATTTGTGGCAGGTATGTTGTTCGTTGACGCCAAGAATGTTTACTTTCTGATCGCCCTACAGTATTCGTCTACATTTTCCATACATTTGAGTTCTGATCTTCGAATTATTTGCAATTTAATTTGTTTTTTTGTGCTTGAAATATTTAATATGTGAGCACACATTTGCTGACAGATTAGTTGAAGTGTGTGTTTGTGCATTAAGTATTTATCAGATTCAGTTTGGTGAGTGTGTTTTTATTGCCATTTTTTACGTTTTAGTGCAGTATGTGTTTGTGCTTGGAAATAGTACTCCATTAAACATACTTTGTTCTTAACCAAAGAGTGATATTTTTAATGTATTCAATCCAGTGACTTTTTCAATAAACAACACTTTGTAATTTATTGTGGAGACTGTTTTTAATGATTTGCCTTATTCAGATAACAAAATATACTTCTATACTTACCACTATCATGTTTGCTGCAAAATAAACACTTGGTTGGAGGTTACACAAGTTTTATTTATTAGAAAATTGCATTTGCTACTTTAATCTTTTGGTCAATTTGTACATTTTCACCAACTGGCTAGGATTGCAACCCTTTAGTTCAATAACACCTAAGTCTGTACCTACGAGAGCATTGCTACGTGAGATACCCCCGCACTGACCACTGTTTTGGTGCTACTACAGATTTGATATTCAGAAATTTGTCTTTGTGACCTCCGTGCTACTTCCCATTTGTTTGCTAATTAATGGTTTGTGACACCATTTCAGTTCTCTCGTTTGTATTTGTAAACAGCAATTGAAAACTGTTGAAAAGTATTAAATTCCTTGGCCATTATTTGCTGGATTTTGATCTATTAAGAATGCTTTGTTTCTAATAAACTATCTTATACGATGTTTGCCTAATAGCTGGATCATCAGTATATGGACTTCCAACACTCATATAGTGCTGATTTGATGATCCTATGGGATGATGTGATGGACAGCAAACATGCCACAGGCAATCATGCTCAATCTTCGGCCCGACACCCACCCCAATTCATGCCTCCTCGTGTCCGTAGACGTAGGGGTGATTTGAACCTCAAAGGCAAAGGAGTGGCTTCAAGTTCTGTCATCAACCCAGCAGATTCGAAGGGAACATCGGATGGCGATGGAAGCCCAATTATGAGAAATCCCGGCAAGCGACCAATGGGTAGTGCTCCCTACAGTTTTGAGAATGAAGGCTCAAGAGAAACCAAGTCCTGAAGGTCGAATTCGGATAACTACCAAGAGGCACTGAGCAATTTCAACAGATTTTCCTCCATAGTTTCTACCGATAGAGCAACAAAGGAGAAGTATTCAATTGAAGTAACCAAAAAAGTTGTTCAGGGGCTGAAGTTAGAGAGAAGTCTACAAATGTATCTCTTGAAAGAATTGTTGGATGAGGAGTTTCGTGCTTTATTTCATAGCTTCAGTGAGAGTGAGCAGATGACATGGATTGAGTTGTTCATCGTGCCAAAGATCGTCGAGAAGTAGGGAACCTCACGGGCCTAACTTTGTGAATTTAAATTTCCTGTTTCTATTATTGCTATGATCAGATAGCTTGTTTCCCTGTTTTTATTGATTATATGTTGTTGTATTTGGTGGAATTTTATTGTTAGTTTGACCACCTGATTGTATCAGTGAATGAATTTACCTATTTTCTGATGTTTCTTAGCTGTTATGAACATTAAGTTTGGAGTCGGATATTTATTATATAAGAGATGGCAGATTACTTTTCTGTTGTCCCATGTTAGCAGCTTATAAGATGACATTTTTTATTTTGAGTGAGCTATTTTGGACACCATAGCCTTAATGGATTGCACCCAATTGCTCATAGTTGGTTATCCAATGCTTTCTCGTGGATTTATGCAAAGTGTTTGTGAGCACCATAAAATGCTGCTATGTGAGCTTCAGTCGAACTGATTTTGGACTGTTTGCTCCAAAGCTAGTTTTTAACTTGCTGCTCCAAAGTGAATCACTTTGGAGTATATTTAATCAACCAGGGGAAGTTTTGACAGGCAGGCTGAAATTATTTTGGGAGGTGTAGTAGGACACCAAGTTTTGCACTTCCCCACAAAATTTCCTTAAACAGGTTGACTTTGAACTGTTTTCTAACACATAAATTTCAAGTCCAATGTGAAAATGGATATTTCAGTGACTTATGCAATGGAAAGAGAGTCACTAAACTTGCAGGTGCTTAGTTTGGAGTCTTCTTTTCCATTTCCTGAGTTTATGTTTTTTTTCACTTGATTCTTATCTATAATGCCCTTCCCAGTCAGAGTGAGTACCAACGATGATCATTTTTTGTGCACTTTTAATCAATTGTGACCTGATCACAACCTCTAACGACCACGTAAAAGCTGATATGATTGATTTGCTCAATTTGATTTCTATGATTTAGCAAAGGAAAATAAATTGCTCAAGAAGAAATTAAGGAAAGTGCCAAAGGCTGAGTGTTTTGCTTCATGCAGCAACATAGATCATCAAGGAAGAAAAGTCTGGTGTCCTACTACACCTCCTACTACATCTCTAACAAAAAGCTATGACTTTGGGTACTTGAGTACTTTTGTAAATGTCAGACCTGTCCAATTGAAGTGCATCCAGTGAGATTGGCATATGTTTGTTTCTCATTCAAAAATTGGATGATTTATCTCATGCATTGTATATGCAATAATAGAGAGCATCTTGTCTCAATTCACCGACAGTGGCCAGAAACCCACTAACATGCCTCAAATGCGCTTTTCACGTAAGGAAATAACTAGAGCAAATAAACAGGGGCCACCAAAGAAGGCACATGAATGAATAGATTGATTAGGCATCTCTTTTTCTATTCAACATACTGCACTCCTACAACTTTACAGTGGATGACAAAAGCTATGCAGGCCTCCATCACATCCATGTCCTTGAATCTGCCCACTATATATATAACAAAACATCAAAACTAATTCACGCCACCTTTTGTTCTCTATACACTAAAACGTTAGGATTTCTTATTTCTTACTTGCCTCAAAAGAAGTGCATCATCGGTCCTCCACCTTTACTTTCCCGTAAGGAATTGACACTTTAGCTATAGTCTTCCCGAGCAATTAAATGACTACTGCTATAACATCTATTTAAGGTCCTATCCTGTATTAACGCTCCCCCTCCCATCGTCCTCATTAGTTTTTCTTTCAGTCATAGCAACGAGGTGAAGTCCTGAGATTTTTAGATTTCAACTTGCCATTTAATTAACAACTACCTGTTTTCATCCATTGCAGGCTTATAGCTATTTTCCATACATGACCAACTTTAATCCGTACTTCGCTTCCTCCTCTTCCGGCTCACGCTCTGAAGAAGATGAAGAGGCAATTCTCAACAGCAGCTATGCTACTTTTTTCACTGGAAGCGGAACGTTATGATGGGTCTCTTATCAAAATACCTTGCCGCAATTCTAACATGCCTGGTTGGAAGTGAGTTCAAGAGCTAATAACAGAACACCCATTACGTATTTTAGAGAATTGCTGAATCACTGTCAACAATTTTATGCGATTTTGTGATGTTCTAGTAGGCAATAACTACGTCCCTCAAAATCCACACAAGTATGTGTCAATCGAGAAAGCGCTAGCCATGACTTTAATTATGTTAAGTTATAGCACGCGAACTCGAGTAGTAGCTGAAAGATTCCAACATTCAACGGAAACCATCCATAGAAATGTGGCGGAAGCGCTGTTGGGGTTATGTCGATTTGCATAAAGAATTATTCGTCCAAAACAAAGTGAGGAAGTGCATCCAAAAATAAGATATAGCGCCAAATATTATCTTTGGTTCAAGGTAAAACATGTCTACTTTGCTTTTTTTCGATATTTTTATTTTTGGATAGAATATTGGATAACATATAGTGAAATTTAATATATTTGGCCAAAATTTGAGGTCAATTTGTGGATACCCCGAATTTCTCCATGACATAGAAATTGGGGTAAAGCTATGACTATACATGAATCATTCTTCGGTCCTCCTTTTTTCAATCGCACATCAAATGCTATGTTGAAAAAAGCATCTTCTTAATAGTGTGCCAACCTGTTTTTGTCTAAATTAATACTATGGTCCTTTGAGAAGTATTTTTATAACTGACTTTTATGCATATGTCAAATAAATGCAGGACTGTTTAGGTGCTTTGGACGGCACACATATCCCAGCTACAGTTCCCGCAGTTGAGCAGATGGCCTACACAAATAGGCATGGGACTCAAAGCCAAAACGTATTAACTATATGTAACCATGATATGCGGTTCATTTATGTCTATACCAGATGGGAAAGTAGCGCACACGATGCATGGGTGCTAGAAAGTGTAATGAGAATGCACACCGATTTCCCATTTCCCCCCCTCCAAGGTTATTAAATTTGGCTATTATTTATATGCCCCCGAAATTTCACATATATATTCAAATTATGAATACTAGGTTGGTATACAATTTTTCCCCCATAAATGAATTTCCCTGGTGTCCTAAACTTCTTTTCTTGGATGTAGGCAAGTTCTACCTCGTTGATGCGGCTTATAAGATGGTGCCAGGTTTTTTAGCACCGTTCAAGGGAGGACGTAACGTAAGAGTTGGACAAAAATGTGGTCGAGGCCAATGGCCGAAAGAGCTATTTAATACTCGTCACTCTCAACTTTGTCATATAATTAAACGCTCCTTCGGTGTCTTGAAGCAACGATTTGCCTATTTAAGGGGTCCGATTCCATATTCATATATGCAAACGCAAATCAATGGCGTTCTTGCATGTTATGCACTACACAATTTTCTTAGGGAAAATCAGCTTTCGGATGATCACTTCATGATGTATGAGCAAGAAGGCATGCAATTCGAAGGCGAATGTGGAGCTCCTCCATATCCATAGATACAACCGTTGACGTCCTCGCAAGAAATAGAAGAATGGAAGAGAATGAGAGAAGAAATGGTTAATCAAATACATGTCGCGTCAAGAAGGCGGAGACAGTAGGTGAATGAGAATTACTGACTAACACCCACAGGTGTATTAGACGAAGTGAGGTTGCAACCAAAAACTGGGTGAGGGGTACGGTGGAAATAAGCTATTGAATGCATGCTATTTTTAACTCTTTGTAATCAAATGGTGGTTCTTAGTACAAGTACTATGTAAATTTTCGTATAGTAGGAGAAGCTTCTGTTTGAAATAAATTGTGCTCCTTCTCTTGTGTCCGATGACTTGGATTTGTCTGAACTTAAATTGGTATGTGCATATAAATTCCATATTTCCTGGGCAATTCTATAGAGTGTTGAGTATGTATATCAAGAGAATTTGAATTATTACCCAGTGTTCCCACGTTGGTGCTTAGTACTAGTCAAAGGACTAGTGGGCTCATAAACCATTTGAGGCATACAGCCTTAAATGTGCTAAACTATTACCCACAACTTTTTGCACCTAAGAAGCAGCTGAAAGTTTGAATGACCACATGCATCCGATTTGGCTCCTTCAACCGTCAACTTCTGTCCTCATCAGCAAACTTCTATTACACCCACGGTGAATAAGATTGTTTGAGGATCCAAACATTATTTTGGTTATGTCTATTAATTTGAGGGAAAGCCCAATATTATTGCAAATAGTACCTATCCAAACAAGGCCAATATTCCAAATTTTTGATATCCAAACACTACCGGGTTTTATGAGAAAAAGTTGAAGGACTAATAAGGTTTTTGTAAATGAGTTGAGGACTATTCCAGTAATTTACTGAAATCTATTATTCGTTCTTCTCTCTGTCGTTTCCAACCGCCAGTGATTTGGTAACTGAAACTCTCAAATTCGATTCCCAGAAGCAAAATTGAAGCCCAAGTTCACAGCTTCAGGAGCTCTTGATTCTCAATCCCCCATTGCAAAACCCAAATGGGTCGTTCTCGCGCTGTTCCTCACTCCGCCGATGAAGATCTCAGCCAAAGGTAACTTTTCTTTTTCAAATTTTGAGCCCAAGAAGAAATAAAGGGGTGAACTTTATGTAAACCCTATCCTAAAATTCTGTGTTTCTACAACTCTGTATTACTTTTTTTTTTGTGGTCAAAATTGGGGAAAAAGATTGCAGCATCTTTGAGGATTAAAGATGGAATGAAGTTTTTCGGTAAAATTCCTCTTTCCTTTCTTTGTCGTACTGAGAAAACTTTGAAATGCAGAAAAAAGTGTCAAAAATACGGAACCAAATTAGTATTTTTGGAAGAATTAGCCTATAGTAGTTATTCTTTTCACCATTGTTTAAGCATTCCCAGTTATTTACTTAGGTTTAGTAAAAAGTGAGGGTTCTTTTTTAAGCATTGCTTACCTGTTATTCTTTTAAAACTTTTTGTGGGCATTTTTTGACATCCCTTTTTTTTTTTCCTTTTCTTTTTGGCCCTGCTGCTATACTCTTCAGTAGGTCAAAGAGGAAAAGGACTGCTTCGAATGTGGAAAATTCGGAAATTGCTACTGCAGGTATTGATCATTTATTGACATGTATCGGTTCTGCTTCTACTTGTGTAGTTATTGATTTTGAAAGCATAAACGAGATGAGCCCCAATTTAGATTTGTTTTTTCATGTTTATATTAGTTTTGATATTGTCTTAAAAGGTTGGGATAGTACTGAAAGTCTTAAACCACAGGATGTACTTGACTTTGTTTCTATTATACACATTGATTTGGCTTGTGTGCTTACATAGGCATACTCAGTTTTTAACTGATGACAATCCTTTGTTTCGTTTATAATTCCCCTCCATTTCTCTGTAAGAATCACTTTTATAACTTGAAAACATGGTAATGGTCATATTGGAGCAAATGCACTTTTTTTCCTTATCAGATTTGTATAACTAATTTTCTTCTTGTGTTCCCTGTTTGAGAAGAAAATAAAAAAAGAATGCCATGTGCAAAACTTATGCAGAATAAAAATGTATTTTTTTTAAAAAACAAATAGAATGGACTACTATACTCATGTTCTAAGTGTATATTGCCTTCCATCTCAAAAAGGGAAAAAGCTCCTGCTGAAAGGGATTAACATTGTATTTGGAAGTTAAAAGCAAATGTTTGTTCATTCTTACAATTTATCAACTATCTTGCTATTTGAAAACATCCTCGACTGTAGAACAGGTTCTCCAGAGAATAACATGTTAGTTGGACCTACCAGCTATTGTAATAACTGTTTGATGTGGCAAGGATTACCAAAATGGTCTTGTTATGCTATATATTTTTACTCTTGCACAATGTTTTATGAAGACTTGCTGATCTTTTTATCTCTTAAAACACTTGGGAAATGTGGAAGGGAAGGCATATCTGTTTGTGTAATTGATGTTCTTTCACACAGTCGATCTGCTTGGCCTCCTGTGTTGCTTTAGCCTACATGAGGAGAATTTATTAAGGTTCACAATGGGCTTATGATATGGATATCGCCAAAGGACTGAAAATAAAATTGTAGCCCGATAATGTTGCCATGGTAAATTCAGTTGAAGGCATGTTTATATCTTTTTATCTATCAAAATTTTGATGCATGCTCCCAAAATGTTCTCTCTAATTTGAGCATGACTGTTTTCTTACTTTGAAGGTCAAGGGAAGGCTGAAGGGAAGGCATTATACCACTGTAATTATTGCAGTAAAGATATATCAGGAAAAATACGCATTAAATGTGCAATATGTTCTAATTTTGACCTGTGTGTGGAGTGCTTTTCGGTTGGGGCTGAGGTCCATCCACACAAGAGCAATCATCCCTACAGAGTCATGGTCAGTACTAACTTAATATGTATATGTTTGTGTACTATAATAAATTTATATGAACCAATACACCGGTTTTATATGTGCTTGTAGACAGCTGACACAGACAATTTTGCATCGTCGTCTCTGCAATTGTTGTGTAAAAGCCACAACACTGTTCACCAGTACCTTGAATTTTTGTCTTCTTTATACAAATAGTTTTTTGAACCTAGTAATCTGAATTTGACTTCCCTAGAACTACAGACAAGTATATTTGGAAGTGCAATAATTTCTTTGTGGATAAAGGAAAGAGATTTAGTAACTGATTAAA
This sequence comes from Coffea arabica, assembly GCF_036785885.1. Lineage (NCBI taxonomy): Eukaryota > Viridiplantae > Streptophyta > Magnoliopsida > Gentianales > Rubiaceae > Coffea > Coffea arabica. The sequence continues at coordinate 4,485,461 of NC_092318.1, read as the reverse complement.
GGATTAGAATTAACCATTGAGAAAGGACAAGTACAAGAAGCAGGTTTCTTTCCCTCCGGATTACGGGTCAAGATAATAGGCACAATGGTTGTTAAATTCATTTAGAAAAGAGGAATAACCTTCATCAGACCTATGTCCAAGGCTGAACGGGATTGCAAAAGTTGTGAATGTATCTCTTTTAAAATCATCCAGATGACTGGGGAACCCAAGCACAGTCTTTTAGGCCTTTTCAGCTTCCTTGTCTATCTTTCCTAATCCAATTCATTTTTAATCCTAATTTTGGTACATTTTGGTGAGATTGAAAAGTTTGAAAGGCAGAGTCTTATATGTGCAGGAACTATAACCAATTTGTCTGAAATCTTTCGTATCGTGTTTGGTTTTGTGTAGAGGTTCTAGATAATGTATGGTTCCAATACTGCTGGTGATTAACATGACAGTTAGCATGTGAATCCAGCTCAAGTTTGTATAACAGATATCCCATATTACTTAAAACTACAGTTGTTTCCCTACTTTATTTGCAGACCAGCTGTTTTGTGACCTCCGCTCATCTAGATTAATGTAAGTTCAAAATCTTTTGAGCTGCCAGTAGTCATTCTTTTCACTTTGAGCTCTCTACCTGCAGGATAATCTTTCCTTTCCCCTAATATGTCCTGAATGGAATGCAGATGAGGAGATACTTCTTCTGGAGGTACTTCTGTACCTTAGTAATCTGCAATTTCTCATATTGATATTTTGAAGATGACAGTATGTAATTCTGATTTATTGATTTGTCCTTTTTCTTTCAAGGGAACTGAAATGTATGGACTGGGAAATTGGACTGAAGTTGCAGAACATGTTGGAACAAAAAGCAAGTTGCAGTGCATTGATCATTATAATGTTATATACATGAATTCTCCATGCTTTCCTCTTCCGGTATGGTATTGTGATTTTGTTTTATCTCTACTCATTAGAGGCTCATATGATGTGTAATGTTCATTCAGCAAAGTTTTCATTAGACATATTAAGCATCAATTAATGCATTCTGAAATATTCTAGGACATGTCTCATGTTATGGGAAAGAATAGAGAGGAACTCCTTGCTATGGCCAGAGAGCATGGCGAAATAAAAAAGGGTTAGTTTCTCGTGCTCTACCTCTCATTTAAAACCCCCCTGCGGGCCCCAAATAAAAAAGGAACTCCATCTTTTTTAATTGTTTGCCTTGTGATTCTTAGTTAATCTTGCTTCAACTTACAAGAGGTGGGATACTTTGGGCTCATTTTCTCCTTTTATTCCTCGAGGACTTGAAGCTTATATAACTCCCAGCCTCCTCTCAATATTCCTTCTACGGCAGTAGGATCTTTGGAAGCAAACTTTTGAAGCCATAGCTTTGGTTTCGCATTTCCACCTCTGCCCCAAGCTTTGATATGCTTTCTTTTCATTGAAGGAAAAACTTTTCGCCCCCTACGTTCGCTGGGTGGACCAATGTGGTCCAAAAAGTTCTAGAGAAAACCCATTTAGTCCCTCAACTTTCAGTCTTCACCCAATTTGAGACAATTAATGATAAATCAGCCAATTTGGATGGAAAATGATCACATGATGAGCACGGGCTGTTACTGCAATTACCTGGGGGTGAGAAAAATATCTCATAAAGCAAAGTCAACCTTTGCTTCCCATGTGCCCTAAGTGGAGTTCCAGGCAACCCTACTCCCATTTACATTAAGAAAATAAATTCTAACTGAAATTAATTTCTTAGATATTGAGTACACTTCAACATATTAAAAAGTCAGAACGCACTTGATCTCCTGGGAATTGAGTCCTTAACCACTTAAAAATAACATTGAAATGAATTTCCTGGAAATTCATTCAGTTCAACATTTAAAAGCAAAAAATCTAAATGTACTTGATATGCAGGATTTCTAGTTTAGTTCAACATTTTATAAAGAAATTCTAAGTGAACTAGAGTACAATTTTTTGTAAATGTTTAAGTGAACTCAAGTTTTTTTTTTTTTTTTTTTTTTTAAATTTAAAATGTTGATCTGAACTCAAACTCTTAAGAATCAGTACAATTAGAATTTTGTTTTTTTCAAATGCTGGGCGGAACTTGATTTCCAAGAAATCGAGTTTACTTAATGTTCAATTGGACCTTTTTCCTCAAAATTGAGTTGGATTTTATTTTTTTTCCAGATTTTTAAGTGGACTTGATATTCTAAAATCACATGTATTTTGATTTTTCTTTTAAAATGTGTATGTTAACTTGATATTTCGGAAACTCATTGAACTTAGAATTTATTTATTTTTTAATTCTAAGTAAACTCAATTGCCTAGAACTCAACTAAAGGCTATTGGGAAAAGGGCAACTTTATTTTTCTTCTGATTAATTCCCCCCACCTCCGGGGAATTTGAAGTCACCGGCCATGCACATCATATGATCATTTTCTGTCCAAATTGATTAATTTTTAATTGTCCTAAATTGGTCAAAAATTGAAACTTCAGGGACTAAACGTGTTTGCTCTGAAACTGATAGGACCAAACCCATGCATCCCCAAAACACTGGGTTCTAAAAGTGCATTTTACCCTTGGCATTGAATGTGTCTTTTAAGTCTTTAGAGAAATAAAACTCAACTTGAGAAAATTCTCTTTATGATCATTTCTGTTAAGAAATTCATTTTCAAGTTTCAGCCTAATTTATCCTATAATGTATATACTCAGACACCAATTAATTCTGAAATTTAAGTGATGTTCAATCTTTTGATGTATATTTTGTATGCTTGAGTTCAATGGTTGATTTTATAAAAGCTAGTCCTAGATTTGAGTTTGTTAATTAATTATGAAATAAAATCTCGAGAAATTTTGTGTTGAGAAACAGCAACGCCTTGGAAATGTTTCATTTTTAATGCCTTGCTCAAATCCTTTCACTTTTTCTTTTTTGAGGTTGGTATACTGATGTAGATGGTTAACTGTTTCTTTAAATTTGCCTGTTGCTAAAAGTAGATGTCAATCTGGTATATGTGCAGCTAGTCACATTGTCGCTTAGCCTCATTTTGATTAGTGTGTTTTCCTTACACCTGCCTCCCCAAAGTTGAAGTCCATGGTTCACCTGGATGTTGTGGACTTGCTGAACTTGGTTGATGGTGTTAATTGCCAAAGAAAACAGGAAATAAGGAAGAAAAACTTTTTGCCTGTTTATTTCATTGCCATCTGGCTAACTATGATATCTCTTGCACACATTGATTGCTGTAAAGATATTGCTAATTTTTGATGTCTCAGGATCCTCTGCTCCTGGAGAAATTAAAGAGGAGTTCCCATTCTCAGCAAAAATCAAGTATCTTTCTGCTTCTTGCTCCTATACCTTTTCAAAGTAGCACTTTTGATCTCCTTTATCTTATCTTTTGATCTTTTTGTCAGGGTGGAAGATCAGAAAAAAGATGGTCAAGCAGGACATTCATCATCTAGTTTAACCTCAGGTTTTTTTATACAATATGCTGAAATGTAACTGGTAGCTAGTTTTACTATATATATTGTCCCCTCAACACCCCGAAAGATGTAAAAATGCACTGGTGGGATATATGGGACTGCCCCTTGATGTCTTGGTATATCAAAGGTGGGTGCGGGCTCATGTTTAAGCATGGTAATGGATGTTTAGGAGGAGCTAAGAGGGTTCCAGTGTCTCAGAGAAAAAGTATGGCTGTGATTGCAGCAAGGCGGAAAGTGTGAAAAGTGTTCATGGCCATCATTTTAAAAGAACTAGCAATTTGAGCTCCTTTTTTCTCAACTCCTTTGGTGCTTGATTAGTCTAGTAGCCTTTCCTCCTCCTTTGTGTCTATGAGCACTAATTCCACTCATATATGTAGCTATATGTTTGTCTTTTTGGCCTGTCTCCTCCATTAGGTAGTTGATTTTCTGTTAGATGATGCCATAAGTTGATCTAATTTTCAGTAGTAGTGGCACAACTTTGGTGGTTGACAGATGGTACGTTTATGAGAATCTAATATTGGAGTACTGTTTCGGTGAAAGCACTGTTTTGTGGATTCATTTTATATTACAGTTAATTTCCCATGTGAAGACAGGAGATTGATATTGGTAGCAGTGTTAAGTTTTTCACCCTTGTGTACCTTTTCTGCATTTTTTTTTTTGAATCATATTAGATCTTGGGGAAAATGGTGTAGATGGTTAGGAATCCCATCTGGATGAAACTATGTCAGTTTTTAGATAGCCTTCAAGCAACTCTATTGTGGTTATTACGATTTAATTCTGTTATCTAATTGGAATGAAATCTATGAAAAGTGTTTTCTTTGGGTGATACATGCCCCCCCCCCCTCTTCTCTCTTTTCCCGAGTATTCTGCTTTTGACACAATAAACCTTATGGACTTTCGTACTACATTTCCAGATTCTCTTGTAGACAGGAGTATTGGAGAGAAAAAGCCTAGAACATCAGGAGATGAGGGACCTTCTGTGACAGAAGTTAGTGGCTACAATTCAAAGAGGCAAGAGTTTGAAGTTGAGTACGACAATGATGCTGAGCAGTTATTGGCTGACATGGAATTCAAGGATACTGATACGGATGCTGAACGAGAACTAAAATTGAGAGTGTTGCGCATCTATTCCAAAAGGTACTTTGGGTTACTTCATCATCTCTCTCTCTCTCTCTCTGTATCTCTTTCTCTTCACACACACACTTCCCCCACCAAACTTTGTCATACCTGGTTCCACTTTATTATGGTAGAGGATTTGGTGCTTTATTAAAAATCTTCTGCTTTTGTTGACCTTCAGGATTCTGGAGCATGAATGTTGCAACTTAATAATATAGGTAGACAAGTTAAGAATCTTGTGTTAACTACATCCTAAACAAAGAGTGCTGCACTCAATAATTACTTTCTTGCTTAAATGAGAGAATTTTCTATAGTTTGGTCCACAGACAGTGAATTAAACTGTAAATTGAACTTTTGGACTCTAGCTTCGACCTGCTATAACATGAGAAGAACAGATGCTGAAGCAATGGTCATAGTAACTGTATTTGAGAGCAGAATTTGTCTAGTGTGTACTTGGGTTTGATTTTATTTGTTTATTGATGGAGCTGTTTTAATGTTTTAAACAAGAATGGGATAGCTCTGTGGATTTCTTCTACGAATTTCATTGGTCTTTGTGATATGAGGAGGTAGCTTGCCAGTTGGGTCTCCAACTTTAGGGGACGTGTGGTGTAAAATTTCTTCAGCTAACATTGGTTTGAGAAAACCTGCAAAGCAAACTTCTTTTATATGAACTTAAGCTTAAGAAAATTAGTTTGACATACTTAAATTTGGGGTAGAATTGGGTTTAACATTACACTGTAGGAGCAGATACCAGATGCTTTTAATTTAGATGCAAATTGTGCCAAACCAGGTGAGCAAGTATTTTTGCATGCAGTCAATATACTAATATACATTAGTGTCAATTGTCATATCTAGATCACTCTCTATTATTATTCATCTTACATATTTGTCAAACTTTTTGTGCGTTCTGTAGGCTTGATGAAAGGAAGCGCAGGAAGGATTTCATATTGGAAAGAAATTTACTTTATGCAGATACTGTTGAAAAAGAACTCTCACACGAAGAGAAGGATATATGCCACCGTTACAGGGTGTTCATGAGATTTCATTCAAAGGAAGACCATGAGGAATTGCTTAGGAGCCTTGTTGAGGAGCACCGTGTTTTAAAAAGAATACAAGATCTTCAGGTTTGACAGAATATTGCATGTCTCAGTGTTAAGCTTTGTTCTTGCTCTGCGGGAATAAAAAAGTTTTGTTCTTGCTCTTGTTGTCATTACTTTTATTATCTGGTTATTAACTTGTAGACGTGCTTCATCAAAAAAAAAAAAAAAGCTTTTGGATGTGCTACTAGGTGCTGAAAATGCTGTACCGTTGGTAGCTCAAAACCATTTTGGAATACATAGAATTTCATGATAGGTTTTAAGATACCATTTTCTTTGATAATCCTAGAACTTGCATGTTCTTCTTAACCTAGGAATTGTGGTCGCTGGATGAAAAACCATACTGAACTAGGTATTCAAAGATGCTTTTGTTGATTGGATAAGTTATGCTTATTCTAATTGGTTGATCTCTTGGGCAAAAAATGGATACAGTACATGGTTTAAATCTAGTTATTAGTAGCCAGTATTTCTCACCAATCCAACGAGGGGCTTCTCTTGCTTTTGTGCAACAAGTAAGCCTAGCTTCTTTGGTGTCTGTGGCACATGAATCAGCAGCTATCCTGATCTTTCATTCTCGATTGCTTAGCATTGAAGTTCTGAACAGTTAATTACCTTCTGGATTAAACATCAACAATCACTTCTCAGATTGTGCACCCCTACAAACTAGGACATTGACTTTTCCCTACCATCCATGAGTCCAAAAGCAGGAAATAAGTGGGAAACAAAGTTGTGATTTGCCATATACATGGGTTGATTTTAGAATGTCAATTGCTTGAGCTCATAACAAACAACAGGAGCTTCGGATTTGGAAGACTCTGCTTAGAACCTCTAGCTCATTTTGCTTAAAAAAGTGTGAGAGGTAGGACAAAAACAGAAAATAGAGGGTTGTGTTGCTTCAATGTCGTATACCCTATACAAAGGTAAAAAGTAGAAATTGACCATATAATTATATTCACTAATTATGGAAAGGGAATCTTGCTTTTTCTAAATGTGAACCTTTCCTGCAAGACTTTGTCTAGAACCACCAAACTCAGTCATGTGAGTTGATGAGAAATAATACAAAAGAAAGGGTTGTGGTGCATAAAAGCCTATGCCCCTTTATTTTGACATGGCCTTCAAAGTGGGACTAACATTTACTTTACTGCTTGTGTAAGGGGCTCATTGATCTTTAGCTTTGTGCCGGTGGAACTGAGTGGAGAAGAGAATCTTATGAAAATGAAAAATTACTGGAGGATTGTTGCATCACATTATAATAGTGTCATTTTGAAATACCATGCAATGAAAAATTGATAGCATATTCGTAGCTTTAGGAATGCTGTAAACCTTCAAGTGAGGTCCTTGCACCATATGAAGTTTCATGGTATAGCACTCCTGTGCAACTTGGGTTGGTAGTATAGGATACTTCGCTGAAGTTTTTGCTGGCTGAAAAGCGTGTGCAGATCTATTGGGATATGTTATTTATTACTCAAGTACTTGGGTTCACATCCTAAAATGTTGCAAGTTTTAAGAACCAAAGTTTCATAGGCTTCTGATCTTGTTTCGCTGTTTCCTTTGGTAGCTCTCTCTCTCTCTCTCTCTCTCTGTTTTTTGGGGGGAAGCGGTGGGGTGGTATTGAGCATTGCAAACTTTGCTGATATACTATGGTTATGACTTGAATCTGTTGATCTTAAAATCTACCCCTGATCCTCCCCAAAAAAGAAAAAGAAGAAGTATGCAGAACAAGAAGTTAACTTACAGCTTTTAAAACCATTAACCCTGCTTTTGTGTTTCAATTGGTAGAACTAACTAGTCTCTGAATAAAGAGGTTTGTGCAAACAAACCTTTTCCAGGATGTGCTTTAGTGTTATTTTTAATGAAAAAAGTATTGAAACTTGAGAATGGCTAGTTAATGATTTGCTATTTCGTAAAATGATAATACATATAATTAAAATACTTGACCTGATGTCTGACGCCTAGAAGTGCTCTTCATTGCTAGGTATTTTACAAAGGTTGTGTGGTCCTTGTTTTCAAAATTGATGCCAAGAAAAATTTTGTTTTCCTATATGAATATCTGTTACTAGCTGGGGATCAGGTTTTTTGTTGGCATATGATTTGGTTTTCTTATGTCTTTGTAATTGCTCATGATAACTTGTTTGCGGAGAGGAAAAAAAATTCCTTTGAATGAAAGGAAAATTTCATTGAGATAAACTTCTTATACTTGATAAGCTGTGCTAATGCAGGAAGCAAGGGCTGCTGGCTGCCGTACATCTGCAGAAGCGGAAAGATATATCGAACAAAAAAGGGGGGAAGCAGAAGAAAATGCTCTTAGAATTAGTGAAAGTTCCCAGGCTGGTCCTTGTGGAAAATTTCTTCAAAGGGCAAATCACCTCAAAGGGGATTTTGACAGTAGCCCAAGAGGTGTTATCAGAGGCCCTACAGTTTTAGATTCTGCAGGAATAGAATCTCCAACACCTAAAAGGCGACTAGATGTTATAAATGCCTTAGATAATTGGGATGTCACTGGATTTTTGGGGGCTGATTTACTGTCTGAATCTGTAAGAATGCTGCATACAATTTTTCTTTACTACTCGAAACTTCTATCACTTTTGCTGAATCTTAATGAGTCTGCAACCTGTATATTTAGATAAGTGTGTCGGTTCTTAATTGTCTGGTCATGATAAATAGAAATAATCAGTGTCATTAGTCATAACATGCACGGGGTATTAATTGCTCAAGAAGAATCTAATATGCTTCCAATTTATTAGGAAGAAGCTATAGTCAGACACTTCTTCATACAAAGGGAAGAGAGAAACTAGAGGCCTTGTTGGGAAGGGGAATGAGCGAGCGTTGCTTTAGTCATATTGTTAGTTGGATGTCATCAGCTGGATTCACATATAATGACTTATCTATGCAGGAGAAACAGCTATGTGGTGAGATCAGGATCCTTCCAGCGCATTACCTTAACATGCTGCAGACCATGTCAATGGGGATTTTGAGCGGCAACATAACGAAGAAGTCTGATGCTCATGGGCTGTTCAATGTTGATCCAAGCAAGGTAGATAAAGTTTATGATATGCTAGCGAGGAAAGGGATTGCCCAAACATGATTGTATCTTGTGTAGTCTTGAGCGGGATACCAAACGAAAAGTGTTGCCTTGTGGTCCTGTATTGACAAAGTACATTATGTCAGATTTTGTAATCGAGTTACCTTTAACCATTGCTAAACAATTGTTAACAGTTTTTAGTGGCCAGTGATTAGGAATACATGTGTAATTGAAGGACCTATTGTAATAGTTTTAAGGGTTGTAATCCCTAATTATACACACAAACAAGCAGGGATCAACATCTGTAAATTATTGTCATCTGTTCCTTCTCAGTGGAGATATGATATTTTAGAGCAATTTCTAATCCAGTTGGCTATTTTAGTATTACTGTTGATTAAATTGAAATATGAAAGATGTTTTTATGCATCCAAAGAGTGAGTGTTTTGAAAAGACGAATTAGTTATGAAAGACAGTCAATTTTCATGAAAGGTATATTTGCTGTGTTATGCTGGTTCAAGTTTTAGTTTATGACAGAAACAATTGAGTGTCTTACATTCTGGCAAGGAAGCAAACTGATCATCAAATAGACCTCAGTGACTTCTATCATGCACAACATTTTACATTTCTTTTATCACAATTGCCAACCTGCAAACAAAGATGTGGAAAGCCACGTTGATAAAGATTGAAATAACATGTCAAATTGGCTTCACAAGCCTGATTACTATGACAATGGTTTCCACATTTCATTTATAGGTTGCACTGATTTTATAACAGTTGCCCTCCATTTTTTTTATGGGTCTAAATGCCTACAAAGAGCCATGAAAGCCTCAACCTTGACCAATGACTATTTAAAAACTAGTTTGGATTGCTGAGTTTTTCAAATATTATTAAAATTTTTAAAAAGTACTCTAAAAGATACTCTAAAAAGTAGTCTAATTTTTTTTTTTATGTTTAAAAAATATCTCAAAATATATTCTAAAAACTCTTCTACTCTTAATATCCCAAAATATACTATAAAAATTTTGCTATAGTAAAATTTTTCAAAAACACTCCAAAAAAAAACTAATCCAAACGGACATATTTCAACAAATTGTTGTCAAAACAGTGACAGCAAATGGATTTTCTAACAAAAAACAAATGGGTAGCTTGTATGTATCAAACAATAGGCAAATGTCATGTACAGAACGTTATCAACCTCAACTAAAGAGCAAGATGGCATAGGAAAAATCATGCAATAAGATGATTTTTTTCCCTAGCAGAATAAGATCATAGTTCACACCCTGACTAACAATGTCTAAATGGTAGGAAGGCATACAGCTATCGGCTGTTGGATAACACTATCTGGTTATAATGGGCTTTGTAGTTAGCATGATGTCTTGTTTCCACCAAAACAACTGTAGTAACTTTTGAATATGTATGAGTTGCTTTGATACAATCATAAGACCTGTTGATTGTATGAATTGTCAAGAACGCTTTTGAATAATTCATAGACACAAGGGTCCATCCAAGTCATCATCTTCTTTTCTTTTCTTTTTTTGGATAATTCATGGACATAAGGGTTCATCCAACTTATCATCTAGTCATTATCTATTTTTGTGCCAAAAATTCTGATAATTGTGATATTTTCATTGAATGGAATCTAAAATTCCATAGCAATCGTCTTCATTTTGATAAAGATCTTTTCCTTCATCTGAATCTAATTCGATCTGAGATAAAGCCTCTTGCAATTGTTTTTTGAATTGTACTTTTGAAATAATTGCCACAATTCAACTCTGAATTTTGCTTCTTTTTTTTTTTTTTTTTGCATGAGAAATTCTTGAATATTATCAGATGGGGTGACTTTTTTGCATTGGATGTGCAATTGTGATCACTTTATAGTTATACCACCACTTCACTTGGCATTGTTGTGCCAAGGCAGGAAGGCCAAAAGAGACTTCTTTGACATACTTCCAACAAAAAATTTAAGTAATTTTATTTTTGAAAAAATTCTAAAATAATTGATAATCTAGATTCTTAATAGTAGAATCTCTCAGATTTTCTAACCATAGAATTTCTAAAGGGAAATGGCATGAAGGCCTGATCTTAGGTCTCTTCCTACACACAATCCCACTATAGTTAAATCAAAAAAATCTTGCATCAAAGAATTTTATGCTATAAAAAAAAAAACCAACCTTCAAAAATTGCTGTTAATGGAGGTGCTAACACTTTTCCTGCATCATATTCTCAAAGTTTCATTGTTTATACACACACACACACATACACACACACACTTTTTTGAATTACATGTGGTTTTGCACCTAATTTTTGTGAATAATTTGTATTAAAAAAAAGTGTGTGAAACTTTTCGCTGCCATCGTCTGGTTTCCGCATAAAATTTCGCTGCCATACGGTGCAATCTAGTCTCTTCAAATCTCACAATTTATTGTTGTGGGAATTTCTATAAAATAGCTGTGATAGCCATTTTTATGTGATATTCAAATTTCCTTTATTTATTTTTTTCTTCCCAAATGTATTTTTTCTGTGCCAAAATCCCTCCTTATTTCATGAGCTAATGTTAGAATTTGCTTGTTAAAGTATTGATCAGTTTGAATTCCATATAAAGTGATTAATTATAGAATTATTCCAAACGTAATGATTAGGGTGAAAAAGTTATGTTGCTATCTGAACCATTGTTAATGCATGTATACTTTAATTTTCCCAATACCAATCCAGTCTTCAAATATTGCAATCAATTTACCATCTCAAAAATGCTCTTGTCAAAATGGAGCAAAAGGTTTTGCATGATAACTCATCATTTGTAGATAAATCCATGCAGCTCGAAACTCCCACTTTTGCCTCCAAGATAATTAGGGGAGAAAAGGAAAAAAGGGTTCCATTCAATGATACCAACCGCTAGAAAAAAAAAGGGTTCGACATAGATTACATTTTCAATCAACAAGTTAGGTTTGGATCTTACAGTTAAATTGATGCTCAAAAAAACTAGCAGTTGGACCCTATTTGTGTTTACTATATAAGTTTGAAAAACAAGATTAAGGAGCAATACAAATAAATGATCTAGAGTTTGCTAGTGATTTATCACATTTTGTTTCCAATTTTGTTGAAAGATGGAGTTGGATGGTAAATGGAAATTACTCAAAATTGAATTTGGATGGTTTGTGCCAATAATCAATTAAATTAAATGTAGAGTGAGTTTAAGCTTCGTTGAAGTCATAGTAATTACCCAAACACAAGTTTAATCGTAAATGTCATCGATATGTCTATATATATCTTCCAAACAAGCCTTGCAATATTAACCCCTCAACAGATGCAATTACTCGATCATGTTTGGATGAAACAAAGTTTCTTACATTCAACAATGTTATTTACTTGCCTAATTTGACATATATCCAAACAAGTCTTAATAGTAACAACCTCTGAAAGAGTGCAACTTTCCAATCATACTAAAATTAAGCTTGTATATTACTACATTGCTACAGAATAAAACCCAAAAAATTGGTCAGATTTGATGATTTGTGATTCATAGTGTAATCTTTTATATTTTATAATGTTAAATCTTATAATTTTTCAGATCAAATATATCTGTGACATGTTCAATGTATTTTCTACCATTAGTGCAGATTAATTTGTCAAGCAAATTGTGCTGGACGGTTTTCAGCTAGATTATTAATAATATTGACTTATGTTTTATCAAAAAAAAACCCAAAAAATTGGTAGATGATCCAATACTTGTGAAACAGCAAACTGGAAATAGCACTATTATAGTATCAAATCCCTTCGGACATTGGTAGGAAATAAAATATTCAAACCAGGTATGTTAAACACTTTTAACCACAGCCCATCAGAACATATTCATCCTCTCATCTATCGTTTCTTTGCTTCCCCCAAAAACCAATACTTCCACCATCAACTAACTAAACTGCATTTAACAAAATGGACCACTTTCATTCACATACTTGCCAACAAAGTCTCGATTCCAGAATTGCAAAATTGCAGAGGAGAAAACACATGATTGTCAAACGAAATAGAGACACTGTTAGCTCAACACCTGTGGAAAAAATTCACCAAATTGATAGCTACTTTAATCAAATTTGGAAAGAAATACGTTGAGTCAAATCCCAACTATTCTAGATGAAACGTCACAAGGACGGAATTGATAATAGTGTCTCGAGTCATATGAACATTGTACATATTTTTATGATATACATTGTATTTGCACACCAGAATAGTGTTAAATTGCCACATTTCGATTCAGTTGATATTTCATACACAAAAGAATTTGTATATAGTTCATAAATTTACTAATTGAGTTTTGCTTCATGCGAATTCTCAATCTGTATTTGGCTGAAGGTTGACATCAATTTTTACAATTTTCAATGAATTTTGTTTATTTTTTTTTACCGTATTCAAGGCTATTTATGTAAGCCAAATATAAAATTTGATAGTGTATATGTTTGCAACTTTGCATGATAGTCCGTCTATAACTCCCTCTGTATATTTTAGTAAGAAATCCCATTGATTAGGATGCGAAGGTTTCAGAGTTTTGCAAGAAGATTTATTAGAAACAAACCTAATGACAGTCAAATATCACTAAACAACTACACTAATTGCTCTTCTTTGGCATCCCAATTTCTATTTGCATGACGACAGATAATTGTGATTAAAAGTGTAGGCTATATCCCAAGAAACATTTTGAATTTTTTTTCCCTTTCACAATGTGTTGTTTTTTCAGTAGTTCAAAGATAAAAGTTAATGTTAACTTGAAGGGATGATGCAAAATTGCTTGACTTATTCATAAGTTTTTAAGTTAATCAAGTCAAACTTACACAAAATTTCGGGCCAGGCTAACTTCTTAAGCAGCTTGTGGGATTTTCGGCCGATCATTTAATCATTCTAATTTCCATAAATCATTTTTCTATCCATTTTTTCCTTAATATATTCTACATGTATAATTTAAATAAGTGTATTTTTTCTTCCTTGCAAACAAGTCTAATTTTCTTAAAAGATGTATTAAAAAAATCATGTAATGCCATTTGCAATTATGCATAACATATCGATCCTGCGTCTATGTGTTTCAAAGTATTAATGGTAAACTTTTAACACATTATCATAGTCAATTGATAGCTATTTCACAATTCCGTTAACAAAAATGTAGGTTATATCCCAGGAAACATTTGGTATTTTTCCCTTTCACAACGTGTTGTTATTGTAGTAGTTCAAAGATAAAAGTTAGTGTTGACTTTAAGCGCTAATGCAAAATTTTATTCACGTATTCATAAGCTTTTATGTTGATCAAGTCAAATTTAGACAAAATTTTGGAGTTTATTTTTGAAGTAACCTTCTTTGGATTAAAATATTCCCAACGTGACGCTCTTTTGTAAATTATTACCTTTTTAATCTTTTGATATCATGTAAGCTCCCATTTCTAATGCAGGGAGATCGTCTCATTGCTGTAATCCTATTCAGTGTTTTTCTACCTCCTAGTTATCCATGTCCATATTCATACTCAAAATTCAAGCACAAAAAACCAAATCCAAGGAAGGAAAAAAAACCAAGGCAATAAACATAAGGCTGCACGTTTGATTAATGATAAAATATTATGATCAAGAAGTATTTTATATTCTAAGCTCTTCAATTATCCAAGGTTCTTTATTTTGTTCATGAACTCAAAAACTTAGCTTATAGATATATTGTCATGAACTCATAAAAAATATAAAAGAAATACTATTATCATTTTATAATATTTTAGCATAATCAAATCTTGAGTCTTTTCCTATGTTTATTCCATTGGTTTTTTTTTTTTTTTTTTTACTTGTCATCCTCGGATTTTGCACTTAGTGTTTTTATTTTGAGTGCCAGTGTGGAAAGGATTAACCTTTTTATACACTGACAGTATAGTAATTTTTTTAATTAATAGTCTTTGATGTATACCACATGTGCATGATTTAAATTTTAAATTCAAATTCATGTTACGTGGTATGATCTAAACTTGTGTAAAAAGAACTTTACACTGACAATGTGTATAAAAAAGTTATCCATATAAAAATAGAGAGGTAGAAAAGATGAGCAGCATTACAACAACAGCTAGTTTCCAAAACCTCTTCCAAGATTTCTTTAAATTTCAACTTAAACCCCTGTACTTTCAAATATAACAGTTATCTCGCTTTTAAGGACTCAAAATGACTCCAATAACTTTCCCAAACTTTGCAAAAACTCTGGCAACAATTTTTTAGAAAAGGAAAAAAGTAATAAAAGAATTCAGTATCTCTCATCACTAAATAATCTTGTCACCCCTATCGCTATCTGTAGCTTTAATCCATTTTTTTTTCCTATCTAGGTTTTCATATCCTTTCCATAATCCCAATCTCCATGTCTCACAAATTCCAGTTTTCATCATGCTTTTTAATCAACCCATCTTTTATTCTTCCAATTTATTCTCATTTTTTTCTCTAACCAAATTTTAATAAACAATTACAAAGCCAAATATTACGTTTATAAATTGGGTCAAAAGAATATGGAGGAAGTGATCATTTAGGCCTTCGGCAAGGCTGTTTGAGACTAGGAGAAAAAAGAATATATTAATTGACTAATTAGATTTAAAACATAAAAACTTCTTAAGGGCAATTTTTTATATTAATATGGTTTTTTTCCTTTCGTCAGCAGAATGAAACCCAAACCTACCATTTAGGGGATGTATGCATAATTTTTTAAATGTAAAAAGAGCTAAAAGTAATTGTTATAAATCTTTGGGGATGTTTTTGAAATTATCTTTTACACAATGAAGAGCTTCATTGATGCGAGGTTGCATAACATTTAAGATGGGAGCTTACATCGCATAAAAAAAATATTAAAAAGGTAATAATTTCTGAAAGAGCATCAAACTAGGAACATTTTATCTATTGGGATTAATTAGCTTCTTAAGCAGCTTGCTGATTTTTGGCGGATCATTTAATCATCCTAATTGCCATAAATTATTTTCCCATTTATTTTTCCTTAAATAATCTATAGTTACAATCTAAGTAATAGTATTTTCTTCTTCCCTGTAAACAAGTCTAATTCTCTTAAAAAAAGAAATATATATTTAAAAAAAATCACGTATTGCCATTTGGCATTATGCACAATGTGTACCTCTATTTTATATTGCTATCAATATTTTAACTTCTACGTAAAATATTAATGGTAAACCTTTAACAATTTATATCGTAGTCAAAGTTCTTTTTTTTTTCCATACAAGTGTAATTTTCTAAAAGACGTACATAATGCTGCTAATAATGTCTGGTTGGCAATTTTGAATCTGTTTAAATACTTCTTTGCAGGCTTCAAAAAGAAAGGTTTGCCCAAAAGGATGGTAGCATGGCTGAGATCTTACAATATGCCTACATGGTAAGCATTGATGATTTCAAATTCAAAATGTATATGGATATCAGAATTTGCTATATTGGATAAGTTAAAATTAAATTTGACTTTTTTTTTATAAATTATGCTACACTGTCTATACATCTATGTCAAACAAACTCCAAAATTATATGTTTTTATGCATTTTACTGGGTTGAATACATGCAGGTGACAGCTTACATTGCTAACATTGATATAGAGAATATGTTTTCTGAATTATGCAACAACTGTGGACATTTAATTCAATCTTTCTATGACAAAATTCTATGCCTCAACGGTAATGATATTGTCAAACAGTTATTAGGTAATCTCTCTCTCTCTCTCTCTCTCTCTCTCTCTCTCTCTCTACATATATATATATATATATGTATATATCCTTAATTAATTTTTTTAAGAAGAATTTTAATTATTAGGTGTCATGTTAGCATGGAAATTAGAGATTCTAGTGACAAATTGTATATCAATCCTCAAGCTAGGTATGCAGAATATATATTTGGTCGCTCTGCTGTGTATTTAAAAGATTTGCAAAAAAAAAAGGTACAAATTTCTTGCACTTATCATGTTATACTTTTTCTTGGTAAATGGGATATCTTGAAACCAGGCCTCCTACTTATAATTCCTATCACCTTATCATCCAATCCACCCTCCTCCCACGTATCACTTATTATTTTGACATGCATTATGAAAAAAATAAGAAAAATTATTAACTTGTTATAAAACTAATCAAATAAGCTACTATAATATCAAGTGAAATATTGGAGAAAGAAGTAGAGAAATGGAGAGTAATATTCTTATATTCCAATAAGATACAAAAAAATCCTCCCAAAGGGTCTCAATGTACCTCTATATATAGGCACTACAAGATTAAAGGTACATAAACCAAATATTAAACATCCACTACTACAATAATATGAAGAAACCTATGAAACGGTTTCTCCACTACATGAATGGATTTATGAATTGTAACTTATATACATAAATAGCCATAAAATCATGAATTAACCCCCTTGGGAATACAAAGGGACATCCACATTTTTGTTATTTCATAACACTCCCCCTTGGATGTCTATTACACAAAGAATATGCCTCGTTAAAACCTTACTAGGGAAAAATCCAGTGGGACCAAAAATCCTAGTGAAGGAAAAAGAGTACACTATTCTTGTGTAATAATTTCTCCCCCTGATGCAAACGTCATTTGAGATCTTTTAATCGTTGCATTCCAATACTCTTCACCAATTTCTCAAATGTTGCAGTTGGTAATGCCTTGGTAAATAAATCGGCCAGATTATTATCTGATCGGATTTGTTGCACATCAATTTCACCATTCTTTTGCAAATCATGAGTAAAAAAGAATTTTGGTGAAATATGTTTCGTCCTATCTCCTTTAATATATCCTCCTTTCAATTGAGCTATACAAGCTGCATTATCTTCATATAATATAGTTGAAGGATTTTCTTTTCCGGAGGATAACCCACAATTCTTCCGGATATAGTGGGTCATTGATCTTAACCAAACACATTCTCGACTGGTTTCATGAATTGCTATTATTTCAGCATGATTCGATGAAGTGGCGGCTAGTGATTGCTTTGTAGATCGCCAAGAAATGGCTGTGCCTCCATATGTAAATAAATAACCAGTCTGAGACCTTGCTTTATGCGGGTCGGATAAATACCCAGCATCAGCATAACCAACCAATTCAGGTTTGGATTTATTTGAATAAAATAAACCAAAATCTATTGTTCCTTGGAGATAGCGAAAAATATGTTTAATACCATTCCAATGTCGTCTTGTGGGCGAGAAACTAAATCTTGCTAATAAATTTACTGCAAATGATATATCAGGTCTTGTACAATTAGCAAGATATATTAGTGCACCAATTGCACTGAGATATGGTACTTCAGGGCCAAGTATCTCTTCATTTTCCTCTCGTGGTCTAAAAGGATCCTTATTAGGATCTAATGATCTGACAACCATTGGGGTACTCAATGTATGTGCTTTGTCCATATAAAATCGCTTTAATACCTTCCGGGTATAAGCAGTTTGGTGGACAAAAATTTCACCTTTCAAATGCTCAATTTGTAAACCAAGGCAGAATTTTGTCTTTCCAAAATCTTTGATCTCAAATTCTTTCTTCAAATATTCAACACTATTTTGAATCTCTTCAGGAGTTCCAATTAAATTTAGATCATCCACATATACCGCAATTATCACAAAATTTGATCCATTTTTCTTGATAAAAACACATGGACATATTGGATCATTGGTATAACCTTCTTTTGTCAGACATTCATTGAGACGGTTATACCACATACGTCCAGATTGTTTAAGCCCATATAGAGACCTTTGTAATTTAATAGAATAAATATTTTTAGAATTTGATTTGCATGCTTCAGGCATGTTGAATCCTTCGGAAATTCTTATATAAATATCATTTTCAAGATTCCCATATAAATATGCAGTAACGACGTCCATTAGACGCATATCTAATTTTCATGTACTGCAAAACTCACAAGATATCTAAATGTGATAGCATCCACTACAGGTGAATACGTTTCATCATAATCAAATCCAGGCCTTTGTGAAAATCCTTGGGCTACAAGTCTTGCTTTATATCTCACAATTTCATTTTTCTCATTTCTTTTTCTCACAAATACCCATTTATATCCTACTGGTTTTACACCTTCAGGTGTTTGGACTACAGGTCCAAAAACTTTTCTTTTAGCCAGTGAGTCCAATTCAGATTGGATCGCATCTTTCCATTTTGGCCAATCATTTCTACCTCGACATTCATCAACCGATCTAGGCTCATGATCCTCGTCCTCTGCCATAATATCAAGTGCTATATTATATGCGAAAATATTATCAATAATTATTTCTTTTCGGTTCCAACTTTTCCTTGAAGTGACAAAATTTATTGAATTTTCTATAATTTCATTCTCTTCAAGAATTGGCTCTTTAGGAGCGACCTCTTCAGGAGGTTGAATTTTGTCACTAATTATTGATTCTACTCCTCTTTTCTTTCGAGAATTTTTATCTTTGGAACCAAGAGGTCTCCCACGCTTCAGGCGTGCTTTAGACTCATTAGCACTTGTGATTTGTCCTTCAGGGACATCAATTTTAATCGGAGCATTTTCAGCAGGAATATGTGATTTAGTAACTCTTTTGGAGTCATTAAATGCATCCGGTAATTGATTTGTAATTTTTTGCAAATGTATAATCCTTTGAACTTCTAATTCACATTCTTTAGTACGAGAATCAAGGAAATTCAATGATATTTTTCAAGTGATTTCCTTTTTCGGTTGATTTTTATCTCCCCCTAATGTCGGAAAATGTGACTCGTCAAAATGACAATCTGCAAATCTCGTAGTAAATAAATCACCTGTTAATGGTTCCATATACTTAATGATTGAAGGTGATTCATATCCGACATATATCCCCAATCTTCTTTGTGGGCCCAATTTACGACGTTGGGGCGGTGCAATTGGAACATACACTGCACAACCAAATATTCGTAAATGAGAAATATTTGGCTCATAACCAAAAGTTAATTGTAGGGGAGAATAAGTGTGATAATTTGTCGGTCTAATTCTCACAATTGTTGCTACATGTAAAATAGCATGTCCCCAAGCAGATGAAGGAAGCTTAGACCTCATCAACAATGATCTAGCAATTAATTGTAGCCGTTTAATAATTGATTCGGCTAGACCATTTTGTGTGTGAACATAAGCTACAGGATGTTCAACAGTTATTCCAATGTACATACAATAATCGTCAAAAACATGTGACGAATATTCACCAGCATTATCTAGACGAATTTTCTTTATTGGAAAATCTGGAAATTGTACTCGCAATTTAATTATTTGAGCAAACAATCTCGCAAATGCCAAGTTGCGAGTAGATAATAAACATACATGTGACCATCTAGTTGATGCATCAATTAGCACCATAAAATATCGAAATGGTCCACATGGTGGATCTACAGGCCCACATATATCACCATGAATTCGTTCTAGAAATGCAGGGGATTCAGTCCCAACTTTAACTTGTGATGGTCTAATAATTAATTTCCCTTGAGAACAAGCAACACAAGAGAATTCATTGGCTTTTAATACTTTTTTATTTTTCAATGAGTGGCCATGTGAATTCTCAATTATTCGTCTCATCATTATAGATCCAGGATGTCCGAGACGATCATGCCAAATTATAAAATCATCGGGATGAGTAGACTTCTGGTCTACTAGGTGATGAATTTCAATTGCACTAATTTGTGCATAATATAACCCAGAAGAAAAAGAAGGTAATTTTTCTATTTCGCATTTTTTCCCAAAAATGATACTTGTGATTAATAAAAATTCATCATTTGTCTCAGTCATTGTCTCGATATGATATCCATTTTCGCGGATATCTTTAAAACTCAATAAGTTTCTTCGAGACTTGGGAGAGAATAGTGCATTATTTACAATAATTTTAGTCCCTTCAGGGAGAAATATAGTGGCTCTTCCGGAGCTTTCAATCAATTTTGCACTACCACTAATGGTATTAACATTTGTCTCTCCCATTTTCAAACAAGAAAAATATTTTTTATTTTTCAATATGGTGTGCGTAGTAGCATTATCAATGAGACAAATATCATAATCACCATTATTTACTCCCAAATATTTGACATCCATTTCTTTTTCAGGAAGAAAATTTCAAACAAAAATAAATATTAATAAAGATGCGAAAATAAATATTCAATGGAAAGGAAATTACATGAAAGATATAAAGCATCATAAAATATCTAAATAATCATGGGATATTTGTTGACATCTTCAGGATGTTCAAAAAAATCAACAACATCGAGGTATGTCATGTCAGCATCATCACCATCATCATAGTCATTCTTTTGATCAATGAAATTTGTCTCAACACCTTTGTCTTTTTTTTTCAATGATGCTTGATAGAAGTCAACAAGATGTTCGGCCGTACGACAGGTACGAGACCAATGACCTTCCATACCACACCGGTAGCACACCGGTAACACGTTATAACACGCCCCATCGCTTTTTTTTTTCTTTCACAGGAGAAGTTGGACTGCGGCTCGTACCGGCTGGCTTTGGTTCTGGAAATGGTGAACCTACTTAGGCGAGACGCTGCACTTTTGGGTTAGTAATGTTTGCAATATTTTGGTGGTGACTTTTAGAAATTTGCTGAAAGTGTTGGCATTTGCAACATTTTACCAAATTACAAAATTTATGTAATGCCTCGGGGTCTAATGTGATAACTTCGGAGGAAATTAATCCCCCAAAACCCCGAGGACAAAAGATAGTTTATCGAGTCTTAAACCTAGGGTTTAAGTAATTGCTTCTGCTCTCCACCATCACTTCCCCCGTCTACCCCATCGCTCTTTGCTTACCTCCAGCCATCCCGCTACCCTTCGCCACTCCTGCCACGCATCCACCCATCGCCTCGCCAATCGTAAGACTGCTCCGAGTGTTTTCTCTTTAACCCAGCCTAATTTTCTCGAACCCGGTTCTTCAGTCGGGAAGGTTTTGATTGTTCTGCTTTTTTCTCGTTGAATTTGTTGGTCATCCAATGGTTGCCGTTGCCCTTTGAGATGAAGTCTCGTCAACTTTGTGACTCGAGAGTGTCATATGTGGAGCTATTGTGGGTGCTCGTCTTGACAGTTTAATTACGGTCTCCAGTTACTGTTTAACTAGCATCGCGTCTCTGAAAGATAATATGGCAGATTTTCGCTTGTCCATTCCGTACCGGAAATATAATTTGCAAGAAGAGATGCATAAGATGCAAAAAGATTTGCAAGACAATCATTATTTTGATATTCCCAACTCTTGGTTGAAGAGGAATCCACGTTCCATACTTCCTGTATGGGATCAATGCCCTATTGGGGCATGCTATGCTTTCCCTTTGACTGATGCAGTATCAGCTTTACACGTCATCCGAGGGGGGGAACCTGTTTCATTGGCAAAGCAAGAGTTCATTGACCAATTGCATAATCGGTATTACAGTTCACATGGTAGTTCAGCCAAGGACGAGCAGAAAGAGGCCAACCAAGAGGAGGAACAAGCTCGTCCAGCCAGGAAAATGGCTAGAGGGAAGGAGAAGCAAGAGGAGGGGAATGAAGGGAAGAAAAAAAGGAGACGCATTTCAGCCACTATGGAAAAGGCCTTTTTAATGATTGAAAAATATGGGCTGTACGAGGAAGATGTGTACCCATATAGAGCTAAAAAGGATTTTTTTGTATCTTATTGGAATATAAGAATATTACTCTCCATTTCTCTATACGTGTTATAACGTGTTATAAAATTTCTGCCTTGGTTTACAAATTGAGCATTTGAAAGGTGAAATTTTTGTCCACCAAACTGCTTATACCCGGAAGGTATTAAAGTGATTTTATATGGACAAAGCACATACATTGAGTACCCCAATGGTTGTCAGATCATTAGATCCTAATAAGGATCCTTTTAGACCACGAGAGGAAAATGAAGAGATACTTGGCCCTGAAGTACCATATCTCAGTGCAATTGGTGCACTAATGTATCTTGCTAATTGTACAAGACCTGATATATCATTTGCAGTAAATTTATTAGCAAGATTTAGTTCCTCGCCCACAAGACGACATTGGAATGGTATTAAACATATTTTTCGCTATCTCCAAGGAACAATAGATCTTGGTTTATTTTATTCAAATAAATCCAAACCTGAATTGGTTGGTTATGCTGATGCTGGGTATTTATCCGACCCGCATAAAGCAAGGTTTTAGACTGGTTATTTATTTACATATGGAGGCACAGCCATTTCTTGGCGATCTACAAAGCAATCACTAGCCGCCACTTCATCGAATCATGCTGAAATAATAGCAATTCATGAAGCCAGTCGAGAATGTGTTTGGTTAAGATCAATGACCCACTATATCCGGAAGAATTGTGGGTTATCCTCCGGAAAAGAAAATCTTTCAACTATATTATATGAAGATAATGCAGCTTGTATAGCTCAATTGAAAGGAGGATATATTAAAGGAGATAGGACGAAACATATTTCACCAAAATTCTTTTTTACTCATGATTTGCAAAAGAATGGTGAAATTGATGTTCAACAAATCCGATCAGATAATAATCTGGCCGATTTATTTACCAAGGCATTACCAACTGCGACATTTGAGAAATTGGTGAAGAGTATTGGAATGCAACGATTAAAAGATCTCAAATGACGTTTGCATCAGGGGGAGAAATTATTACACAAGAATAGTGTACTCTTTTTCCTTCACTAGGGTTTTTGGTCCCACTGGATTTTTTCCTAGTAAGATTTTAACGAGGCATATTCTATGTGTAATGGACATCTAAGGGGGAGTGTTATGAAATAACAAAAATATGGATGTCCCTTTGTATTTCCAAGGGGATTAATTCATGATTTTATGGCTATTTATGTATATAAGTTACAATTCATAAATCCATTCATGTAGTGGAGAAACCGTTTCATAGGTTTCTTCATATTATTGTAGTAGTGGATGTTTAATATTTGGTTTATGTACCTTTAATCTTGTAGTGCCTATATATAGAGGTACATTGAGACCCTTTGGGAGGATTTTTTTGTATCATATTGGAATATAAGAATATTACTCTCCATTTCTCTACTTCTTTCTCTACTTCTTTCTCCAATATTTCACTTGCTGTTATAGTAGCTAATTCTCACAAGTATTCTCCCCTATAATTAACTTTTGGTTATGAGCCAAATATTTCTCATTTACAAATATTTGGTTGTGCGGTGTATGTTCCAATTGCACCGCCCCAACGTCGTAAATTGGGCCCACAAAGAAGATTGGGGATATATGTCGGATATGAATCACCTTCAATCATTAAATATATGGAACCATTAACAGGTGATTTATTTACTGCGAGATTTGCAGATTGTCATTTTGACGAGTCACATTTTCCGACATTAGGGGGAGATAAAAATCAACCGAAAAAAGAAATCACTTGAAAAATATCATTGAACTTCTAATTCACATTCTTTAGTACGAGAATCAAGGAAATTCAATGATATTTTCCAAGTGATTTCCTTTTTTGGTTGATTTTTATCTCCCCCTAATGTCGGAAAATGTGACTCGTCAAAATGACAATCTGCAAATCCCGCAGTAAATAAATCACCTGTTAATGGTTCCATATATTTAATGATTGAAGGTGATTCATATCCGACATATATCCCCAATCTTCTTTGTGGGCCCAATTTACGACGTTGGGGCGGTGCAATTGGAACATACACCGCACAACCAAATATTCGTAAATGAGAAATATTTGGCTCATAACCAAAAGTTAATTGTAGGGGAGAATAAGTATGATAATTTGTCGGTCTAATTCTCACAAGTGTTGCTGCATGTAAAATAGCATGTCCCCAAGCAGATGAAGGAAGCTTAGACCTCATCAACAATGGTCTAGCAATTAATTGTAGCCGTTTAATAAGTGATTCGGCTAGACCATTTTGTGTGTGAACATAAGCTACAGGATGTTCAACAGTTATTCCAATGGACATACAATAATCGTCAAAAGCATGTGACGAATATTCACCAGCATTATCTAGACGAATTTTCTTTATTGGAAAATCTGAAAACTGTGCTCGCAATTTAATTATTTGAGCAAGCAATCTCGCTAATGCCAAGTTGCGAGTAGATAATAAACATACATGTGACCATCTAGTTGATGCATCAATTAGCACCATAGAATATCGAAATGGTCCACATGGTGGATCTACAGGCCCACATATATCACCATAAATTCGTTCTAGAAATGCAGGGGATTCAGTCCCAACTTTAACTTGTGATGGTCTAATAATTAATTTCCCTTGAGAACAAGCAACACAAGAGAATTCATTGGCTTTTAATACCTTTTTATTTTTCAATGAGTGGTCATGTGAATTCTCAATTATTCGTCTCATCATTATAGATCCAGGATGTCCGAGACGATCATGCCAAATTATAAAATCATCGGGATGAGTAGACTTCTGGTCTACTAGGTGATGAATTTCAATTGCACTAATTTGTGCATAATATAACCCAGAAGAAAAAGAAGATAATTTTTCTACTTCGCATTTTTTCCCATAAATGATACTTGTGATTAATAAAAATTCACCATTTGTCTCAGTCATTGTCTCGATATGATATCCATTTTCGCGGATATCTTTAAAACTCAATAAGTTTCTTCGAGACTTGGGAGAGAATAGTGCATTATTTACAATAATTTTAGTCCCTCCAAGGAGAAATATAGTGGCTCTTCCGTAGCCTTCAATCAATTTTGCACTACCACTAATGATATTAACATTTGTCTCTCCCATTTTCAAACAAGAAAAATATTTTTTATTTTTCAATATGGTGTGCGTAGTAGCACTATCAATGAGACAAATATCATAATCACCATTATTTAATCCCAAATATTTGACATCCATTTCTTCTTCATAAAGAAAATTTCAAACAAAAATAAATATTAATAAAGATGCGAAAATAAATATTCAATGGAAAGGAAATTACATGAAAGATATAAAGCATCATAAAATATCTAAATAATCATGGGATATTTGTTGACATCTTCAGGATGTTCAAAAAAATCAGCAACATCGAGGTGTGTCATGTCAGCATCATCACCATCATCATAGTCATTCTTTTGATCAATGAAATTTGTCTCAACACCTTTGTCTTTCTTTTTCAATGATGCTTGATAGAGATCAACAAGATGTTCGGCCGTACGACAGGTACGAGACCAATGACCTTCCATACCACACCGGTAGCATTTTTCTTCATAAACTTTCTTTTCTCCATTTTTCTGATCGTAGTTATTTTCCCTCTTTTGGGAAACATTTTGTTGCTTGCCACGGTTAAAATTTTCACGGGGCACAAATTTACTACGATCACGTCCACGGCCACGGCCACGTCCGCGGCCTCCTCTACGGCCACCTCTACGGCCACGTCCACGACCTCGACCAGAATTTTGAAATTGGGTCGCATTCGCTTAAGGGAATGGACTTGCACTAGTTGGTCGGGACTCATGATTTTTCAGCAACAATTCATTATTTTGTTCAGCCAAGAGAAGACATGCAATACGTTCAGAATATTTTTTAAATCCCTTCTCTCGATATTGCTGCTGCAGGAGCATGTTAGAGACATAAAAAGTAGAAAATGTTTTCTCTAACATATCTTCATCAGTGACTTTTTCGCCACATAATGATAATTGAGAAGTGATTCTGAACATAGTTGAATTATATTCGTTGACAGATTTAAAATCTTGCAGCCGTAAATGAAGCCAATCATATCGGGCTTTTGGAAGAACAACCAACTTCAGGTGGTCGAATCTTTCATTCAAATCTCGCCAAAGGACAAGAGGATCTTTAACAGTAAGATATTCTGATTTTAATCCTTCATCTAAAAGATGACGAAGAAAAATCATAACTTTGGCACGGTTTTGGTTTGAGGATTCATTTTTTTCCGCAATAGTATTACCAAGACCCATTGTCTCAAGATGGATTTCAACATCCAAGTAGGAGAAAAGTTTATCATAAATAAAACACTACTTTTTACGACGTCTCGAAAAATTTATTGAATTTGAATATCCGTTGAAATGGATATCAAATTGAGACACTAAATGATACAATAATAGAGATCGTGTTATAAAACTAATCAAATAAGCTACTATAATATCAAGTGAAATATTGGAGAAAGAAGTAGAGAAAGAAGTAGAGAAATGGAAAGTAATATTCTTATATTCCAATAAGATACAAAAGTCTTTCTAAAGGGTGTCAATGTACCTCTATATATAGGTACTACAAGATTAAAGGAACATCAATCCTATTAAACACCCACTATTACAAGAATATGAAGAAACCTATGAAACGGTTCTTCCACTACATGAATAGATTTATGGATTGTAATTTCTATACATAATGTAACCATAAATCATGAATTAATCCTCTTGGGAATACAAAGGGACATCCATACTTTTAATTGTTTCATAACACTCCCCCTTGGATGTCCATTACACAAAGAATATGTCTCGTTAAAACCTTACTAGGGAAAAATCCATCGGGACAAAAATTCTAGTGAAGGAAAAAGAGTACACTATTCTTGTGTATTAATTTCTCCCCCTGATGCAAACATCATTTGAGATCTTTTAATCATTTCATTCCAATATTCTTCGCCAATTGCACTGAGATATGGTACTTCAGGACCAAGTATCTCTTCATTTTCCTCTCGCGGTCTAAAAGGATCCTTATTAGGATCTAATGATCTGACGACCATTGGAGTATTTAATATATGTGTCTTATTCATATAAAACCGCTTTAATACCTTCCGGGTATATGCAGTTTGGTGGACAAAAATTCTACCTTTCAAATGCTCAATTTGTAAACCAAGGCAGAATTTTGTCTTTCCAAAATTTTTTGATCTCAAATTCTTTTTTCAAATATTCAACATTATTTTGAATCTCTTCAGGAGTTCCAATCAAATTTAGATCATTGACATATACCGCAATTATCGCAAAATTTGATCCATTTTTCTTGATAAAAACACATGAATATATTGGATCATTGGTATAACCTTCTTTAGTGAGACATTCATTGAGACGGTTATACCACATACGTCCAGATTGTTTGAACCCATACAGAGACCTTTGTAATTTAATAGAATAAATATTTTTAGGATTTGATTTGCATGCTTCAGGCATGTTGAATCCTTCGGGAATTCTTATATAAATATCATTTTCAAGATTCCCATATAAATATGCAGTAACGACGTCCATTAGACGCATATCTAATTTTTCATGTACTGCAAAACTCACAAGATATCTAAATGTGATAGCATCCACTATAAGTGAATACATTTCATCATCATCAAATCCAAACCTTTGTGAAAATCCTTGAACTACAAGTCTTGCTTTATACCTCACAATTTCCTTTTCTCATTTCTCTTTATCACAAATACCCATTTATATTCTATTGGTTTTACACCTTCAAGTGTTTGGACTACAGGTCCAAAAACTTTTCTTTTAACCAATAAATCCAATTTAGATTGGATCGCATCTTTCCATTTTGGCCAATCATTTCTAACTCGACATTCATCAACCGATCTAGGCTCATGATCCTCGTCCTCTGCCATAATATCAAGTGCTATATTATATGCGAAAATATTATCAATAATTATTTCTTTTCGGTTCCAACTTTTCCTTGAAGTGACAAAATTTATTGAATTTTCTATAATTTCATTCTCTTCAAGAATTGGCTCTTTAGGAGCGACCTCTTCAGGAGGTTGAATTTTGTCACTAATTGTTGATTCATCTACTTCTCTTTTTTTTCGAGAATTTTTATCTTTGGAACCAAGAGGTCTCCCACGCTTCAGGCGTGCTTTAGACTCATTAGCACTTGTGATTTGTCCTTCAGGGACATCAATTTTAATCGGAGCATTTTCAGCAGGAATATGTGATTTAGTAACTCTTTTGGAGTCATTAAATGCATCCGGTAATTGATTTACAATTTTTTGAAAATGTATAATCCTTTGAACTTCTAATTCACATTCTTTAGTACGAGAATCAAGGAAATTCAATGATATTTTCCAAGTGATTTCCTTTTTCGGTTGATTTTTATCTCCCCCTAATGTCGGAAAATGTAACTCGTCAAAATGACAATCTGCAAATCTCGCAGTAAATAAATCACCTGTTAATGGTTCCATATACTTAATGATTGAAGGTGATTCATATCCGACATATATCCCCAATCTTCTTTGTGGGCCCAATTTACGACGTTGGGGCGGTGCAATTGGAACATACACTGCACAACCAAATATTCGTAAATGAGAAATATTTGGCTCATAACCAAAAGTTAATTGTAGGGGAGAATAAGTGTGATAATTTGTCGGTCTAATTCTCACAAGTGTTGCTGCATGTAAAATAGCATGTCCCCAAGCAGATGAAGGAAACTTAGATCTCATCAACAATGGTCTAGCAATTAATTGTAGCCGTTTAATAAGTGATTCGCCTAGACCATTTTGTGTGTGAACATAGGCTACAGGATGTTCAACAGTTATTCCAATGGACATACAATAATCGTCAAAAGCATGTGACGAATATTCACCAGCATTATCTAGACGAATTTTCTTTATTGGAAAATCTGGAAACTGTGCTCGCAATTTAATTATTTGAGCAAGCAATCTCGCTAATGCCAAGTTGCGAGTAGATAATAAACATACATGTGACCATCTAGTTGATGCATCAATTAGCACCATAAAATATCGAAATGGTCCACATGGTGGATCTACAGGCCCACATATATCACCATAAATTCGTTCTAGAAATGCAGGGGATTCAGTCCCAACTTTAACTTGTGATGGTCTAATAATTAATTTCCCTTGAGAACAAGCAACACAAGAGAATTCATTGGCTTTTAATACCTTTTTATTTTTTAATGAGTGGTCATGTGAATTCTCAATTATTCGTCTCATCATTATAGATCCAGGATGTCCGAGACGATCATGCCAAATTATAAAATCATCGGGATGAGTAGACTTCTGGTCTACTAGGTGATGAATTTCAATTGCACTAATTTGTGCATAATATAACCCAGAAGAAAAAGAAGATAATTTTTCTACTTCGCATTTTTTCCCATAAATGATACTTGTGATTAATAAAAATTCACCATTTGTCTCAGTCATTGTCTCGATATGATATCCATTTTCGCGGATATCTTTAAAACTCAATAAGTTTCTTCGAGACTTGGGAGAGAATAGTGCATTATTTACAATAATTTTAGTCCCTTCATTGAGAAATATAGTGGCTCTTCCGGAGCCTTCAATCAATTTTGCACTACCACTAATGGTATTAACATTTGTCTCTCCCATTTTCAAACAAGAAAAATATTTTTTATTTTTCAATATGGTGTGCGTAGTAGCACTATCAATGAGACAAATATCATAATCACCATTATTTAATCCCAAATATTTGACATCCATTTCTTCTTCAGGAAGAAAATTTCAAACAAAAATAAATATTAATAAAGATGCGAAAATAAATATTCAATGGAAAGGAAATTACATGAAAGATATAAAGCATCATAAAATATCTAAATAATCATGGGATATTTGTTGACATCTTCAGGATGTTCAAAAAAATCAGCAACATCGAGGTGTGTCATGTCAGCATCATCACCATCATCATATTCATTCTTTTGATCAATGAAATTTGTCTCAACACCTTTGTCTTTCTTTTTCAATGATGCTTGATAGATGTCAACAAGATGTTCGGCCGTACGACAGGTACGAGACTAATGACCTTCCATATCACACCGGTAGCATTTTTCTTCATAAACTTTCTTTTCTCCATTTTTCTGATCGTAGTTATTTTCCCTCTTTTGGGAAACATTTTGTTGCTTGCCACGGTTAAAATTTTCACGGGGCACAAATTTACTACGATCACGTCCACGCCCACGGCCACGTCCGCGGCCTCCTCCACGGCCACCTCTACGGCCACGTCCACGACCTCGACCAGAATTTTGAAATTGGGTCGCATTCGCTTCAGGGAATGGACTTGCACCAGTTGGTCGGGACCCATGATTTTTCAGCAACAATTCATTATTTTGTTCAGCCAAGAGAAGACATGCAATAAGTTCAGAATATTTTTTAAACTCCTCTCGATATTGCTGCTGCAGGAGCATGTTAGAGACATGAAAAGTAGAAAATGTTTTCTCTAACATATCTTCATCAGTGACTTTTTCGCCACATAATGATAATTGAGAAGTGATTTTGAACATAGCTGAATTATATTCGTTGACAGATTTAAAATCTTTCAGCCGTAAGTGAAGCCAATCATATCGGGCTTTTGGAAGAACGACCAACTTCAGGTGGTCGAATCTTTCTTTCAAATCTCGCCAAAGGACAAGAGGATCTTTAACAGTAAGGTATTCTGATTTTAATCCTTCATCTAAATGGTGACGAAGAAAAATCATAGCTTTGGCACGGTCTTGGTTTGAGGATTCATTTTTTTGCACAATAGTATTACCAAGACCCATTGCCTTAAGATGGATTTCAACATCCAATACCCATGATAAATAATTTTTTCCAGAAATATCAAGAGGTACAAACTCTTGTTTTGTAAGATTAGCCATAAGAAATTGAAATAAGATTTTGACTTAGAAATTTACCTCAAAAGTCACTTGAAGAAATACGGGCAGAATTTCGGCAAAATCTTGTGCTTCACTTTTGTTCAAAGTAGCGCCTCCGTTTTCACCTTTTTGCTCAAAAGTAGAGCTTTCGTGCTGATAACGTGTTATAAAACTAATCAAATAAGCTACTATAATATCAAGTGAAATATTGGAGAAAGAAGTAGAGAAATGGAGAGTAATATTCTTATATTCCAATAAGATACAAAAAAATCCTCCCAAAGGGTCTCAATGTACCTCTATATATAGGCACTACAAGATTAAAGGTACATAAACCAAATATTAAACATCCACTACTACAATAATATGAAGAAACCTATGAAACGGTTTCTCCACTACATGAATGGATTTATGAATTGTAACTTATATACATAAATAGCCATAAAATCATGAATTAATCCCCTTGGGAATACAAAGGGACATCCACATTTTTGTTATTTCATAACATAACTATTATTATGCTATTACTCTTAGGAAAATGGAAATATGTCGTTGCAAGAGTACATTAATTCCAGTAAAAATTGTGCATTTTCATTTGTGATTCAATCTCCAAAAAAGTCCACGGAATTAATGGAGTCGCCATTGGTGACATTCATAATTGCTCCCATATTCCAAGAAGATTGGCAAATCAATCGAACAGTATATGTAAGTGGTGAAACTAATTAACATATTCAATAAGGTATTACAAACCAGGTGTAT
Source organism: Coffea arabica (assembly GCF_036785885.1). Lineage (NCBI taxonomy): Eukaryota > Viridiplantae > Streptophyta > Magnoliopsida > Gentianales > Rubiaceae > Coffea > Coffea arabica. The sequence continues at coordinate 4,453,496 of NC_092318.1, read as the reverse complement.
TGCTTATTTATTGATTTAGATTTTATCTTCTATTTCATTAATTAAACTTTATTAGAGGATGTTGAGAAATTATTCACTTTTTTGTTGATATCTTATGTGAGTTATAAACAATTTTTAATTTTATATGCAACTCTGGTGTAGCTTTTTTTAATAAAATATTATCTTCCATTCAATTAATTTACATCGTGGCTCGAATTCACTTTTTAACTAAGTGTTAATTCAAAATTTGAGTTATATGCATATTAAGACAACTTTTTTTAAAAATCCATTCATAATACGGGAAATTCTAATTAAACTTTATCAGACGATGTTAAGCAATTATTCACTTTTTCGTTCATAACTTATGTGAGCTATAAACGATTCTTAATTTTTTTTATATGCAACTCCTAGTATAACTTTTTTAATACTTCCTCGATCCCATTTTGAAAATTCTAGTTGTTTTCATACATTTTAAGAAAAGTTAGTTAACTTTGTTGAAGAATAAATCTAACTTACTATCTTCTGACATATCCTTATATTAAATGGAGTGTGACTAATTAGCTTTACATTAATTACAACAATTATATCATTAGAAAGTTGCATCATTCACTAACAACCTACATTAAATAAGTTATGTTATACTCAATAACAACCAACATTAAATAAGGGCATTTTAGAGAAATTAAAAGTTAACTATACTCTTCAATTAGAAAGTAAACTACAGTTTGGGATTGATGAAAAAGTAAAATAAATCTATCAAAGTGGGACGGGGGAGGGGTAAGATATTATCTTCCATTCAATTTATTTACATCCTAGCTTGAATTCATTTTTTAACTAAGTATTAATTCAAAACTTAAATTATATGCATATTAAGACAACTTTTTTTTAAATCCATTCATAAAACGGGAAATTCTAGTTAAACTTTAGCAGAGGATGTTGAGAAATTATTCACTTTTTTGTTGATATCTTATGTGAATTAGAAACCATATTTAATTTTTTATATGCAACTCCTGGTATAACTTTTTTTTAATAAGATATTATCGTCTATTCAATTTATTTACATTCCAGCTTGAATTCACTATTTAACTAAGCATTAATTCAAAACTTGAATTATCAGCATATTAAGACAACTTTTTATTTTTTTAATACATGTCCATAGCACAGTCAGCAATCTAGTTATTACTTACTAAAAAAAATGGCCACATCGTAATTATTTAATACCAAAGAAAGAATAAAAACTAGAGTCCAAGAAATTAAAACCACTTGGGAAAAGAAAGGTTAGGCCAAGAAACTAATCTTGTACTCTTCCTCAACCTTAAAATTAGCAAAATTAGTAAAATGGTACCAGAGTTCATCTTGCGTGAGTGGTATTAGAAAAATTATAAGTTGTACAAAGAAGTGATTCTGAAGGAAATAATACAAAAAAGCAAAAATAGATCAAAAGTTAAAGAGTTGATAGCAAAAGAAAATAAGAAAGAGTAACTACACTTCAATTTTTAAAGACAAAAATTAAGTGTAGAATTTTTATATTTATGTTCTTTCTGAGTTCCTAAGGAATAAACATTATCACCACCTCTCAATTAAAAAAAAAAAAAAAAAGAACCACCGAGTCCAGGTTACTCTCCATTATTTAAGCCAATTGCCAATAAAATCATGATTATTTTAAATTGGTACAAATATATAAACAACCCGTGGGCTTGAATCCAAGCATTCATGTACATCAAAAAGGTTAAAATAATTTAAGAAGAAAAATAATAATTTAAACTAATGATCATGTTGCCATGCTTGGAATATAGCAAAATATTTCTATAGCACATGAAATTTCTGCCTTAGCGATTGAAATAAACAAACACCTTAAAAGAGGGCTATCGCTATTCGATCCATAACCTTAACGTGTAACTTCTACGGAATATTTACCTTCTCATATAGCAGTCATTGTTGTCTAGGGTGCTATTTGATAATTCAATTCAACACTTAAACTTAACGGATTCAGGTCTTAACATATTCAGACAGTTTGATAACTAAAAATTGAACATCTAAATTAATTAAGTGGCACTGAATTTCCTAAGCAAAACTTGCTCCCAAAATTAAGTGATAAACTATTCACTTATCACTGAATGTGATATGCACTCAAATGTATTAGATTTAATACTTAAGAATTCAATAACTTAATGAATTCAGATTTTAGATTTCAAATTTTAAACTTTAACTTTTAAAGTTCAGTTTTATTAGACGCACCCTAGAGTTGAGCATGTTTCAAAACTACTATTTATGGAGAAAATGAGGGTAAGCTCTCTAATTTTCTTCTCATACTCAACTTCCTCACCAATTCTCTATCCGCTTGTGTCCATACAGCATCCAAGCACTCATCATTGGGATTTTTGTCAGCCATCTTCTCCTTTTTGGCAAGACTACTGAATATTGATTAATAATTATTGACAATTCAGCAGGTATCTTTTAACCACGTTATTTGCTACTTGTTGAGAGTCAAATTTAATGTAACTAACAACCAAAGATGCATAGAACTTCAAAATTAACGTTTTTTTGAATGTTAAGTTTAGTATTGCTAATGGTAGAGACACGTAGAATATCAAAAGTTTCTAAGTTTGAGAGGCTCAATCACTATTGCAGCTTGCAAAACGAAAAAATGACCTTTTTTTTTCCCATCATTTAGTGGTCATGATAGTTAGTGTAGGTATACAACATTGCTTGTAGGATCTGATACATATTCATCTCATGTACAATGCTACCATTAGGAGAAATAGGAAATCCACCACCTTTTCTTGAGTTTCCTAAATTACTACTTCAGTAGAAATTAGAAATTTCCCCTATGCTTGAAGCAACTCGTGATGATGATGAAAATCTTGCCAAAATTACGAAAGTAATTTAAAATTTCAAATACCAGTTTAATTAATTAATTTTCCTGTTCAAGCTTACCTACTGTTTATTATATGGACGAAGACTAGTTATGAAAGTAATTACTGCAGCTAGTTGTTCTTAAATTTCAATAATTTCATTAGATCTGATACTAGGGGGAAGAGCCCATGTAATCTACGGGAGTTTCATGCTTGTAGTTAAATAAAAATTGTAAGAAAGTTCAACTATTCATCCTATCTTAAATGATTAACAGCAGAGAATGACCTTCCTATTAAATGGATTAAAAAGTGTTATTGATAAGGTCAGCAACTTGAAATGATGATTTTTTTTTAGAGTGAATGTATGACTATTGGCACAAAAAAAAAATGCATAGTGAAAGTAATTTTAATACATATAAAAATATGTGAAAAAAAGAGGAGAATAAATACAAACAAATATGCATTAATTTTATTATGATTAATTTTCTATACACTGATAGTGCATACACTTTTACCATTAGATGCATGACACATAATTTGAATTTGAATTTGAAACTCAAATTTTGCATATATGTTGTATATCCAACCGTGATAGTATATACACCGTCACCATTTATACGATTTATTCATTTTATTAACTCAAAATTCAACAAGAACAATATCAAATTATAGTCTTTACTTACGACAACTCACAACTTTCAATGTAAAGACTTTCCTTCAAACCTACTTTTCAAAACTCAACTCTTCAAATAATAATGTACTAGACTGGTAATATTTATAGATTGCAAAACTTCTTAAACAAACACAATTACAAACCGAAACTTACTTGGAAACTAACTTGAGAATTTTTAAACTAATATGGGAACTAAACAAATAGGGCACCAAAACAGGAAACTAAAAGAATTAGGAAATAAACAGATAGAGTAGCTTAATTCAATTTCCATCATTGCTTCCCATAAACTAAACTCTATATTATCATCACTTCTAATACTATCTCGAGCTTGAATTTCCATGGAAAATCTCTGTATAAATAATGCCGAATACTAACTTGCAATTGATATTTAATTTCATGTTCACACATAGTAGTGGACGAAATTTATACTCCTCAAACAATTTCTTGGCATGATCTCCTCTGTCAAAAAAACTTAAACATGTTCACCCATTCTTTAACTGCAATTCCATAACTCAATTCATCCATAACATTGAGAAAATTTTTCAAAATCACAAAATCATACTTTCCACCCCCAAAAATTTCTACTATACCATGAACTTGTTTTGATTCATCCATATCAACAATCACATTAGTTTCAGCAATACCACAATTTTCGAGGAATTTGCCAATTCGATAATTAATCTCAACCAACGTCAATGTTTGATTTGTCTTTTCAAATAAATTATCAATTCCAATAAAGTCAATATTTTTTTCCACACCACAATTTTCAATCATATCTTTAATCTTACTAATGAATTTGGTTTCTTTCTCAAACTCTTGACAATTTTCCTTTCAAACCACATATTCGTCATCTTCAAGTGCATCCTCAATTTATGCAATTTCTTCTTTCTTTTCCTCATCCAAAATTTTTTGCTCTTCACAACTTTCTTCTCTACCATGAGCTTGATTAGAATTTATCAGGATTGTCCAAGCCTCCCTTACAGTTTTTGCATGCATGAATTTTTTGAATATATGCATATGGACTTTGGTATTGAGTATTGACACAGTGAAGTATCTTGTGATCCAACTGTCTATTATTTTCTAACTCTTTAACTTCATTGCTTGATGATTACATGCCTTTTGTAGGTTTCGTGAATCCTGTTCGGACAATATTCTAAATTCCAATAGTTTGAAAAAACATGCACAACATTATAAATAATACATATTCATGTTTCAAATTTTCATCAATAGCACAACATTATAGTTTGAAAAAACGTGCACAACATTATAAAAAATATGGATCCATGTTTCAATTTTTTTAATCTCTACTCAATTAGGACCAATTTTGTATCCTAATTTTCAACAACAATTCTTCTATTTTTGTACCTTAATTTCATGAACAAGCCTTGGGATCAAAACCTAGAGGTTTGATATCACTTGTTTGCCCAAAAAAATATGCACAGTGGAAAAAAGTTTAACACATAAAAAAAATATGTGGGAAGAAGAGGAGAGTAAATATAAACAAATACTCAATAATTTTGTTAACTTAAAACTCAACGATAACAATATCAAATCGTATCGATTCATTTACGACAACTCACAACTCTCAATTTAGAGGCTTTCTTTCAAACCTACTCTTCAAGACTTAGGGTCTGTTTGGTTGGAAGTAAAATGTTTTCCTTGGGAAAATATTTTCCGTGGAAGTAATTTTCCATGAAAATCATTTCCCTTTCATCATTTTCAGGTGTTTGGTTAGCTTATTGAAAATATTTTCTTACTTCATTTTTCTGGTGTTTGTTTAACTTTTGAAATATTTTTACTTTTATCTCTATCTTTACTTTCTACACATTATAACTACATACTTCTTCCCATGCAAAATAAGAAAATTTATCTCATTGTTTAACTTTAAAAAATCTTGGAGAAATGTATATATGAATAAAAAATATCTCCTTAAGCAATAAACAAATTGCTGGCCATTTAGTGTCAAATATCAATCACATGCAATGCTTATTGTAACATATATCTTGCACTCTCACTGCTGAAAGTTTCTCTAAAAAAGAATGTCCCTATTATACATAATTAATTACTAGCATATGATGAGTAGGATGAGTTTTTTTTTATTTATTTTGAATATACTAGGGGGAGGGTTGGGTTGGGTTGGGTTGGGTGGTACGGGGGAGGGAGTGTAAGGAAGAAGTCTTGGGTTCGAATTCTCCTGTTTACACTAAAAAAAAAAAAGAACATACTACAAGATGTTTTCAGTAAGTTTGGAACATACTACAGGCGGGATGCATGCATTTCGGAAAACAACTTCAGGAAGTTTGGAAGGGAAGTTGTTTTCCATAAGATGAGTGAAAATATTTTACATAGGAAAATGTTTTCAGTAACTTTTGTGCAACCAAACACGGGAAATTAGGAAAATATTTTCCTGGAAAACATTTTCACCCGAAACAAACGGACCCTTAATTCAAGTCTTAACGTAACAATGTACTAGACTAGTAGTATTTATAGATTGCGAAACTTTCTAAACAAACACAATTATAAATCAAAACTTATTTGAAAACTAACTTGAGATTTTCTAAACTAAAATGGAAACTAACCAAACAGGACGCCAAAACAAGAAAATGAAAGAATTACGAAATAAACAAATAGAATAGTTTAGTTTAATTTCCATCAATAACTAACTTCATAAGAAGCTTCTCAACTTGATTTGAATGATACAAGCTTCTCTATTATTACTACACCATGGTGTCCAACAAGCATCCCATGGTAAAAGAGTTAATCAATTAGGTAGAAAAAGTTTAATAATACCAAAACGCATACCATAAGTTTCAAATCATAGTAGAGCATAACATTGCACAGCAAAAAGAGCACAACTCCTTCTTGCATAGTTTCATAGGTTTCAGTGATAACATTATGGAAGTTTGAAAACTCAGTCACATGAGTTTTGCATTTGCCTCCTGCTTTGGAGTAATCTTTGACATCTAAAAATGAAGATTTCAATATATTAGCCAACTGCAAGTTCTCGGATGTGTCCTTACTTTCTACACAAAGGCATTCTACTTGTCCTGCATGCACTATTCTTGTTAGGTTGTGTATATCATCGATTCTTAAAGGTTGGTGCAATGACAACCTCTTAGCTTGATCCTCATTATCTAAATACACACTGATCATGCACGGAAGACATGTTATTAGTCTGATCATATTGAATGATTCTCTTATTAAACTTCGACTTTATATGTATATACCTCTATCAACTGCAATATATACTTTTATCATTTCTTCTCTTATAAGCATCTCGCACTTTTGCTGCTCAAGCTCTTTTTGTTCCTCAGTCAGTAAACTAAACTTTAGCTTTGCTTTTTCATTAATTACTATGCCAGTTTTGCTTTTCTAACTTTTTACCTTTACTTAATGTAGTCATTTTTTATTGCAATAACCATAGATCCTAAGCAATTACCAGAGATAAAAGCAATTTTCACAAGAAAAGCCTAAATAATAATTACACAATTTTCTAACATAAGCCATAATTGGCTTCAACCATTGCATCATGCACATCTAACTCAAGTGGTTCCAGTAATAACTAATCAAACATACAAGCAAACACATAAATAAATCAACTTTTTTACCAAACCAAATCGTTGAGTCAAGCCCCTCGGGGTCAGCTCAGCCGGTGAGGCCATGGGGTAATCCTCATGGTGGCACAGGTTCGAGTCTGGCCTCACATACCGCCCGGGTGCTCTTGGGGGGCGGGATACTTCAGGCGCAGGGGATTAGTAGGGCCCTGTAAGGATTGACCCGGACACCCCTGTGTTGACAAAAAAAAAAAAAAAAAAAATCGTTGAGTCAAAGCAGTAACTGCCACCAAAATAAATTGTGCCACTAACTACATGTATAGCTAAATAATTTGTAACATTCAGCGGTAATAGTGAAGAGTTGCTTGTGTTATTCCAAATACTCCCAATAAACCTTTTCTCATAGTTGCCCTAAACCGTTTAAATTATATAAAACAACTACATTTGTTGGGAAACAATAATTTCAACCCTAAATTACGCTTACAAAGTATCTATTTTTGAGAATCAAAGCATTCAATTTAAAATTGAAACTATGATTTAACAAGATAAATCTCACATATAAAAAAAGAAAACATAAAAAGCACCTCAAAGTGAACCACCAAGAGTAGCTTTGTGAAACTAAGAGTACAATGATAGTAGAAATAAGCATATAGGTGAAGGCGAAAAGAAGACAACGGAAGAATGGTGAAGGAGGAACAATTTGGACAAGTTTCAGTAACTGTTCAAATTGATGCTCAGACATATAACTCGTACTAAATAAATCACTAAATTTCCTAGCAAGCCAGGTTTTTCTAAAATAGATTAGTAAGGGTATTAGTGTAAACCAAGACACAAAGTACTAATTGCTAATATAACACCTTACACAATGGCACTCTCTTGAAATTCTCATAGTTAACAACGGCTAATAATTGCTTCTTTTAACTGGCAAGACAACCCAAGAGTGTTTAAATGAATCCAAGGATATGCAAGTAATTGTAGCAAAACTAAAACCATCATAATTTGTATCTATTACTCAAAAGACGATCAAAATAGTCTCACATTTCCAAAATACCCTTAAACTTTGAACATATCAATGATGCATTTAAATGAATATAAGGGCATTTAAATAAACAAAAGAAAACGCATTCTACCATAAGTTCTACCCACGCTACAGCCACACTTGAAACCCCTCACAATCCCAAAATATTCCTACCTTTGCCGTTGAAATTTAAATACAATATTTGATCACAACTCATACTTATATAGTATAAGGAAACCAAGTATAATATGCTGGCCGCATACCCAACAAATTTCTTATGATATTTAAAATAATTAAACATCTTTCACGGAAAATAACATCATATATTTAAGTGCCAAAAGAAATTTTAAAAGATAAAGAAGATAGAAGAAAAAAATAAAAGCGCATCACTAAAATAAATATTTTATTCCTATGTTTATTACAATTAATGCATCACAAGGAATTCATAATAAAAATAGTATTTTTTCATAAGAAAATTGTAATTTATTTTTAAGCACTAAAAAGAAATTCTTTTGCACATATTGATCATATGGGAGTGGAAAAGGAATAAAGAAAAATCTAAACATAACAAAGATGAAAAAGGAAAGAAAAAGAAAAAAAAGATTACATGATAATTTCTTTGGATTAGGAGTTAATCAAGTGAGTCGGCCTCGAATAATACACTATAAAAGGAAAAAAAAATGTAAAAAAGATTACACGACAACTTTTTCAGATGGTTCCAATTTTCTTCGAGATGTTTACTACAATGAAGTATGGGGAGCAATGTATAGGTTTCAGGAAAGTCGAGGTTGATTTGCTATTTTCTTAATTATGAGGGACAATTTGAAATTAAGCATTTCACTCAAATAAATAACGACGTTCCACAAGCAATACCTTCCTCCACCACCTCCTTTCTCCTCCGGCCACCTCCACTTCGGCCGGTCGGTCTCTTTTCTCCGACCCTTTTCTGCCGGAATCTTCCCGTCTCTCTAGTCCACTACCGGGCCTTTTCTTCCTTCCTACCTTCCCCTCTTTCTGCTACTCCTGGTGTATCATCCTTACACGTTCGCTTTCTTCTCTCAGCACACACCTCAAAACTAATTGTTGTACAAGAAGTAATTTTTCTGTCGTAATCTTGGGCTGATCTAGATTGTTACTTGCCAAATTCAGGATCAGGGTGTCGTTCAATTCAGGTGATTAGCCAGTAATTGCACATTGATTTGGAGAATTTTGAGGTTAGTATTGGAATGTAATTGTTTCTTGTTCAAGTTAGTTAGCTGATACTCACTTACTTCTTGTTCTAGTTACATGTTCCTTTTGTTTTGTTTTCATATTTATTTTGAAAATTCATGTACTTTTCTGGGTTTTTATTTGTCCAGAAATAGTAGTTTCATCTCCAGGCAGTAGCTAAAATCAATGAATATTTTATTGGTGATATGTATGAATTAGCATCAGTTAGTTGTTAGTGCAGTTTCACATGTTTCTTCAGTTAGTTTTTGTGATGTTCGTTTTATACTCTTCACCTCTTTGGTTGAAAAAGAAATTGACAATGAGTTCTGTTAGGGCAATAATTGGTCTGTGTTTGAGGACGGAATCCTGTATTTTAGTATGGCCTGAATGAAATCAGCAAATTGTCGGCACTTGTGGAGCTTCATGTTATATTTGTAAGGATGAAGACTTGGTGTATTCTATCTCATTCTGCTGAAGTTTATCTTTGATTGGGATTAATTTACATTGTAGGTTCTTTGTCTTTTTTTCTCTTTAAGTGTTAGCATCTTTATTGACATTTTGAGTGCTAGGCCTAGCTCGAATCCAGTCACAGGGGTTTAAGTGCGTATGAAGCTCCTCATAACACTTTGCCATCTGAACACAGTTTGGTGTTGCAAACACATATCATTATCCCGTGTATGTGATATACAGTGTACTGTTACTGAGTGTTTATGAGAATTTTCCATGTAACTTTTCAATCCTGGGATTGAAAACTAACTGCCTAGAATTTCATTGTTTCCTCTAATACTACGAATTAAATGGCTCTTCAGGATCTTAAAAGTTGTTTTAGTAAGCCCCTACACCTATGTATCATCCCTAACGTCTACTGCTTTTTTTCAGGAGGATGGATTGATTTTCTTACTGGCTTTAACACCAGAGGCTAATGAAGTTTAGTGTCCGGTGGGCTCTTGGAAATTGAACAGACAGTACATATTGATTGATCAGGTGTTTTGTTTACAACCCTCTGCACTGGAATATTTACCTTTACCAAAACCCTGACCAGTTTTTTTCCCTGGGAAAAGAGAACAAAAGAAAAAGTGAGGTATCCAGTGACCCAGACCCTTAATGGATGTACTGTTCAATTCAATAGATATCCGAGATCTTCTCTCAACACCAGACCTAGATGACCCCTCAACCCCACTATCCGCACCTGATCTTCATCTCCTCATTGACCGCCTGCAAGTCCGCTCTCTCCACATTAAATCAAAAGTCCATGACTACCTCCGATCTCACCAACTGGACTTCTCTTCCCTCTTCTCTCAATGCTCTGACGTTGTTACCAGGACTGAACAGCTCTCAAGTGAATTGTTTAATATACTTAATCTAATCTCAGACCACCCTGTTGACACCAAAATCAAGTCGGTTATTGAAGAAATGGTTGCAAAGAGGAAAGAGGTAAGGGAGAAGAGGGAAGTGTTGGAGTTGTTGGGGCTAATTTTGGAATTGTGCGAGAAATTGAGACTTGTGAAGGAGGATATCAGAATTGGTAGAGTTGAAGAGGCTGCAGTGGCCCTCAGAGAACTGAAGACAGCTTTACGTGTGCATAATGATGAAGCAGCTGCAGCACAAGATGAAGAAAGTCAACTGTTGGCATATGGACTGTTAAGGAAAGAATGGGCTGACTGTTTTGACAAAGTAGAAAATTTTCTTTTATGTTGTTTTGAATCATCCTTTATTGGTTATATTTGTGTACCTATCTGATCAGTTAAAAATTGTGAAGTTTAGCAATTGTTTTAAAACCTGGGAATAGGATTGATGTATCTACAAATTAAAGTTATATGCTGTGAAGATTAATCTGGATATTTAAGAGCTTAATAAGCTGCTATCTTGAATGAATTAAATGCAAGATGCTTTATTGTCTGGAAATTATCCAGAGTTTGATGCATAAAAAATGATACTTTATTGAACTATCCTCTTTTGGGATAAACATTTATTTGACAATGGCAATGTTTGTGAGGATTATTATTCTCATCTGTTTTATCACTTTTGGTTGTAGTTACATGAAGCCCTAATGAGGCTTGTGGAGAGTGCTGTGAGATTTGACCAGGATAGCAGTTCATTTTGTGTAAAGTATTGGTTGGGCATGGATGGAGCTGAAAAGATTGAGCTTCATACAGTCTTGAAAGCCATGGATGTAGGTTTGCAGCTTCTCTCTCTGTCTCCCTCCCTCCCTTCCTCCCTCCGCCTTGGTCTTTTGTTATTTGTTTGTGGTTTACTTGTTTCAATTTGTGAATTGTATCTGCTTTATAACTATAAAGCATAAACATTAGTTATGAGTTATGCCTCATGGAATACCGAGGCCATATAGATATGTATTGGCAAGCATACAAGCACTAAAGTGCCACATTGGAACAGGAACAGGTTTCTAATTACTGCAGTCGAAACTCACACACATCAAGCAATCTAAGCTACTCTAGTATTAACTATTTACATATATTTAACTCTTCCCGAACTTCAAAACTTGGGGAGCAGTTTCATTTTGTAATTGTTGTTTTACTAGGCAGTTGGCATTTTGGATTATGGGCTAGCAAGAATAGCCGACTTAATGATCAAACATGTCATTGCTCGAGCAGTTAGTTGTAGATCATCTGTTTCAGTTGTGGAGGAAATTAGTGAAGACCAGGGGCCAACCTCCGAGGCAGTTCTTACTATTGTTTCATGTACAAATGACATGGTACAATTTCAGATTCTTTTTGTTTAACTCTATGTTTCAAAATGGTACATCATATATCCTTTTTTCATGGTAAGAAATGCCCAACTTGCATCTCTCAAACTATGCAGGTTAAAATTTTCATAGATTCTACATGAATCTGACATTTTTCATTTGTAGAGTAACAGTTTAGATGGTGAAACAGTCTATTCTGCACTAGTTCAGATTGTTATGTTTATAAACAAATCGTTTTGCTTCCAAAATGGACTCTGGATGCACCGTTTTGGAAGATTGACGTGGCCAAGGATGTCAGATATGATCATTTCGAAGTTTCTTGCCAAGGTTTGTGTAAACCCACTTATTCTTTGGTCTTGGAAATTATTGCTGGTCTCAGTGAGATTTATCTGGCTTGTCTTTGTTAATGTTTTGGTTGCCTTTATTCTTAGGTGTCTCGAGTTGGACTTTGGTTGTCTTTTTTGCCTCCTCTAGATTGTTAATTTAATAATGAAAAAGTATTAGAAAGTTCAAGTTTAAACATCTGAATGCATGCATAGTGTGTGTATCAACGTCTGTATGAAAACATAAATATGCAATTGTTAGTATTGTATGTGTGTCTCTTTGTGTATGTGTGCGCCTTTTGTTAAATATAGGTAACTACCTATGTAGGGTGAGAATTTCACAAGCTCAGGGTAAAACTTTTTCCTGTATGGGTTATACTGAGATTTGCTATTTTTGGTTTCAGTTTGTCCCGGATGATGCTTCCAAACTTGACAATTTTCAGAAAATTGTGAAGCTTTCCTCAGAGTTTGAGACAGATTTAAAGGAGTTGATGTTCATTTCGACCTCTGATAACAAGGATGAAAGACTAACTGAATTTGCCAACAATGTTGAGGTTCACTTTGCTTCAAGGAAGAAGGTTGAGATTTTAGCCAAAGCTCGATATATGCTTCTACAAGCTGCCTTCACTATTCCTCAAGTGAGTTGTATAAATCATATTAAGTGACATTTGATCTTTTAGATGCATGGAGCTGAGATTATCTATGGGAATCTCTGTAGGACCATACAAGGATAAGTGGTGAACTGGAAAATGAAGAAATTGCTGAAAATTTCTCCAATCGTGTTGTCACTTTGCTTTTTACATCTGAAAGGTGTGTTGTTTCTGAAGCAGCTTTAAATTTGATGGAGCTGGTGCATAAAACCCTTAAGGTGAGTTGACTGAAAGGATAATTTGATCTCTGCTAAATCTATGAAAAGTCATGTTAAATCAGTTTATCCACTGAGTCAAAGCTGCTCCGTATTTATATTTGCATCTTCTCTGCTACCTTCCTTGCTTTGCATTTGTGATGGCTTGTTCATCAAATTTTTCCATTTTATTCTCTTGTGCTGGTCATTTTAGTAAGATGGTGAAGTATATTTGAGCAATTTTTGAACCAGAGTAGTACACAGAAGATATTATCTTCAACATGAAGCCGGGCTAGGGAGAATACTGATCATTTTGAGAATATCTTTTCATGGATTCTTAATCCAATTATCCTGTTTGATTCTCTCATCTTGGTAATGATGATGAAGTACTCTGGAAAAATTTTCTTTTGAAGAATAAATTATCTGGGAAATGAAAAGGTGGCTATGGAGATGCTTTTTTTTTGGGTAGTAAATATTTGCTTAAAAGGATTTAAATGACCTAAGTTTTACCTTGAGTTTAATATTCCATTCTGTGAGAGTAGGTAATACCTTGCAATCAGGGATAAATAATATTTGTCAAGATTTGGTTTCTGGGAAGTCGGTGCTGAATTTATTCAGGCATAATGCTGTGTTACTTTCTGGAGAGTACAGCTAATTACATGATTGAGTAGAGCTCTTGAGAAGAATATGATCTGATTCAGAGCAGTTTATAAGTTACTGAGAACCAACTCCTGTAGGTTACTTGGTAACTTGGAAGATCAGAGATTGAAATTTCTTATCTTTTGTTTGTAGAGTGATTTCATGAAACATAGTTGACTGGAGTATGACCTCATGAGGTACTCCTTGGGGCTGTATGCATTATTTTGCATCTTACTCAAACTGTCCTCCGCCATTCACCCCTCCCCACAACCCCAAACAACGCATGCACACACAGGGAGGGAGAGAGAAAAAAAAAACACTGATACAGAGAGAGAGAGAAGAAACAACAGATGGACAGAGTCAGAGAGAGAAAAGAAGCAACACGCAGAGACATGCAGAGAGAGAGAGAGAGAGGGAGGGAGGGAGGGAAGAAATTTTCTTCTTCTAGTGGCTGGAGGGAGACGAGAGTTATTTGTCCTTCCATTTTGTACCTCAACTATTTTGCTACTTTTATGTGCGTATCAACCTGAACTCTTCCTGTAAAACCACCGTTTAGGAATCTTGGCTTGTCATTCAAGATAGCATTATGCTGCGTTCAGGAGAGGAAAAAGAGTGACACTGGTCTAACTCACAAGACATACTTTGTTTGATAAAATATGGAGTGGATTCAAAGAAAGAAACATCAGCACAAGTAAAAAATCGATTTAAAACTGGACTGTAACATCTATACCCTTTTTGCGCTCGTGCGTATCCTAAGAAAATACACTTAATAGCACGAGAATCTAATTTATCCACCCCGGGAGCAAGCTGATGAACAAAGCACACACATCCAAAAATACGAGGAGGCAATTTAAACACAGGTTCATGAGGAAAAAGAATGGAGTGAGGTAATTGGCCTCCAAGAATAGTAGATGGCATGCGATTAATTAAATAACATGCAGTTAGAACTGCATCACTCCAAAATTGTTTGGGCACATTCATGTGCAATATAAGTGTCCGAGCAACCTCGATTAAGTGTCCAATCTTTCTTTCAGCAACTCCATTCTGTTGTGGAGTGTGAGGACAAGAGGACTGATGAATAATACCGGACTTAGTCATGAAGGTATTAAAAGGAGTGGAAAAATATTCTTTCGCATTATCACTGCGAAGTATACGTACAGATACACCAAATTGATTCTTTATTTCTGTAACAAATGCACAAAAAATGGAATATAGTTCTGAACGATCTTTCATTAAATAAAGCCATGTAACTCTTGAAAAATCATCAACAAAGATTACAAAATATTTAAAACCTAACTTTGAAGTGACTCGACTAGGACCCCAAACATCAGAATGAACTAACAAAAAAGGTTCTGAAACCCGTTTATTGACCCTAGGGGCAAAAGAAACACGATGATGCTTTCCTAATTGACAAGACTCACATTCTAATGAAGACAACTGACTCAAGGTAGGAACCAACTTCTTCAAATTTTGTAGAGACGGATGACCCAAACGACAGTGAATTTCAAGAGGAGAAACAGTAGCAGGACACGCAATCGGACCATTAGAGTTGAGAAAATAAAGACCATTATGCTCGCGCCCTCCACCAATCGTCCTCTTTGTCTTCAAATCCTGAATAACAACAAAATCAGGAGAAAAAATAACTGAACACTGTAGAAATTTGGTAAGCTTACTAACGGACATTAGATTAAAAGGCAAATTTGGTACGTAAAGAACAGAAGGCAGCGGAAGAGATGGGTTAATTTCTACAGTGCCTAGTCCTTTAACTTTAGTTGTAGATCCATCAGCTAAAGTAACATGAGGGAAGGAAGTAGACTCTTGAAAATTAGAAAAATTTCTAGAGGTACCTGACATATGATCAGTAGCTCCGGAATCAAAGATCCATGAGTCAAAATTTTTGGAAGTGGAGAGACAAGCCATAACATTACCTTTTTGTGCTAAAGAAGCAGAGGGAAGAGATGCGTGATTTGCAGTTTGGTACTGCAGAAATTTGACATAATCTTCCTCGGATATGGTAAAAGTTTTCTGGGACCCTTGTGCTGAAGAACTTGATTCAGCTTGGTCAATGGTAACCGCATTAGCAAACCGAGGTGGTTTTCCATGTAAATCCCAACAGGTATCATGAGTGTGATTCTTCAAACCACAATGAGTGCACTCACGGGTGCCTCGACCTCCACGACCCCCACGACCCCCACGACCTCCTCTACTTCTTCCTCCACGAGAGCCACGTCCCAAGTTAAGTTGCTCTATCCGACCATTGTTAGCAACTAACGCAGATTTGTCATTAATTAGAGCACCATCACCCTGTGCTTTGTCCTTAGATGCAGAACGCAAGACCCGAGCATATGCCTCTGCAAAGGATGGTAATTGTTCACCTGCTAAAATTTGAGATTTGATTGGTTCAAATTCTGGTTTGAGACCGGCCAAGAATTTGAGCACAAGCATTTGTTCTCTTTGCCTCTGCATAACTGTAATATCACTTGAGAGAGGCATTACGGCATTTAATTCTTCTGAAACTCGCTTCAGATCAGCAAAGTATTCAGTTACTGTCTTGTTATCTTGTTGCAACTGAAAATACTCCAAAGAAATATCATACATCCGTGAAAGATTACTACAGTATAATAACCGGACATAATCCCAAACTTCTTTTGTTGTCTCACAATGAGAACACATGTAAGCAATTCGTGGCTCCATAGAATTCCATATTGCTCCAAGAATTTGGGCATCCTCTTGAATCCACACTAGTTTCTTGTTGTCCTCCGTAGGAGAGTCATCTGTGAGATATCGTTGCTTTCCTAAACCTGTCAGATAAATCTTAACGGCTTTTGACCACTGTTGATAATTAGTGTCATTCAACTTCCAATTTGTGATTTGAGGCATCACCATTGGCATAATATTAGTAGACGTCACAATACCTTTTGATAGACTTTCAGCCATAGCGAATAGCACTCCAAACCAAACGAAGGGTCAAAACTCGAGATGAACAGCGCGTGAACAGTGCCGTGAACAGTGCCCCCGCGTGAACAGTATCGCGTGAACAGTCGCGATGACCAAAACTTTTGCTAGATGTTTAACCCTAACCCTAGGACTTTTGCTCTGATACCATGATAACAGGTATTTTGGGAGGAAAACATCTAGTCACAATATTATGAGTGACCAACTAGTATTTATAGGAGTACAATCCTAACAAACTATTTACAAAAATACCCTTACTAATTTATTATCTACAATAATACTTATATTCTCTTAACAGTTACTAATAGTGGTGTTACAAACAGGATGTCTGCTTGTCATCTCCAAGAGTTGGATTAGAATTCTATTATGCTGCTAGAGATGCTTGTCTCCTTTATGAAGCTGTCGTACCTGTCAAGGTCAGTAAACGCATGGTATCAATTAGCGATGTCCATCGATCTGAAGGATGGGTTTTCCTAGCTGTTAAACATGTTTTCTAGCCTCACTACCTTGCTGTTCTATTTGGCTCAAGATATGCTGCTGCACTCTTGGGATTGAATTTTTTACTCATATTAAACAGCACCCTATGGTCATAATATCATCTTTTGATTTCTTGAAGCTAGAAAAGCAGCTTGCTACCATTAACCAGGCAGCTGTTCTCATGCACAATGACTGTCTATATTTGGCTCAGGAGATCCTTGGTCTTGCCTTTGAGGTTGGTATTTATATAATTTTTTGCTGCTAATATATTCCCAATATGCCAGAATCAGACTTCTTCATCTAAAAAATACTAGATAGATTCTGTTTTTGTTGCTGACATATTCTTAAAACTTTTATATGCTTCTGTTTGAAACTTAAAACTGGTTTACATTACCTCTGGCAGTTTCGTATATATCTGGCTATGGGGCCAAACTTGTATAGAGCTTCTGATGCTGAAGATGTTTTCATGCTATCTTATGGATCAGAGGTGCTAGTTTGGTATTTGCTGGCAGTTGGTCCATTTCACCTTGTTTTGTACTTCTGTATTTGCAGTTCTTTCTTAAAAAACAAGAAAAAAACCTCTTGCTTGTTCCGCACAATTTTTTTTTAAGTATTAGAACTTATCCAGAAGTGTGAAGAACTCATATTACAAGACTCCTTAGGTTTTTATACTGAAATTTCTTTGAAAATAGTGGGGATTAGGCAATTCAGATATGTTGCCCTGGATTTGATGATCTGGCAGAAATTCCAATTGATTCTTTAGTAATTCCTTGCTGTGTGAAGTTTTTAATGGGTTTTCTACAAGAAAGATGACAGTTTTTCCCCCTTCCTGGAATTCACATGTTGTTGGAAAGGCTAGTTGAATTACAAGGCATGACACTTGCAAGAAAAAGGTTTTGTGCTGATCTTTGTTTTGACTCACAGAAAGTTTTAGAGCAGGAAAATGAATAACTTGAGACTTGGTGAACAATTAGATTGCTCAATGTTCTACAGCATTACTATAAGTTTGACCCTAAGAATGGAGTGCAGAGGTTTTCCTATCCCTAGGGTTTCCAAGAGTTTTCAGTGGTGACCCTCGGGCACTGGGCTTGACACCTAATTACTGGAAAAAAAAAACGTTGCTCAAGGAACTTCGTGACTAAAACTATTTCCTTTAATTGTATTATTGCACCTTACTGTAGAACAATTCTTTGTCCAGAGTATCATTTGTTAGGTGAATACTTGCTTTGCTTGTGACGTCTGTTCTGACATGATCATGATTTATAGGTTTTGTGCTTCTGACTGAAGATTGATTGCTGTTCTTTTCAATAAACTACTTGAGCTTATACTTTAATTGCAATTTAGTTATAATTCTTATTCATGTAATTTTAATTTTTCAGTATCGTCCAGACTTTCCAAATCCTATCAAGGAAATGGCTGTCTTTGCTGATTTGGCTCCACGATTCCAGCTGATAGCAGAAGAAATATTGCAGAGACAAATTCAAGTTGTTATTTTCAACTTAGAGCAGGTATGGCTGAAACACAACATTGCTTCTGAATGAGGTCTGTACATGTTCCTTTTAGAGCTATACTAAAATGTTTTGAGTTTGTAGGCTATTGATGGTGCTGTTGGGTTTCAAAACACCCACCTAACAAAGCAATACGAGTCTGCTAAATTTAGCATTGACCAGGTAATCTTGATGGATGAGGGAAATTCTGATTTAGAAATCCGGTATTCTGTCTTTGCTATGAAGTAGCTTTGACCGTTTCTTGTTTAGGTTGCATTTATACTTGAGAAAGTACACATCATATGGGAGCCTCTGTTAATGCCTTCAATCTACAAAAGGAGTATGTGCATGGCTCTGGAGGTAGTTTTCTCAAGAATTACAAAAGACATTCTTCTTTTAGATGACATGGCGGCAGAAGAAACTTTACAGGTACAATGTTGATCTGCTTTTGAAATTTTAGTTGAAAGAAATTAGATTTTATGTAATTAACCTCATTTCTGATTGTTTGAAGCTTCAAAGACTGGTTCATTTGCTTTTTGAGAACCTGTCATCTATATTAGCATCACTATTGGACATCAAGCAGACAAGGAGTTCAGAACAAAGCCAAGTAGTCTCAGTTAATGATCTTATTCCATCCCTTCAAAAGTTACGCAAATTGGAAGGTATCATATTCTTTTCTGTGCTTTGCATGTGAATGTTTGAAGACTGATCCACAGGTTAAAGGAAGTTGGCTTTTCGATTTTTTGCTTAACATCTTGTAATTTGTCAGATCTTCTGGACATGCCTTTGAAGTCCATTACTGCAGCCTGGGAGGGTGGTGAACTAGTCAGTTGTGGATTTACAATGACAGAGGTAAAATAACACGCAATGACATTTGATACATTTTCTTTCTTTTCTGTGTTTAGTTGAAATGATTCTCAAAGAATTGAACACTTCGTACATAAATGTCTTTGTGAAAGAAGACACTTTTTACTTCTTACTAAATTCTAAACAATCTTTACAACTTGGGTGGCGACGCTGCTACAGCCAAAATTAGCTGCCAGAGCAAATGTATTATTTAAGGACAAGTTTTCCATGTTTATTTATTTAACTAAATACTTATTGAAAATTTGTAGTCTGGTTACATAAAAATACTCTGAGCTCACATCAGTGGCCCTGTCTACTGCCATCCAACTCTCGCGTTTGTTTCTTTTATACGAACAAAAAAGAGAAACCCCTTTATTTCTTTCCGGTTGTGCACCAAGTCTTAGTTCCACTTCCAAATGTCCAAAATTTGCACTTCATCTCTAGCATGCCATCACTACCATTATATCGATCAAATATTCTTCTTGTTTTGCCCTCTCTGTGGTGCTTCACATAATTAAAACATGTGAAAAGAGTATACAAAAATGGTTGATATCCTCATTTCACAAACATGATGAATAAAATAAAGAGGATAAGAGGTTTAAAAAGAAAAAAATCTAATTCATACTGTGCGACTAACTTCACATATTTTTAAGTCCTAAATCGTCACCAAATTATATTTTCCTATTTTTGGGGCAGAAGTACACTTTAATAGAACATATGCCCAGCAACTAGCTTATCCTCCCATTCCTTGCCTTCATATAAGGAGAGAGAGAAACACCATTGGTTTTAAATATCAGGGTTTGATTGGATGAGGATGTTGGGGAATAAATTTGTAGTTGAGAGTGCTCGGCATCCACATTTGGGGTGCGGGCTTTTGGAGAGAGAAGATCGAAGAGATGCAGGCTTTTGGAGAGAGAAGATGGAAGAGAAAGCTAACAGAGTTGTGAGGGTGAAGTTGAGTTGTAAATGAGCCAATTACGACTCGTGAGAAATAGTTCTACTTGAGCTCAAGCTCAATCGAGCATCAAAATCAGATTTTGTGATCGACTTGTCTTATGGACGGTGCGTTCAAGCTCGACTCATGCTCTCTTGAGAGGCAGACAATTGATCGAGCTCGAGCTGTTACTGAAGATGAGTTCGAGCTTGAACTTGAGAAAAAAGATGTAATTTGTCCAGAAGGAACAGACATATTAGTAATGTTACATATATGTATGAATATCATATAAGCACACGCATATATATACACATATATAGTGTATATACATATATGTATGTATGTGTGTGTATATAGATGTATATGGTTATGCATGTATGTATAATGTATATGGTTGTATATGTAAATATATTTCACAGACAATCTTGAGTTGCTTGATGTGCATTCTAACAAAAGCTCGAGTTTGGCTCGTTACCTCAACGAGCATGCTTAAACTCGTGTTTGACCGAGTGTGAGTGAGCATTTGACCAAGATGCTTCTGAGCAGCTTGGTTTGTTGACTAGTAGTGGCACTGGGGAAAGAATAAAGAGGAAAAGGAGGAGGAAGGGGTGGTTGCCATTGCGAAATTACATGGTTTTAGGTGGCAAATTAATCAAAGGAGAGACTTTGGAGGTTGTGGGGGATAAAGTTTGTTTATTGCCCTTGAGTGTTATATGAATTAACAAACATTGGCTAATGACGGGCAAACTTTTCCAAGTCAGAAAATTGCTGTGGTAATATTGCCAACCTTAACTTTGACATTTGGAATAATTCCATTCTAGGGTGCATCAGCCTTATTCAATTTTCTTTACTTTGCTTAAATGTTGATGGATTTCTATGAATGAAGTTAAATCAGTCACTGTTTCTTAACTAACATGACTTTTATAGGTGGAAGACTTCATCAGGGCCATTTTCACTGATTCACCTCTCAGGAAAGAGTGCTTGTTTAGAATGGAAAATTCCGGCTTCTAGAAATGATTGTAGAACGTAACCCTTTTTGTCGTTGCAGTTATCCAATTTTTTTCCTATTGAACCAATAAATTGTAGATGCAGTTTCGACTCATAGTGACCTTAGAGGTTACCTTTTTCCATTTTTTTGCTATGAACAGTTACTCTACCTTTATAAGTAAAATTTCCATAAAGAGTAACTTATTCTCCTGCTTTGTATTACTTCCTCTAAACATTAATAGGGGTACATATAACAGTGGAAAGGATACTGAATAGTACTAGTTTGGCTGCTGGCCTGCAGTTTGGGTTTATGAGGAGTTGGTGATTTACGTAAATATGACGGTGGAAGCACAAGTACTTCTAGGAAAACATATTCTTGGCAGGCTGTAATACTAAGACTTCCTGGCTTTTAAAGTCATTCGGAAGGCAATTTTTGACCTGCAGTATGGGGTTCAATGGAGTGTTGCATTTTGGAACCTGTTGGTGCCGCTCAGGTACTCTTGTTCAGTTGGATGCTCATGCCTGTTCCTTCTGCACCTTTAGAGTTCTTCAGTACAAAGGTCTGAGTAACTTGCACCATTCATAACTCGAAACTATCTGAGGTTGAAGCAGAGTATCATTATGATAATCAGGAGTTGTCCTTGTCCAGTACATGACATGGAGCATGTCTTCTTCTAGAGACATGGTGCTGATGATTGCTACTGTCACTGAGCATAGTCCTTCCACCCTGCCTACATTCAATTGAAGGAGGACATCGCAATTAAGCCTTCCACAGAGAGAAAATGTTTTCTCTTGCATCTTCTACCCGTTCGTGCTTGCAAGTAGCTGTTTTTCTGTCTTTGAGCTTTTCTTACATTTGCTACTCGCCCCTGGGGTGCCAGAAACCATATAAAGCACCGGCCTGCCCTTTCCTCTATCACTAGCTTTTGCCTTCAAGGATTTTGGACCAAAGCTTTGCAAGCTGAAACTCACTTAAACTTTATCTCCGTTTCTTGAATATAGTGTTACAGGTGTGAATGTGATCCAAGTTTCTGCAGTTCCATTTTGATAACTTCAGAAGGGCAAAATGATTTCAATTTCAACATGTGTGCACATAGATTCCAACCATGTGGGGGATTGTAAAACTCAACATGCTTGCTTTTACTAAGAATGATGGAAATTGTTCTTAATTGTGCTTAACTTCTTGCTATAAGCGAGGGTCTTCATGTATGTTACTAGAACTCATGACAAGTCTTCTCATTGAGGCAGATTCCAGGTTAATCTCTGATTCACTTCATAAGCTATGGGACCATGAGTAGGGTTTGAGCAGAATATGAATGTGTTGAAGGGCTGGTTACAACTTATGCAGCACTTCCACATAGTCCAGCTTTCCTGTTGTTATCCAGATTAATCATTGGCAGTTGAACATCTTAGAGTTTGGGGTGTGAATCCCCTTCTGCTCTTGTCCTTATGATCTACTTTACTATAGACGAAGCAAGGACCATTAGTTTTTTCATCTGCATTTCATCAAAACTACCTCCAGAACCAGACCGATTCCCTGTTTTGGTTTCGTCCGTTCTAGTTCTTGCTTTTTCTTATGGTCTTTGAACACTTTGGAAAGGGATAGAATCAGACCGATTCTCAAAAATGCCTTTCCGGGTATTCCTCAATGTTCCGGCTATTCGCCAAACGTGAGAAGTAGATAATTTGCTTCTGGAATAGGTGGAAGAATTGCTCCGTAGAGATACAACAGATCAAACATTAATTTCAGAAATAGGTTTACTCATGTAATTATCTACTTACTAATTTGCATTGACAGATCACAAATTAATGACAGAAACAGATCAATGTAATTTCTACCATTAATTCAGATCCTATTTTTCTTTTTGCCTTTGAATTAGATTTCTCCATAGGGATTTTCTTTCTTTTGATTTTTGTCATATGTGTTTTTTGCTGCAATTTCCACTTAGAAACTTTTACATCATCAATTCTTTGTGGAACAGTCCTATTATGTGATCATATTCTAACAAATTAATAAATAATCTCTTTTAAATGGTCTTGTAGTTGGAGAATACCCAACTTTTACATGCCGATTAAAGATGCCACGTTTAGTTCACTAACGAATTCTACTCAAACTTTATCACGCATACATATATATATAGTTTAAAATTCAGTAGTCAAAAAGGAATTTTCTCCTATTTGCATGATGCTTTTAGGCGCAGTGTAGTCAGTATTTTACGCACTTGACATGATTTCTGTTATTCTACCGTTTCGGAAAAAAAAAAAAAGACATGGTTTCTGTTAAAGTTTAAGTTGGGGATGATTGAGTCTTTCGGATTTCAACCCTTTTTATCTACCATCACCCATATTTATTTCTAATTTCACAATTGACAACACTACTAATATTATGTTCTTGAAATTTAGGAGTTAAGATAATAATTAATTATCTAATTACTAAAAGAGGATTACATAATAGGAAATGATGATTAAATCAATCGCCGGCCTGTGTGGTGGGATGCGCCAAATTGAATTCATATAGTTATGCAAAAGTGTATGGTAAATGGCTTTTTACTGTAAATAGAGATGACAATGTGTAGGATAAAATCCTATATACATGGGTATTCGATCCGATAGTTAATTCAATTAAACAACCGATGGGTTATCCCCAATGAGTACAAACAAATTCACAATGATGCACAAAGATATATCAAATTTAAGCACAATAAAGAAAACTTAATTAAAGAGAAAAGATAAGAAATGCAAACCAAATATCAAACCAATAGCCTCTTCAATTGATGGCGATGCTAACCAAGATGTACAAGTGAAGGCTCACTCCTTCCTCACCCCAAATACTCTTTGGTTGAGCCAAGGAGTTTTACAACTATTCTAGTTAACTCTCAACAACCTACACTTGAAAGATCATTCACCCAATTAAGAACTATTTTATACAAATGAGGCAACCTTCACCAAGGTTTTACCACTCCAAGTGATTGGTTCACCTTCACCAAGGTTTTACTACTCCAAGAGAGTAACCTTCACTTGAGCAACCTCACAACCCAACTTCCCCAACCCCTTATACAACCAACAAAGAATCTTTCTACTCAAAAATCTCACTTGTAATCTTGTATTTTGTGTTGGCAAAAGTCTCTAGTCTTCTTGTGCTTTGGGGTTTTTATAGAAGGTGAGAAATGGCTCCAAAAGACTCTCCAACGGTCAAATATTAATTGCTGTCAAAACTAGCCGTTGGCCTGTCGGACGTCCGACAGGTGCCTGTCAGACGTCCGAACCACCTGTCGGACGTCCGAACCCTGCGTCCGAACGTAGGCAGAGAGTCATCAAATCTTTGCGAAATTTCTCGGACGTCCGATGCGATCGATGTGCGTCCGAGGCGTGCGTCCGATCCTTCCGGACGTCCGATGCTTCCTCACGAGCGTCCGACAGAGTTTCCTTCTTGATGTTCTTCATCCTTTCGGACGTCCGATAGTTTCCTTTTGGCCGTCCGACATGAGTGACCTGATTTTGCTTCTTCATTTGGTTGGTTTTCTTTCCTTGACACCATTGAACCTGATTCTAACAAATTTCTCACATAAAAACATTAGACCAAATCTACATTTTGGTTTGTTAATCATCAAAACCAAGGATTGATCGACCAAGGTCAACAATCTCCCCCTTTTTGATGATGACAAACAAAATGAAGATTTCTTTTATCAAATAAGTTCAAATAAAGCTCCCCCTTAGAAAGTGCCAACATGCAAAGAAATTTCAATAAATCCTACTCCCCCTTTTGGCATCAATCAAAAAGCAAACTCCCCCTTTATTTTTCAAGTCAAGACCATAATAGGGTCCTTGGGAGTTATTACAACATGATCTAGCAATCCACATGGATTTCATACCTTTTCTCATATTTTTCTTTACATAGCAATCATTTTGCATGTGTCCAAATTGGCAACAAAAGTGACACATGATAGAAGTATTTTGCACATAAGTGGATTTAATGCAACTAATTTTCTTAGCAAACTTATTTGTGCCTTGAAAAGATTTGCTTTCTTTTGTTTGAGAAAACTTTTGTTTTTCATTTTGGAGAACCTCGTTCAAGTCATTAATTCTTTTCTTTAACAAATTTTGTTCCTCCAACATTTTTTCATAAAACTTTGTTTTCTCTTCCAACTTCCTTTTCAAATTATTTTTGCAATCAAAAACACCTTTTTGATTTTTTAAATCATCATTTTCCATTCTCAAACATTTGTTTTCTTGAAAAAGTTTGGAGTTTTCTTCCAACAAATCATTTATTTTTGTTTTCAAATCTTTATTTTTAGCATAAGATTTTTTCAAACTTTTATGCATTTTAATCATAAGAGTTTTCACATCATCATCTTCATTATCTTCATCACAAGAAGAGTGATAAGAACTTACCTCATCTTCTCCAACGGCCATTAGTGCCATTTGGGCCAACTCTTCTTTTTCTCTTTTTGAATTGCATTCATCCCATGTAATTTTGCAATCTCCTCTTGAACATCTCTTGTTGAAGATCTT